>NC_138824.1:8528609-9188423 GCF_965183815.1 Platalea leucorodia
AGGCTCATTCCTAAACCTGCCTGGATGTTGGACCCTGGCAGTATCTCAGTAATTGGAAGATTAGAGGGTTGCAAAGAGAAATGTGTTGAGATGGGTAATCAGTGCTGTTGCTCAGTGATGTTGACCAAGGAGCCCTTATCTGTTTTCACTGCTAAGCACATAATGTATTCTGTTTGACTTGATAGTACAGAGCTTAAGGTGGGATCAAAAATGCCTGGGAAGTTCAATTAAGTCCTACCCTGATTGTATTTCCTTCCTGCGCTGTGCAAATTCTTCCAAGACCCACACCTTCACTTTCAAAGGGCACTGCAGGGAGCCCCAAGAATGAACACAGAATTAGGACAAAGTTTGATAAAAAAAAGAAATATTATTTTGACAACACCAGAGCAATCAGCTTTCAGATAAATTAAATCTATCCTGGCGTACTCGGCCTTAGTGAATCCACCTAATAAAAAATATAACTTTTGTCATAAATTGCAGCAAATACAGAAAATATCAGCAGCTTTTACAGCAGGTCTTCCATAATCATGTACTGAAATGTGTGTGGCTTGCTTTGTCAAAATGTTTGAATGGTGTATCTGCACACAGAATTCTCCAGAAACAAAAAACCAAATACAGCAAAACCCAAGGAAGGTAAGAATGACAGCTTCAAAGCACAGAAGCCCTCACTCAGTGCAGACCTGGAAGTCTTTGGGAAATGCCAAACAGCTCCTTATGCTGCCTATTGATTTCTCTTCTCTTTCAGAAATGGATGCACAGTTATTAGAGGATAAAGGTGCTAGCTTGCCAGCTCTGACACAGCTGTTATACAGCAACAAGAGACAGCATCTCAGTTATCTTGCAGTAGCATATAAAAGTCAATATAAATTACGTAATAAAAATATATCATTTATTAATATAAATATTCCATAAACTAAATAGTTAAAAAATGAGGATTGCTCCTCATAAAAAATGTCCCCAGGTCACGATGCATAGTCCTGTCCCACAGCCCAATGGATATTGCTATCTGAGGTTTTCATGATAGCTGGTGTTATTTCCCCTCCAATTTACATCCTGGTATTCATTATTCTAAATAATTCTCCTCCCTCCTCCCTGTCTTTGGCATTTTTTGTTTAAGGTGGGGTTGTTTGTTGTGGCAGCAGCATAGATTTATGCCAGGTTAAAGGTGAACATATCCTCTTGAATTTCCTTCACCAGGTCAACATCTTTCTTTTGGCCAACTCCACCTCTTCCTTTGAGCTTCTCCTGGTAAATCAGGGAATTTCAACAGACTTAAATCTCAATCACCTCTGACAGCAGGGGAAAGCCTGACCTTCATAAATTAATATGAGACTTTGCTGTTAACTTCAGTGTGCCTGAGATTTTACCTCATGCCCATGGAAGTTTCTCTCGGTTGTCAGAGCCACCGCACATACCTTTTGCTCAGGAAAAGTAAGGGAGAGAGAGAAAGAAGACTGGAGATATGGAAGGAGGAGCACTGACTGTTTTTCTAATTAAAAAATGGATCTAAGTCCTTTTTCACTCCCATTGCAATGTAATAACTGTGGTACAGCCTCACAACAGCAACAGTGTTCATCCTATTCCCCCAGTCTTCATGGTACCTCAGATCACGGCTGATACACCAGCTCTTCTCTCCGTACACCCAGGAGCCAATCTGTGCTCCTCTCCCCATCTTGAGAACCACTTAACTGAAGGGGGAACGGAGAATGGACAAGGATGGGGGTACAGCATGCTGAAAAGACTTGCCTGGAAAAAGTGGGGTCAGCACAGAGGGAGTCGTGGGAACCCTTGAACCACTCTGCCACCTCTCAGCAGACTCTCTGCCACCACATTGCTTCCTTCTCACCTACTCTAGCCATGGTCTTCTCCTCCTCATTCTATAACCTGGCCCCGTAACTAGGACTAGATATAAGGAAGAAATTTTTTACGATGAAGGTGGTGAAACACTGGCAGAGGTTGCCCAGAGAGGTGGTAGATGCCCCATCCCTGGAAACATTCAAGGCCAGGCTGGATGGGGCTCTGAGCAACCTGATCTGGTTGAAGATGTCCCTGCTCATTGCAGGGGGCTTGGACTAGATGGTCTTTCAGGGTCCCTTCCAACCCAAACCATTCTATGACTCTTTCCCACATAATCCCCTACCAATGTCTTCAGGGCTTCCTGACTACACACTGTCCCTGTGATACTTTCCACAGATCCTCCCCTTCAGTCTGTTACAAGACCAGTCTGCTCATGGTGATGTTATCTAAATGCAGATCATTAAACACATTCAGCTTCTGTTCCACTGACTTCAGCTGCTTCTGGAAGAAGGATGAACCAGGCTGGTGGCAGCAAGAGGAGTTATGACAATCAGTGTTTTTGCAAGAAGTAGAGATTGCCTAAAGGGGTTTCAAGTACAATTTTCAGGACAATAATCCAAAACCCAGTCTTCCCACTCACTTTTGGTCTCCACTGTTTTATAGAAGAGGGAGTGCAGACAATTCTGTGGTTAGGGACAAGTCTATGGGATTTAGACCTTTATTCTAATTTCCATTTGGTTTGGGTTTAAAGTGTCTAGAAATGGCAGGTAACTTTCTCTCCTGCTGCTCAGACTTTGTAACACCATTAAAAAAAAAGCCTCAGCAGAGCCAGATCTGTTGACAAGACAGTTCTGTAGATTGACAGATGTTTCATTTGTTCAATTTTCGTCAGAGTCACAGATCATTATTCTGTCAGACTTCATTTTCGCACCATCTGCATCCTGTCAGCTTTCATTCTCCAGGTTCAGCTTCACCCCAATGCGTTTCACATTGTTCGGCAACCAGTCCTCAAGAATATTTACATCTCCAGAAAAGGAGAGTAAACTTAAGCAAGTTTTTTTTTGTCCCCATAGCTTTCCTTCGACGGGGATACACCAACCTGTTCCAGTCCTGCTCTCAGGGGATGCCAAAAGCTTTTGCAGAGCAGCTGACAACTTTATACTTTCAAATACCAATATGCTCATGAATTACCCAGTGTCTTGAGAGACTATGGTCTTATGCCACTGTACTAAACTATCCCTTACTATCACAGAAGAAATAAAACCCTGATTCTGTGCTAAGTTCCCTCTCTGCTTTCTCTTTATTATAGAGTCTCTTTCCAAAGATACTGTCACAATTAAAAGAGATCCTCCAGCTTAAAAAATACCTTTGAAATAGCATTCAACATGTTCTGTCCTGTGTGCATAAGGACCCCCATGATTTCCATTAAGTACATTTTACATTGGGAAAAAAAAAGAAAAAGCAAAAAAGGAAAAAAATCACAATACTGCTATGCACTTTTCTTCGTAGAGGACTTTGTATCGTCACTCTGAAGCAAAAAGGACTCTCAATCACAGTTTCAAAGCTTTTAGGGTTGGTCGAAGCATTTCCTAAGATAATGGTGACCCTTTCCATTAATGAGATCAAAGAATGAAAATTCATCCTTCCCTCTTTTAGTGTCTCAGAAAGTTGCAAGCCCTGCTGTGTTACACTTCATTCCTTCCCCCTACCAAATTCCTGATGAGGATGAAGGATCCCTAGGCTTCGAAAAGCAAACACTTCCAAGGCCCATGTTCCTTAGTACCTAGGGTAACCTGTCCTTTGCTTGAAGCTACAATTATGCCATCACTGCTGATGAAGATGAGCGAACCTGTCCTCCCCCTGCCTTCAGCAGCTTGCTCCTGCTTCTGCACATCCCTTTCACCATGTCAGCACAACTCCCATTGCAGCTGGCGGGGAACTGGCTATCTAGATTACCGCTAGTCTGGCCCAAAAAAGACTTGAATTTACCCACATTTATTCCTGAACCAGATCATTGCACAGATGCACAGACATCTGTGCAGGCACAAGGGTGGTGGAAAGGAGGAGTGAATAACCAGGGACGGATCGCAGGACACAGACTGCAAAGCTGTGTATTTCAGCCATAGGATCGGAAGCTGTACAACTCTGCAAGAAATCTCCCTTAAGTCTGGGCCACGCTTGAGCATCAGGAATTACACCTACATGATTCAAACCTTGTCACCTTGGAACACTATTTCCAGCAATATACTTTGGCCTTGACAATGTGAATACATCTGGGTCCCCTCAGTGAAGACAAACGTGGCAGCAAATTTTTTGCAACAAAACTACAACTGCAAGACCCTGAGACACAAACAGTGGAGGAACATAATCTGAGAAGCCCCCAAGAAGTGAGTATAGCTGCTTACCCTAATCTTATTCTCCTCCTGAGGTACCTGCTACTGGCCACGGCTGCAGACAGGATCCGTGGCTAGGAAGGCTTCTCTGTGGACATAGTTGCTCTTCCCTTGTGCTTATTTAACGTGGTCTGATCCCCGAAGACAGAGATTTTGATAGGATCCTTATCATAAGTGTGACAGAGGTGAAATTGCTTGGCACTTCAACTTGTACTTACGGATTATACAATCCTTTCTATTTTTTTATTTTAAAAATACAAAGTATAAAATTACACTGTACTTTGGCCTGAAGATTTTAATGCTTATTGCATGGCTTTGAATAAACGAATATTGGTAACTCAGCGGGGAGCTGTCTGGAAAACAAGACAGGAAAAATGTTATTCACCATAGACACCTTCCAGCTAAAACTTTCGAGCTCTTAGGGGACAGTGCCAGAATGCCATTTTCAGTAATAATTTGATGGTTCCACCTCTCTTCCAGCTGTTCTAAAAAGCTGAGTTTTCAGCACACAGGAAAAAGTCTGAAGCCACAGAAGAAGAAAAGCCTGCCTGGAGAATTTAAAGTGACTCCTGAAGAGAAAGGCAGTGGGAGTTTGGGGAAGAGACAGGAACCAGCTGGGGCACAGGAGCTCTGCCTGGCCCACCAGCAGAAGTGGGGAGACTATGGGCATCAGAGATGAGCATGCCAAGAGTTGCATGTTTGCAAGTCTTTTTTTTCCCAGTAGCTCTTTTCTACTGCTAAACAGAGAAAACCTGTGTTTTAAGACTGCTGGTTGTGTAGCTTTTCAAAAGGAAAGAACAGCAGATGTCTGATCCCATTTGGAGCAGATAAATCTGCTGGCAGAGAGGATGCCGGAGCCCTGACCTGGGAGGAGAAGTCTGGACACCAGCCCCATAGAAGTGCAGGTAAAAAGTCCACCCTTAAGAATTTGCACACAGAGACCAGGAAAGGTAAAAGAGGCACGGAGCCCTGCAATTATGACAGCAGTATCTGCCAAACAAAATCTGCAGCCATGCAAACGCTGATAAATGCATTCTGATGAGAGAAGCCCTGCTGGACCTCATAGGACTATTTTCAGATGCTCTTGTACAAGAGTTGCTTTGTAAGCAAGTTACTTGTGCTTTAATCTTTCCAGGCTCAACCTTCAAATATAAAGCCAAGCACTAATGGGGCTGAGAAAGATCTCAACACAGGGAAAAAGTTTACTGTGTCCACAGGTCACTAATTGCTGCTGCAGTGGCCGCAGAAAGACTGCATAATATTCTGCAGACTTCCCTCTCACCATAAGCTGTGCTATATGTGCACGTCCATCCATGTTGGAGCACCACGCAGTGTTTTGAAACTGAGATATCTCCCCTGCCTGACCAACAGCATTCAATGTGACAGTTTGGATGAAAAGGGAATTGCTGCAGCAAACATCCAAACCAGTTCCCCGGTTGCCCAGAGTTGGGCTGGGAGGCGCGGCACTCCGGAGGACAGGTTTAGAAAGACTTTGATTCACTGGAGAGATGACCCAAACCCAACAGGACATAGTTCACAGCAGGACATGGAGCGAGGAGAAATGCTAAGCACCATTACAGAGTGGCACATATCTGCTGGGGTAATCGTGTCGAAGAAAAGATTCAGAGGGAGAAGATGACAGAGCGAATTACAGCAACCAGACCACTTGGATAATGCCACAAAAGGCGAGGGCACACTGGGACATATTAGCAAAAGCAAAAAGCTAACTGCTCCAGTCCCCTCGGCACTGCCAGACCTCCATGGTGAAGCGGTGCTCGCTCTTCTGTGGTTCATTTCAGGAGAAACATAGCCAAAAAGGAGACTCCAGAGCGGGACAACCTGGACAGAACAGCAAGAACTACAGGCAAGAAAACCACCAGGCTGAACGTGATCCCAGTTTTCTACCCTGAAAAGGCTACTGTAGAGAGGATGACATTGGCAAAGAACATTTAGGTTATATACTAAGGGAAAACCACTGGAATGGGCTACATAGGGCAGCTTTATTACAGATTTAAAATAAAACGTAATCTGTTAATGAACAGGATTATATGATAAAATATGCCTGTGACAGCAGAGCAAAATTGAATAGCTTGGATATCCTCTCCAGTTCTAGGTGCTATGTTCTCCCTAAAACAACAATGAAATACATTTATGTGGGTGTCATTTTGTTTGAAAAACCTTCTGATACCAATACAATTAGGTTAGAAGAATCACGTTTTCAGATTGTCAGTGCAGCTTAGGATAACAAACATGGGAAAGGCTAGAAACACAAACTTAGATCTTAATTCCTGAGCTCCCCAAGTCTGCAGGTCCCAATGATTTTAGCAGAAAGTGTTGGCATCCTACCCTGAACTGAGTGTCTTACAGACCAGCTCCTGATGTACACAGAATCATAGAATGCTTTAGGTTTGAAAAGACCTTCAAGATCATCGAGTCCAACTGTTAACCCAGCACTGCCAAGTCCACCACTAAACCATGTCCTCATGCACCACGTCTACCCGTCTTTTAAATACCTCCAGGGATGGGAACTCAATGTGCCAGTGCCTGACAACCCTTATATACATAGTATGCTCCAGGAGAGAAAATACATACTGCAAGACAATACGAGTCAGATCTACAAAAAAAGCACATATGAATGCTTCTCATTTTAATCTCGTGACTTTACATCACATAATAGCTCTTTTCTTTATGGAACAAAGCCACTCTTTTGCTAAAACAACCTTGATTAAAAACAAATATGAGGTAGGCTGAAATTCTCTCTACATCTTCAGAGAAACAAACTCTTCATCATAGGAAATTCAGTGTACTAAGGGCATGACAGTTTGCCCTTTCCTGTGGAAGCCATGGGCTGGAATCCAGAACAGCTCCAAGCCCAAGTTCAACAGCAAAACTGTCAGACTACGAGAACAGATGTTCTTACCACATTGGTAAAATACTGTGTGTTTAAAACATGAGGAAGAAGCGAGTTACAGGAAGGGGAATTCTCCAACAGCAACAACTTCAGAAAGAGTCCAGTATATGCAAAGACACCCCTGCATTCCTGAGGATAACAACAAAATAACATCCTGAGGGATGGAAAATAAAAGAGGCTCCCAAATATTGTTTGAACTTCTTGCAAGGTAAAGGCAGACTGAAGGCAGAGATACAGTGGCTGTGCAGCAGGAATTGCCTGCTGAGAACCAGCAGTGTGCTCTTCCCTGCCTGACAGTGCTGGCAGCTCAACACCCGGGGACAGAGCCTGGGCTCTCTTATCTCTGCTGCCCAGGAGACGTAAGTGAAGTAAGTGACCTCCCCCTGTACAAAGAGCAATTCCTTCTCTGGTTTCTTCACACACACTGAGGAGGAGGAGGGGATATGATCAAGGCTTGACTAGATGAATGACTTCACCATAGCCCAGCAGATCTAGAAGCTGGGTATCAGGGAACAGAACACAATTACCTGGGATAGACACAAGCCAAAAAGCAATCCTGAGGAGTAGCTCATGTGAAAGAATACAGTGGCTTTACTAGAAATTTTGATGACAAGCAGGATGCAAGCGTGCTTGCCAAGATAATCTTATCCATAATATGTTATTCATTATCTGTCTACACAGCTCTCACATCTTCGAGGTCTGCCTCAGGGTCGCCCCGTGACCTCAAGTCAGTCAGCAGAACTTGCCTCGGTTTCCCCACCTATCACACTGCTCTCAGCTGCAATTGCATTTAAACCTCATGCCTGTGAAATGCTTTTAAAATGGTATTATTCCATTCCTTTACTTTGCATATTTCTATAGCAAAAGCTAAAATGTTTATGATGTGCCTACTGGTATGTTTCAATGACAAAAAAATAGAAAGCTTCCAAAGAAAACTGAACCTTACCATTGAATTTTCAGGCTAGGACTAACACCTATTTCAGAATGCTAATGGGGGCTTTATCTAAACATTAATCATTAAAGAGAATTATGCATAACAGGGCCTTCCAACACAGTACACAGTGTTTAATGTTGCATGAATTTACACAGTAACTGTTCTGAGCAGCGAGGAAGGCACCGATGCATCTCCTCAGAAAATGATTCTGGCGGGCTGGTTTGTGGAAGCACATTCAAAAGTTCAAAATCAGCACAACGTATCCGAAACGCAACAACTACTCAAACGCCAGCACTGCAGAAGGCACTCAGTGCTCCTGAGACAGCAGATGGGGAGGGGTGCAGCCATAAGTTCAGAGAGCTGTTTGGAACTAAGTTGCACAGACTGTACGGTACTGTTTGAGAACAAAACCACTCTGTTTGCTGTTCATAGGAAGAAGGCAGAGGTATTCTCGACTCCCCAGCTCATCATCAAATGTACACACACGAAGCTGCTTGCTGCTCCATCTTTTGATGAGGGATCAAGTTTTAGATGTTTCGGGCCACCCACATAAAGATGGACTGTCGATACAAAAGAAACATTCACATGAAACTAAAAAAAGGGGCAAGAACAGTCTCTTCACTCACCGTGGTCTCCTGAAAGCCAAACCATACTGCTGACAAGCGAGGCCAACCGTTGGGGTGTAAACGATGGGCATGAATCTCTCGATGTCGGAGGTCAGCACTCGATAAAAAAGCTTCTCGTTCCTGTCTTGTAATGTCATAAGAACAATATACCTTAAAAGTAAAATAAAATAGATATAAATCAGTATTTATGGATGTTGGCAGTTTCATAAAAAGCAGTAGCTGGCTCACTCAGTACGTACTCAGTTCTCCCAAGCCCTAACACTCCTCAATGCTACATCATGAGCAGATACTTGGAGCAAAATTTCCCAGAGGACCTGACCGGCTCCACCATCGCACCGACAGCTCACAAAGACTCGGTAGAGCTGGAAGTCACACCCATGCGTACCCTCAGAATTTCGGAATTTGCATTAGAAACAAATGCAATGGAAAAGGTCAAAAGTAGACTTCAGGGCTACCTGGGACAGAGTGGGACATCATCTTTATTATCAAAATCTCTTATGCAATCTATAAAATGAAATATGCATATATGCAAATATTAATATGCAAATTTCAAAGCATTGTCTTTCCACAAAACCTCTCTCTCCATTATCCTGCATCCTCAACTACTTAATCACTAGACACAGAAGGACAGTTAAATCCCATATTTGAAAAAAAAAGAAAAAGACAAAAATATTAATTTAGAAAATGAAAATGTTAAATCAACTTTGTATTCTTAGTGTTGTCCAGACTTACACTTGCACCATGACCACTCAGAGACTTAGAATATGTTACATTTGTCCAAAGATTTTCCTTTCTTGAAAATGCTTCATTGGCTAAGATTGAATTTGTCAAATTGAAGCCAGAAAAATGAAAAACTCAAAAAGTAAAGAGAGATTGCAGATGTTTTTCTGTCTAAGAAACTTGTATGAACACAATGATGAACTCCCTTTTGTGTTCAGTGCCCAATCTTGCAGCGTGGCTTCAAAAAGGGATCACATGCTGCCCACAATATACAATTTGCAAGATCGACACATGCATTTGTGACACAGAAAAGCCAACGCAACAGAATTGCTCTACAGGGGAAGAGTCCTGCTGCCTCAGTCCCCAGATCAAGAAGAGCTGAGACAGATGGAGATGGAAACCCTACCGTCCGTCACGACAGGAGTCAAACACCATCTTCCATCAATAACTCTGTTGAACAACACTGGACACAATGCAAGCTCAGGAACAGAAAGATTAGTCATTACACGTCATTGCTTCTATTTTTAAATTTTTTTCCTACCAGTTCACAGGTTCTTTCTGTTCTTCCAGACATTATTTTAGTGAATGTATTGATGAGCATATAGATAGGAACATGCACTATGTGTGCTCACTCTACCTCCAGTGCTCTGGGGCAGGGACTGCCTTTTCATTGCGCACTTGTACCCCAAGTACAGTGAATTGCCAGGCTAATACCAGAGCTCTCCAGCAATGTGGTGCTAGAAAAAAAGCAGTACCAGTGCTATTTTGGGACTGGGATGGCATGTAACTGAGGTGACAGTATACAGGCCAGAATTAACACTCCTGGTGCTGGAGGGTATGGACAGGTGGAAAAAAGTGACTCTGAAGGAAACCTGTGTGACTTGAATCAGGATCCTCAAGTCTTCCTGGAGGCTTTAAAGAACTGAAAATTAAAGAGGGAGGGAGGAGGAAATAAGATGTTTTTTACATACTTGTCTAGATCATTAGATTTGTTCTCGTAGTTTTTCATAACACGGAGGACTTGAACGTCTTGGCTTAAGAAGCAAGGAGGAAGGAGGCCGTGGATTCCCAGCTGCAGCCTCTCTTCAAGTGTAAAAGCCATTCCCTGGGAAGAAAAGAGGAAGGCACATTCAAATGGCACGATATGCACTACCAGACAGGATATCCAAGAGGAAAGCAAGGAACAGCACGCAGCCCCCGAGGCCCTGGAGGCAGTCCTCAGCTGCAGGGAGCGCGGGGCTTGGACCACCCAGACCCTACAGCTTCTGGATTAGCCGTGCCTTGCGCCAGCAGGGATGCGATGATTCACACTCTTCTGCCATTTGAATTTGGTTGGTCTCTATAGTGTATAAAACCTTATAGTGTATATGTCCTTACGGTTTCTTTCACTTTATGCTCTTACATTACTTAATTAGCTCACGCCTACAAGTTTCAATGGGCTTCCTGAAAGCCGAGCTCTCACAATCCTGTACAGACCACATATCAGGATTAGAATTGGGTACTGAATAGTATAGCCAACTCATCAACCCATCATAGCATACCCAACTCATCAACCCATCATAGCATACCCAACTCATCAACTTCAGTTACCTTCTAGTTTTCCACCAGACACAATGTGTATTAATGGCATATTAGCAGCACAGAAGACAGACTTGACATGTAGGATGCTTCCTCAGCACCAAACCTTTTTTTTTTGTTCGAGGAGCACACAGAGTGGCCCAAGTCATATTAAGTAGCTGACACTGGCCCACAGCTGCAGCTGGAATGCTAGCTTGTGTGGGATATCCCTGCTCTTACGGGACAATTTCATCCTTCCTAGGCAGAAGCCTGAGCGTGTCCCGCTCCCGTGCATGCAGGGGCTGATGCTGCAGGTGGCCAGCAGCTCCCTGCACTGGACTCAGCATGAAGAACAGCAACCGTAAATTAATTCTGCAGTCTGGGAAGAAGATTATAAAAGGTCTTAGTCCTTAATTAATGGGATTTCTGCTATGCTGATAGCAGATTAGACAGCAGGATAGAAGGAAACATTTTCAGAAGTGTGTAAAGAGCTTAAATCCTAACGAAAACTTCACCCATAACTAACCAACTGATTCATATCTTGATGAACAGCTGGCAATAAAATATTCAAAATCAGTAATTATTGGGCTGCATCTACTCAAACACACAGACAAATGCTAGAAAAAATCCTAATGAGCAGCTTTATCCTGCATAGCTGTTAAACTGCTATTTTCTTCCATGGATTTAGTGTTTTTCTGTGACAAATAACTGTTATTAATGTTGCACAAGAAAAAAACTGAGGACATATCTCGATGAACTTGGTTTTGGCAGCCTTCCCTCACCTCCTGTTGCTTGTTCCTGTCCCCGTGCCATCCCAAGGGTTGTGCCAGCACAAGCATGTGTGCGGTCACACGGTTCATCAGCGAGAGGAAGTACCTGGATTAAAAATAACCAGGTCATTTGAGCTCGGAGCAGGTCCCCTGGCTGATGACACACCATCGATGGCTCTGCAGACACTGGCAAACCTGGGCACAGCCACTGGGGACAGAGAGCCGCGGGAATGGGCCGCTGGAAGAGCTGCTCACGTATAAGTGGTGCGGCTGCTGGTGAAAGTGTTTGTCAAACTATCAGCGATACCAAGTAGCCTGTGACGGGCTAGAGGAAAGGACTGAAACTGATTCTCCTGTTTGCCAGATCCATGCTTGGTACATAGTGTGACACCTCGTTTATTAATAAATTGTGCACTAGCACAAATTAAAAAAAAAAACAAGTCTTCATATATTTCAGAAAAGATATTCAGGACATCCGAGAAGAAAATGATCTTTATCCCACAAGCATTTTCATATTTTTCTCTGCTCTGTATCAGGACAGAGCCAAGTATTTTCCAAATCTTTGATGCAAGAACATGGCAGAAAGAAATCATTCCTCTTCCAGCCAGCAGATGAGGATTCAGCAGTTGCCCAAGAGGCAGGAGGTCAAGATTTTGCTGTCAAACCCAGAAACAGCATCAAGGTCTCTGCAGTCATTGGTGAATATTGTACCCAGGAGCTGGCTGGTTCTGCTGAAGTGCCTGACATTTCTGACCCAGATTTCCTTCCTGGACCTGAGAAGTCTTCCCCCCAATTAGTTTAATAGCAGAACTGGTACGTTCCCACAAGACAAAGTTTGAAGTTTTGTGAGTCATCATTTCTGAATTTAAAAAAAACCCAACACATTCTCATCAGAAAATTTGCAACCGTCTGTATTCTCCAGACTGGAGACTTCTGAAATACTACACTAAGATCAACGCTGGACATCAGCTCTACGTCAGAATTTGGCTTTAGACTGACAGTATTGTATCACGGCAGGGAAAATACAGCTATTGTGAATGCCAAAGTTTATCTGCAATGAATGGAAAAAAAAAAGATACAATTTCAAACCATTTACTTCCCGAGACCTTTGAACATGGAGGACAGATAACGGGAGACAGAAGTATTTGGCACTAAATACTCTGCTTGCTTGTCTAGAGAGAGTCGCATCACAGCCTGGCTGATCAGGGTCACAGACCTGAGCCCCGCTCATCCCCTGGAACAGAAATGAAGCTCAGCACAAAAAGCAAACCAGTGGCGGTTACTCTTCTAAAAGCGAAAGGGATAGAAAAGGCAGAAATGCGGTACCCTAGGCATTGCTGCCCCCAACCACTAAAAATCTTCTTGAGGTATTTTTTCAACAGGAAAAAAAGGCCTTTCAGTTATTTTCCAGCCATTAAAATAGTGAAAAGTTTCAACATTTCACCAAATGATCACACACCCAATACAAGAAAAAATTTCTGTATTTCAGCTCATTTCTACTCAAAATAATACCATGATGCCCTACAGAAACAGCAGTCTGCATGCCCACTAGTAACCCCCCCTTTTTTTTTTTTCCAGCAGGTTGGGCTCTGCCTGGATGACATCTCCCACAACCCAGCACGGCCAGGAGCATCCAGCTGCCCTTCACCCAGGGGCAGTGTGCGAGCTGTGATGGAATTACAGCTGCCAGGAAGGTGAAGCACTTGTATTTGGGCGCTTGTCCTTCAGTCCTGCCGGGCTTTTTTTCTCCCTTTGTGGGAGGCACTCACCAGGCTGAAAAGTGTTCAGCAGTGTACTGGGAAATCTCTTGTGGTATGGGGAATTAATGTAATAATTAATAAGATTGAATAGGGTCAAAAGGGAGCGTGGGGCTGTAGAGCGGTTTGGCTGTGTAACTTGGGCTGGGAGGGACACTCGTGCAGATCTTGGGCACAACTCTGCTCAGTGCTTAATTTCTGGCTAGTTTTTATGTCTGCATAGTGCCAGGAGTCCGGCCTCCAGAGCCAACCCACTATTTCAAGACACCACAAACTGAAGACTCTGAACTTGCATCGGAAGCATTTTGGAGATCTATGCACGTGGATGCATGTTCTTGGATTGTGAGAGCAGATTAAACTTTGTTTAAACACGACCACAGTTGTGCTGTTAACGGTCCAAGGCTAAGCATGGTCACACTAATATACAGCTTCTCTAGCTCAACGTACTTCTGCATCTACTATATCTGAATGATCTATACCAGTATAAGCATCTTCATACTGGAGTGACTGCAACCACATGTGATGAGGAAGTTGCTGCCTTCACAACCAGTTAAATCTCCAAAATACCTTTAAGCACAGGGCTAGTCCATCATACAGTGGCTCTGTGGCAGGGTCGGGAGTGGAGCAGAAATTGCCTGCCCGAACTTTGAAGGCTGCTCTCTGAAGTTTCTCGGAAGGTCTAGGAGTAGGACCCCTGGGTGAAGTGGTTATATTCACTGAAACAGCACAGCGTGAAATGAATTTGGAAACACATTCTGCCCCAGATCAAAAGCTGGAATTCACTGAGGTATTGCTATGTTTAAGATTAAAGCTTTTAGGCTTGGATTTTTTTTTTAAGACTGCCTGAAAGCCATATTGTACCACTCTTTTTCTGGTCTTGAAAGGTCTAATGATTAGATGGTGAGCCACAGCCCTGCAAAGCTAAAACCAGGTGCTCCGATTCATTTTTAAGTGTGTGGGAAATGAGTTGTCATGGAGAGGGCAAATGCTATGTCACTACCCAAAAACAAAGGCAAAAATATCAGCTGCCCACAAGGCCTCACGCTACGTAGGGGCTAAGCGAGGGTTTTGTGCTGAAAAAGGCTTGCTGCAAACAACCCCAAATACTTCTGTTTTCTTATTGCTGACAGCACCAACTCTGCTATGTGGCAGCTCCCTCTTTGCAGCTCAACCCATAAAAGCCACTTATTTCAGAAACTGCAGGGCAAAGCCAATTCACAGATAACGATTAGTTTTATCACCGCCTGCACCCTCCAGCAGCGAGAAGCGGGTGTTTCACTCAGGGATGAATACAGGCAGGAGGGATGCTGGCATGGCTTAGCCTTATAATTTACTCATTATAGATCATACTTCTGTAGATGGGAACAAAGACACAAAATGGTAGCTCCTACGGTATCAGGAAACCGTCATTAAGGCAGTGGGGGTTTAATCAAGGGCTGAATGAGGCCTCACCTAGTGCAGAACGCGCAGAGTTCGCCGCCGCTCAGACCACCTCCAGCTGCTCAGCATCTTTTGGAGCAAAGTCTTGGCTGACTGCGTCTTTCAATATCTCTGTGCTCTACACGGCGACTAGCAGCCACAGCACAGGGAGGGCTGTGGGGTGGCTTGGATGGCCAGACCAAGGGGTTTCTGCAGTTTGTACAGTCCCAGGCCGTCGCCCTCCGTGACGCCGGGACTCAAGCTCAGTTCTCAGGCAGCCTCTGGGACCGCAGTCCCTAACCCACGCAACTGAAAGCTGGCCTGGCAGTCTCTGAGCTGAGTAAACAAGGATCAGTGAACATCTCCCAGCCCTTTGGAAACAGTCCCTGGAACAGGGAACTTCCTAGGCCGATAAAAGCAGAGTGCTCGAAGGGGACACGGGGGAAATACGGACACACGGGGATCACCACTGCAGGCTGCAAGAACAGGCACAGCTAATCCACTTCTCCTTTATAATTTGTATGCCAACAGCCATGCTAGGGAAGTCCTAATAGTCAGGCAACTTAATAAGCTTATTCCATACAGATTCTTCCTGTAATGTGTTTTCCATAGATATTTGCACCTGTCCAATTTTACAGCTGGGACGTACTTTGATTATCTGCTAGCAAAAGTTCCTCCCGTAAGCGGTCAGCGCCAGAAGCTAAACTAATCCCCACTGAGACTGCACGCAGGGGCTGGGGAGCAGAGAGCAACAGTAGAGAACATCAATTTTCTACACTGTGAAAGATTTTTCTACAAAGGTCAGATCCTACTGTGGCCTCCTCGGCTCCAGCTGACTTGATAACCCTCTTCACAGTGTTCCTTCTCAGCTACTTGAGCTTCTCTTGCTGGTGTGGATGGACTGCCAAAGGCCCCATCCTGCACTGCGTCCCACCCTGGAAAAGCTGTATTGAAAATATTATTTGCATAAAAAGAAGGAAGGAGGCACACTGGAGGGGTAATCCTTTATTTTCTCATTTTAAATGTCTTGTAGCTTCTCATTACCTTCAATTTGTATGTGTGTGTACTCTTAAGCTTGGGAAGAACCCAAACTCGTGATGCTTTGGAGTGTGTTGAAGACATCATTCAGCGTGTCTTCTGTGAAACCTGGAAAGATTCCCCACTGTGCCTTCTCAGCAGTTATTGCTGGGCAAACCTTTTGTTGGCCATGATTTACAAACTCTTCTCATAGTGTCTTTGCCTCCTTCTGGGTTCAAAGTCACTAGCTGAAAAAATCGCACCCTCTTGGCCATCCCCTTTGTTACGAAGTGATATAATCACGGATTTCTAACCCTTTCATACAGTTGTTCCTTCCTCTCCCACAGACCCTGGGAACGCTAAAAAACCTCCAAGACAAAGATAATTAAGCAACTCAACTTCATGTTTGTTTCAGTTCCTGAGGAACCACCTTTAATGAGGTTCACTAATTCAATTACAACATAAGTTGCCCCTACTATTAATGAGGTTTTACCAGTAGCTGTTTTGTTTTGTGCAAGTAACTTCCTTTCACTGGATTAGAGGGACATATTGCCATTAGTCTTCTCATTTTTACCTACTCTTACAACAGGGACTTTTGATTTACACCAACCTAAGAGTGAGCAGAACTGGAACATGACAAAGTCCCTGTGCCAGAATACTTACTGACCAGGGACCTGATCCTGCACAGTTTATCCCACAGAAGCAAACGCTTTCCTGATGAGGACATCCCTGATGGGCATGTGACGGGCAAGATGTGACAGGGTCACAGGCAAGATGAAGCAAAGCCATGCCATTGGCACATGTTACAGGAGGCTTACCTCAATAAATAGAACTCGTAAGACAAATGTCTTTAGGGTTTTATTCATTAATCCACAGGAAGAACTTCAGTGCTAAGCTCCTCAAGCCCTGCACTGTGATTTCAGCCTGCACAGCTCTATACTGAATTTAGCAGAGAACTCCTTACTATTTCCACAGTTTGTCAGCCTCCAGGGCAGCAATTCTTCCTCCACACGAAAAAAAAAAAAGAAATCCATATGCTAGAAATTATATGTGTTTTGTCTGCAAACAAGATCCTGGTGCATTGAGAAAAACAGATTTTTAAAACTGAGCTAGATAAACTTCCCCAAAGAACAGCTGGTTTGGCAGGCAGGTTTTGTGAAGGATCTATGAACTTTGCAGATGGTTAAAAATAGCATCATTGCTCTATTGATAGGAAAGGTGGAGACAGACAAATAATGCCAAGTAAGAGGTGACAAGATACAGCTGTTTCTTTAAGAAACTCAAATTTTGGGCCAAATTCAGTGCCTTTCTTCTTTCCACAAAAGCAATATTAGGCTCCTTACGGAGTTCTAGCCAAACTAATGGGAATACTTCTTTGGCTTTAGTGAGAAATAGATTAGGCTGACATTTCTTTTGATTTTGACTAGACTCACAAATAACTTTACACGCATGAAGTGTCTAAATACAAGCTTCAGTGTCTTTCAGTAAAGGAGAAGAGTAAAATCACTTCATGGAGAATAGGACTGCCATGCTACAGAAAAATGTGATGTAATGGGGAAAAAACTGGAGAAATCCTGATAAATTCTTAGGAGCAATAGAGCAGATGGGGTGGGACACATGGTGCATGCACACATGCGTGCATCAGATTAAAAGACTGTTCCTGCCTGGATGATCTTAAAACACGAAGCACTCACTGGTTGCCTCTTCATGTACAGCAAAATACTTGGTAGAGAAAGGCAGCCTGATGAAGCAAGCAGTAATGAGGACATCGGGCCTTGTGCTACAGCCAAGCACATGGGTAGATTCCTGAGGTGAACCCCAAATTCTCAACCCCCCTATCAAAAATATCCCACGTGATCTTGGCACACAGATCCCAGTGGATTGGCCCTCCTGACGCCCAAGAAAATGAAGACACCCTGGTGTCTCCTCTACGTGATTCCCAGCCTCCCTGTGTAATTCTGCATCTGTTTTACACCTACCGCTGTCACACCTTTTTATGCCAATTAGCGAGTGAAATGAGCTAGTCCAGGATAGAAATGAGAAGCTCGTAGTCTACCTGGCTATCCCTCTCAGCTGTGGGGGATGCTAGTCTTTCACCTTGTGAGGAGAGGGAGAAAGGTAAAATCAGTTTCTGCAGGAGGTTTGCCAAGCACAAAACACAGTATTTCTGTCAGAGTATGGCAGTTTCTGTGACGCTGCAGACACATTTCTCCCAAACATGATGTTTTTCCTAGACAGGAAGAATTCAGCATAAATTACAACGTTTGCATTCCTAAGTCGATGAAAACCAGCCCTCATCCTCAATTCGAACAAGCAAATATGTCTGAGAAGAAAGATCAAGGCAATTTTAAGGTTTAAATGTGATCCAAAACATTAAGACAATACAGTTTTAAAAGCCAGTTTTACAATGCTGGAAACTTCTCCTATTGTACAGGCAGCTGGTCATAGGAATCGTGGTTGCATGTAATTTGGGTTCGATGCTATAGAGAGCACTAACTTCCTTTTGAGGTTCCAGCAAATCACAAAAAATGAGGCTCACGTGCTTACTGCTCGCACACAAACTGCACCATGCTGTGGGTTTGGAGGGTGGGAGTCTCTCCGCAATTTGTATCTCATTTTCTATTGCCACTCCAGCAAATGAGGTTGCTCCAAATGCAGGTTGGAGCTGGATGACAGTTCATGGATGATTGCTGATGGCTGGATTTGGTTGACCACCACTGAAAAGCACTCCCTAAGCCATAGAACTAGCTGTTTCACAAAAGATCGCTTGGATGGAAGCTTAATCTGAATGAAACCAAGAGTAGTTTTGTACTGCCTTTACCAGAGATGACTTCTCCACCGTACCATTCACATGTCCTTGCATGCTTCCTCTACCAAAGCTCTGCAGAAAGGAACGAGCAGCAGCAGCTTCCTGAGCAGTACCAGATGCTCTCTGCTCATTCCCATCTAATGCAGGACAAGCAGGCTTGGCTTCTGAACCACAATTTTGATAGCCGTTTAATGAGATGTAACATATGCCTGCCTTAGAACACTACAGGCCATTTGAGATGCTTACAAAACATTCAGATACCCCGTCAGATAAAAGATGCTAGAGAAAGGCAATGTTTTCCTTTAAAAATTAGGAATATGAATGATAGAATCATAGAATTGTTTAGGTTGGAAAAGACCTTTAAGATCACCAAGTCCAACCAGTAACCTAGCACTGCCAAGCCCACCCCTAAACCATGTCCCTAAGCACCACATCTACAAGTCTGTTAAACACCTCCAGGGATGGGGACTCGACCACTTCCCTGGGCAGCCTGTTCCAGTGCCTGACTGCCCTTTCAGTGAAGGAATTTTTCCTAATATCCAATCTAAACCTCCCCTGGTGCAACTTGACGCTTTTTCCTCTTGTCCTATTGCTTGTTACTTGGCAGAAGAGACCAGCCCCCACCTCACTGAAGAAGGCTCTAAATAAGAAATCTGTCATCTCAATAAAACAAGCGCACTAGAAAGAACACCACTAAGCTCTCCTCCAGTTATACAACCACCACTTGAAGACAACTAAACAGGCAGCTAAACACAGAGCATCCCGCAGGAAATCTGTGTGAGCCTCCATTTCCCCTCTGAGTAATTCACACTGCTTTTGTTTTTTCCCTCACCACTTCGGCAGTCCATCCGCACTGCGAGGCCGTTGATGGCCTTCAACCCAGGCAGCTGATGCTGGGGCTCAACAGAGAAACTGTAGCTATGGTGATGTGCACGGGGCCAAGGTACAGTCAGCCGTTGCGGTGCCCATCGGCATTGCAACACACCAGCTGCGAGACGTACAGCGCTCTCGAGAGTCCACCTTCCCTTTGGAAGGCAAGCGGAGATCTTCGTGCTGTCCTCATTTGGCAGCTCACCTTAGAGTTTAGCTGTGCTTTGCACGGTGATGATATTTTTCTTCCCACTTCTCAGCCTTCCACAGACTCAGCCCCCCGATGGTCTTTTATTTTGTCTCTCAAGGCATTAAGCATCTTGCTTCCCTCTCTTTACTCCAGCATTTCTACAACTGTATTTCACAAAACCCCTTTTAAACACTGACAGGTAGCTAAAGCTGTATGTATGCACACACATATATATATCTATGTAGCACAAACACATGTCCTTTTCCAATCCAGCCTCCGGCCAGCCCTAAGATGATCTCCGTGCTGACCTCAGGGGCTGTTGTATCGCCAAGCACATGTTTTGCTTAAGTGCTGAGATCAGTCGTCCAACTGTCCAAACTACTTTTGGCATCACCAGGAGAGTAGCTAGCCTACCGTGACTACCCTCTGACCCGGCCCCTCGTCCTCCTCCTCGTCTGAATATTTTACTTCAAACTTTTTCTTCCCTTTTAATGCAGAGAGGAAAAAGGAAGATGCATGAAGTGCTCACATACGTGCGACCTGACCTTTCCTGTCTACAGCTCTCATCACCTTTGCGTGCACTCTCCCTGCTATCTTGGTCTATTGTCAACTTGATTTGAGCTGTCTCTAAGTTATATGCAGTTGAATGCATAGCACTCAGCATGCTTGGCCCCGATACCGGAGCATCTGGACTGCAATTTGTACAATAGCACAAATACAAAATGATACATCCTTTCTATCAACCTTCCCCCCCAGGACCTCTAAATATTCTTCCAATGATATAGTGCTTTTATTTTCCACTTTCTTTGCTCCTCAAAATTTCAGCTCTATTTTTTCCATATGGTGTGAGTAGAACAACGTCCAAATATTCCAGGTGACAAAATACCACTAATTTCATACAAGTACTTTAATTTTTATCACTTTCTCAGGATTGAGCTTAACCACTTCCAGTTTCAAAAGCACCCGCTGCACTAGAAAGATATTTATACTAGACTATAAATCAAATAACTAATAAAGCTCCTGAGATTTTTCCAAAAAAGTTCAAAAATGAAAACTCCCATCCTCCTCTTCCAACTGTTTTTAATCAAGGGCAGTATGAAACAAGTCATCCAAGTTCAGAATGGAAAAAAAAAAAAAGTACAATTACTCTGAGATGAAATTTAAAGATTAAAACCCTTTTGATTCCCTGAGCTGTTTGACAAACTTCTCTGTGGAACAGGAACTGCAGCAAGAGGTTATAAAATATTTATGTCAGTTTGCAACATGCGTGACCACATGTTGGTCAAGACAGCTGAACTGTTCATTATTACTAGGAAGCTGTAAATCGCCCCTTTGGCAAACCTTCAAATGACTTCAGAAAAAAACTGGTTCTGTTCTTGATTCCATTAGATGCTATAACTTAAAATGCAAATAATATTGTTCTTGGCATGGCTGCTGCCTGTCCACCTCGGCACAGTTACTCCAGCCTCTCCAACTTAGAGGAGTATTGTCCGAGGCCAGCAGCTTCCTTCCTCCAACAGAACATCTATTCTTCTGTAACCGAAACAATTTGGCTAAATGATGCAAAGACGAAGCATGACTGCAGTAAGGGTAACAAACACAGTCCAGGCTCCTTGAATACATGAGCGTTATCCCAAAATAATTTGCTATATGGATGGTCAGGAGAAGGCGATGGCTAAAGCATTGATTCCACTCATGCACCTCTGTTTGTTAGGAGGCACCAGCTGATGCATCAAACCTTCAATCTTGCCATTCAAAACTGGGTTTCAACTGAATCCTACCTGCCTTGCTGAAAGAGCGTGGTGCAGCGTGGGGAGCACTGGAGGCAGAGCCAGCCAGAGTCTGCAAAGACTTGGGAAGGTTGGAGTGACTTTCACTTTATGACCTGCTGTGAAACACCTGTGTGCAGGACAACAGGATGGCCACTGATTTTGTTTTCTTCAAAACCAGCTGATGCCACTGGGCACATCTTTGGGAACAGACCCCTCAAACTCAGGTTCTTTCAGGCCATGATCCTCCTCTGCCTGGCACCACAGTCACGCGGTGACATCAGAGTAAAGCAAATGTAAAATGATTTTGAACTCAGTGTTTGAAATAACTGAAGCCCTGGATATTCAGAGCTGAAAAGCTAGATAGAGACCTTATTGCGACCTTTCGAAATATAAAGGGCGCTTGTAAGAACCCTGGGGACAGACTTCTTAGCAGGGCCTGTTGCGATAGGACAAGGGCTAACGGTTTTAAACTAAAAGAGGGCAGATTCAGACTAGATAAAAGGAAGACATTTTTTAAGATGAGGGTGGTGAGACACTGGCACAGGTTCCCCAGAGAAGTTGTGGATGCCCCATCGTTGGAAGTGTTCAAGGTCACTTTGGACGGGGCTCTGAGCAACCTGATCTAGTGGAAGATGTCCCTGCCCAAGGCAGGGGGTTGGACTAGATGATCTTTAAAGGTCCCTTCCAACCCAAACCATTCCAGGAGTCTATATTCTGGAGAAAACAAGGCTACTCTTTGGCATCAGTATGATTTATGTCAGTTCTCAATGGCTATATGATGTTTTATCAGACACAACCGCCTTCCTCCTGGGGCTGAAACTCAGATACAAGAAGTTACCACAATATCCATAGAATCTGAGTGAGGGAGCACCCACTCCTGAAGTTGTTGGGTTACCGTTATGTTTGGTATTGAACAAAACCTAAAAAGTCACACTCTGCTTTGTTATCCTTTACAATAAAAGCACAGTCGCCAAGAGTACGTGTCCGTATGACATGTCTTTTGTGTGTTTAAAAAAGCTTTGTCTTCTGTTCCATCAGTATGTAGAAGTGCTGACTTTGCCAGGTCAGTCGTTGACCAACACCATTTGCTTTCTGGCTGTGTCTCTGCCTTGCTGCCACACGACAGCATCCTTTCCCAACGCAGCAAAAGAGGTCAGCAGTTTTGACTGACTGATCCGTTATTGATGTTGATGAACTAAAGGATGCTCTCAGAGGGAAGGCGTGAAGCTGAACGGCACCCCAGGGAGTTATTTAACAGTTATTTAAGGATGCGCATACAACTGCATCAACAGCCTCTTCAATAAAAACCATGCTCTGGACAAAGGTCCGGGATCCCTAAAGATGGGATCCCAGCCATGATACCTGTGTAAACAAACTCACAGCTTTTTTTGTTGGTTGAAAGAACCTAACAGCAATTTAAGAACAGCATAGTGTTTAGCTTGTGCCTTCATACCTCTGTAATTGTTTCAGTAGTATGTGTGTGATACTCTATCCTTGTGTCCGAAAACTTGCCTAAGAGCAATAGAGCAAAGCCCAGGTGATCTCTACCCAAGGAAGCGGCAATCTGTACGTGAAGCTGCTAAGTCCAGTCCCTCTGGCCCCAGAACTCAGTACAAGATGTCGGTAAGAAGCGGCAGGCTTTTCCTTCACTGAGCTGCACAGATTGGTTTGCAAGCTGACAACATTGGGGGCTGCTTGAGGAGAATGTTTTCTGCTTGGAAGCCCTAACCAGAGCAGCAAGAGGAGGACCTGAGTGTAAGGTCTCTTGTGGTTGTTAATGCCACCATGTCTTACGCTCAGTAATTCAAGAGGATCATATCCTGCAGCTCTGAGAGGCTGTAATGACAACAGAATTATCATTCTAACCGAGTGCCAAGTGAGTCCAGCCAGCTGGTTAAGAAACT
Source organism: Platalea leucorodia (assembly GCF_965183815.1). Lineage (NCBI taxonomy): Eukaryota > Metazoa > Chordata > Aves > Pelecaniformes > Threskiornithidae > Platalea > Platalea leucorodia. Next base: position 8,552,056 of record NC_138824.1, read on the forward strand.
AGCTTGACACATTTCCTAGACCTTTCTGTCAAAAACAATGTGACCAAAAAAAAGTAGAATGGGATAGGCAAGGGGAAAACGAGCACTTAATGGGTTACGAACTGTGCAGCTCTCTAATACCATGCAATGGTCAGGAGGAATCCCGTGGGATACTCCAGCCCCCAAGAGCTGACTCCGTTCCTCTGGCGCCCAAGGGGAGCTCCCAGGGAAAGTCACTTGGGCACCGGCACTTCCAAGCTCAACTGCATTTTCATTCCTAATAGAATTTCTACTGCTTTATTACAACACAGATGTACCTTGCTCATTCAGTCCCATCTCTCTCTCTCATCTGATTTTCTTTCACGGAAAATGCAAAGAAGTGAAGTGGCAGAGCTGATGATAACTAGTGCCACATTATCTTGTGGAAGCTGCTATTTCCAGGATGTATCATTCAAAGCTTCCAAGAACGTCAGTGAACATTGTGTATGGGCTGCAGCAGTCACACACTGTCATCATATTTCCTCCAATGATTTCCTGAAGCACGGTTTTTGGATTTTGTAGCTGGCATTAGATGTGTGCGTGTCAGAAACTAAGGAAACAAATACTATTAGTGCCAAATCTGCAGGATGAACCTTACTGCTACTTCACACACGATAAACAAAACTTGGCGCTAAAATTTGGTTATTTTCTCGGTTATTAGTAACTCGGGTTACTTTCATGAAAATGTTCTGTGTACATATAATGTCAGCGATAAATACAGAGGGTCCTTCAAATGTACCTAATGACAGTTCCCACGTGTTTGTTGCTCTAGGCTGTGTTAGGCAACTCAGTGCACACTGATTTGGAGATCACCAAATAACTCCAGCTGGCAGAGTGGCTATCTGCTCCCTTTGGGACACCGGCTGTTGTGCATCCAAGAGCCTTACGTTCAAGCGTATACACTGGTTTCCAGACAGCAATGTTAAACCTTGGGTCTTGCTTTTTTAAAGAAATCAATGGACTGAGCCCTTGGTTACACAGACTGAATTCTGAAGTAGAGCTTGATCTCTGAACCACCTCAGTGTCTGGTCTTCTGAGACAGGGCAGATACCGTGTCCCAGGGCAAGTTGTCTGCAAGCCACATACACGCTGTCAAGGATATCTAGCTCTGGAAGAAGCTTTCGGAGGAAGTCAAGTAGATCCAGGGTGTGACCTTATGGAAATGACCAAAAGCCTTTCCCTTCAGCACCCATACCCCTCACAATTCAAAACAACCTTTTATTCCTGAAGCCCTGTCAACTCAACCCTTCAAAACCACAAAGCACAACGAAGGAGAGCCTAACCACAAACAGAGTCCGGACTCCCCGAAGGAATGAGGGCAGCGTCTCCGTGGCTGAGTCCCAGGATGACGGTCAGTGATATGAAGTCTAAAGATGAGCAACTAGGAGGATCTAAAGACAAAAGCACTGAGTTAATCCTTCTGCTAGGCTAAATTTCAAACAAGAAAACTTTAAAGCCAACTTCAGAAGTTTGTCTGAAAGTCATCTCTTCTGCCCAAGGCTTGCAATTTTGTTCTGAGCTCGACGCAGGCCTTTGTTCAGCAGCAGCCTAAGGTGGAAATTACGAAGCTGGCATTTAGGCTGTGCAAAACCATACCCTGTACGAACCAAAAGGGAAAGCAAAGTGGACTAAGCTTTCTTTGTTCCTTAGCTGGAGGGTTTGGCTTAGCACTCAGCCTAGCCCTTCTTTCCAGCTTAGGACAAATTGGATTCCAGTGGTAAAACCCTGGCTCCAGCAAATTACGCAGCAAAACTCATGTTGATTCCAGAGCAGATCAGATATGATACGTCTTTGTGATTTGTTTGCTAGACAAAATCATAAATGTAAATAATGACAATTATTCTATTATTATTCAAAAATAAAACCTCCTTTAAGTAAAAGTTGAAGCGATGGCAAGACATACCAAGGTTTAATCATATTAAATCTGCAAAGCCTTGCGAGGAGCAGGGAGTTGGACTTGATGATCCTTACGGGTACCTTCCAACTTGAGATATTCTATGATTCTATGATATTATAGACTTAAGGTTTTTAAAATAAATATAACTTCTGTAACAAAAGTTACGTTATTAAGTTCCATTTCTTGGAAGGAAAACTGATGCTTCTTCATTTACATAGAATCAACAGAGTCAACATCCAGTATCAGGTACCACATGTAACAAATCTCAATGAAGTACACTCTTCCAAACATAAATCCTTTCATTTCTGCTCCTCTGAAATGGCTCACCTTAATGTCTTTGGATTTGAGTTTAGCTAGCAGGTACAGTATTTTTTCTCCCTTTGAGCTAGCCACAAAGTTGGAAAACCAACTCCTTTTTGATAAAGGAGAATTTGTTTTCCTTCTCCATTCTTTTACCAAAACAGAATCAAGAATCAAATCTACCTAGTCAAAATGAAAATGAAATTTTCATTTACTTAATTAAAACAGCCGTATTTTCCAGGGGCATTTAGGTACTTGTATATGCAGAAAGATATCAAAGATATATTAATAGGATCGGTCTCTAATTTGCATTGTGTTCAGATCCCAGAGATTTAATATAGCACTGCCTAAATACCTCCACAACTCTGACTGGAAAGGTAACAAGAAACTACGGATTCTCTAGTGGCTGTTAGTATTTTATTTATTTTATACATTTGCTTTTCTTGGTAAAATAATCCTAAGAGGGGCTGGCTACACAAAAAAAAAAGCCATTAAAAATTGCTTTATAAAATAAAAAGAGAGCTCTAATTTCTATCCAAATAGCCCTAATATAAAATCACAGTAAAAGCATCTGGAAAAGAAAAAAAGAAGCACACACATGAATGTATCTAGACAAGCTACCTGACTGCTTAAGTAAAAACAAAGTTGTGGGGCTGCCTTCTGATAACAAGAACTTGCTTACAGACGAACACATGCATAAGGATTGCCTGCCAAGGAGACAGAAACTTTAGGAAAACAAAGAAAAAATACAAAATCAGGTTTCCTGCTTGTTATAGGCCAGCCCATCTCACCTCAGTGAGCCAGCACTTCCCTCCCGATCACTTACTCCAGCTGGAAGCTCCTTCTGCACCACGGTGTTGTAACTGGTGAGTTGCTTCCACTACAGGGTTTCACCTCACTCAGGGGGCTACGTGAGTTTTCTAGATGTACAGTTCGTTGGGCAATCAAGTTCCTCACCTTCTAATTTTGACATCTCCTCTGCAATTTCCAAGGCTCAAAGCATCCCAGCATATTAAGAGGATGCACATGTGCTTGGCATTTATTGTTTTGTTAATGAGAGAGTCCAGAATCACTAATTAGGAGGTTAGTGTCCCTAGCAGAAGTGCCTAAGATAAAATGGCATTTTGGAAAAGCCTTTACCAGTTGATTTCTTCTATTTAACCATGAACAAAAAAAAAGAAAAAACAAAATTAAAAATAAATACGTAACACAGCTTTCACATGGAGCCATGTAAATTTTTTTTTCTGTTGAGTTTTTTTGTTGTTGTTGTTTAGAGGAAGAGGAAATAATGACGCGCAGGTATTAAACGGTCCTGCGGAGACAGACGCACTCTGTTAGCGTGGTTTTGACAGCAACCGTTCGATTACTCGGAGCTTTCTTTAGAGCCTGGAGCAGAGCCAGGTGGTGCCTATTGATGGCACTGAAAGCCGAGAAACGCGGCGGAGGTCAGGCACCAGAAGAGACATTTCTGCTTCTGCTTTGCCAACTTGCTTGACGAGGTGGCTGATGGAAACAGCTTTTTTTCATCAGTTACAATGCGATCCTTTCAGGCTCTTTCTCATCTCAGCCTTCATGTCAGCACCGTACACAGGCCAGTGCTGAGTTCTGCAACGAAGTCACCATACAAATGACATGGTGAGCATTTATGGACCTCCCAACTGTGTTTCCTTGTCCTGAAATAAATTTGAGCTCAGTTATTATGGCGCCTCTGATTTAATGATTGGCTTTTGGGATACACTTGAATGCTTCAAATGGCATCTTTTCTTAGGGTCAAATCCTATCCCTATTGTAGCCTATGGGAATTTTGCCATCGGACTTTAATGAGACAACAATTTGGCCATTAATCCATGAAAAATTGCTACTGTAGTTCACATTGCTCTCCCATTTAGGACCCTGTTGTTCCAATTCACTCTGAACCAGCTTGTTTTCGCTTTCAAGAGAACTGCACAGACTAGAGAGTAATTCAAACAACAAATTCAGCAGCAGCAGGCATTAGCTGCATTAACTATATGCCTGCTGGGCAGACACTGCCAAACCCAGCTGCAGAATCTTCCCCAACCTGCTAACGGTCACTGAGTCAATGAAAACATCGAAGAAGTGTCTTCCTCCTCACTTCAACAAAAAGATAACAAAAGTCCCATAAACGAGGAGCTTCTGTGGTGCACAGCCTGGGACCACTAATGCCTTTCGCCTCCAAGAGCAGGAGCTGATTCTTTAGGTCAGGCAACACCAAGGATCAAATTCTGCACAAGATGTACGTCGGGGCTGACATTAATGGGAGCGTACCTTAGGGCAGGCCTTCCAAATCGACACTTGCACATCCTGGCTGACTGCTATAAGCTTCTATCTATCGTAAAGTATTGCGTTTTTGTAGTCCCGTTTGAGTTGTAGGTCACTGAAAATTTTCCAGCGAGACGCAAATGTTTTTTTAGAAATGTTGTTTAGCAGATGTGCACCTGTGTGCCTAACCACCCTTCACAGACATGCTTAGAAGCAATTCACAGACTCCTGGGGTTCACAGGTTAAACAGCAGTGGTATAGAAAATACAGCAGATTTTCAGAGGTGACCAAGGTCAGAGTAACTCCCACTAATTTTAAGTCTGTCAGCTGACTTTTCCTACCTTGGCAATTGCTCATCGCTCTCGTTCACAGCTAATTCTAAGTTATACTCCTGGACTTCATACCTACAACAAACATTTTGCAGCACCTGGAGAAATACTTTTATAAATGCAATGGCAGATTTCTCTGTGTGGAAGGGGGTTAAATAAGATGATAGCCAGGTTTCTGTGTCTCTGGTTAATAAAACATAAAATTTCTCTCCTGTTGCCTCTCAGCGACCCTGTTTAAGTGATCTGGCACGCTCTGAAAATGCACAACAAGGGCTCTATTATGTACACGCACTAGGTACAGCAGGTTTCACTGGACTGTAACTGATTTGTTTCAGATGAAGGGATGCTGTTAACCACCACTGTGAATATAATTGCTTAGTTGATTTCCACATTCTTGTCATTGTTGGCCTGGCTACTGCAAGAACAAGCTGGTGAGGAATTCCCTAATGCTGGTTAAAAAAAGAAAGAAAAAAAAAAAAAGAAGGAAGTCTTCAGGTCAAACCAGGAGTTCATCCAGACATGCCCGCACCAGAGGCAATACGAACACCCCTTTTCACCACTTCACTGCTTGCCCTTTGCTCCTTCTTTAGACCAGAACCAACTCCAGGAGGAGAAACCCTCCCAGAGAAGAGGCAAAGGGACACTCACAGATGGTCAAAATACCGAGGTGCCACCTCCGAGCGAGCTCCGGGATGGACAATATCCGATTCCCTCTGTCACACGTGGCAGGGGGCTCAGAAGGCTTTAGCAGACTTTCACTACAGGCTGTCGCTCGCAGCCCATCCTTGCACAAAGCACGGCTCTGCTCCTGACACGGTGCCTCTGTAGCATGTCCTGTGCCATTAAGTTTGTGGGAAAGCCCCCAAATTCCAACTGAGATCAGAGCTGGGTGCTCGCACCACGGCGGAAAGAAAAGCCACAGTTAATTCATCACACGGGGACTCGCCAGTTCTGGATTCGGTTCATTCCCCTCTCATGGGCTCGGAGCAGCGTGTTCCCACCTTGGAGCCTGGTGGCACCTGCAGCCTCTAACAAAGACCGATGCCCACCCGTGCCGGACATTATATATACATGGGGTACATATATTCTCTTGAGCTTGTTGAGCAGCGTAGCACTAAGAATGGAAAAGTTACTGGAGAAGTCTCGTAGCCCATAGGAACTGGGTATCCAGGTGACCTTAATGTCTCTCTACTGCCATTTCACACTACATTCCTAATCCAGATTCTTTGGGGTCTTTCACTTGAGTGAGGAGAAAGGGGTTTTTTCATTGTGTTCAACACTGCAGGTGTGAGGCTTCTCCTTTGTGGTCATTTTGTCTCTCCATGTGGAAAACTCCCCCGCATATCCTTCCTCCTCTGACTTCATTCCTTTCCAAACACCAGAAATGAAGGCCTCCTGATTTTACAAAAGCTTTCGGACATGCTTTTTTTCTTCATTTCACATATAATGTCAAGTGTACACATAATTCTTTAGAGAATGGGAGTCCTAGGCTTTCTTTCTTACCTTTTAATTTATCTCTTTTGTCATTATTATCTAAATCTAGGGTGCACTGTGTTATTAATTTTTCAGTAAAACTCTCCTTTGAAAATAAGAAGGAAACACTATCGTTTATAGCATTTTGAACATTTTACTGAAGTAATTAATCAACATAAATTCTCATTATGAAAAAAATCAGTGGTGAGACGTAGCCCTTTACAGAAACAGCTGGCAGCATTCAGTAGAGACAACTACACTTAAGAGCATTGTTTAACAGCAGCACAGAAAAATAAGCTCGATGCACTCCCGGTACTAGGAGAGGACTGTGAGTTGCAGACAGACCAAAAGAATAGGAGCATATTTCTTTTCAATAAATGCTAAAGTTTCGTTCTGGACTATGAACAAACCCTCAAAAATATTCATATTAGAATAGCTCTTGTCATGCATCACAGTCTTAGGGTCCAAAGCACACTGTAAAAAAAGAAAAAGGAGATCAAAACAAAGCAATGAAAAAAAGATAGGCTCTATCCCAAAGAGACAACCAGTAAAGAGAGGCAGGAGACAACAGAGGAGCAATACTGATTAGCACGACGAGCTTCGTCCTCAGCACAAGTCTCGCAGTACTCTCAGCACGCCCCCAGCCAAGTCGGTAAGTCAGCTCAAAAGTATTTGTTATGTTAAAGTAATCCTTCTCTGCAAGGCGATTTGCTCTAGGATGACATTCGTCTCAGAAGGAAAACACAGAGGACCTTTGGCTGCATTCTTATCGTGACTGACATGGAGGAAAAAAACCTCGCCATAGGACACCGGTTTACTGCCTGTGGCTCCATTGAAATGTCTGCATAGAAAATCAGGCTACTCCCGAGGAGCTGCGTGACACCCAGCTGAGCACGCCATGCAAATCAGAGCTCACAGTGCCAGCACTGGCAATAACCGGGCCTGTTGCGGAAAGATGTGGCTAAGCAGGAAAATCTTGCTATAGCATAACAGACAGCCAAGGAATGCTTCCTCAGAGGGACTATACATCTATTGAACAGGCACTATGGATCTATACAGTAGAGGGGAAAAGAGCGCATGTTGTTCTTTGTAAGAGCAAGAAACACCATGCAAGAGATGCTCCAGATTTCTGCCTTGCTTCACGTAATTGGGATGCGTTACCAGCCACAGGAGGTACGTAATCAGCATAAATTACTTGATCACTAGCTACCTAATATGCAACAGTTGCCCTCAGAATTAATTGGGTGAAGCAGGGAGGGCAGAATAAAAGTAGACAATGACATTGTATGAGAATTTCCTGCTAATGCCACTCAGTAGCAGCAGCAGACCAGCCTTAACTGCTTCTCCCAAAATTTTAACCAAAATTTTCCTAGGAACATTCAAAAGGAAAAAGGCTAGGAAAGCACAATGGTGTGATGCCCACAATGGTGTGATGCCCACAATGATGCAATGCCCACAACAATGTGATACCAATGATTCTCCACATTGGGAATCCCAAAAGTAGAATTACACAATTGGTGTAAACTGGGGAAGATCCTAAGGGGGAGGCTGTGGGGCTAAAGAGCTTGTGTTTCTTTGGTGGAGACATAATCATGTGCCTGGAAAGTAATTTCATGGCATTTACCTGGAACAGCCATATTTCCACGGAACATTGCTATATGATTTTACTGACCAGACTTAGCTACTTATAGCACTACATATGTTATAGGTCACCTATCTATTTATACTAGCGAGCAACAAAAATAAAGACAAACACTAAAAACCAACAATCTAAACAAACGTTAAAAAATAATTAATGTTCCAAGTAGCGTATATTTGAATGCTCAGAAATCTGACATTTGAATCTCTAAAGACATTATTTTTATCACTCATTCATTTCTAAAGTTAAAAAAAAAAAAAAAAGCAACATGCAGATTGTTATGTGGTGACTCCTCTTAGGAGATCTCAAAGAAACCCACACTACTCCTATCCTGTAAAATTTGTGTAAAGTTTTATACATAAAAGAAGACACTTTCCATAAGAGAGTTTCCATAAGAGAAGTTTCCATAAACTTCCCCATGTTTTCTTGCCTGGTGGCTCTGGCTCAGCCTGGGTTAATACCACCCAGCCCTCACACCAGGAATGCCCCATCAGTGTTAATGCCGGTGGTCTCCTGTCTCACCAGAGAGCTCCTAGCAGGGCACAGGTACCTAAGCAAAGCTAAGGTTTGGGTAAAGCAACACCATTTCTCACAGCTGGAAAAAAAAGGCTAACAGAGGCAATACTGCTGTATCTCATCTGCAGGCAGATTTCTCAGCTCGGGTGACAGTACCCAATAGGTGCTTATTTCTTCCCACTGGTTATAAGGGAAGACCAGGGAACGACCTCTGGTGTAGATGTCTACACGCTGTGTGTGTCAAAGGCAGACCGAGGAGAACGTGGGTCAGGAGGCTGTAAGGAGAAGTTTGGGGATGGCACTGCACCAAAGGGCATAGATGGCTCCTGGTAACATGCCATTGCCAGGGAGGCTGTACTTCAGTCCTATTACATTCATTCACAAATTTTACGAACACATCCTCGATCTATGAATCTGACATGTGGTAAATAATAAGTTAAATATGATCTCAATTCCCCCAATAGCTCACTTTCCATGTACATTTTACTGTGAACACGAAGTCACTTCAGCTTTCCAACATCACTGCCATGCAGAGTTCACAAGTTGAATTTCGTGGTCTGCGGCTCAAGCGTGCAAAATGAGTTTTCAGTTTTACTGCACCAAAGGGAAGTTTTTCCAGACTGCAGAAGAACTGCAGCCAAACATGGATGTTTAGTTTCAGCCTTGCAGGAAGGGCTGAGAAGCACACGCAAAGCACACTCCTGCCAGCACAGCTCTTCAGGGAGGTCACAGGCTAAAGGTTTACAGCACTTTCCCTAAAACGAGAAAGGAATTAATTCATTGTTTCCATACTGGACAAAAGGTTAAAGAAAGACTCTGAAAGGCCAGAGCTCAGAGGTGAGCAGATGGAGCCTACCAAATATTCCGCAAACTTCCGTCTCTTCTTGAATTACCATGGCACCTTAGGGGGGGCTCAGCTAGTGAGCCCCAGAGCAGTGGCCTGGAGGTGGTAGTAACAGAGTAAAAACCTGCCCCAAACAGATTATAAAGCATAAGAAGGTCCAGCTGGTACAGGCCTGCAGCCGAGCATAAATATGTGCCTGCAAGATAAGCAATGATTTTGATGTATCAGTAGCCTAACTTGGTAAGGTAATTGTTTTTTGAAAAGTTGATAGAGTAGCAGCTGTGGTGGTACTGAGAGGAGGTTCCTTCTAATGGCGGGAAATGAGAGAAAACAGAATATAACAAGGGAACGATAGAGGCTCATGTTGCAGGCTGCTTTCAATCGGGAGTCAACATCTTGACAATAAAGAAAAGAAGCCATGCAATGAGGATCACCTGTGAACCGCTCTTACCGCAGAGAGTGGTTTGATTCACTACAGAAAAGTGAAGACAGAATAGCAGGACACCAAAAGGCTAGGAACAAAGCAAAAACACTTCAGGTTAATTCAGATACAGAATTCTAAAAGCCTTGATGAAATTATAGCTGTGTGACATCTTAGCATAAAAAAAAGATCATACATTAGAGATGTTATGCAAAAAGCAATTGGTAACATGCAGACATACTAAGTACAACCTTTAGAGACCCAGGGTACGGGTTAAGCATGAGGATGGAGGTCACTGCTGCTTACAGTGATCCAGAAAGAAGGTAGGGAATGAGATATCAAGTTCTCCATCCTAGGTACACAGAGGTGAGCTAACAGCTAGATACCCCTGAGGAGAGGTCAGATAAGACTGTACTGAATTAGGCTAGAATTGTAGCTCAGAGAGAAAGGACTGTAGTTTGGAAAGAGGTTTGCATGTGAAGAAACATAACCATGAGAGATACACATAGTGATAGTAGTTGCATTTGTAGTTATGGTTAAGATCTCTCAAAGATCAAGGAAAGAGAAGGAGAAGGGGACAAATGGCAGAAGATCCTCCACCAAGAAGTCCACCAGTGAAAAGAAAAGAAAAATGTGGTGAGAGAAGTATGAGTAGAGGCAAATAACCACAGAAGGCCAAGGATGTCAGGACTTCAAAGAGAGATGTCACGGACTTTGTTGAAGGTGGCTGACAGCAGGATAGAAGGAAGGGTATAAAATACTGACTTTGAGCTTTTCCTAAGATGAGGTCACTAGAAATGTTGCTCCCAGCAGGAGTATACAGCGTGTATCACATAGTTATTTAGAGCACAGAGAAATGCTGCATTTGAACTTTTATTAAAGGTGAAACTCCCACATCACCAGGATCTGGTCCACTAACTTCCAATTCCTGGTGTCACAGCTGTTCCCTCTGCAAAAAAAAAAAAATTGTGATGCAAAGAATTTATGACTTTCTTAAGGCACAGCTCAGCTGCAAATAGGAGAAAGGGAGAAACACGTAGATGAAAAACACAGCAAAACCTCAGAAAAGGTGAAGTAGAGCCAATGGAATGACAATAACCTGGGAATGCACAACTCTTGTCCCATGGAAACGGGTTGAACAATTTGATGTGAAAAGCTTATATCAGCCTTAAAACAGCCATAAGGTATGAAGTCTTGCACTCCTTAAAAATAAATTTCTAGCCTTCAAAAACCCTGCTGAGGAAATCTGCCCTGTCCAAAAGCTCCAGGTCTCTGCATCAGGTTCTACATGGAGCCTACAAAGGAGGCAACAGCACTACCAGCAGCAGTCCTGGGCTATCCCAGTAGGATCTGGAGCAAAGTCTTAAGCTGAGCCAGCAACCTCCAGCAGCTACGTCACGGCAGAAGGCAGCCATCAAGAGAGGAGATCCCCCGCAGTTCGGGGTCCCTCGCCCTTTCTTTTTTTCTCTTGAATCCTGAACAGCTCATCAGTGCAATTCTTAGATCCAGAGCCAAAACAATTTGAACGCTTATAACGTGCAAGTTATTGAACACTTCTCCCAATAGCTGCATCTTTGTTTATAGTCCCCTTGACTAATGTAGGCCCTTCCCAATTCAGAACATATAGGACTGCATATTTTAACAGGGTATTCATCCTGTTTTAAAAAAGCTTGCCTTAACTGTAGCCAGATGTCCAGTGAACTCTGCAAAAAGCTTTTTCTACCAGTGCCACTTGGTTTACTCTTACATCTGTTGCGTAGCTCAGGAATTAGTAGAATGTAAAACGTTTTATGAATTCCCTCCGCTCTCATTCAGTGTTAATATATTCAATATGTTTTTCTAGAACCACATGCAGGCACACACATGCAGGCTTTTTCCCATTTGTTTTAATTTATTTGCATAACTTAACTCCCAAAGCTAACCTGGAAAATTCACAGAAATTGGAGACGAACCCCATCCACCTCTATAAAAGCTCAGCCTTTTCTAGTTCTAGGGAGGGTCACTTCCAAGGGGTGAGATCTGACCTTACTGAAGCTAATGGCAAAACTTTGAGGGGCTTCATTAAAAGCAAATTTGGCCCGAAACTACCCCCAGGACTCTTCCCTCATCCCTTTTATTTACGGTTAAGGCACGCTATCCACTTTATACGAACATGTTTGAATTAGTATTCAGGAGTTTAAAGCTCCTTGGACTGTGCTTAAGCCTATACACACCATAACGGCATCACGTTGGAATTATTAGCATCGCGGCTGTTTTTTTTCTAGACATTTCTTTTTTGTCTGAGACTGAACTTTCCAACTTGCTTTCTCCTCTTCAATCCCAGGAAGTAAGCACAGGTGTCAAATCTGCCAAATAAATCCCAGATCATCTCAGTTTTTTATTTTTTGGAAATGAGGGAGGGAAAAATCACAAACTGTAATTACCATGTTATTCCCTACTGTGCAAAGCCCAAATTGCTTCATATTGTGCATAAATAGTAATTTTGTTCGCTAAAGTAAACCCTGACCTGATTCCAATTTTCTCCTTGGTTAAAAAGGCGGTTGTTTGTTGCATGGAAGGAGGGAGAAAGGAAGTGCTCAGAGCTGCTTATGCAGTACAGACTTACAAGAAGGGTTATGAAAATCAATGAACAGGCATTTGCTGTTCTGGGTGCTGCTTCTCCATCATTCTGATCTTAGACTGTGCTTGCAGTGCCAATATAAATCCACAGATAGCAGCAGCCTCTGCAAATCTTGTGCTTCCAGCTGAACTCGCTACTTCCATGAAAGTGAATTCCCTTTGCACAGTTAGCCCAGCTGGATCCTTCAAGGGGATAATCCAGCTCCTCTCTCCTTGCCACTGCCCTGCTAGCACAGCCAACACAATGTCACTGCATGTTGGCACAGGGTAGGAAATACATCTGGAGGGAGACCGATGCACAATTTTGTAGCCATGAGCCAAATTTTTTTGCCCAATGCTGCTTGCCCTATTAGTTCTCCTGGGGTGGAGAGAGGGAAACGCACGACTATTGATCTACCTGGAGGGATTACATTCTCTGTCAAGTGGCCTTGGCAGAGGATTCATTTTCTTCCCGCTCAGTCAAGCCTCCATGGAAATATCCCACAGCCGACATACCCTTTGGGTCTAAAGTCCACTCAGCTGCAAAGTTACTGTCCTTCAGTCTGAGAATTGGAGAAAAAAAGGGCGTTGGAAGGCGCGTGAAAGGGTCATCTAGCTCATTCTTCCACCATAAGGCAAGATGAGCTACACCTACATCTCTCTGGACAGACCTTTGCTTTAGTCCTAACAACCTCCCATGTTGCAAATTCCACATGGCCCATTCAGTTCACTACAGAAAGACCTCGTTGTCCAACCCTCACTGCAGTGAAGGTGATTACTTCCCATCGTACCTCCCACAGCTACAAAAGACAATCTACCCCTCTGCGCTACTGCTCAACTTTATACATTTGAAGACCACTGTCATGTCACCCTCACTCCTTTACTGAATGGCCACCCTCTGGCCAAGTGGGCCACATCTTTTTGGAAGCACAGTGCCCCAGCACAACTACACAGGCCAAAGAGGAGAAGGTTTACTAAACACATCTTGCAAAGGACACTCCAGTCTATACACCCTAGTACAAAGACTGCTTTTTTTCACAGCGCTATGACACTGTTGTCTTGTCTTTGGTTTGAGATCCATCACAATCCCCAGATCCTTTCCTGCAGAGCTGCTCTCTGGCTCCGTTTCTCCCCTCATCCTGTGTTTGCACTGTCAATTATTGCAAATCAACCTCACATGTATGCTTTTTCACGTAATTTTTGCATTTTGTGCAAATCATTTTGAATTCTAGTTCTGCCCTCAGATGTGCTCGCAGGCCCTCCATAGCTCGTTGTCATCAGCAAATGTAATGAGCAAATACAATAATTGCATTGTGTTGCTTGAATTTCCTTCAAAATCACTTCTAACTCAGAGCCTACAATATTCAGAAAGCAGTAAAAAGCACAGAAAAAAGAGACCTCTTTTATATCACTGCTGGCATTTGAATTTCTAACAGCCACCTTAGAGGAGTGATTTCTCAATTTCTGTCTTCTGCCATGGCAAAGCGCATGGGAGCACGACGGGAGGTTCTTCTGGTTTCAGTGAACTCGGGAGGGGGGAACCATTGCTCTCGGTGCCAACAGCATTCACACGATCTCAAGCAGCAGCAGCAACCATCAGCATCTGATAAACGCAGATTGCTTAAACCTCCCCAGTTCATGAGGACTTAGAGGGAGCAGTGAGTAGAGTGAACGCGGAGGCAACACACCAGTGGAGTAATTTTACTGTATCATTTCTACATATTGCATCCAAAACATACAAAGCACAAGCTGTTCAGGTGAACAAAAAGTAAATACTGCAGCTGCCGCTATCAGAAATGTTGGCTACAGCCCACATTTCAGGAGAAAACATCCTAGACTGGACGTTTCAAAGAGCAGCAGGTTCCCATCAGAATGAGTTACTCAATGGCTGTTGCAGAAGACTTCTGCACTGTGCTTCTCAGGGCAACAACGCAGGACTGGGAAAGGCAAAATGGAACAAGTGATTTGTTTTACTTTGTGGGCCATGGTCGTTATAAAAGTATAAAAATTAGGTGTAAAAATGCCTCTGAAATCATGAAACAAAGCAAAAACGAGTTAAGGGAACACAGTCAATGTACATCTTTCTCTGTCTTGTACATCTTCTCCGACTTCTTGATGCTTCTTCTCTCCCTCCCATTCCTTTAACCTTAGGCATAGCTCTTACTACGCTGTAGTAAAGAACACTCTTGAATTATCATTTCTTCACACTACCATGGTCTACACCACAGCCTTGCATACAGCCTCCAGGCAGCTCACTGCTGTCAGGCATTACCCCCCATCTCTGGACATGCCTCTCAGCTGTAGCTGCAGCCAGGACAGCTCAGGGCTGCCGGCAGAAGTGGCTGCCAGCTCACGTTTGGAGCCAGCTGATGGCTGCTTCAGTCAGCTAAAGGAATTGTTTCTCATTGCAAAGTCCCAGCAACGTTACCTGTAGTACTTTACCTCTACAGTTCCCCTGCAAATCCCCTGCACTGAAATGGAAAGGGAAAGAGATGCACAGGGCCTGGGTACCAGCTCCTCTCCTTGCTAAGAGACACCTTTTATATCAGCTTTACCTGCCTGGTTCACAGGCATTTTACAACCCTGCATCAGCCAACCTACAAACCAGACCCTGAGCACAGTATCACTGCATTCATGGCTTCCTCTGGGGGAGTGAAAACAAAAATTTGCCCATTCTCTAACCTACAGCCAGGGAGGACAAACACTGTAACTCACGCTCCAGAGGGTCTCCTCTTCTGGACTTGGACAATAACCTAGTGGTAGACAAGGAAAAATAGCAATAACCAAGAAAGCATCTCCTGCCTCCCTATGAGACCTGAATAAGTAACAACGCTAAGCTGTGTTTTCCCATTTTTCTTAGACTCTCCAAAGGCCAAATTGAAAAGGGAAAAAGAAACAGACAACTATCTGCACCTACTTAAGTACCCGCTGAAGCGTTCATGCACTCAGCCTAAGAGCCTTTGGAAGCAGAAAATAAGGACCTGTATTTTTACTGTGATTCAGAAATGCTCCGAACCTTCAGGTTCATTCAGTAAATAACAGGAGAATCCAGGGAACTATCCCAAGTCTTTTAAATCCCAACCGAATCTCGGTTGAGAAAACGGGTGACGTTCCTCACTTCGCTGCTTCTTTCCACCTCTCCCACTCTCTCAGGGCTGCTACTGCTGCCTCTTCAGCACCTGGCTCGAACACAGCACAGACCCGTCAGCGCTGGTCTTACCCCCAGCCCCGTCCCTCCAACGTGCGGGCAAAGCTCTGCGCTCGGCTACGACTCCGAGTACTGCGCTTCTTCCTGGAGTCAAGGTTTGCAACCCAGTACCCTTCCAATCTCATCTCAGGTAACCGTAAATACTGGCTTTAATCATTGTATTAAATGTTAGCTTCAACCATGTCCAGAATTTCACGGGTTTTATAAGCAAATTTTTTTTTTTGTAGCTACACGTCTGAAACTGGGGCATGCTGGAAAAAATAAAAACGAAAGGGCAGCATCAAAACTGTTTAAAAATTTCATGACATGATGAGGCATAAAATGATTTTTATTTCACCAAAGCAAGAGATACGGGCTAAAACATGTGAATATGTCAGATTTCTGTACACAGTAGAGTAGGAAGAAATTTGCAAACACCTCAGGTGCCTCACTGAACAAAGCACAGAAATGGGTCAGGGCAGGTCAAATAGCTAAACCCAGCTTTTCAGGCCAAACTGATCTGAATTCAAACCAATGATGTCCAATTCTGTAATTTACAGCTTAGTAGCATCTCCCTCTGGAATGCCAAAATAGCAACTCAATGCATAGTCCAGTGCTTTCCCATTTCCCTAATGGAGCTATTCACATGCTGAACAAAGCCTGAAAGGAGGCAGGCTAGGGAGGGAAAAAGTATGAATCTCACTAAATATTCAGTATTTAAAATGCAGATCAGAGAACACAATTGAGTTTAATTAGAAAACTAAAATGGGATCCTGCATGTTAATGCCCTTGCTCACTGCTTGGGTTCATTTCAAACTGTTCCCATTTGATTGTCCTTGGAGACATTTGTGTTTGTATCTAACAAAGGAGACAAAAAATGACAGGAAATGTTTGTTCTGGGTGTATCTGTGTAAATCTGCTTGCAGCAAAGATGTTATTGCAGCCCTCCACTACAGCACTGAGTTCATGAGACAGGAATGGTCGGACACTCGGTGCTGCGCGAACCCTCTCCCCTGGAAAAGCCCTTACTAACCTGCATCTGTAGCAAAATGTAGTTTCCAGTGCACTGGCTTTTGACTTTTACAACTTTGGAAAATTGTGGCAAGAATTAGAGCAGTGATATAGACCTGTGTCACAACCTGCCTGGAAATGACCAGGTTTCCAGTGCCTGGGGGCCAATTCTCAGCTATAGCGCACAGGGATGCTGCTGAAATGCACAGATGCAATGACGGTGGATTTTAAAAATAAAACTTTACATGCTTTTTTATGGTTATAAATAATATTGCTTCTTGAAATCACTCAGTGTAATACTGAAGGCAGAAAACCCCAAGTGTGTGAAGCACAGTCCCCACTGAAGCTCATCAGCTACTCCTGTTGATGCTACTCGAATAGGATTACAGCGAAACAAGTTGGATAGCATTCTTATAAATAATTTTTTCAAAGAGCTCTCTAGAGCTCTTCACTATCTGTTTTTTAAAAGTCATCATAGAATATAAACCGGAAAGTTTTATAGCTGGGTTTAATAAATTTTATGTAATCAAAAATAAGGACACGTTGTGCTTGTATTTCCTTCAGTTGATGGCTTTTGTGGAAAAAAACATGGGGCAGAAATCACAGCTGAATGAAACACTACGAAATGTACTCAAGAAACAGTTTAGGCTATTTCAGGCCAGGACCGACCTGAAGGGAAGATACTAGGGGGTTATTCCCAGTATCCATATGAAAGACTGTCCTCCTTGCTTGACCACAAAGACATTATATACAGTACATATATGGGTACAAGAGAAAAAAAAAAAAAGAAATATTGACTGGAGGCACACAATATCTGTCAGTGTTTGCAACTGGCCTGAAAAAAGAGCCCAACAGGAATGGTCTGAAAAGTGTTTTCAGACTACTCCTATTTTCCTGTTGCATGTGCAGTTCAAAAGTTTCAGTGCTAAACAAGTGCACTTGTTCTCCAGTTTTCCACACAGAGATCTCCTTTCCTTCACGGAGACCTCTCCTGGCTAGAACGATCTCTCTTCTGTTTGCACGGCGCAGGAAGGGATGGAGGGCTGGAGTCCCAGTGCTGGAGCACGTAAGGAATTGAACTGGAATCAAAACAGATTATGAACAGAAGATTGATCCGTGTAGACACTTGTTATTTCAGCTGAGTGAAATGCAACTATAGCAAGTGGCAGCAAACACACACACCCATGAAAACTAAGCTCGTTAGCACCAAATGTAAGATGTAAATCATACTTCTGAAGAAACATTCAAATCCATTTTAAAGCATTATCCACAGATATAGACATAAAAAAAAAAAAAACCACAAATAAATCACAGTAACATAATGGGGTGAAGATCAGGAGGAAGATACTCTTCTGTTCTTCGTGACTAACTCAGCCTCAAGAGCAAATGCAAGAGTGGGACATGGACATAGGATTGCCCTGTTCTGGGTAACAGCCACTCGTAAGATGGCCAGCGCATGGACCATGAAAGTCTGATTTTGTTTTGCTCCAGCCTGGAAAATGCTAGACTTAAGTGGTCGCTTATTGAAGTAACTGAATTTCCAGTTCAATGCAGATGGTCAACAGTGGTGGGTGGCTCATTCCCCCCGTGTGACCCAGATCCATGGAGTCCATTCATGGTCCATTGCTCACCAGTGTCCTTCCCATGACTGGTGCATTGTGGAGCCAGCCACAGAGACCTTTCTGAGTTTTAATCTCAGAGGACAACTTGTCCTAGACAAGGTCTGCTACAGTTGAAGGCTTTCCCATGAGGGACATTCCCTCCCCACACGAACTGAGTGCACTCAAGACCAGTCTCAATATAACACCCACCTCCAGCAGCTGGAGGTGGGACTTGATGAAAGCACAACTCTCCTTCCCATCTTCTTCCCCTCATTCTCTCTTGTGGTCATCAACAAATCCCATGCCCATTTGAGGAGCTGGCTCGGACACTACAAGGGAAATCCCAAGCAGATTGGCCCAGCTTCTTCCTAGGAGGGACTAGTAGAGCTGGGGCATCTCTCCAGGCACACTCATCTGAAGAGCACATGCTGCTCTTCAGAGAAGCAGACCGAAACCTGGGAGAAATGTTAACCACCTCATTTGAGTCAAACCTTATCCAAAGGTACCAGCCCAAACAAAACCAGAATCTGCTTTTAAATCCCTCCCCTCATAAATGAGGAAGCATTTTATTCGGCTTGCAGATGTCTGCGTGCTTATATTCTGTCTAGATGAGAGCTGTTCCCCTGCCTGCCCTTAGCAATGTACGGCCGCAGTTCAGGACAGATTTCACTCACCAGCAGCACAGCAGGAATTTGAGGGCTGCATTTTTCTTTCCCAAAGGGGAGACAAAAGCTACCAAGCATTTCTGCTCCTTTGAACCTTGCAGACAAACTGACAAAAAAAAAAAATCTCATTACTTGGGACATATTTTACCTCCTGCAAAGGGTGAAACAGGCCAAGTGCAGAGATAGTTAAAAAAACCAAACCTAGCCCCCCCCCCCGCCATCCCTGCAAACTCACTCAAGCCTAAAGCATTACCAGAGATCTCCCACTGTGGGGAGCTACAGACCACAGTGCCCTCGACTCACCCAGAGAGAAATAAAATCGAGGGGCTTTGATACAGCAGGTAGGAACTGGATATCAGGGTTCCCTCCTGGAGGATGTGCAACAAATGCTGTGACGAGCAGAGAGTCAAAGAGATGGGTACCCACATGCCAGAACCAAGCTGATCCCGTGAGCAAAGGGAGGCCCGCTGCTGCATGTCCCCCTCAAAGCCGCAGGTAGCTGATGCCCTGGAGGAATGTGAGCTTTTCCCTTCTTCAGAAATGCTCCTGCCTCTTTGTGTGCTGCTCCTGATAGAGGAATTCCCTTCCCGACCCCCAGCAGGAGATCGGTTTAGGCATGTGCACAGACGGACAGCCTGCTATGCCAGCCAAAACAGGCTTTCTTAAATCCTTCACATTGACATCAGGTCGTGAGCTGCTGTCTAAGAAAAAAAAATCTGTTTGTTTTAAACTACTGCCTTAGCAGAAAAGCTCATAGCTGTAAACAGATGACCCTGTTTCACCTAGTAGAGAACAATGGGAAAAATTAAATAACTGTTAGATGAACACTTGAATGAAGTGAGGCAAAGTCGCACAAGGATTTCAACATGAGCTGAATGCATAACAGAGAGCTGAAATCGGATACGAGCTTTTGGGTCCCAACAAAAAGCCTTCACAGAAACGAGTGACGGTGCAACACAGAGAGCCATGGAGGAGTGGCAGCAAGTCAGCCATAAGCAGAAGGGAAGATGTTGCTCCTTAAGATAGCTCCGGGGCTGACCTGTATTTGAAGATTTAGCTCAAATACCCACTCACCTACACCACTCTAGGGGGCACCAAGACACTGACCTCTCAAAAGGTCAAATTCTTAATAAGCAGCAGAGTGAAGAAAGCACAAGAAATAGCCTGTTTCTCAAATTCCAGGCGGGACAAATCCAGCCCCATCAGCGGTGGAGCAGTGTCTGACGGTGCCAAATTCAGCCCTGCTTGGAGTCGGGCTTCTGCTGCTGGGCTGAATCTGATCCAAGCAGTTCAAAGACGGTTGTTTCGGTTCTTCCCCCTCACACACCCAAACTGCTACTATTTTTCCACCTTTTAGTCTATTCATAAAAAAAATAAAGAGCCAGTACAAAGAACATAGGCCAGACAAACGAAAGTTGCTCCATCTGACATTGCTAATGAGAGAGGCCTCGCTTTCTGGCAGGGAGGTTGAATCGGGTTCACTCACAGGGCTGTTTAAGTTCAAGTTGGTTTGTTTAGATTCAGAGTAGAGGCCACGAAGTATACAAAAAGCATTCACAGATACAACAGCGAAGGCATCATGATCCCCATAGCTTACCAGGTTGAATAAGCAAGTATTTTTCGGCAGAAGGTTATATAAAATCCTTCTTTTCTGTACTTTCACTGTATCTGCTGTATTTTCACACACATAACCAGTGGGTAATTTGTTAAGAACGCAAGGCCCGATGATTCAGCAGAAGCATTGGTGATATGCAACACATAAAATGAGGCTAAATTTATACCAGTTCCTTCCTTCCATCCGCCCTACGGCCTCTGTGTCTATCGCCTACTCTTTCTGCTTCAAATCCTCGCCCCTCTCTCTGCATCTGATTTTGGTAGATTATCTGGGAGCATCGACTTTTTGTACTTTTAGGAGGTTCAGTTTATACAAGTGAGAGAAACATGAGCAAACAACAAAATTACATTTAAATGTTTGCTCGTTGCTTCAGAGAGGGTGAGCACCTTAGAGCAGAGAGGTTTATTTTAAATACCTGCAGAGTTTGGTGCACCACAGCGCTGCAGCATCACACCAGCTCAAAGCCTCTCTCACCCACTGTGGGAACGGCTTAGAGCTTTATTGAGTACATATAGCCTAAAATAGGATAACTGCATTCCTGGCAATAGCTGAGGAGCTCTTAAGTAAACAGTCTTAGGGAAAAGTTGATGAAAGGAGACAACAAACACCCATGTTAAATCTCTGGGCAGTGCTGTCCGTGTTTATGACATGCTGCAGCAATTCCTTTTTTGCTCTTTTCCTATTGCTTCTTCCCCAGCCCTATGTTCAGCTTCCCTGGCTATATTAGGATCACAGAAGATGCAGTAGGTATTTATCTGTAGGGTGGCCCCAAAGTTAGAAAACGCTTGTGTAAAAGGCTGCACTAACTTCCCATTAACTTCAGCAGAACTGAAATCATGCTGATAGGAGGCCACAGTTTACATCTCACTCTGGTTCTAACTGGTGGAAGTAGTTTTTCTTCCATAATTGTATACAGGCACATGCACAGCTGCTGAAGTGGATGTAGGTAGGAAATACATTAACTGTGAAACTTTAAAGAGTTAGTTAGAAAAAATGGTTGGCTAATACTCATTTTTCTCTCAATGGCAATAGACATTTTAGCAAGATACATAGTTAGGTTTTAAATGAAAACCAGAATTAGAAGACATTAAAGATAAACCACCTTTAGATCTTTTGCTGTTAAAGGAGTTAAACTTTCCATGTCCTATACATTAGAAAACCCTTATATTTTCATATCGAATGTACATGGCCAGAGTGGACGAAAAGTAAAATGACAACAAATCACAGGCGAGATATAGTACAGGCAGTAGAGTGACACTGTGAATCTTCTAGATTTTAAGGTCCCTGCAGGAACTGCCTTTCTGGAGATTTTGAATGCAACTCTAATATAACTGTAACATTCGCAGTGCATGTTGAGCGTCTGCATTTTCATCTTCAAAAGGAAACAGACTGTGGATCTGGCAGAACATAATCTTCTTATGCCTTAAGGAGAGCATGCTCAGATGCACCAAAGCAATCCATGGATGTTGGAACAGCAAAATCCCCAAACTAACATGACGGGAGGGTAGGCAGGTGAGGGGAGTAATTTTAGGACAGGACTCAATGCCAAATCTGGCATATACATTGCTGTACTGTGCGCGAAGTATGAAATGCTTGCAGCAAGCTCCACGTGGCAAATCCAATGAGAATGAGATATGTGTGCATTTAAACAACCCAGGTCTTCTGAAGGCTGCAAATAGGAAAAATCAGCTTAAAACCAGAAAAGATATAGTGACTGAGGAGCCCGGGGTAGTAGTGTAAGTTACACAAGGTCAGGAAAGCCAAGAGAAGTCCAGTCTAGAAGCACCATGGGGCATCAGTGTCCTACCAGAGCCCAGATGCAAAGGGAGGAAAAGATAGACATTTTCAACATATATTTAAGTCCTAAAGCAGAATTCCTGTTGAAAAAGCCCGAAACAAGAAGCCTAAATGGACAGAGAAAGGAGGAAACATCATCCCATCTACAGAAGGCCAAGTCTCAGCCTGAGTGACCCCAGGGTCCCACAAAGAAAAGAGTCAGCTCTTTGGCAACCCAGCCTCGGGTGGCTGGAAGAGAAGTCAGCTGCCGTGAGCCAAGACACTGCCCCTGAAAAGGAAGGATATTTCCCTAATACTCTCTAGAAATACACTTTGTTATGATTTTCTTTTGTAGATGTTCAAAGTAGTACAATCATCACTTATGATTATCTTTATTCTATGAAGATAATGGCCAAACCTAATTTTTACCTTTAAATATTGTCCAGTAATAAAACCATTTCCCAGTGATCTGACACTTGCGGGGAACCTTTGGGAGTAGCAATTCATTAAACAGAGTGAAGTGACAAATACGCTCAGATATAAGCTAACTAGTTCTCTAAAGCTGGAGATAGATACACTTTACACCTTCCTGAAAGCAGCTGATTTAGGGACTGGTGGGACAACAGACAAACTTCTTCAGGTCTCTTCAGTGGGTGAGAAACCATTGCCTGAAGGCAAAGAGCAGGAGTGTGAAATCAGCTACTGACCCTGAAAACACTGTCTCATTCCATCATTCAGAAATTAATATGGTTAACCTAAATGTCCTGGGAAGAAATAAATCATTTGAAGGACACAGTATAAAAAGGATAGTCTGGGCATTCAGGACTTTGCATTGGTTTTTGAAATTATTTGCTGGGCACCTTGCAAAAATATCCATTTTGGGCCTGCACATAGAACAGAGGTAGTGCATTATTGAGTCTAAAAGTAGCTATGTGTTTCAGAGACCTAAGTCTACTCAAGAGTCTTTACTTCCATCTTAATTACTAACGCATTGCCCTGGGACAAGACAAACATCTCTTTGCCTTCACATTCTGATGATTGCAAAATGTCATTTTTTAGCAATTTTCATGGTCTTCAAACACAAGTATTTGTAATTATTGCATTATCTAGATCAACACTTTAATACATAAATTAAAATTAATTAGTTAAGCTGAGGATCTTGCCTAGCAGCATTTCCTGTTCAGTGATTCGGATCAGCGTGGGCTGATCCTTATTGGAATGCCTGAAACCTTTAATTGCATCGCACGTGAACACAACAGGATTTTATGTTCGTGACAGTGATTTAATGCCCACTCCCTTTTAATGAAGTAAGTCTTTTCAATGATCCGCAGAGAAAAAGTTAACAGCTTTAATACTTTGGCCCATACGGCTTACGGGAGTCCCTTTATTGATCAGCATAAACCCCCAACAATTCTGCAACAACTCTAATAGCACATAAATGTCAGCAACAGTTGGGCCGGTTTGGAAACGAGTGCTGCTCTCCTTCTGGCAACAGTTAAGGAAACCGTTTTCCCTTGAAATAGCGAGCCTAGTTCTCATTAAAAGTCTGATTTTGATATCACTTATCAGCGATACCTGGAGCAACTCCACTGACATTAATAAAATAACAACGGGGTAAAATCAGGCGAAGTGAAAATAAGGGCTCGGGACCGCAGGCAATAAAACTTTTGTGTCTATTTATATCAGATCCAAGCTTGGCCTGGCTGATCTAACTCTCATGTGTATTCATGAAAAACAAGTATGTACAATGCAGGAGGGATACAAAGTAAACTTGTGAGAGCCTGCGCTGAAATATTTTTGGCTGCTTCTAATCTCGTCATCCCTTATTTACCCAGTGAATGCAAATTGCTTTAAATACTATCTTTCCCCCAATACAGATAAACTTGAAAATGCCTTTCCTCACCTCCCTTCTCTTCTGGCAGGTCTGTAACATCCTTCAGAAGAGTACGAACGGTCTGGGGCTGTACCGTACACCTACGTGAAAGAGCACAAATTTACTGTTCTCACATTCCAATCCAAACAAACCCAATCCTGCTCCACTCTGGGAACCAAGCAGCGGGACGCTTCACCAGCGGCTAACGTGGCCACAGGCTTCTGAAGTGGAGCTACGTTATTTCTGGCCAGTTTTCTAGCACAAGCAGGTAGACTCAAGTCTCTCTAGACCTATTCGCTTAGACACGATATGTGTCTTAACAAAAACAAACCCAGCAATACTCAGAGTCACTTAAAACAACTTGAAAATTGTCACTAATTTTGAGTGCTGGTTTTTGTGTCTGATATTTAGATACTTGAGAAGACATGACTTCAGCAACTGCTGGAAATGGACAGGACTTCAAAAACAAAATGAAAACAAAAAGACTGAAACCAAACAAATAAACTCACGTGTCAACTTAGGGTCTGAAAAGTTAAGAAAAGTACTAAAAAATTCAGATGGAACTTTTGACATTTTCGTCTCCCCATTTTAATTCCTGGGGATTTTCTTCCAAGAGATAACGCATGAAAATGGTATCCTACATTTCATACACGATGGGAAGACTAAAGTCGTCTTTGTCCATCCTTTCCATGCTACTCACAATTTTGGAAACCAAATAGTCCCAATCTGGTCAACTGTTCCTTACGTGGAAGCCCTTCTACATCTTTGATCATCCTTGCTGCCCTTCTCTGGACCTTTGCCAGGGCATCCCTTTTCACAGGGTATTTATGAATAAACTGAGTAGGTCAGATCTCGCGCAGATTCCTCCGGGACTTCACCCGTAACCTCCCTCCACTCACCCCAAACCTTTGTTTCTTATCTTTTAATTACTGATATAACCATGGCAGGATCTTCCCTCCTCTATTGCAGCTGCTTTGTCTCCGAAAAAGCCTTTGGCAAGGGCTTCATCAAAAACTTATCAAAATCCATACAGACAATATCAGCCAAACCACGTTAGACATGTATTTGTTGATACCTTTGGAGATTTACAAACCAAGAGGTTTACGGAAGCCTTCAGAGAAGCCATAAGGATTCTTCCTCAGCAGATCCTGCTTGTCCAAGCATCTACTCATTCTACCCTTTATTAGTGAGTCTCTGCTACTTTGCTGATATTGCAAGCCTGTAGCTCCCCACATTCCCTTAGCATCTTTTTAAGATGGACATCCATCGTCCACCTTGTAGTCTTCAGATACTGAGAAAGTTTTAAGTGAGGATACATTTTATAGTAAGCTACGCAGCTACTTAATCTTTGAGTTTCCCTAGAGCTCCTAGGTGAACACCATCATGTTTGTAGTATCTACCGTATTGTAACTTCTTCCACGGTAGCCTCAATATTGGACATATTCACTCCTGAGTACCCCAAAACGCTCTATGGCCGTCTCATCTGTGTCTTCCATAGCGAATACCAATGCAAATAATTAGTTTGGCTTCTCTGTAATAGGGTGTCCATCATCTCCAACTGCTCCTTTTTAAACTGTCATTACAAAGTGACCCTACAGACTCTCTGGTCAGCTTTTTGCTCTTGATGTGTTTGAAGAATTTAGTACTAGTTTTGAGTCCTTTAGCTAGTTGTTCCTTCTTTTTGCTTTATATTGTTACATCTCATCTGTTGGAGATTAGTATCCTTTCCATTTTCATCCTTTGGATATGCCTTCAGCTTTTTGAAGACTGCCTTCCCATGTTTTCATAACCGAATTTATTCTGATGTTTAGCCCGTACCTGCTCCCTTTGATCATTTTCTAAGCCTTTATTAAAAGGTAATACCTATGAGTGATTCTAGTGTGGTTGTGTTCAGCATCTCCATACCTCCTGTAAGTAATTCTCTTAAAAGCCCTTTTAAACATCCTTTTATCAATCTTCCTCATACACACATACTCTTAGAGAAGCTGAGCCCAGCTGTGATGGGTGTTCGGCCTTTTTATCTCTGTAGGCACACCGAATCTAAAATACCTTATAGCCACTGGTATGAGCAGCACTTAAAACTGCAGAACTTTGAGCCAGATCTGGCACCTTACTTAGTGCCAAGGCAAAGCTTGTATTTGCTTTTGTGGTGCACCTTGATCAGCTGCTGTAGGAAAAAATCACTGACGTTGTCTCCCCATTTCACCTCTGGGCAATATATTAGACAAGATGTGAAGCAAGAGATGTGGTGGTAACTGGATTTTACACATACAAGAGTATTTTCTGCCCCTGTGATCTCCACATATGCAGTTAGAGTCACGGTCCTGGTAGAAGAGCCAATAAAAAGGATCCAATGTTATATTCTTCCTATTTAGACATGAAATTTCAATCCAGATTGTATAGAACCCCTGACAACTCCTGCTACCTAACCTGACCTTTAAACTATTGTGTGGGGTTTTTTTGAGTGGGCTCAAGCACTACAAATTCACATCCAGACTTGCACCTTACTGTGAATTCAGCCTTTCCAGATGGCAGGCAATATCTACATATTGGAAGATCTGCTCTCTCTTATCTCTAAAATAAGCCACTGACAGGTCTTCCTGATGGTCTTCAAAGAAACAAAGAAATCACCTATGTACAAATCTTTTTAAAATAATAAAGAAGGAGTCTGAAAAATTGTTGCAAAATATGGATTAATCTTTGCGTGGAACTGCTATTCGTAAGGATTTTAACTCAGTGCCTGTGAAAGATGAAACGGCAGCGGCTATCTGTCTGCCTGGCTTTCACATAAACAAAGCACTGTCAGGAGATGCTATTCTCGGAATTAATTTTTCACATCCCTATAGTGCTATACTGAGCACACGGACACTCATCTTGAGCGATGACCCAAATATTTGCAGTGGAAAACAGGTTGAGCCCTAGCTTCAAGTTTTAAATGAACCAGAGAGTTTTGTGCATGAAAAGAAGTTGTCAAAGTACTTCTTGCTGTCCAAGAGCGGGTTTAAGTTATCTGTGAAGACCTAGCCAGCAAAAGCAATGTCCTCCTCACTGCTTCAGAGATGCTGTACAGATGTGCAGGTTTTTTAATTTTCAGAGCTCTGTGCTAAGGAATAGGGAAGGAGAAATGAAACAACAGTTCTTCTTGGCAAAGATTAAAAAAAAAATATACCTTCTGCCAAAAAGTTGTAGTTTAATTTTGGTCTCACTTTTAAAAAATAAACATTACAGAACATTAAAATCTTACATTTTATATCCCTTAGGCAGCAAAAAAGGATCAGTTAATGTCAGGGTAAATAAAAAGAAACAAACATTTTTTTTTTTTAATAGCTAGAAATTAATAGATAGAAATGAGAGTCTTCAACCCCTTAAGCTCCTGGCTGTAACCACAAGGAGAGAGCTGCTCTTCTGGCTGTCCAGGGCAGCACTGGCGGCAAACTCCTGAATACTGCAATACAGATCGCTGAAGTAGAATCTCCCTCAGTTACACGAGTATGTCACACAGTCACAGATTAATTTAGGTAGAAAGGGACCTCCAGAAGTCATCTAGTGCTACCCCTGCTCAGAGCAGGTTGGCTTGCTCAGGATCACGCCTCCTTAGTAGTTTGCAAAAACCAGGTGGGTTTGACAAAGCAAAGAGAATAATGTGACTGGAGCGCAACGCTGATCTCGTCATTTAGACTCACTTTTCAGGATAAAAGGGATGAAAACAGTAGAAAAATGAACATGTTTTTGGATATCCATAGTAAACCAAGTTTTGTTGTGATTTTTAATAACAAAATGACCAGAAACAGAGACAAGGAAAATATTTATTGTTGCTGAAACCTGGCATGCTGTGCAAGGTGACCTGAACCAGGCATGCCAGACTTTCTCGTCCTGCTGAAGTTCTGCACTGACACTCACTGACCGAGGGTCTGCATCTTTGTTCACCTGCCTGAAGGAACCAAAGCCAAGCGCTTCTTGATCTTCAATCGCTCCCTTTCCCATTCCCTGCTCCTCTCGTGTGGCAGAGGACAGCAGAGCTGTGTCTCTCGCTATGTGAATTAAGCATAATTAGCACAATGAGACCCCAGGTCACATATGCTGTACAGCTCTAGACAATATAATTACAGATATACATTTATTTTATAAACTTTTCCATTTGCATATTCCCCCTTTGTCTCATTTTTCCTCAGGTGGATTACTAAAAAACTCAGCTGGTTGTGTTCAGTGACTCTATCTCTGCCTGTAGGACCCTTGGAGGAGGTTGGATTTAATTATTTATACTTTATTTCCTCCTCTCTTGTTCTGTGTTTCTAAAAGAAAAAAAATATATATCAGTTCCCTCCTTCTTCCACATTTTAAACTCCCTTTTCATTATTCTAGCTTCTTAAGCTTGAACTATTAAAATAAAAAAAATCTGCTGCAATGTGGTATCGGGAAGAAGAGCAAAACACAGCAGGTAGCCTTTTACTGTACTTAGTGACAAAAAGTAAGACTTCCTTAAAACGAGTAAATGAAAAAACAGAGAGTTTTAATATCTCATTTTAATCAAAAGCTGGAAAACGTGGGACAAAAGCTTTCCACTGAAAATTTTTGAAAGATACTTTTGTAAAGGAAAAAGTTTTAAACAGCAAATAAATGAAACCCCAAAGTAAGTTCTCACCTTAGAACCCTGAGGACAGACTTTTTAGTAGGGCCTGTAGCGAGAGGACAAGGGGTAACGGTTTTAAACTAAAAGAGGGCAGATTCAGACTAGATAAAAGGAAGACATTTTTTACGACGAGGGTGGTGAAACACTGGCACAGGTTGCCCAGAGAGGTGGGAGATGCCCCATCCATGGAAACATTGAAGGTCAGCTAGGACGGTGGCTCTGAGCAACCTGATCTGGTTGAAGATGTCCCTGTCCATGGCAGGGGGGTTGGAGTAGATCATCTTTAAAGGTCCCTTCCATCCCAAACCATTCTATGATTGTATGAACTGAAGGGCTGTTTCTAGCTGTTCCTATTCATGAAGACATTGGGTTGACCACTTGTCCAGCTCTACCAGCCCTACTGGAAAAGCTGACTAATAATTTTCAGCTGATTCCGAACTTCTAAGTAGGCTTCAGGAGAAAACAGCTCACTTCCTTGCACTCTATCACAGATCAACAGAGACCTGCAAAAAGAATTCCAGGTCAAATTCCCTGGATGCAAGTGAGGTGAATTATGACAACCATAACACAGGCCCCAGTTACAGTCTGAAAGAAAACAAAACAAAACAAAACAAAACACCCAAAACAGAAAACCCAACCATGGTGATGACAAACGGCCAAGGCGGATGAAACTGCACAGACCCATAGGGCTTCGTGCAGAAGCAGCTTGGAAGCACATGCCAGGAGGGCTGCTTAGGCACCTGGGGTGCAAAAGTTGACAGATTAAAGTTAGAAATGATGCAGTCAGGAAAGAAATGTATTTTAGAGCCAAGGCTGAAGAACACTTTACCAGAGCTGCACCTCTGTAGACAGCAGATGAGCACTATTGGTCATACTGGTCCTTACAGGCATCTTTATGGACACACTGTCACTCCAAGGACAATATTAAAGGCTAAGTCCACAGTTGACCTGACTCCCCTGCTGCTCTCAGGTCATCCTCATGTGTCATCTCCAGCACTGCAGTGCAAGAAACCTCACCACAATTTTGAATGAAGGGACAGGGCTTTCTGTCTCATTTTTCCCCAATCAGCAATTTTTTTGCCTTGGTTCTTGGTTTCAGTTTTATTTTCTTTCATGTTCTCTGCAGAACCGAAGCCCAGTGTGAGATACTCAGCCCAGCTCAGAGATACTCCTCAGTGAAGCAGATGAGTGCCCAGTAAGATAAAGTGGATGGACTGGGAGCACAAATGAGCTTTAGGGTCTGCTCCTGCAGCTCCACAGGACACCCTAGGGAGTTTCTGCTGAGGCTGCGAGGATGAACCTGCTGGTTTTGCATTCATTCCCTCACCAGCTAATAATGAATCCTCAGAGCCCGCTGTGCAGCGGATGACTTCAAAATATGTGGAAGCTCCAAGCCCAGCCTGTGGCATGACAGCTATTTATTTATTTTAAATTAAAGCCAGGCTCAGAGTAGATTATTACATAAAATAGACAAGGACTGTCTCCTTAAGAAAAATATATTTTAAACAGGGTTTTTTTAAAAAAAATTCAACATATAAAAACTGCTGTAAAGACCCTTAAGGCTTATCTCTACAGCTTTACCACCACGGTGTTGTATTGAAATTCTATCATATCAATTTATTAAATATGTTTTGAGGCTGTGGAATATGTGCTTATGTGATGCACTTGAAGTTACAGCTTCTTATGTTACTTATGGAAGCAATTTCCATTGCAGAGCTGTATTCTAGACATCGCTTTAGAATTCTTATTTTCTTATGAAATGAGAAAATTGACTTCATTTAACTGCACATTTTGAATTTATTTTCTAACTCTACTCCATCACACTAGGACTTTTCACTATCAAATCTCCATTCTATTTTCAAATTTTCCACTCCTTTCCCATGAGAATTTAAGCAACTGGCTGAGAACCAATTACTTTTAAAAAAATCATTGATTTTAGATATGCTAATTTTTGGTGATCATCTTGTGTGGGGTATTTTTGTTTGTTGGTTTTTAACCTTGGTGTGACTCAAAACTAATCTGCTTCAAAGGGAATCCACATCTCCTGAGTCTTAGTGCTATTCTCTCCTCACACACGCTGGAAAAAATGGTGTTGAGATTCAGGAAGTCATGAACATCTGAGCATTACTGTATTACATAAAGCAGAAAACTTGATAATAAAGAAAAGATATCCATCCTATCTATAGAATCATAGAATCGTTAAGGTTAGAAAAGACCCTTAGGATCATCGAGTCCAACCATTAACCTAACACTGCCAAGTCCACCACTAAACCATGTCCTCATGCACCATGTCTACCCGTCTTTTAAATACCTCCAGGGATGGGGACTCAACCACTTCCCTGGGCAGCCTGTGCCAATGCCTGACTGCCCTTTCGGGGAAGAAGTTTTTCCTAATATCCAATCTAAACCTCCCCTGGCGCAGCTTGAGGCCATTTCCTGTTGTCCTATTGCTTTTTACTTGGGAGAAGAGAACGACTCCCACCTGGCTCCAGCCTCCTTTCAGGTAGTTGTAGAGAGCAATAAGGTCTCCCCTCAGCCTCCTCTTCTCCAGACTAAACAACCCCAGCTCCCTCAGCCGCTCCTCACCAGCCTTGTGCTCCAGACCCTTCACCAGCTTTGTTGCCCTTCTCTGGCCACGCTCCAGCACCTCCATGTCCTTCTTGTAGTGAGGGGCCCAAAAGTGAACACAGGACTCAAGGTGCAGCCTCACCAGTGCCGAGTACAGGGGCACTATCACCTCCCTGGTCCTGCTGGCCACACTATTCCTGATACAAGCCAGGATGCCATTGGCCCTCTTGGCCACCTGAGCACACTGCTGACTCATGTTCAGGCGGCTGTCAACCAACACCCCCAGGTCCTTTTCCACCAGGCAGCTCTCCAGCCACTCCTCCCCCAGCCTGTAGCGTTGCATGGGGTTGTTGTGACCCAAGTGCAGGACCTGGCACTGAGCCTTGTTGAATCTCATACAGTTGGCCTCAGCCCAACGATCCAGCCTGTCCAGGTCCCTCTGTAGGTCCTTCCTACCCTAGTTAGCCCTAGTAATTGGTCCCTAAATCTGAGAAACTGAATTAGGCTAGTACATGTGCTACTGCAGAGCCTTCATCCCACCACCACAAGGCCTTCATCAATAACGCCTTCATCTCATCACCACCTCAGGTACTGAGATTCTCTAGAAGTCCCTCTTAAGCAGTTGCTGGAAATCATATTTCTCCTGGAGGGACAGAGAAATCTGTGGTTATTCGCAGTCTCTTCTAATAGAAGAGCAAGAAGGCATCAAACTATACCACCAAGCTGCAGGTTCAAAATAAAATGAGATATTTCTTTATACAACACTCAGTCACCTTAAAGAACTCCCTGCCTTGTATGCTGCTTCTTCAAACATGGAGTTTAAAAGCATTTAACAACCAGGGAAAAAAGTATTTTGGATGCTATTAAATGCAATGATTTAAGCTAGTAGGTCCCCAAGCTGCAAACCGCTGGCGGCAGGAAGCACTGTCGCTGCTTGCTTGCCTCTCTCCATTTTTCCCTAAGCATCTGCTGTTGGCCACTGTGAGAACAGGACACTAGAAGAAATGGTCTGGTCTAATTAAAGCCACGTAACATATCCAAGCAGTAAAATTATCAAGCTACCTGAGATACAAGAGAAGGTAGGATATGAAGAGCCATTTGGTTGGCAGAATACAAAGAAACCTCAAATTAGTTCAAGTTTCTCATGTTTTTTCATACTGTTTCTTGCTGTCGGGTTCTCCACAGGCATCTTTAGCATCGATGCTCCAAGGCCAATTCATCGCAGAGCTGAGGCATGCGCCAGGAGATCTTACCACACAGTTTGTGCAGAAACCAAAATTCTGCAACTACCAAGTAGTGGCTTGTAACAAGATCCCGTAAAAAGGCAAAAGTATGTACTAATACTTTATACAGCACTGAAACAGCATCGGGAACAACTCAAGCAGCTGCACATCATGGAGCTGATTCTTAACACCAACACAAGATCGCACTTTCTCTACAGTAAGCTTTGCACTGAGGTGGTTATTATCCATGGGGAAACTGGATTTTTTAATGGCAGGGAACTGGGAATGAAGTAGTGGAATCTCTGAGATTTCTTCACTTTCAGATTTTTCCTTTCCAAGCTGTGGAACAGGGAAAAACAAATCAGAGGGTGGGTGGAGGGAGGACAGAATAGAGTCAGCTTGACCAGCCAAACCCTGCTGACAGAGCCAAATAACATTGAGCATCGGTTATCGTCCAAAAAGCCCAACACTGACTCGAGTGTGTTCTGTAATTGAGATACATGCAGTTCCAGCCACAGCAGCTAAGCAAAAATGCCAAAATAAGCTCAAACGTGGTATAGGTAGTGCTACAGAAGCAGCATCCCTGACACAGTGAAACATGTATGAATGGCTTCAGATCAACAGGCTGTAAAGTAATAGATGAAAGAGTGCTTTTGCAATTTGGAACTGTTTGGATGTAACACCACTGTTAATGCAAGGCTATCCAGAAGGAAATCTAAAGCAAGATTAAAAAGCAGCTACATCTTCCAGAGGTTTTTTTTCTATATATTCACACACGGAGAACTCCTAAATATACCAGTACGTCTCTCAAGCTTCTGCTTGTGGGGGAACTCTCTGGCCATGAAAGGTCTTTACAGAAAAGAGGCTGACTACGTGAACTACGTGAAAAGACTAGCAAGGCACAACCATCCTGTGGAACAGCAGCATAAAACCCATCAGACTCTCTACTACTAACATGTTTACACGTAACCAGCTAACAGCACTTACAGGATTTATGCATGTTTCCCTCAGATAAACAGTCAAGACAAAACTGATGTCTCGCAAGCTTGTGAAGCTAGAAACTAAGATGCAGTGCTTCTTGAAAGATGCTTGATACATTTGAGAACTGAATGCCTTTCTGAAGTGCTGAAGCATAGCACAGAAAAAGAGTGCGCCATTCAGTTAGATCCCCATCCCCATGCCAGATCTGTCTGAAACCCTGTGCTAACACCTGACAACGCTTCTGAACTGAGTCTTGCTAAGCTTAAAGACAGCAGGCTTTTCTTGGCGTTTAATGAACATGAGATCTGTCTGCAAAAAATACGCCAAAACATCTTTTCCCTTTTTATACAGAAATGCATCCTTTATTTGTAGAAAGCAGACTCGACAACACTCTGCAAATGAGCAGAGCCCCTTCAGGGCTCACAGATGCAGCAAAGCCTTTCAAAATCCAAACACCCACATAGAAGGGGTTGCACCACAACACAGATGAGGGTCCTCTGAGGGTCTGTGAAGCGCTATGGTGGCAAAGCTTATGTTCAAGCATGAACATTTGCTTTAGGGTAGAATGTGTGTCACAGGGCCCTGAAGATAACTGCTGCAGGAGTTCAAGATCTTACAGTCTTTGATGGTCCAATTTGATTGTCCGGCTGTGCTGAAGTTGATTGCCTCTGTGGTAAGGTGAGGAAGAGTCTACCGTGTCCACGTAAAGCACGAAGCAATGAGCTTAAACCACTGCTGAAGGGACAATTGTGACACAAGACAGACCTAACTTTCCAAACTCCCTCTGAACTTGGCTCATTAACTCCGGAACACCAATTACCTGATTACTGAACACCATCCAAGATACTTCCCTTGACAAGCATCTTTTTTGGAAGGATGATGAACTAGTATTTGAAACGCAAGTCCTCACTTATTCTAAGTTTGATGAAGTGTTACTTTTTAGAGGTCCTTTGGACTACTTGCCTCATATTTGGGACCTCTTCCACCCAGATATCTCTATGGAAACCTTTTGCATGTACCTTCCAATCACACAAACCTTATAGGTGCTGCAGGGTAGGAGGGCATTTCCATCAACTGGCCAAAAAAACGCAAGAGTACTGGCAATCACCAGAAGCCATGGAGTTCGAAGCAACCCTGGTGCAGAAAACAGACCTCATAAATGGGCTCTAGTTCTTCATTCCTCTCTGAAAGAGCTGCCCACTTCAGATGAGAAGCAGCAAGCAACACACCATAAACTATAACTAGTTAGTGCAAACCAATTAAGAACTCAAGATTTAAAAGGTGTTATTAGGAAGTAAAAATTTTAAACAATAATTTTGAAAACAAAAAAGATCAATGTAATTGTATAAAGTTATCTGCAATTACCTTCTCAGCTTTCATACCAATAATCATTGTGAAAGACTAGTCCACGAGAAAAGTACCGTCCTGTGGCAATGAACAGCCTTCCACTTGGAAATGCTCAGCAAATGCATTAACCACTTCTGGATTAACCATTGCCATTCTCAGCATCAGAATTATGAGCTCCTGGTATATGTCAATCATTTCCATTGAGTGTGGCTATGCCAATCATTAAAATCAGGGGGAAAAAATGGACAAGCTTTCAGGGTCACAAATTCTTCTTCAAATACTGGAAATTTTTGTTTACTGTACACCGCTTAACCAAGCTATAATTTGTGGGTTTGGTGCCGCATGATTCACCGACGTTGAGGTAGCCCACAAGAAACATAATTTTCAAAGAATTCCTTAAGAATGTGGGTGGGAAATCCCTGTTTGTTGCACAAGAGGACTTCAACTCTTTGGCTCTGCTGTGGACTAGTGTAAAAAATCAGAAAGCAGCTGTCATACAGACCACACAGGAGTTACGCTGAAAAGGTGCAGGCACAAAGGTCTGGGGAAACGGAGTTGTACTGACGCTCAAATGGGTCAGTGTACTTTTCCATAGTCTGAGCTCTTAGCCACCACTTTGTAACTCTTACTAAAGCAAGATGCTGTCACACAAAAGAGGAAAAAAAAGGAAAAGAGTAATTCATAATTTGCACATCCTATTCCAAAGCAACAGAAACAGACATAACAGCGCAACTCGGGTACATCATCAAGAACAGTAAGGCAACGTGAAGTGCATTTCCATCTTTTGTGTTTTAAGAATAGAATTAGATATAGATTCTGCTCCAAAAAGAAATTCTGCTGCTATCCAGAAGTGGTTGATTCAGGGATTCATATACGAGTCTCTAAGTAGAAAGCATGTAACAAAAGAAATGACACCCTAGGGTCATCGCTGATGTAAAAAACAAAAACAAAACCAAACAAACAACACCTCCCACCCCCCCAAAAAAAGCAGTATGAATTAAAAGTTTCCCTAGCTAAACAAACGGAAGCAGTAAGGTGAAATGAAAGACTGCAGGCAAGCTGTAAATCAGTCGTACAACTAAAACCCTAGTCTATATTTTGAGATTTAAAGAAAACTTTGCTAACAAAAACTAAGTTGTACTTTTGTTAATATTGAAAGCAGAATTGCAGTTTCATACCAAATGACATTAAAACCAACTGTAGGGGAATAATTAAATCAATAACCAACAGCTGCTGATTATCAAAAGCTGTATTTACCAATACTATAACTGAAACCCCATGATGTCTCCCAATAACAGTTAGAACCAGAACTTCTGCAGCAGTCAGTCCTATTTATAGGATTGGTGATTTCTGGATTGGACATTTGGGAGTTACGCTGGGTCCCAGACCATACCCACTAAGCAGACGCACTGTTTTGAAGGGTAAGGGTTTGGCAGTGTGCATGCAGACCCTGCAGCTGGCCTCAGTGGCAAAGAATGGTCGTGGGTATGTTTAATTCGTTGGTACAGATACTGCCTATGTCTGATGTGTGTCATTTGGGGTTTCTTGAGTTTTTATATCGGCAGGAATCCAGTACAACACAACACTCAAAGTAGCCCCATTCACAGAAAGTGTTGACTGAAGTGTTCCCATGAGACAGGGATGAACTTGAGCTATAAAGCCTCTATTAAGAGACCATAACCAGATTATGAATGCAAACATTTAATTATGTCATTGAAACTAGCTCACATGGCAAAGCAGCTCATCAGCTGTGGTTTTAAATGAGCGTCAGGATGTACTTGTCAATTAAGAGTCCAAGGAAGGTTGGTAGGGATCACAAAACAGTTGAGCTGGGTAATACACCATATTTCATTTTGATTGTAGAGGTCAAGCTACAACCTTCCAGGATATCACACACAGAGAAACCCCTAACCACTTTCAAAAAGCTTATGGCCACCATTTCCCCAAGAGCTTATATGTTATTATCTACAATACCTACCCTTTAAAATCATTAAAGGGTTACAAACACCTCTTTTAACACCATCATACTACCAAAACCTGACGTCTGATGAAGCACAGTGAAGACAAACAGGTATTTCTAATGGAAAATCTCAATTCAAACGCAAATCAGATGTTTTCCTAAAGTCTTTCTGGATGTATCAGCTCAGTAAACTGTGGGCAATTAAAGCAGTTACATGCTCACATCCAGTGAATGAATTTATTTGTGGCAAAAAGCATCTGGATTAAAAAGTGGTTTCTCTTTTCTTCCCTTGGTAGCTGAACAGGTCACCAGATGAATAGAAAATCTCACAAATCTTAAACTTGACTGTAAATTCTCACTGCTTTTTAAGTCCTCAAAGGACAAGAGAAAGCTGTAGGTATTAATTTTACCTTTGCTTTCCTGAGATATAACAGTAAAGTTTAAAATAATGATCCTCGCCTTGACTTCAGGATGGCACGAGATGCCTGTATCAGTACTAACGTGCTGCAAACTCAAAGAGCTACTGACACAGAATGGAGAGGTAAAGTACCCTGCGCTGCAGCTATGGGGTATTTTATACCTGTAAACTGCATTATGCAGACTTCGCTCCCTTCCCCATTGTACAGGAGCAGTTTTTCTTTTATTCACTCTGAGAGGTTTATTTTTGCTTAGAGATGTAGAACAGCAAACTAACTGGAAACAAAAATATTTTATACAAGATTTCAGAAACAGAAATACCACCTACTTCTACAACATCTTCTAAAAAGCCAGGTTCAAGGCCTCTTTCACCGCTTGCCCATCCTGTTTACCCTCAAAAGCCCTCTAGGGAGCATTTCCAGGGTGATCACGATGCTATGACTGGGGAAAGGTCCAAAGTGCAGTCTGTGCTTTACAGCGCACTGAAGCACATATCCATTTGCTATGGGGCAGCAGATCACTGTGAGCTTCAGATGCCTCTCTCTCTCCTTTTTTTCAGAGACCTGATGCCAACAGACAAGACCACACATGTTTCTTCTTGAAAGAGTCTGCACAAGGGTCTCTGAATTTCACGAACAAGCTGAAGTTGAGCTGCTTACCAGGATAAATGGACAGACAGAATCAGGACCTGGGTTCCTCCAAGCCAGCCCAAGTACAGTACAGACACATGCAACACACGAAATTGCTTTTGCTATGACTCTTCGTTTTATTATAGGACAGAGATTTTTGCTTCTCATCTCCTTACCTTGTACTCCTGATGGTAAAAAAAAACACTCCCACTGAGGAGAAGGACTTGAGGGTACTGATAGATGAAAAGCTGGACATGAGCTGGCAATGTGCTCTTGCAGCCCAGAAAGCCAACCGTATCCTGGGCTGCATCACAAGCAGCGTGGCCAGCAGGTCGAGGGAGGGGATTCTGCCCCTCTGCTCCGCTCTGGTGAGACCCCCCCTGGAGCCCTGTGTCCAGCTCTGGGGTCCCCAGCACAGTAAGGACATGGAGCTGTTGGAGCGGGGCCAGAGGAGGCCACAGAAATGATCAGAGGGGTGGAGCACCTCTGCTATGAGGAAAGGCTGAGAGAGCTGGGGTTGTTCAGCCTGGAGAAGAGAAGGCTGCGGGGAGACCCTACTGCAGCCTTCCAGTACTTAAAGGGGGCCTACAAGAAAGATGGGGATAGTCTTTTTAGCAAGGCCTACTGCGGCAGGACAAGGGGTAATGGTTTTAAAGTAAAAGAGGGTAGATTCAGACTAGATATAAGGAAAAAAATTTTCATGAGGAGGGTGGTGAAACACTGGCATAGGTTGCCCAGAGAGGTGGGAGATGCCCCATCCCTGGAAACATTCAAGGCCAGGCTGGACGGGGCTCTGAGCAACCTGATCTGGTTGGAGATGTCCCTGCCAATTGCAGAGGGGATGGACTGGATGGCCTTTAAAGGTCCCTTCCATCCCAAAGCATTCTATATTAAAATCCCTTCTTGACATGTATGTCATATTCAAAGTCAGGCTATATTAACAGCTTGGAATGTTTCACACTTTTCTCAGAAGTGTTACAGATCATCCACAGAAAGCAGCTTCAGGCTTGAAGCTATGAATGCATTTCCCAAGCATTTCCATTCATGATCTACATCCAATATTCATAAAAGGAGAGCTCGAAAAGAGATGGCTTCTGCAAATAAATCCAGAATATTCTATTCAAAGCTCTGCACTTGAAAGCTGTTATTGCTTCACAGAAATATTAATTGTAAAATACAGACGTGCACAAAATAATGGGTTAATACAAAGCAGAGAAATATATTATTTTTCCATCACCAGAATACAAGAACTGAAGCATGGATTAATGGCTGACAAGAAACACCATAAGTTAACTGATGCCCATCCTAACAAACTGGTTACATGACAGGACATATTCAGTCTCTTAACTTCAGTGTTTAACAGAAGATAAGGATATGCCTTTGGACATTCTTTAAAAGTCATGATACGCTGAGAGGTCAGAGAAATTTTAGCACGATATAGAAGATGTTGATGTTTTGCAGATGGCAGTAGCAATGCCTCTTCCTGCAGGAGAATGAGAAGATTTTCATTTCAGAGAACAGCAAGGGTGAATTAGGACTTAGAATAAAGAGGCCAGATTCTGCCAAAAATCATGGTCTAGGTACATGCATGTGCTTGCCTATGGGGAGGGGAAAAAAAAAAAAAAAAAAGTGGTTTCAGAGAAATATCATGTAAAGTTCTGCTGTGATGAGTATCCAAATTATACGAAAGCCGCTCAAATCCTATGCTGTTGGGGATGTATATATTGTACCTATCAAAATCTTACTTCAGATTAAAACTCTGTGATAAGTTCAGAGGGGTGCCTCTGCAGTTGCACATTTTAAATTGGATTCCTATTACGTGTAAGTTTATAGAATCATTTATACCTATAGAAATATTTATACCTTCCTGCTCCATTATGCTGGCCTCAGTCAAAACGTCTGCATAAAAGTTGCCCTGATGCTTCTCCAAGCCTTTCCCTCCTCAGACAAAAGAAAGTAGTTCTGCAAATCTTGAGGTTACCTGAATAACTTAAAGACCTTAAAAAAAATTAGTTTTTTCCAAAAGCCACCAAGTTCTAAACTATGTTTATCTTGGAAAAGCATTGCTAAGACTCAGCATAAAGCAAACATTCTGGGTTTATTTTTATCCTTCCTGAAAATCCATGCCTTGGGGTATTTTTTACAAAGATCTGGTCATCCACATTCCTATTATTCACAAATCTTTCTACCACTGAATTTTCCCACCAGATCTCACAATTTGTGCATCATCCTGAACCTGCAATCAGGTACAAGTCTTTCTATACAGATCAAGGAGATAGGATTCCACTTCCTGACTGTGAGCACTGCATCTAAGGACCTGCAAGATCAAAACCCAAACATTCACACGATGTTGCTGATCTCAGTTTTCTTTTCAAGCAATAGATAGACTTTTCGCTTGTAAAGGGCCTGGTATGTAGAAGAGAGACCAAGTTTGCCATGGCTGTGGGGTCTTATTCCTTTTGCCATACCTTACAGGCAATCCTCACTATGTTCTTTGTTACTGCTAGACTTTGCTTGTTTTCCTCAACTTCCCAAACGTAGGAACTAGGGGGTTGAGACAAGGGAATTGTCATCCAGAATAGCAAATGTATCAGAATATGTACTTTTGCGCCAAGACAAAGTGAACCAAAATTTAAGATCTAACTATTCGGGGAGGAGAAAAGGTTTGTGCTCGATGGCTTCGTGGCAGACCCCGGCTCCAAACACCCTTAATATATCTATCTAATCAATCATACTTTAATCAAACTGCTCATTACTGCACAGCACATGGGAAGGACAGGTCAAATTCCTACACTAGCATTAAAGAATGCAGGATCTAAGACCACTCCTAATATAAGGGTCTGAGATACTGCTTCAGGACTTTCTTCTTTCCTTTCATCCACTACTCTTCTGCTCCTCCTTTCTTAAATGAACAGAAGAAAGTGAATCAATGAAAAAATTTCATGTTACCACAACAGTGTGAAGCTGAGAGTGAATTTATAGCACTCAAATGTTTTAACACCTGAAGTTACTGTGTCACTTTGCAGGGTATTTATTACCTGTTTTTCTTCTTATTTATTTAATAAAGCAAATGCCAACTGGAGACATTATAAGCTGTCTGAACCTCATTCTGCAAGTTCATTTTGGTCTTGCAGTTGATTTTCTTCTGTCTGGTACTGAATAATACAGATACATTATTGGTTTTCATTTTTGCTTCTCTGCCCTCTGAATGCAGAGCAGAAGTGCATCGCCATTTGTTCACAACCCAGCTGTGCTCCTCTAAGGCCACTCCTCAGATAGCCTTTGGCCAGGAGACACTTGTAGTCTCACAGCAGTGGGATACTAAATCAAAAACCTACGCCCCAGTTCAGCAAAGCAATATGAATATGAAGCCAATAAGGCTATAACTCTGAATACTTGACTGCAAAGGGCTGTAATTACTTGTTTGTTTCCCATCAAATTCAATCTGCTTTGGATCTAGTCCTAGGCATTTGCTGGAAGGTGTCATTAAATAAAATCAGAGGAAAGTCAAGCCAATAATCTGTCGAATTCTAAGAAATCACTGTAGCATCTGTCCAATCAGATGCTTCAGCAATAGCCACAGGAGGACCACCCATCACACCCAGGTCTCTGGCCCATTAGCTTTAAGCATAAGTATTTACCCTATTTTGGTTCTCTCTTTGAATTATTACTTTAATAATGCAGACAAGGTAATTACCTCAAGTTACAAATGCCAACACCTATAAACTTATACACAGTGAGACTGGAAGTTTTGAACTGTTACATAAAGACAACAATTTTAAGTGATTAACTAAGCATATTAATGGAAAAAAATGAAGCGAGTTCTGGTAAACAGAATAAAAAACCTTCCTAGAACAGCTGCTTATTAGCGCTTGCCTCCTTTGCACACGGCTTTTGGGAAATATTTCACAAAATGCTTTTCATTTTATAAAACTATGCATATTTGATGGCACGTATGGGATACAGGTGTTGATATATCACACGAGGTTCTAACAGGCTGTGATTGAGATCTGGCAGAGATAAAAGACGCCATGAT
This sequence comes from Platalea leucorodia, assembly GCF_965183815.1. Classification (NCBI taxonomy): domain Eukaryota; kingdom Metazoa; phylum Chordata; class Aves; order Pelecaniformes; family Threskiornithidae; genus Platalea; species Platalea leucorodia. Next base: position 8,593,890 of record NC_138824.1, read on the forward strand.
AAGACAACTGAGCAGACAGGTATGCTGGCTGAATTGGTAAGAAGTTAATTTGGAGAGACTCATGCTCGCCTACTTGGTCTGCCACAAACATGCCATATTGCCTTGAGCAAGCTAAATTCAGTTCCCCACTGAAGTGAGAATAACTCCATTTCCCCATCTCAGGAGAGTGCTCCAAAACTAAGTGTGAAATATAACACACTAATATGATGCTCATGACTGCTCGATCCTTTCTCGAATGCGTACCAGACTGATTCAGACACTGCCCTCCATAACCATTTGGTAAGAAACACAACGGAGCTCAAAAGTGTTAGATGTAATGCAGCGAGCGTGTTAGGACTCCAATAGCTTGAACTTCAATGCCTGAATGAAACTCATTAAAGAAAAGCAAAAGCTGAATGATACGTGCCTTGAAAGTCACATTATGTGCTGAATGCCTCCAAGAATGAGGAATAAGAAATAATAAACCACAAACATTTCTCCCAGTCACATTGTTTTCTTTTCTTTCCACGTCTCAATGTTCAAACTCAATAGTTCCTATATTTGGCCACAATCTGGCAACCACAGCCAGGGATGATGCGTCTAACCACTATCTTGATGGTGTGAAAAAGCACTGTCTCTCCACTTCAGGCTCAAGTTGCAGGAAATTCTAAACCTAAGTGGTGCATTCTAGATAATGAAGAAGTTTCTTAATTTGTGGAGCAATAAATAAGTACCTTTACAACTTCTAGTATCTTTTTTCTTTACCTCATATTTCTCGGGTGAATTACCAAACATGTACATAGATCTCCTCTCTAAAGAATGAACTTTGAGATCTGCTCTCTCAAGTACCAGTATCTCAAGGCATGTTCTCTATTTCCACCTAGATCTTTTACTGGGGAAAAGTGTCAGGACTTCGGCCATTGCCCCAGGATTTCTGAAAGTCCAGAAGTCAGCTCAGAGCTACAGTCGTCCATGCAAAGTTATTGTGCAAATGAACGGTAAATCCAACGCATCCAAAAGATGATCAGCCTCTCTGTGTGTGTACAGACTATATGCAAAGCAGATGCAGGATGCCCAGGAGTCCCAGACATATGGCCATAGTGTACGTGTGAGTCAGCCCCATAGTTCCCAGATGCAAGTTAGTCTCATCATCCAGACACGTCAGACCTCTGCAAATACTGTGTGTTCAGTTCAGAATCCTGCGTTCAGTGCTGGGCCCCTCACTACAAGAAGGACATCGAGGTGCTGGAGCGTGGCCAGAGAAGGGCAACAAAACAGGTGAAGGGTCTGGAGCACAAGTCTTATGAGGAGCGGCTGAGGGAGCTGGGGTTGTTTAGTCTGGAGGAGAGGAGGCTGAGGGGAGACCTTATTGCTCTCTACAACTGCCTGAAAGGAGGTTGTATGAGCTGGGGGTCGCTCTCTTCTCCCAAGTAGCAAGCAATAGGACAAGAGGGAATGGCCTCAAGCTGCGCCAGGGGAGGTTTAGGTTGGATATTAGGAAAAACTTCTTCACTGAAAGGGTAGTCAGGCGCTGGAACAGGCTGCCCAGGGAAGTGGTTGAGTCTCCATCCCTGGAGGTATTTAAAAGACGGGTAGATGTGTTGCTTAAGGACATGGTTTAGTGGTGGACTTGGCAGTGCTAAGTTAACAGTTGGACTTGATGATCTTAAAGGCCTCCTCCAACCTAAACGATTCTGATTCTAAATGCACTGCCCAGAAGTAGTGTAAGGGTGCTGCAGAAATATGCAAAGGCAAATCCAGCACACCCTTGACACATCAGTCTCACTGTGGAGGCACTTCATATTTCTTCTCAGAAAAATCCTGGCTACAAACATAAGAACCTTGGAAATAAACACAAACTCTTGATAGGAGAACATAAGCTTTTGGTATACAGAATGTTTTATATATTGCTTTCCAGGTGATATTTTTAAACCTTAAATTATGCATTTAACAGTAAAGTTAGAAGTATCCCAGGAAGGTGTTCAGTGGCTCCCTTTTGTGCGCGCACAGTATCTATTACCAGGATGCACACATGGCACTCTGAGAAATTAATGCCGTGCAAAAGGAGACATTTTCAGTCCACGATATTTTAAAGAATGCCAGTGAGAGGGACTTTTGTGGTAACCCTGGACAACAGATAGTTTGGTCTTACAAAGAGCTTAGATGAAACATTCACCATCTGCTGGACCAAACCTCCGGAGATAGTGAGCATGGGTAATGGCAAGCGTGAACACTCAGCACCTGAACGAGACGCAGGATCTCCCGCGCCGCGTTACGAACTGCCAGGGCGTTCCGCACGCTCACGCTCTGCACAGGAGCAGCAATCCTAAGTGCCTCTGCCTGCTTCATACAACAGAGGGCAGGAAAGATTCCTCGACCTCAGAGATACCTTGATTATCTTTAATATTACAGTATGTGCTGAGGCAACAGAATTCAGGCTGGATAAAGCCTCCTCCTCATCTCACGGGATTGAGCTCCAGTACTCGTCCCTCTATTCCCTGTTTTCATCTTTCCTCTCTGCCCCTCTCTTCATCTCTCTTGAGCAAAGAGGATCTCCAGCCACATCCAGGAAAACAGCAGTGAGCAAAAATAGGGAGTACAAAGAAACTGGTTCAAAAGGACTGGTTGCTCATTCTGTTGCACTATTTGCCCTGTGGCACCCTTTTGCTTACAAGGTTCTACAAGCAGGTGGATGAAGTCAGTCTTCAAAGACCGCTGTGAAAAGGAGGTCTGTGTAGCAATGCTCTGGGCAGGAGATGGGCACACTGAAGCACAGAGGGGAAATTATTTGCTAGAGTACCTGAAACATCAGCGACAAAGAGAGTAGCAACTCCGGCACAAGCCATCCAGTACGTGCCCATTCACAGCATGAACGTATCTCTGCCACTTCAGACATTGACAGTGCAAGTGTCTGTGGGTGAACGGGATCTCCTTATCCTCAAGGGACAGGAATGCCCCATCTCATCCAGAATGGAGATGAGGAATATCTGCAATGCACAGAATACCACGTATCCAGATAGGCCCACTGCTGTGGACACATGCATACGTGCACACTGCAGATCTGGAAACTCTCCCATACTCAGCCCAAGTGCCTCACCTCTCTTTGCAACATTCTTCTGCCTGGATAGCAAAAAGCAATGTTGTCTCAAAATTAAGTTTTAAGCCTCTAAGACACATAAAGCATGTCCCATAGTATAAAATTACTACAGATCTGAAAGGGAAGACGCTCCCAAGACTTCAAGGAAATTTGGGTTGGGCCCCAAATCAGGGTTCATTGCAATCAGCTTAGATTTTGAGAGCCATTTTGTAACACTAAGAAAATGAAAACAAGCAGTGAACTGACCAAGTGACTATTTTATCAACAAGACTGAGGTTTATGCCTCCCACAAGCACACTTGATACAGTACCACGGTTCAGAGATTAAATTATGATGACGCCAAGCAAAGACATTGAGAAAGACACAAGAACAGTTTCAGCTGTTCATTGCTTCCTTGTAGATCTGTAACCTCATTCACTGTTCTTGTTCCCTACTGCAGCACTGTGGAACATTTAAGCTCCTGTGAGCTGCTTTATTTATTCTCTGACAAAAAGTAAAAAGTTAAAAGCATCCACTTTATTGAATTTGCTATTCCTCAGGAAATACTAATTGAAAACTTCTTGCTCTGTGTTACAAATTGCAATGCAAATATTATGATTCTGTAAGTCAAACAATATTAACATCCCTCTTTCCCTGCAGGAAATCCTAATAAATGCTACAAGGGTTTCCAGCTTTGCAGGAAGTGAAACTGCTGGACTCTCATGCACTTTTATATTTGGCTTCAGTAGGGAGACTCATTTTGCAACTCCACCAAATACCAGTTACATTCCTACAAGCAAAGCAGTCCAGCTGCCAGTCAATAGGACATTTGACCTTGCAGAGAAACCTGAAAGGCACTTGTACAAAACAACAAGATCTGGTTACAGTTGCACTCTCACTGCCAAATCCATTAAAGCTTATCTTTAAAATGCAATTAACTTTTTAAAAATGGCCATCACCAAACCTATTTTCCAGCAGCAGCCAGAGTCTTGCTGCTGCTTTCCAGCACCTTTGCATCACTTCTTTTCTATTTTTAAGAGAAATGACTCTGTTATCTTAAAACTTCAAATATAGTAAACATGCTAAATCCAAAACAATTACTTGCCTTCAGGGAGAGTGGCCTGGTTTCAGCAAGCATCAGTCATGCATTCATTCTGGTTTCATAATCCCAGTTACCCTTGACCAGTGGACATCTGGAAGGTCACAATTCAAAGGCACTTTTGTAAGTCTCATTAAGCTACAAGAACTCTCCAGGGCAGCTTCAAGCTCTCCAAGCTATCTCACTTAGTGCCCTCATTTTCCCTGCAGAAGCTCTTGTGAAGATGTCCGGCTCTTCTTGCTTGCATGCCAGAGGACAGCTTTTGGCACTGGAAAGGCATCGCTGAATTGGTTGCTCCAAAGCTCATAAGGAAGATGAATAAGCTTGGACAGATAATGCTAAAATAAAGAGTACTAAAAAGCACTTTTGATTTTTGGGACACAGAACTATGGAAGCAGCTGGAGCCTTCATGTGATTCTGCATCAGCAGAAATTGATGATATTGGCAAATGTCATTTTTGCTTTGAGATTTTGGCTTAAACAATCAGTAAGCACAATTTTTCACATATGCTTCCATGTTAATTACTATCTATTAACAGAGCAAGATGGTGAAATTTCACACTATACTACCTTTAATCTTATCCTTTTGTGATCAAATAATCTCACATCTTGAACAGTACAGTTGCTTATTCCTAAATTCAAAAAAGGCTTGATGCAAAGTTGATTGAAATCAGTGGAAAGCCTCCCAATGGCTTAAGCCTGTGCTGCCTCTTAGAAACCAAAGAGCAATGCTCAGGGAGACCTCTGTGCTGTTGCAAGCATTTTTTTTCCCCCCAGACATAAGCCAGCAAAAGCTGCTGGCATCAGCACATGGAGCGAAAGGCATGTCACACATGTCTCCTTCTAATAAATACTGCTGCACATCACAACCTGGGCAATTTACCAAACCTAAGAGGAATCTGTTGCATGCGTGCGATGAGAAACAAGTCCCAGTAGTACGTGCACTGAAAATCCTCCAAACTTGAGAGGGAAAAAAATTCTTTTATTACCTTTGAGCAACTGAGTTTGCGTTTGAATGTGCTTTACTTGACAAGCTTATGAGACACCAATGTAAGCAAATTCACTAGTGAGCATAAAGTAGCAGGCACCGCAGAACACAAGCCATTCTGCATTAGGATCAGCATTAACTTATGCTTGGAAAGTTTTCTCTAGATGTACCTACCTGAGGCACATGGTCACATTTATCATTGCTTTCCATCGCTTTCACCCATCAAGCCAAGCCATCTGCTAGGCACTGGGGGAAGAGAGGACTTTTCAACTCTTCTTCCCAATGTCCTCACCACTTCCAACACTTTCAGATCCCCTTGTGCAAACTGTCTCCCTCACCCAGTAACCACCTAAACTGCCTGACTATGCCAGTACACCGACGAGTGGTTTTCATGCTCCTGCAACCATTGTACAGCCCTTTTCTCTCCCCTATGAGATCGTCTGCTGGAATTCAGACTTTGTGCACATCGCACAAGCGCAAATGGTTTGCTCTCCTGGCGGTTTTTTTGGTTTTAAAGAGGATCTGTGTAAAAAAAAAAAATCCAAATCAATGGGAGATACAATACGTTTTTAGACTATATTTATTTTTTTTCCACAGTATTCAGACTTAGCACTTCAGCAAGCAATTTTTGTTATTTGGCTCGTTTTATGGCTAGATTTAGAAACCTTTATGCAATATTAGGGGAGAGAAGGGCCTTGTCCCTCCAATAATTGTGATCAAGGGATCTGATTTACAGACGCAGTTGTTTTATCCCAGCAATTAGCTACAGACACAAATGGCAACATGAAGACATGTAATTCCCTGTGAGGTAGGAAATGGCTAACAGGGAGAAGTTTCGGTTTTGGGTTTTTGTTTATTGGAACAACTGATCTAGTTGGGGATAAAAAAAAAAATGAATTGCTAGATGAAGGGCTATGAACATGCAAATCCCTGGTTTTACTTCTCCCCCCCACCCAAATCAGTTGGCCTAATAAAACACATTCTCTCTCCCTCCAGCCCCTGCCCTGCTTACATGCTTAGACCATCCTGACAACAGAAACTCTTAATAATCTGGACATCTCCAAAAATGACTGGATTTGGCATGTACAATCCATTCGCTCATTTGCAAAGAATCACAGCTAAAATTACCTGCTGGTTTAACATCAAACCTTCTTCAAATGAAGATTAAACAGAGTTTAATAGTTTCCATAATAAATTCAATCACTAGGCAAAGTGACAAATCTGTTAGCCAAGCCAAAGAGTTGAAGTTCAAGATGTCTTGTCCAAGAGAACATAATACTGCTGTATTTGAAATAAGTAATTCCTTCCAATGTTGAGAAACACAGTAAAGCCTTAACTACACATTTTACGAGGCTGAACAGAGCTAATCCATATGGACATACTACAAAACAGACTTATCACTTTATAAGCTAGACGCACAGAAAAAAATTTCTCTGAGATGTGGAGCTAATCTTTTTTTACATACAATCTAGAAATTTACTGAAAACCTGTTTCGGTTCCATGGTTCCACGTGTTGAAAAACGATACATGCACAGCAGAGAGCTGCAAAGTGAAGTGAAGCAGAAAATGTTGATATGCAGAAAACTTTTGCGTTGGCGTTATTTTTCTTGTCAGAACCATAGTCTGCTCAGTTTATGTCTGAGTTTTGTGTTTGGCAGCTGCAGAACTATAAAAACCTTTGCCATTTAAAACATTTTTAAAAGAAAGATATTGTATTAGGCTGACAATACATAAGCCATTTATCAAAATGTCATGTTGTTTGGGGAGACAGATAGCAAGTGTCACCCCTGGGCCTCAAAGAGGCGGTTAAAAATTAAAAATGTGCTCATCATCTCTACTAGAGCACATTATAAGCTGAAAGTAGTCAAGTTTACTGTTGTCCTAAGCTTTCTATTGAAAGAAACGGAATTACAGCACAGTGTTTATTTTCCCCCAAGCATCAAGGCCTGTCTGACCTGCTCACAACAGCTCTAAAGCTAATTAGTCTGTGCCAAAAGAATCTATTTGGGTGAACACTACAATAGGCTGTTCAAGGTTTGGTAGCAGGTCTGATAAATCTGTGAGAAAAAGACAGAAAAATAAGTAACAGTCAGAGGAAAAGCAAGAGACAAAGCAAAAACTTTGTTTTTTCAGCCTGACTTGTCTCCTAGGTTTTGCCAGTGTAAGAATATTTCTGGATCCAGAACCCCAAGGATAATTAAAATAACCATTTGCCTCTTAACTCCCTGCTCTCTTGGTTAAAAAAAACCCCAACAACAACAAAACAGGACAAGCTGTACTCTTGCATGGCATTTACTCAGAGATTGGTACAGGCAAGGCTTCTCCCGTGCAGGGCAGCACCCAGCTTTCAGCTACAGCAGGCACGGGCATTGGCAGCGCCAGTATCAGATTCCAGGGTCTGACTGCAAGGGGCTCGGTGCTAGAAATGCCTGGGTGCTGTCTGCACGGGGGCACACGCTGGCAAGAAGTGAAGAAAACCACTTCTTTGAAGTGAAGAATGAGTAAAACAGTGAAAGCACAGGACAGCTGCCAAAAGCAGATGTTTGCATAGTATCTCTCGCAGCAGCCAGGCAAGCTGGGGAAGCAGGAAGGTAAATCAGCATCACTTACAGCAAGTCAGAGAAAGAAAACTATCCCAAAGCCCCAGAGGAAACTAAATATTACAAATGCTCATAATTCCCCCCTTGAGCAAGGGTATCAATAGAGTGCAGTTGCCTGTTAACAGTTTGTGGATTAAATCCTGGTTCTCCCCAACTCACAGGAACTAGCCATCGCTTACAGTAGGATCAAACTGGGCTCTCAGATAAACAAATCTTTGGAGCCCAGTTCTTTCTGAGCAGAAGGCACATCTCTGTCCACCGTATTCATAACCGTGGAATACAGCTGGAGCACAAGCCCCTCAGCAAAACATGTCTAGTGAATAGAAAGATGACTGTGTGCTTTGTTCCAGTATGCTTTTTTACTAAAGAGAAAAAAAATTACTACATGTAGGGTTCTGCAGATGGCGTGAAACTAAGAATTATTCATGGGGGTGGGAAAGGGACAAATAGGGTACAGCCAGAAGATTATTACTGTGTATTAAACTGAAAAACTCCCTCTTATTGTGTTGAATCCCATTTATTGTTCTCTAAATTAAAAAAAAAAAAAAAATACAGTACCATTTGCAATTATTATGTTCTGTTCCCACAGCACAGGCAAGCTATGGAATTTATGCTGATTTTAAGAAATTGCATGCTGCACTTGATTGTGTCAGCAGATGAAAAACAGAACAGAAGCTAGATATATGGTGATTAGAGATACAAGATTGACGGCCAAACTACACAGCTGAGGTCATCCTGTAAGTTTATAAGATGATCTTGCATATCTATGAGCCTAACAAAACCCATTTCTGCCACTCCTCAATTTCAGTATAGTGCACTGATAAAACTAGGGCAAAGCAGCATTTTTTTTTATATAAGACACAGTGTTTACAAAAACCACTCTCACCTTGTAACAGAGGAATTAAAATCCACATGCTGCTCCTACTAAAGTAAAACCCTATTAGAGAGTTGGTGTTAGTCTATGGGTCTTTTGGGTATCCAGATCACATGGTCCGATCAGCTGGGGGGCTTTTCCCCCTGGAAGGAGGAACATTGTGCACTGAGACCCAAACCTCAGGATGCCAAGCACTCAGTTTCTCTTACCATCAGGCTTCAAATCAGAGCAGCAGAGTCACTGAATAGTTTCCATCTCTTGTTCCCAAGAAAGTGCTGGGTTAGTTTGCCTCCGTTAGAGACCCATCTTTCCTTTCTCAGCTCTGAATGAATGCCAGTAACAGCAGCTAGAGTGTTCCTCTGGACATGGCTGCTATAGAAGCTAGAGAGGAATTCAGCTTACATTCTCTTTATCCAAAATCAAGTCAAATAGAATTTGCTTTAGTTCCAGTTTTGTTCAGCAAGTGCCAGATCTACGACACAACAAATGCAAAAATTCAGGGGTCAAACTCTGCCACACAGCACTACAAAGCTGCCAGACCCATCTCTAGTAGGTACCTTACTGCAGGGCAAATTCATCCGAAATCAAAACCAAGCCACAAAATATCACTCTTCGCTTCATCTTGTGAATTAGCACTGCCTTTCAGCAGCTTGAGTTAAACCATCACTAATTCTGATGAGCACCAGTGACTCATCTCGACATACAGCAGCACAGTTTCTAAGATCAATGACATTATAAGCCATGCTACTTACGTGGGGCAAGGCTTGAAGCCTGCTGAGGTCAGTGGAGTGAAGACTGTTTACAGAACCAGCCCCACATACAATATGCTCAGTCTTCCCGCCAACATCCACAGTGCTTCCAAAGTAATCAACTGGTTGTTTGCCACACATTTCACTAGCTGCGATGAATAGGAATGCTGAGTAAGCCTTAACATTCAGCCTTGGATCCATTCTAACTGCAACAATATCAATTTTCATACTATTTATCAAACAGTTTGTGTTTCTTAAATGCAGTTTTTATTCAAGCGCCAGAAAACTTAATCCACCCTATGAAACAAGAGCTACATAAAGCCTGGGCTCTGCTCTACCAAAACATGCCTGGTGTAAGGATTAAGGCTTCTCTAACAGAAAGGTCATGACAAAAAGAAACCAACATAGGCAGCTGCCAAGCTAATGAACTTCCACAACTTAAAGGTAATTTTAAAAGTATTTTTATAATGTAAACTTCTCAGAAAACAAAAACAAGTATTTTGGTTCCAACGCAATTTATTTTTATTAATATCTTACAGCGACTGCAAGCATAAACTCAGCACTTGTAAAAGCTGCCCAACCAATACTTCCAAGACCTCTGAATGCATTTACGGGGGCTAAAGGCAAAACAAGGACCAACGTATTACAGGGTTAGTGCGACACAGAGGCAGGGTCTGCATCAGCACCCCTCTCACCTTGGCAGCAGCAGACTTCCTCTGCACTTCCAAGCTTTTCCACAAGAGCTCTACTCCCAAAGCATTAACGGTGTCCCAAAGGCGAGAGTGACAGTGTTGGCAAGAGATTATGCAGAGGGACAGGAAGGCAGGTGGCCTCCTGGTTTGGCTGTGATAAGGGATAGCGACTGCAATCCAAGCTGGGGAAGCAAAGGGACTTTTGCAGGCTGCTGCCAATACTGGAAGCACCGACAGATTTAGTTTGGGCTTAGTTTGCTGACCATGCCATAACAACAAGTTCTTTGGTACCAAAACATTAGGAAATGGCATTGCCAAGAAGATACTTTGGACTCAGAAAAAAATATATGCTTGACATTAACACCAAACAAACAAAAATGAAACTCCGCGTGCCAGGATGAAGGCCAAAACAAATCTAACCGATCAATCATATTTCCCAAACACCACCACATCTGCCAAAATACTGGGCCGAAGCTCATCTCCTTGGAGTTTGCTTCCACTGAAGTCAATGGCGATACCTCTGGGCTTGCCTGATGAAATAAAGAACAAGTAAAAACATGAAAACTGCTCTCTGCCCTGGACACCATCGAAGGCTCACACTGCATGGTGCTCCAGCTCACTCACGTTTCAACTCTAGAGGAGTTGAAGCATGATTTGATAAAGAGCTCTCTCAGCTATGGTTCGGCTTGGGTTTGAAGTGGTCCATGTGCTGCAGGGTTTGGCCATGAAAGTGGTTTGATATCCCTAGAAACATGAGAGTCCTATCAGGTCAGTTCACCTACATGAGCATCCTGTCTCCAGGAGAAGCCATAAACCTTCAGAAGAGTAAATAACACAGGTGAACAGGAGACTCTCCCCCTGCACACTCCCATCCTTTCATCATTTTCAGTTTGGGGACTTTCTAAGCCGGGTGTGGTTTTAGCGTATTTAGTAACTCTCCGTGGATTATTTTAATTTTTATTTTTTTTAAATGAACTTGTCTAGTCTAAAACTTGTCCCTTAAAACTTGCTTGAACAGCTACAGGCTCCTGAAAAATAAAAGGGGAACCTCCAAACTCTGCCCACCTCATATTCCTACTTTGCAAAATATGAACAGATGGTAAGTTAACAAATGCTGGGAATCACACAGCCACTTAAAGCCCTGTGCCTACCTCAGTAGTCATACGCCTATCCAGACCCAAAGCTAGCCAACCAGAAACTCCAGTTGTAAGAATAAAACCTTGTGGATTTAGAGAGGAGATTTACTACTCCGAAAATAGAATCCTGCCTCAATTTGATCTTGCCAACTGCCATTTCAGACACACTGTTCTTGTGCTCATTACTAATTTTGTTTGAATCCAGTCATTTTACAAATCCAGCTAATTTTAGGCCTGTTTCACCACAGTTGCAGAGTACAGCCATGTGCGAGACTGTATCATCTTTTCTCAGCTGCAGCGGCAAATCACTGACGCTATGTTCAAAGAACCCTCAGTGAGCTCAATTCCAATCCCCTCAAAGCTGAAGGACAAGCAAACTTTCTGCATTTTAATGATGTGTACAGCAGTACATTCCAAAAACACTGCAGAAACCTACAGCAATTCTTTAAAGTTTCATTCTTACAAATCCAAATTGGTAATTTTGTTTTGTTGTTGTTTTTTTTTTTTTTTTGATAATTCATTATGACACATTCCATGAAAAGAAATGGAGAACATGCATGGACATCAAAAGAGTACAGAGTGGTAGCCAGATGTACACAGAAGACCCCAAATTCTGATCTCTGCATTGCACCCTGCAGGAAAGTTCAGCGTTTATCTGTTACGCATCTCAGCCCTTCAAATACAGCAATACCCTGCCCCTCTGGAAACAAACTGTGACCTCCAGCTCTGCACCTGTTTGTGATGGCAAATCTCCAAAGAAGCACAATTTATCTCAAAATTAGGACTTCCAGAAAAATGCATGAAGTGCCATCAACCTTCCAACCGAACAGTGCAGAACTAGAGGCAGTCCGATGTCATGAACAAAATTACAGTCGATTTTGGACAAGGCAAGATTTTTGAGTTCCTACAGGTGTGTAATCAAACTGGGAATTGTCCAGCTCAGTCTGTGTTTGTTAAAACACAGAGAAGGGCACGTGAATTTGATGGAGTCCCTGGAAGAACTGGGGAATCATGAACAGCACATCTGAGATGAGCAGAATTGCACAAATCATAAGAACGGAGAGCAGCGTCAGAGAGGACACAACATGGCCTTGACCACACCAAACACAAGGCAACTTTGATAAATGAGGTAGTGGGTAAGAGGTGCCCCACCTTCCCTCCCAGGATCCGAGTGCTGAACTAGCTTTTCGCAAGGCTGAGGCCCCACAGTAGAACAGAGCTGTCTCTCAGCCGGTCCAGCACTGCTGCTGCCCTGTCAGCAAGTCACTTACGTATAAGAAGCCAAAGCTTCTAACAAATCCCCCTGGAATCCAGCTTGCACTTGGATCGCCACAGAACGCTCTTACCAGTTCGCTGTGGTTATCTGACATTGTTAACATTTTTACATTTTCCAATTTTGCAGCATTCAAAGGCAGGAAAAGAAGAACTACCGCATGAGGCATTTCATGACAACATGTGACAAGCCCTTCCTCATCCCCCTATTATTTCTGAGACTGTTCTGTCAGCTGAGAACAACTGCTACTGCCTTTTAAGACTGCAAGCACCCCTCAGAAAAATGCTGACATTTCCCGAGTCCTGCCCTTAGATCAGACAGGGGCTATAACACTTGCAAACAGAAGGAAGAACCATATCTGAATAACACAGAAAAAACACAGTGTGCTTAGAGTCAGCATAGATAAAGCATAATCAGTTCTGTCTTCAAAGTTCCTCCTACTGTCCAATGATTTAAGCCACAAGATTTCCTTGCACATGACTTCCCCAATGTCACACAGAAGGTCTGAGACATAATCAAACCCAGTCTCAGAGATGGAATCCAGTCTTGCCTTAACTGCAGAACAGTTTTTTTCCCCTCTAAATTTTCCCCCAAATCCCTGGTCAAGCAAGCTCTTATACACAGTGCATTGACTGGTCAAATAATTTAAGAACTGGAGATAACTCATTTACAATCTATGCTTAATATAGTGTTGGCACCCTTGGTCAGTATTTAGAAATTTAATTCCTTTACATCAGAAAAACCAGCCAACTTCACATAGTAATGACAAAAGGAAAGAAATAACTGCAAATTTCTTACATCCATCACCTGCTTTTACTGATATTTAGGGTATTACAGAGGACCTGGCAGCAGTGACTTCTGAGTCTGAAAGGCTTCCACGAAGCAGCTTTGACTTAATAAGCAAGCAAAGACTTGGATCATTAGCCTCAGACTGTAAATCTGTCTGTGATTCTGCTGGAGGGACATAGCCTTCGTTGAATAAATACCACACACTTCATAGCTTTAGACTGACGCTTTAAACTTCACCCAGAAGCTATAAAACAGCCAGGGCTTTGACTAAAGCAGCAAAACAGTTGCTGCCCAAACCCTCACTTTAAAAAACTTTTTCTAAGGTTCTTGGAGAGAGGTAAGGACTATACCCTGCAGAGCAGCCTTCGATCAGATGAAAGCTTAGATTAAAGTAAGATCCACTGTAGAAAAAAGACAATGACCTACGCATTTACCTACCAAACGGGTGAACAGTAATTGCTTTGTGATGAGAGTACAACAGCTGAAAATCTATCAAGATCCCTAATTTTCACCTACGCCACTGCAGCACAGCAGATCAAAAGGCCATCAATCATACGTTGAGAACACATGAACTATCTGAAATATCCTGTTTCAGGTGAACAGTTAATTCCTTAGATACTACAATGAGTTAAGAGCAACAGAGAAATAGAAGCCTGTTTAGAAAAGTTTGGAAAGAGGGCCTGAACATTTACTAATGAGTAGTTACTAGTTACCTAGGTGCATAAACAGGCAGTCCCTATCTCTTACCACATATGTCAGCCATTTCTGTCCTCCCTTGGATGTTCTGTAGATCACGATATCAATGACTGCAAGGTCCGTACTGACAGAGGAACATAACAACATAAACAGCAAACATCCAGGCTGGAGACCAGCTGGGAGATTTCTCGTGGCCAATTAAACATGGCACACTAGAATATATTTTACCTCTAACAGAAGCAGTTTTCTTCCCTTCTCTCCACATGGACTAAAATTTCATTTAGACTTAAAAAGAAATACTTTCTTTCGCTGAAAGGGGAGAAAACAGTTTAGAAAAGCCTCAGTTCTGAAAATCACCAAATGGAACATTCAAACATCTACTTCTGTGGTAGTCAGATCAATTTAAAACATAGGATAGATTCAGCCATTTGTGTGTTATTATCGCATTACACTGAGCAAAGGTCAAAGTATTAATTTTTCAGCTTGAACTGATTTTATGTAAGACTACTAGAACCATTAGCTATATGTCACTCTTTATAACTGTCATCGAACCCCCAAGAGAACAAGCCAGATGCTGAAGAAAAACTCATCAAACCCACTTAACGCTGGTGAATTACTTTTGCTTATGAGATAGTTGGCAGTTCCGCTTCTCTTCAGCCTTACAGACATTCACTGTGTAACGATTCAAACAAGACCGTCTACAAAGCTGTTGCATATTCGGTAACATCCTGCATCGTCGTGTGCCTTGGTCCTTAGGGGTGCACCTCTCACCTCTATGGATGCTGAAACGGTACCAGGAGACGCAAGCCCAGAGCACCGCGTACAACACAAAGTAAAAGCTGTGATCCAAAGAGTCTCCAGTCCAGAAGACGACACAGGAGGCTCATGTACTAGATAACTACGTAACAAGCAGATGGTAAGTAGTCGCAGCCCCATCAACTATCAATATCATGTTTAATATCTGCTTATTTTCAAGGTAATTAATATATTTGTCGTTATTTTTAGCAATATGAACACAACAAGCTGAAACCCAACATTCTTCAATCTGACATATTTGATGCCAAAATTTTCGTCCAGATTTTACACTTTTTTTCCCTTCAAATTATGGAAAGGGACACAAAAGTAGCGTGGGGCTAAATTATGGGGTCTCATTTTACACACCTTGCAGACATTGTTGAATACCTTTCTCCTAAAGCTTTTCTTTTTTTTTTTTTTTAAATGTTGAGGTTTGCGCAGTGTTGAAAACTAATACATCTTCACCTTGGCAAAACACGCTGTTCAGGTATCAGTATGCACATTGCTACCGATATACTACGAAAGGAAGCTTTGCAACCAGAACAAGCACACATGCTTGTTTTAACATGAAGGTGTAAATGATCAGTTTACTGCTACATGTGCAGTACAACGTACATCAAAATACCGTAGGTTTAGGTGTTGGATTTTTAGGAGAGGCCACGCTTTCTCCTGCCCCATTCGTTTGTGATTTCAGGCAAATGGCTTCAGGTTCTTGCCAAAGGCGCTCACACCCTACACAGCCCCTTCCAGTGCCGCCACCACCACGGCAGCCGCAGCGGACAGAGGGAAGCCGGGTAACCGGCTCCGATGGCGCCGGTTCGTGTGGTCGCTTATAAAACTCACCCTGCGCCCTGCTCAGGTCGACGTGCGACTGCTCCCCCATCTCCGCCAACACTTCGCCCCCCTTTCGGATGCTGGGGACAGACACAGGCGTCGCTGCCGAAACACCTGCAAACCTGGACACCTGCGATCCACTCGAGCACCTTCTCCCGCCTCCCATCCGCCCCACCAGCCGCCACCGAGCCCCTCTCCCCTCCCTCTCACCCCGGCCGCCCACGCCCCTGGAAAACAAACCCCCGGCGGCACCGACCTTGTTGAGGTGGGGGTTCCTGGTGATGTCGTAGCCCCGCTTTTTGATGGCCAGGGCCCTGCCGTGGGCGGCCGGGCTCCCCCCCGCCTGGCAGCGGCGGGTGAGGCTGAGGAGAAGCGGCCTCCGCCCGGCCCCCGCCATCCGCAGCAGGCGGCCGCCCGCCCCGCCGCACACCGGCACCATCGCCCCGCCGCGGCTCCTGCGGGCGAGGGCGGAGACGGCGTTAGTGGACACGGGCGACCGGCGGGGCGGGAAAGGCGCGGCGAGAGGGCGGGCCCGGCCCGGCCCAGGGGCGCCCGCCCCGGCCCCTCACGGCGCGGCGGTCCCCGCCGAAGCGAAAGCAAACCCAGGAAGCAGATCCCGCCCGACCCCGCGGCGGTCGCGCCTCCTCCGTTACCTGTTAAGGCTCAGCCGGCGGCTGAGGGGAGGGGGGTGCCCGCCGCGGCCCCGCCTCCGCCGGGGACAGCGGGCCCGCCCGCCCGGGGAGCCCGCGGCGGCAGCTCCGCGGCACGGCCGGCCCCGGCGGGCTGAGGGGAGGGGGTCTGCCCGGCCGGGGCTTCGCCTTCCCGCCATCGCGGGGCCTGAGGGAGGGGCAGCCCCGGCCCTGACCTGGGTGCTGGGGCCCTGGGCGAAGGACGGGACCCCCGCGGAGGCGGAGGGGGGTAAGGCAGCAGCCTTACGGGGGGGGGGGAGTTACAACCTTAAGGGGTTACAACCTTACAACCTGTACAACCCTACGGGGGGGGGCTGCCGGTCCCCGGGAGGCGCTCGGGAGGGACCTGCCAGGCATCCCTCTGCGGCGGGAGCGCCTGCGGGCTTTCAGCCTACCCATCATCTACACGTCCTCTATAAAGAATCTATATACACACTGTACTGCTTGTATCATGTCTATATACTATTTATGTAGTATATATCACGTATATTACATATTTTTGTTATATCTTGTAATCTATATATTCTATTCGCTGAAGAAGGCAGGTGCCTGCATCCATTTGTTCAAAGAAATTGAGCTCTTTTATCCTGTAAAATGCTGACATCATCATCACCACTACCACTTCTCATATAAAAACCCAGTGGCCGGATTACTAACCCGAGGAGTGGAAGATCCAGTTTCAACCCATCTTCAGATCAGCGCTGCTGCCATACCTGTGCCCCCTTCGCCCAGCTCAGGCCTGCTTTGGGTGAGGGACGCTCTCCGTCTTCTCCTTCCATTTCTGTGGTCATCTGCAGATGTATTTTTTAATATGCTTTAATATTTTGGGGGATAAATCATAGAATGATTAAGGTTGGAAAAGACCCTTAAGATCACAAAGTCCAACCATTAACCTAACACTGCCAAGCCCCCCACTAAACCGTGTCCCTAAGCACCACGTCTACCCGTCTTTTAAATACCTCCAGGGATGGAGACTCAACCACTTCCCTGGGCAGCCTGTTCCAGTGCCTGACTGCCCTTTCGGTGAAGAAATTTTTCCTAATATCCAACCTAAACCTCCCCTGGCACAGCTTGAGGCCATTTCCTCTCATCCTATCACTCGTTACTAGGGAGAAGAGACCGACCCCCACCTGGCTACAGCCTCCTTTCAGGCAGTTGTAGAGAGCAATAAGGTCTCCCCTCAGCCTCCTCTTCTCCAGGCTAAACAACCCCAGCTCCCTCAGCCGCTCCTCACCAGCCTTGTGCTCCAGACCCTTCACCAGCTTCATTGCCCTTCTCTGGACACGCTCCAGCACCTCCATGTCCTTCTTGTAGTGAGGGGCCCAAAAGTGAACACAGGACTCGAGGTGCGGCCTCACCAGTGCCCAGTACAGGGGCACTATCACCTCCCTGGTCCTGCTGGCCACGCTATTCCTGATACAAGCCAGGATGCTGTTGGCCCTCTTGGCCACCCGAGCACACTGCTGGCTCATGTTCAGGCGGCTGTCAACCAACACCCCCAGGTCCTTTTCCGCCAGGCAGCTCTCCAGCCACTCCTCCCCCAGCCTGTAGCGCTGCATGGGGTTGTTGTGACCCAAGTGCAGGACCCGGCACTGAGCCTTGTTGAACCTCATACAGTTGGCCCCGGCCCAGCGATCCAGCCTGTCCAGGTCCCTCTGTAGGGCCTTCCTACCCTCCAGCAGATCAACACTTCCACCCAACTTGGTGTCATCTGCAAACTTACTGAGGGTGCACTCGATCCCCTCATCCAGATCATCAATGAAGATATTGAACAGGACCGGCCCCAACACTGAGCCCTGGGGAACACCACTCGTGACCGGCCGCCAACTGGATTTGACTCCATTCACCACCGCGCTCTGGGCTCGGCCGTCCAGCCAGTTTTTAACCCAGCGCAGAGTGCACTTATCCAAGCCGTGAGCAGCCAGTTTCTCCAGGAGAATGCTGTGGGAGACAGTGTCGAAGGCCTTACTAAAGTCCAAGTAGACACCATCCACAGCCTTCCCCTCGTCCACTAAGCGGGTCACCTTGTCCTAGAAGGAGACCAGGTCAGTGAAGCAGGACCTCCCTTTCATAAATCCATGCTGGCTGAGCCTGATCCCCCAGTTGTCCCACATGTGCCACGTAATGGCACTCAAGATGATCTGCTCCGTGACCTTTCCCGGCACCGAGGTCAGGCTGACAGGCCTGTAGTTCCCTGGATCCTCCTTCCAACCCTTCTTGTAGAGAGGCATCACATTTGCTAACTTCCAGTCATCTGGGACCTCCCCGGTTGACCAGGACTGCTGATAGATGATGGCGAGTGGCTTGGCCAGCTCCTCTGCCAGCTCCCTCAGTATCCTCGGGTGGATCCCATCTGGGCCCATGGACTTGTGGGCATCCAGGTGGAGGAGCAGGTCGGTGACTGCCATCTCTTTGACAACTGGGGCTTCATTCTGCATCCTATCTCCGTCTCCCAGCTCAGGGGCCTGAAAACCCCGAGGATGACCAGTCTGACTATTAAAGACTGAGGCAAAGAAGGCATTAAGTACCTCAGCCTTCTCCTCATCCTTTGTGGCAAAGTTTCCCTCCGCATCCAACAAAGGAGGGAGATTCTCCCTGGCCCTCCTTTTGTCGCTGATATATTTGTAAAAACAGATTTTGTTATCTTTAACGGTGGTGGCCAGTTTAAGTTCCAGCTGGGCCTTCGCCTTTCTAATCTTCTCCCTGCATAACCTCACAACATCCTTGTAGTCCTCCTGAGTCACCTGCCCCTCCTTGCAAAGGTGGTAGGCTCTCCTTTTTTTCCTGAGTTCCAGCCAAATGATACAGTCCATGCAGAAAAGAATGGACTGCAGAGTGAAAGATGTCCATTAGATGGATATGGTTGGGGTTTTTTGCCTTGGCATTTTATAGGCACTCTGTAGAATAGAACAGACTATTTCAGTTCGATTCCATGACCTTCTGATTTCTCCCTAAAGAGTATATGGCTTCATGCATTGCCCTCAGTGTATCCAGGATATTTACACCTCTGCTCTAGGACAATGATTATATGCAAACTTCATACTTGGGACTATGGCCACTCAATAACTACTAGGACCATGGTGAAAAAACTTTCTCCCCGCCTTCCTGGTCAGATACATTCTGAGAGTGAGGTTGGTTGTCTGGTCTTTGGTTTTTTCCCCATTTCCATTCAAATACCAGAAACTGGCCATAAATGGAGACGCACTTTTGGGGAGATCCAGACAGTGGAGATAAGGAATGTGTGCATCACTGAGGCCTGGTTATGATCAAGGAGATTCTTAGTGCATGGAAGACACAAGAAGGAATTTGCCACTATTATTGCTTTTTTGTGTAGCTATAAATTGGAAAAATCTTGAGACTTACATCACCTTGAGAAATTGGAATTGTGAGGATCACTTTGAATAAAACCAAAGCCAGTATCTCACCAGCTCTTCAAAGCTTCCTACTCCCACCAGCCACATTGGTCTTAGCCAGCCTAAATTTGAATGAGTTTTTCTCCATCCCTATACAGACTTGCTGTAAATCTTGCAGTCTCTTTGTGGTGGTTGTGGCCGTGTGCGTGGCAAACAGGACAGTTGACACTGGTGTTTGTAGGAGAGTCCATAACACTAAATCTCCGGATTCTTGAGCCACTCCTAGTGAGCAAAGATAAAAAAAGAAGAGAAACTTCCCCGACTGCTTTGCAAAAGTGTACCGTTAAGTTGTTTGAGGAGATTTATGTGATGATAGGGGAAAAAGTGCCAAGCTGAGAGCCTGCACAACGAGGCTGCTTTGCACAGCTGAGAAGTGTCTCTATTAGCTCTCCTAGCAATAGGAGTCCTACTCCAGGCTCAGAGCAAATGCATTTACTGTGTCTCGGAGAATCTAGACAAGCTCGTCGTAGCCACAGGACCTAATTCCACCACTAGTGCTTTCTAGGGGAAAGATCCACCACTTACCACACTCAAAATAAATCAGTTCACTTTGCCTGTTTTGTAAAACACTGCGTGCCTCTTCTTGGAAAAAACAGCCTGCAATTTCGTGTTGAAAATGCTCTAAGAGAAGTACAGAACTTCAGTATAATTTGACTGTGTATGCCTAAGAGTTAACTTAAACTCTTTTAGACTACATGCAGAAGGTCTGTTTGGGGGTCCATGTGCTTCTCATCTCTGCTATGAACAGCAGAAAGAGTGCCAGTTAGTTTTGCTTGAACTGGTTCACTAACTAGTAGCTTTAGCATCTTAAATCTTCAGGAGTCAAAACCATCACGCATTATGGCGTTATGAAAATACCTGGGAGGTGAGGCATGGTCTTCATCGCTGCTTCTTCCATAAAGGAAAAAACTCCATTCTGAGTGATACAGAGACAGTATTCCAAAAAAATCTGCACTGCAACCTGAAACGTATTCAAGGCAAATTTTTCACAAAGTATTTTGACATTTTCAACCCAATATCTGTAGACAGAAGAGGTTTCCTGGTATGTTGAATATTATATCTTCTATGCCTAGTGACAGCTGGACACATACACAAGCCCCACGAGAATGGAGAGAGAGGGAAAGAGAATTTCAGGGCCGGATAAAATTCCTTGTTATGTCACTATCAGTAGGTGGAACAAATAATTCAGGAGGATTTCAGACCTGCCATGGACTAAATTTCCAACTTTTTGAAAATACAGAGAGGCCTAGAAAAGTGTAAAATATTAAGTATTAATACGATCTAGTGAAAGCTTAACTTTTTTTTTTACAGTAATGAAGTTTTACTGATGAAAATGGGTGTTATCACAGAATATTTTTATTTCTACAGAAGCCTTCCAGTTTTTCAGTGAAGCTGAAACCCTAACTAGTCTCAATTTTGAATTAAAAAATCAATTACAAGAAAATAATTTTCTGAGAACAGATTTTTTAAAAACTTATACTGTGTGAATTTACATTTGAGTTTGATTTACTAGATATAATGCATTTAACAACAGAAGTTCCAAAATTTCATCTGAAACAGAGTGGAATCTTTAGATCAACCCAAGCAAGAATAATTTTTATGAGGTCTTTTGCAGAACAGATTGCTTAAATTTACTCATCTGTAGCAACTACTGAAGATAGAAGACTTCCCTGTCTGAGGAAAGGGCAGGACATCGCTGGCTTCTGTCTCTACAAACCGTGTAGCCTGCAGCCTCCTAATCCTCTAAACCTTCTGGCAGACCTTACTTAATTTTGCATCAGAGGAGAAGTAGACTAAGTACTATTAAAGACAAGATGCAAAAGCACAGACATCCACACAGCTACCATGGAAAGCAGACACCAATAATGAAAAACAAATTTATGGTCCGTGCTTGCTTGATAAAAGACAGGGAAGCTGGAGGAGGAGGGAAGAAGACGTTAAAAAGCTTTCCCACGCCACGGGACCACTGGCCAGGCTGACAGCTTTGGTCTGTTCCTGAATGGTGCGGGGAACTGTTATTTCTTGACATTGAGCGAGTGAAGGTAACTGTGACACCTCTTTGGGCTGGGCTCCAATTTTCTAAACACTACGGGAATTTTATTCTGCTGCTTAATGTTCTTTCAGGTGCCTTCTCAGAACTCGTGAATCACAGCCTCTTTTTGTATGAACATGAGCAGAACACCTTTTTTTTTTACTGGGAATGCCCATAAACTAGCACACAGCGAGCTACCCAAATTAACTCATTATCATCAAAAGGATTTCTCAGAGTTTTCTCAAAAGTAAATCAGCTTCTCCTGCCTAATGCTGTTCCAAAGCACAACAAAATAAAGGGGCTTCTTAGCTTGCTTTGGAGCTTGTCAGACCATGTTCTTCGAAAACAGCAATCTGAAATCAAGAAAGCTCCCTGGGTTGTTGGTTCAGCCTCTGGCTGGGGGCACAACTTCCACTATATCCCTGGGAGAGAGTTGCCACACAAATCTTGACTTGTCCGTCTACCTTCTCCCCGTCAGTGCTGGATCAAGGGTCACGACAAAACCATAAAGCTGTGTGTGAACTGCCAGAAGAGAAGTCTGTTTTCTTTTCCTGCCCCTGAATTGATAGAATTACTATCTCAATTTCAGGAGTGCCTGGAGATCCGTCAGTGGCCTGGCACAGTAACTGCTCGGAAGAAGTTTATGGTCTATATCTGCAAGAGGGACAAATCCAGGCAGGGAAATGGAGACATCGCTTGCCTGGGGCTACACAACAGGTCAACTGGCAAAGGTGGGAATTCCTGCACGCGCCTTCCGCAACGGGCTGGCAAAAGGCAGGAGATGGGGAGTGAGGGCAGTGCCCTATCTGTAGTATCTAATTTCTAAATGGGCTGCAGAAATGGCTGCGTATAGGTTCTCCCACTATTGACCGCTGAGGATATAGGACAAGGTTTTAAGAAGGGTTATTTTTAACAAGCTCACAGCATTTTGAGTATTTTTGGCTTGTGCACACACTGCCACAGGAAGATGGCTATATATAGAGAGATATATATACACACATATATGCTTTTGACTTGATTGTTACTCTATAAACTCTTTCATAGACTTTATTTCCTTCATTTTAAAATTCTAGCTTATATGCTTCTCGGAACAGGGATGTATTGTACATTTATAAAAGTAAAAAGAAGGGCTTCTCTGCAGCCCTGAACTGTCTCCCCGCTGTTGTGCAGACACTGAATAGTGCCTTGCCAGGGGACTTCTCGTCTTTTATCTCCTACTGGCTGACAATAGCCATCAGACTGATTTTTTGCCTCTTAGTGAGAAACAAATGACAAATGCTGGGTTTCTAAAATTTACCTGGCACTGCAAAATAAAGCTTGAATCTGGTTTAGATTCTTTATCTCCAGGATGCAGAGTGCTTGCTGTCAGATGCACATGAATGCACTTTGTCTAACACGCAAGCCTCTCTGGAATGCGAATTTGATTGAAGCAACAGTTAAATTCTTGATTAAAAAAATAGAAAGAGTGTTACAGAAAAAGCTATAAAAGCAATGAAACGCACACTTATATTCAGCATTGAGCTCTTAGGATTTTATTTAAGCTATTTTTCAGCAGCAGGAAGGAAACAAAGGTTTGTGGAGTGGGATTCTATATACACTTGGGGATTTGTGGGTTGCTACAGAATGCAGTTGACGTTTCAAAGCGTGTTATAAGAGCTAATTTATTCCTCCAGTAATTTAAGAAACCTCTTTGTGCTGTGGCCTTGCATTTAACAGTTTTGCATCTAATAGAATGCCAATGAAGTACTCTTTAAACTTACCAGAGAATGAATCTCTGACATATAAAGGGACCTTATAGCGTCTATTCTTCCATGGCATTATCTTTCCTCTCAGGAAATGAATTGACGTGCAGTTATAAACTTACATTGTAGAGGTTTTCAAGCCACATACCTTGAGAATTCTTGGCATTGCGCAGCTGTGTGTCTCCTGGTTTATTGGATTTTGCAGAGGCTGTATACTATCCATTCATGCAGGCTGTTAATTTAAGTAAGTTCATCACGATACAAGACGCCTAACCCAACAGGGACCGTGAGTTTTGATCGGGACCCCTCTGTGCAACAAACAGTGGCAGGAAAAACTATAAGTGGTATAGAAGAGTCTGGAGCCAGCTGGATCACAGACTGCTATGGTGAGCTCCCCACACAGAAGGTGATATAATATTTTCATCTGCTGTAGCATTTAAACTGCTCCTCTTGGTCATATGGCTATATAGAATGTGTATATATATGCATACATATATGGAGAGATAATATCTTTAGTGTATATATAGTAAAATATATGCATTATAGATAAAGGTATGTTTTAGCTTAGTTAGAAGTTATGGGCTCAATTTATATGACATATACAGGGAATCAGGCTGGGTCAGACCATGGGATTTGAAGGCACCACAGGGATCATCACGCCAGCCTTTTGCAACTGCAAGCAATTATGTACTTGACGTTTAATCCAGAAGGATTCACAAAAGCCTGCTCCGGATGCAGCAGCCCCAGAACCCTTCTGTTCACCTCTAAGAAATACAAGACCTAAGGCTACAGACAAAACACCACAGATGATCGCATGCCACCATAAAACAGCAGAACTCTGCAATGGGATAACAATCCTCTCTGGTCTTAAAAATCTTTATTACTGCAGCCTGTCCCATGCAGCAAAGTTCAAAGTCTTTTTTTTTTAATATAAGCATGGTTAATGCCACTGTGCTAACTCCATATTTTCCCATCCACGTTACAGATGGAGGGACACCCAGAGGGTTCTTGTTCACGGTCACATACTCAGACAGTGATGGAGCTGGAACAGGATCCATATGTCCTGGCTGTCAGTCCCTTGCTTGCTTTGTCATCTATCACTGGGCTCCCTTTGTCACAGCGTACTTCCCTGCCATACGCTCTCACGATGGTATTCTTCAGCAGCGAGAGAATTCACTGTCGTCCAGACAAAAACCATCTGCAGTTGTGCAATTAAGGCCTTAATCGGACCTTTGGAGCTCTTTCCTGGCTTTGGCTAGTTTTAAGTGATAATAATGATGGTTTATACTTACACCTCTTAAAATGAAAAATGAGCACGGAGATAAAAACACTTCAGTCAATAAATTCTCCTGTTCTC
This sequence comes from Platalea leucorodia, assembly GCF_965183815.1. Classification (NCBI taxonomy): domain Eukaryota; kingdom Metazoa; phylum Chordata; class Aves; order Pelecaniformes; family Threskiornithidae; genus Platalea; species Platalea leucorodia. Next base: position 8,618,702 of record NC_138824.1, read on the forward strand.
TCTAATATAAATGTTGCCTTTTTGTTTTTTGTTTGCCTGCCATCGTACTGCAGATGTCCTACGCAGTACATTAACCCTGTAGTACACTTGCATGATCCTCAGTATCCAAATTCTTGAAGAGAAATGGGCAGAATAGCAGACAATGCACTGTTTAACATCTTAATTTCTACTAAACAGAATCAATTTATAGTGCTATACAATATTATGATTTTATTTTTTAAATTATTTTTTTCTTAGACATAGGCTTTGAGCTTCCTCCCATAGAAGGTGTCAGGTTTTACAGTAGGCTTCAACAGGACTAGAATAGTGCTATAGTCCAGCTATAAATTTTAGCCATTTTTTAATAAAAAAATAATTTTCTGTAGAGTTCAAGAATACATTTTTACATCTAGCATGACGATACTATTTTTGACTAACATCATATAGGTTTTGAAGACAAAAAATAGGTGGGTAATCTTTTTCCTTAGAAGTCAGTTTGTTATATGAAGGAGCCCAACTGACCTTCCAACTAGTAATGTGCCCCAAGTCGCACCTGAACCCTTATTTTTGCTAGAAAACTTTGCCCAATTGAAAGATTGCATTAACAATACGGATTCATTAAAATGATGCTGAGTGAGACTTTGCAGCTCACAAAAAAGGTAAGATATCCTCATAATGCCTTGTGATATAAAAGAAGTCAAGGAGGTGATCAAAGACTCAGACACATGAACAAGAGCTTTTATACAAGTTGCTGAGGCGTAAAATTACGGTGCCAGCTGATCCACCCATGCGCATCCGCACTCGCTGCTGCTGTGACGGCAGTTTGAGGGACCTTAATTACAAGTGAAAGTAGAGTCCGGTGATCTGCGTTACCTTCAGCCTGACTGGGGTAAGCATACGGACGGTTGGGTTAACCTGCTTCTGAATAGCTCACGTTTGTCATGCCATGGGAACACGTACGTGGACAGCTGATATGCAGCAAGTTTAACAAATCATGGCAACCAAAGTTTTGAGAGTCCTTTCTGGCTTTAAAGCAATAAAATATTTATTGTCATGCCAGTGTTTGGTCAAAGGAGGTTTTTTTTTCTTCACCGAAAGGGTAGTCTTTGCCAAAAGGGTAGTCAGGCATTGGAACAGGCTGCCCAGGGAAGTGGTTGAGTCCCCGTCCCTGGAGGTATTTAAAAGATGGGTAGATGAGGAGCTTAGGGACATGGTTTAGTGGTGGACTTGGCAGTGCTGGGTTAACGGTTGGACTCGATGATCTTAAGGGTCTTTTCCAACCTTAACGATTCTATGATTCTATGATTCTAATAATGACTTCCTGCCACAAAAATAAGCATAACGTGGTTCTGAATAATCTTTTTCAATTGTGCAAAATTGCAATTAGCACTTGGCTTTATCAGTTCAATAGTTTCAGACTAGATATAAGGAAGAAATTTTTTTATGCTGAGGGTGGTGAAACACTGGCACAGGTTGCCCAGAGAGGTGGGAGATGCCCCACCCCTGGAAACACTGAAGGTCAGGTTGGACGGGGCTCTGGGCAACGTGATCTGGTTGTCGATGTCCCTGCTCATTGCAGGGGGTTGGACTAGATGGCCTTTAAAGGTCCCTTCCACCCCAAACCATTCTATGATTCTATTATTTTAGGTCATGTTCTGACATTCCTAAATCTTCTAGGGCAGTATAAGTCTATATGATGAAAGGACAAAACAGTGTGAGAAGCTTTTAATGAGAGATGATAATTTATACTTCATAAGCGTTGTATTCATTGGCTTCTCTGCCAATGTGATTTTTCAGTGTTTTACTTCTACGTGTGGAAAGGTGAGTTTTAAAAAGAGCTATTTTTGAATACTACAAAATGAGAAAATAATATCAGGTTGCACATAAGCAAACATTATAAAGATGCCTGCAGAGCCAAGAAAACCTGGATATCATGAAAGAAAAAATATCGTGAAGAAACCTGCATGCCTGCATGCAAAGCATTTCTTCACCCTTCTCTCCCCAACCAGGCAGTTGTCATTCCTTCATTTTTTCAACCTCATTCCTAGAAGACAAGCCTTTTTAATGTTAGGTGGAGCATTTTCCAAGTGCTACGTTTATGTATGACTCTCTATACTCGCCCCTATCCCAAAGGATAACTTCCTCAGCGGGCACGTTTCCAGTATGAACTGCAGTAAGAGTAAGCACCAGAAGAATTCATCTGTTGAAGATTTCTCAGGCTCGTAGAGAAACTGGTGCCAGTATGGTACAAGGCCCTTTTAGAAATCCACTTTAACTCAGCTGGCCTTTGTGTAATTATATTAGCTCTGCAATTAACAATCAGTAGCCATCAAGTGAAATTGCAGCCACTGCCACCCAGTAAAATCATCTCATTAGCGCTGTATCCGAAAGCGTGCTTTCTTTAAGCTCTTTGGCAAGCGGAAAACGCCAGCACAAAATTTCCAAGCGATAACCAGTTCACAGAGGGCAGCAGCCTCCTACTGAACTTTGCTGTGCATCCAGTTACACATGACAGAGCTCTCCAGAGGTATACGGATGAGATACAGGACTGATAAGGAGAGTAAACAACTGAAAGTGAGAAGTAGCTTGAGAGGTCACTGCGCCGTTGAATGGGTGCAGACGCACTCAGCCGCTGGCACGCTCTCGTACCTGGAGCGGAGCTCTCAATCTCGCTGCCATTTACAAAAACCTGTGTGTAACGTCAGCATAAATGTTTTGCAGAGTCCTGCGCAATGATAAAAGAAAAAAAAAAAGTGACAGGCTTCTTAAATCATGTAGCATAAAAGCACGCTATTTACATAAGTAAAGCAAAAATGTTTGCTGGTTTTCTCACTGAGCGCTCTTTTTTTAGGCAATACAAAGGTTTGCAAAAATTTTATCTGTTCATCAAGTCTTCAATCAATTCTACAACCTCCAAGATAATCTTCCAAAAAGCCTTTGGGTGTGGTTTTAGGAGACTTTGAGTCTCTTACGCCTCTTAAAATAAAGCAGGACAAACATTTTTTAAGTCAATGGGCCTATATTTTTGACTTATATAAATCATTGTAGCTTTTCTTGACATCAGTAGTCCTCTTATTTATACTAGCAGAAGTTTAGCAGACTTGCATCACTGACTTGATCACTTCATTCCAAACACAGCATTTTTCCTGAGTGCTTGTAGTCACAAATACGTATTTATTACAGAGACAAGAAAAACAAGAAAATAGGAAATTAACACTTTAAAGAGCCTTTTAATAGAAGTGCAGGAAAGCTTGCGCTGCTAAAAGTCAATTAATCTGGATAAATTAATCTAGGTCGCCTGCTTAGAAATCTCTCTCAGATATTCTGCTGAGAGGATATAACACAGTTTAGGTGATATACTTTACGTTATGGACTCTGCATGCACGAGCCAACTGTAGGAAGGAATTTTAATCAATGTGTTCATTTTCTAATCATCATTAAAAATCGTGGCCTGCCGAGCCCTCGTTGAAGCTAGACTTTGCACTGAAGCTGCTGGCGACCGGGCAGATCTTCGCTTCTGCTGACTGCTCTGAGAAATTAACTTCTGGCAAAGGGGGTGGACAGCTGGCTCTGCTGCCGCTGTAAACTTCTGCAGCACAAGTTGCCAGGCCTAGCGTCTCAGACAGACATTTTTTTTTAAAGGAGGGAGAGAAGACAGCAATCATAACGCTGTACCAGGCAGAAATGAGTTTGGGGGTTGGTTTTGAGTTTTGGTTTTTTGTTTTTTTTTTTTTTTGCAAATAGACATTCTTTAGGTCACAGTGGGGAATTTTGATGTTGCAAAGGGGCTGAATGAATTAGTAGGCAAAATAAGAAAAGTCATTACTTGTAGCTGCAATGTGCAAAGGCTGGCCGCGCATCCATACAGGCTGTTGGGTCCATGCAGAAGCCTAGGACGCTTCCAGAAGTATTTTCAATGCATGGAAAATGCCACAGGTGAAAGTTAATCCCTTATGAATTGCCATCTACTAGGTGGGCAAAACATAGATCATTGTAATGGTGAACAGAGCAAAATGACTAATTTATGCCATAATGAATCTTAAACAATGAACTAATTTGTGTTACTTCTAGAATAGGAGGAAAGGATACACAGCAAGCCAAAGGTCGGTCCCTAGGGAGCTCAGACCGACACCATTCACACCTCTCGGCACGCGCAACGCTGATGAATAAGCTCCTTCTCCAGGGCTGAGTGGAGGCAATTCATCGCCGATACTGAGAAATCTGCAAGCAGCAAAGATTGCAGTGAGCCGTTCTTAAATGAGGAAACACTCCCATAGAATCTTAAAAAGCAATTTGATATCAAAATATCTTCATGTCCAAAACTCCTATCAAAACTGATGTAAAACTATATGTCTGTATCCCAACATCACTAGGGCCAGCAATGGAAGGAATAGCGGGGGGGGAAGGTAGAGAGACAGGCTCAGGTCAAAGCGCACGCACAAATTATAGACCCTCTCTAAAATCTGAAGACCTGCTAAGATCAAAATATTTCCACAGGATAAATCAGGCATCCAGCAGCAGTATGTGGGTGGAGTGTGTGTTCGAATTACGCAGTAGTAGATATTTCACTGAAACACAGCTGTGAACGTCAGCATGGCCATGAACAACTAAGAACCCTCCTCTCCTTTGGCATTTGATTAGCAGAATATATGAGGGTTCAGAGCAGCGAGTAACCGAGTGTTATTGGAATAAATTTTCCAAACCAAACCACCAGAACAAAGAAGAGGAAAGCGATGCCATCTCTTTATCACAAGACAAACTATCACCTGCTCAAGCATCAAATTGCCAAGCTGGTGTAAGAAAACTTTCCGTAACAGAAGAAAATGAATGAAGGCTCTTTTGAAGCCGAAAACCATATAAAATGCTCCTAAGATATTAGATATTGCTAAACCACTGAAGACGGGATGGCTAGTCTAAGCTAGGCGAACAGAGTCTAATCCTGAGTCTAATCTTGAGCAAACAGCGAAAGATGTCTCCAGAGGGCACTTTTTCCCATCCTAAGCTAAGAGTTTAAGGGGTGGTGAATCACCAGCTGGGAAGTGCCTGACTCCTCTCATCCTAAAGCATGGAGGCGTATCTTCCAGCCGCTCTCTAATAATTAAAGAGGCAAAAGTGATTAGGATTAATCCTTAGAGACCACTTGTGACAAGCCTGGTTTGCATGCCTGGTTCACTACAGTTTAGAAACTGCGTTACAGCAAAGATTCTTCTCCCCCCGCTGAAGCTGGCTGCCTCCCTCGCTGCCTGTTCGCATCAGTATTCACCGGGAAAAGCTAAGCTTTCCCTGCAGCGAAAGAAGAGCTTCAGCTGACAGCTAACTCCTGGTTAGATGTTGTATCTCCAGAAGTGAAATCTTGGTAACTGAAGGATTAAATCTGAAAAAGAGTGAGGCCTACGTGTGTGCTGGAAGGAGGGTGGAAGAGAAGACAAAATACAGAAGCAAAATTCCTTTGGAGTACTGAATGTGCTGGAACCTCTGGTAGGACAGCCTGCGTACCAACAGCTGTATCTGAAGTGCACAAGGACCCGTACAGCGTGCCAGGCTTCTCTCCCGTTCAAATACAGCCACAAGAAATCTTCCCCTTCCCACTCACATTTTCTAAAACCTGGGTGCTTGCTGACAGCCGCTCAGCTGCATTTCGGAGCCTGTGTGAGTCACTGAGCGAGGGTTTATTACTCACTGCTGAGCAATAGCTAAGGAATTAGGAGCTCTGGGGCTCATGTGGCGGCGGTCACTACATACGCGATGTTAAGTATGGCAGGTTTGCCTGGGAACCCTCCGAGTCATCCCTCTTTTTCTTTTATTTATTTATTTGGTTTTCAACAGGGTTCAGGGACAGGGTGTTCCTGCTTTCTGGGTTATTTTGTTACCCTTGGGTGAACAAGCAGACAAACTGTGCAAGAAAATGGATTTTATTCATTGTGGGAAAGTGAGTGTATACGGGGGGAAAAAATGTGTTCCACATTCTCTCCACATGATGAATTTAAGATTCATGTGGAGATAAACCAAAAATACCCATGAAAGGGCTTTGGTTTTTGCATTTCATTTCCACAGGAGATTCCCAGAGTTGTTTGTTTGAAATAAACAACATAAAAGGAGACCCTCTGCCCACTCTGATGTGAAGTAATTAATGGCTGGATCAGCCTTTCCACTCTTAATTCTGCTTTTCATTATGGTTTGTTTTAAAAATTTGCTCCAGACATGAACTTCACATGTAATAATACTTTGCATTTAGAAAACTCTTTCATCTGAGCAGCACAAAGTGCTTTGAAAATATTAGTCAATTAAGATTCACAACATCATGAGAGATAGAGGCTTTTTTTCGAAGGGAAACTGAGGCGTTCGGGGTCAAATGCCCTGGTGACATTTTGCCTAGTGATATGCCAGAGTATCAGAAACCCAGATTTCTGTTCATCAGTTCCGATAATCATTTGAACCCGTCACTGTTTCCACGTCCTACTTAAAGATGGCTTTTTTTATTTTTCATACTGTGAAGAAATTTGAAACAATTATTTAGCTAAAAATTTTCTAGCTAGATGCAGCTTTATGATACGAGATAATAATAAATAATAGATAATAATAAAGATCTCGTGGTGTGTATAATCATCCTGAATTATTGTAACAGACCTCATTAATGAAACGGTGGGAGTCACCCACTGCTGATCTGCAGCCATCTTACGGGTGTCGAGCATCGAATATTAATAGCAGACTACATCTGCACTGCAGCAGAGTTTAAAGCAGATCATGCGGATGGGAGGAGGAACTGTAAATTGTACTTCGCTGGGGCAGACTTGGCCCTCGGTCTCCTGGTTATTGAGAGTCTAGATGGAGTTTAGTCTGGGTAATTTAGGCAACTGACTGACTTACACCCTAAATTTCCAAAACCTAGTACAATTCTTGTCTGGGTTTTCTGTAGAGTTGCTGGAGAGCTAGCTGCTGTTGAAGGCCTCCAGCGGAAAAGCCTGTCTAAGTTTAGGTACCCAATTTAGGTGCCTCTGGAGGTTTCCAAAGGCACTCACCGCTTTCTGTTGACTGCACAGACCATATGGGTTCTGACTTTTCAAACATTGCTTTGTAGATGGACAAAATTCAGGGTACAGCTTCGGTGCTTCCATTAGACAGGTTGGATGCACGGCTCCTTCCGATGTTCTGCAAAAACTGCAGTGGATTCTACAACACCCACGTGTCCCCACCTTGCTGCAACATTTGGGGCTTGCTCGAGGACCTCTCAGCCCACTATTTGGAGTTGGCCTCCTCCATGAGAACGTGCAGGTTCATGACATGATACAGCCAAACCGCAGGTGAAAATCCTATTTTTATGGGACAAGGAAATGAGTGCAAAAGTGTCAGTATTTTTTGTTCTTGCTCATTCTGCTCAGGTCGGACAGCTGCTAAGATGCTTTGCTCTGCGTGGTGGGACATTCGGCCTAAGCCTGTGGGTGCTGTGTGTATTATAGTAACGATCTATAAAAGACCAAGTCAGAAATGATCCCTGTTCCCTTCCAACCTTGCCACATGATTTAGGGAAGATTGCAGAAGGTGGCTGTAACAACAAATCAGAAGGAACTGAAGGAGGAAAAGAGATTTTATAGGAAACCACAGGATTACATAGCTCTAATGAATGTGCAATCAAGTGGTTTCAAGTCAAGTACTTACAAAAGAGTAAATTATATGAAGTAGGCATAAAATCAATGAAAGCAAGATGAGATGCCTCTCCTGACCATCTGCCCAGCTGCAGGCAGTTAGCATTTCCCTGCAAGCATCATGGAAAAACGACACAAAAAGTAGTGGCAGGTGTGGGAAAAGCTAACAGACACACTGGAGAAGCTGAAGCTGGGCTGTTAAGGTCCTAATCATCTCCTGAGTCCCAGAATTCACAAAAGTGAGCCAATGTGGATGGCAGTGCTCTGATATCCTGCTTGATTTGCGACATTCAGTTTGCCACCAGTATCCCATTTTGGACCACGACCATCCAATGCCTTAGTTGAGAAGCAAGAGCCCTGGAAAGAAGACCACGGTAGGCTTCATTTGTGGTACTGCGAAGAGAAACATGGAGGAAGGGGGTACGTCCTCATTAGTCCTGTTCATCTCTGTTTCTCTTTCCGAACAGGTTTTTTTCCAGCAATTACGATGATCGATCAAATTTCAGTGGTCAAGGACCACAATATCTGCTCCTCTCATGGTCTGATCTCCAATGCAGAGATTAATTACCAGTGTTTTACACTTAATGACATAAATAAGACCAAAAAGTATTCGTATTTCATTAAGTTTGCCTCCAAACAAATAAATTTGAACTTCGTATTACATGCCATTCAAATCCCCTGAAGACCACAATGTCAAAGTTTGCATATAAGCCAGCTCCCCGACCTTTATCAGGAGAAAATGTATTTCAGCTTGAACTCTGGAGAGGCAAGAGTAAGGAATATACGAGATTGCTAATAAGTTACGCAGCACACGACGTGCTGGAAAGATTGCAGAGTCATGCATTACTCCAGTGACTTTGAGGGGGGGTGACAGTCCTGCTCTGCAGTATATTGATCACCAAAGTAGCTGCCAAAAAACCCAGCAGCAAAATATTAAATATACATTGAACTCGGCCATTTTTCACAGTGTCTCTTTTCAGGATTTGTAATTGAACCACTTGAGGCATGAAATGGTCCTGTTTGCATTAGCTATGTATTCCTCCCGAGGAGCCCTCTGTAACTGGTGTCAAAACACTTCCCAGCCTCAACCTGCTAATTCTTGCTCCAGTCTCCTGTGATTCCCATTTTTCAGTTAACTAAGCAGTGACTTTTTTAGGATCACATGGGAATGCTGTGTCAAAACAGAGGAGTTTCACCTGTCCAGGCTAGTGCCCTCAGACCAAGGCCATCCTTCCCATTCAGATTTTCAATAGATTCTTGGGTGTAATCATCTTTTCCCTTGAACTGTTACAATGCCGAGCGCCCCAGGTCGTCTGATTGCAAGTGCAGTAGATACGAACAGAAATAATCCTTGTGGCACTGTAGAAGAAGCTGGGGAAGCTGCAGGCAGGAACAGGAGGTGACTCTGAACTGGCGTACGGCACAGAAAGCGACGGCAGCGAAGGGACTGGTGTAGGGATTGCAGCAAGAAGGTATGTCCCCGCTGCGAACAGAGTTTAGACTTTGGTTTGTGTGGAAGCTTGTGATGTTGCATCTTCTTTTTTTTTTGTTTGTTTGGATTAATCTAGGGCCGTTGTTGGTGGTATAAAATCCTTTTAACAGATCGCTTAGGGCATGGCCCACTGTGATCAAGGGCAGCACATTCAGTCCCTGTCATTAAATAGCGCTGCCTTTAATCCCCGGAGGTGAATGACGTTCTGTATTTTACAATGTGGCAAATGCATCTGGCAATGTTCAGATACGGCTTATGAGAAAGCGTTTTTTACAGGCACGCATGCAAACACATAAAGCTGTTCTGAGCAAGGTCAGAATAATTCACGATACATATTTTGGCTCAGGTTGAAGATCATCTGCAAAACCTACATACAGAAAATTGCAGGCAAGACTAATAAAAAATTTAATGAGCCTTAACCAGCAGGAATAGTTTATTATGATTTGGTTTAATAGTCCTTTCAGCTACTCTTTCCTCATGCCAATAAGTATCGGTCATTACCTGCACGTGAACCTTTTTTAGCTCGCCATGAATCACATCTCAGAAAAGACACTATACGGGAAGCGTGTTTGTGCGGACACTCAATGGGTTGGAAGGACCAAAGCCAGATCTGGTATTTTACACCCACACCCAGAACAGTGCCATCGGAGTCACTTCTCTGTGTCAAAAGTTAGTTTCGAAACGCAGTCTTGTTTACAATGAACTATTCCTTTTGAAGGCTGGTGCCAGAAGATTAGATGCCTTTGGATTGTTTTACCTATTGTTGGAAGTTGTTTTCTTTGTCTGATGAAAGCCCTGCTTGAGTATTGGCGATTTATGCTGGGGAGTACAATAACAGGATACGGTCACATCAACAACTGGCTGGGAGCTTCGCTGGCGGGGAACTTCTAACACTTCGGCTATTTTGTGGTAGCAGCCCTCTGCATCCTTCATCCCCAGTCGCCGGGGGACAAGCTGCCTGCGATCAGGCCACCTTTCCCATGGAGCGTGCTCCCGCGGTTACCGGGATGTGACCGATGCTCTCTGTACCCACGTCCCACCTAACCCCGCAACAGCGTGTTCATGGGCCTAAGCCCAAGACATTTACAGCTGCAACAGGCCATAACAGGGACTCTTTAGCATGAGGCAGAGAATGCTTTTGTCATGTGAAAGATTTTGGATGTTAATGGAGGGTGGGAGCAACAGCTTTGCCAGTGAGTGGGCTTGGAGACGAGCTTTGAAGGAAGAGAAAGGAGGATTCTTGGAGTGCAGAAAGCCCGAAGTGCTAGATTTATTTTTTTTTCCCTCTAAATAACAAAGCTGTGACCACAGGGTCTGCCCATCCTGAGTCCCTGGGATACTGGAGGGAGACGGTGAGTGATTAGAAACAGCTGAAATATTGCTTTACATCTCCATTAATTAATCCTGTAGCAATTCCACTGTCTTCATAACTTCCTTTAACAGGAAATTTTCCTTCTGCTGTCTGAATGCTGAACACAATTTTTTTTCTTATTAATATTTGTCAAAAACTTGTTTTGAAATGAGTTTGTCAGATTGCCCTGAGTGACGCTGCACCTACCAAATTAACCTGCAACTGTGAAGAGCAGCCACAAAGCATTAAACAAATCACTCCACCTATAGGAAACAGTTTGTAGTGCATAAGCATCCCCCTGGGCACGATCACGGCGGCGTTCCCAGTGCCAGGTATCCAACTTGGCAGGACATCGCCGCTCAGCTTCTGAAAACGAACCTGCGACCACAGCAGGAGGGTGTCACGGGCTCTCTCCCATGACCAGCTTTAGCAGTCTTCCAAAGCTGGAGCCGGGAAGCAGCCTTTGAAGAGGTGCCAACAAGGAGAATTGTCCTAACTATCCTGAAGGGCAAGTCTGCACGTCTGAATGTACGTGTATGGATCCCATCAGTACTAATGCACAGGTAAGACAGTGTACAGGACACCTAAGAATCTGCGTGCTGGAAACCCCAGCAAGTCAAAACCCTCATCTGCAAGATAAGGAGGCAGGAACGCACATGAAATAGGTGTTAATCGTGGTGTTCTTGCTCTGCACAACACTGACTCATTCCTTCCATTTTGACAGGCTATATCTGGAAAAACAACGCTGGATGGTGGCTGTGTGTTGCCTACAATCCTGGCAACAAGATAGATCACACCTCTTTTTATAGATGTAAAAAGGCCAACGGTGAGAAACAATCAAGGTGGAAGAAGGCATTTTTGTTTACTCCACAAAGCTGTTTGAGAAGTAGGTACGTACTCTCCTGTCCTCTCCACCCTTTTGTCTGGGTTACTTTGTCACTGGGACAGGTTCTCATCTCGCCTACCTGGCGGTAAAAATGTGGGGTCGGTGAAGGTAACCTGGCCTTGCATCTGTGAGCTCAGCTTAACTCAGCTTGCTCTGCTCCCGACTGTGTTAGATGAGTGCGTGTCATCTGGGAGAGCCGGAGGATTTCTTTGAGACTCTGACACAAAATTCACATGGGAATAATTCCTTAAAGCAGAGCCACATCCTCTTAGTGGAGCTCTACACGGAGTAGGGAGGAGTGCTGGGAAGGTTTAGGAGTGCTGTGGATCAGCAGCAGTGATTGAGGGATGTGGCTGCTGAGAGAAGGGAGGAAGGTCCCAAGTAGCTTGAAATAGCCAACCTCAGCTACCGAAAGGTCTGGCTGCTGTCCTGTTTTGAGGATAACCTAGCTCAAATGCCTGGGCTTACACTGGCACTTAAGCTTGGTGCTGTAAAACTATGCTGCAAGGTTCTCTGAAAGCTTATGGGGTATAAAGTGAGACAGGCAGTGTGTGGGAGAAGGATGCTGTTCCTTCCCATTACACCAGGATTCGCCCATGACCATGGAGGAAGCTGTGGCAGAGCTGGATTTTGCACGTGGATCTCTGGAGCCCCAGCACCTCTCTAACCCCCAACCAACCTTGTTTGCTGGTTGCAGATGATACGCTTTTCTCAATAACTGGACAAAGCCTGAATGCCACAAATGGCTGAAAGGCAGGTACACTAAACTGGTATTATCTTATGTAATGAAACAAAAAGAAGAACAAATGTTTCTCATACAAATCCACAGGATTATGAAAATTTATAAGAAAATAAAACTAATGCCAAAACCCGAACACATTCAGTCCCAACTCCCCTGGAGTGTGCTGCAGTGTGTTTGCCTCTACCCGCAGGGAAGGGATGTGAGAACAAATACCAAATGCCAGATGTTGTATACATTGCATAATGTATTACTGGAAAATAGTATACAATCATAGAATGAATCATAGAATCGCAGAATGGTTTGGGTTGGAAGGGACCTTAAAGATCATCTGGTTCCAACCCCGCTGCCATGGGCAGGGATACCTTCCACTAGAGCAGGGTGCTCAGAACCCTGTCCAACCTGGCCTTGAACACTTCCAGGGATGAGGAATCCACAGCTTCTCTGGGCAACGAGTTCTAGTGTCTTGCCACCTTCACAGTAAAGAATTTCTTCCTAATATCTAATCTAAATCTACCCTCCTTCAGTTTAAAACTGTTACCTTTCCTCCTGTCACTACACGTCCGTGTAAAAGTCCCTCTCCAGCTTTCCTGTAGGCCCCCTTCAGGTACTGAAAAGCTGCAATCAGGTCTCCCTGGAGCCTTCTCTTCTCCAGGCTGAACAACCCCAGCTCTCTCAGCCTTTCCTCATAGCAGAGGTGCTCCAGCCCTCTGATCCTTTTTGTGGCCTCCTCTGGACCTGCTCCAACAGCTCCATGTCCTTCCTGTGCTGGGGACCCCCAAGCTGGACGCAGGGCTCCAGGGGGGGTCTCACCAGAGCGGATGGAGTAGAGGGGCAGAATCCCATCCCTCACCCTGCTGGCCACTCTGCAGAGGATGCAGCCCAGGATACGGTTGGCTTTCTGGGCTGCGAGAGCACATTGCTGGGTCATATTCAGTTTTTCATCCACCAGTACCCCCAAGTCCTTCTCCGCAAGGCTGCTCTCAATTCACTCACCGCCCAGCCTGTATCCATGTTTGGGATTCCCCTGACCCATGTGCAGGACCTTGCATTTGGCCTTGTTGAACCTCATGAGGTTCGCACGGGCCCACCTCTCCAGCCTGTCCAGGTCCCTCTGGATGGCATCGCATCCCTCTAGAGTGTCAACCACACCGCTCAGCTTGGTGTCATCCACAAACTTGCTGAGGGTGCACTCAATGCCACTGTCCATGTCCCCGACAAAGATGTTAAATAATTCTGGTCCCAATACAGGCCCCTGAGGGACACCACTCATCACTGGATGAGTATAGGGATGCATGAATAGGTTAATGGTGAATAATACAAAATAAATGACAATAAAATGCACATATACAAACCAGAACAAACAACTCTCATGCAAGAAGCCCTACTAGGCTGAGAAACTGTTACCTATAGGAACCCGAGGAAACTCCATCCCTTGTCAGAGTTCCAGCTAGACTGGACAGAGCACCAATATGCACCCACCAGGAATACTCCTAGGAGACTGATAAATCATATTATCTGGATCACTTTCCCATCTCTAGATAAACATCAGACTATAGAAAAGTCTGTTATAATACATTCAATTCACATATAAATGGTCTGGTTTTTGACTTGGTAAGATAACTTGTCAGAAGCAGACTTCCTTATTTATTCCTTTGAAAATTTTCCTAATGTTAGGTAAGAATTAAGAACAGATCTCACTGAAGAAAAAAATCTTTAGTAGTGATTGCTCCACTGCTTCCAAACACTGGAACTCATTGTAAATTAGTGTCCTGGTTTCAGCTGGGATAGAGTTAATTTTCGTCTTGGTAGCCGGTATGGGGCTGTGTTTTGGGTTTAGGATGAGAACAATGTCGATGATACACTGATGCTTTGGTTCTTGCTAAGTAGTGCTAAGCTGTCTCTAAACAGGTGCTAAGTGGAGCTCACACTGGTCAAGGCCTTTTCAGCTTCCCCTGCTCTGCCGGGGGCACAAGAAGCTGGGAGGGGGCACAGCCGGGGGGAGGGCTGGCCCAGACTGGCCCAAGGGCTATTCCATACCATATGACATCATGCTCAGTGTATAAGCTGGAGGAAGAAGAAGGAAGGAGGGGGACATTGGGCATGATGGCGTTTGTCTTCCCAAGTAACCATTACGTGTGATGGAGCCCTGCTTTCCTGGAGATGGCTGAACACCTGCCTGCCGCTGGGCAGTAGTGAATGAATTCCTTGTTCTGTTTTGTTTGCGTGCACGGTTTTTGCTTTGCCTATTTAACTGTTCTAATTTATTTTACTTCAATTATTAAACTGTTCTTATCTCAACCCACGAGTTTTCTCCCTTTTGCCCTTCCGGTTCTCTCCCTCATCCCACTGGTGGGGAGTGAGCGAGCGGCTGCGTGGTGCTTAGTTGCTGGCTGGGGTTAAACCATGACAATTAGGCCTACGATTAATCTCTTGGTGCGCACCTACACACATTTGTGTAGCCACCGACTCCTACCAGATGGAACCTGAACTGTGAGTCACGCAGTCCCAGGATGCCAACAGCTATCAGCGATTCTCCTTCAGTTCAGTGTCTGCTTTCTCTGGGGTAGAGCGCCGGTCCACACGTTCATTCATGCAGTGAAGTTTTAAGTAACTATAGCTTGAAGGCAACATCTGTTCTAAGAGTTGAACTTCTAAGAGACCTCAGGATAAAGGAACCAGCAGGTAGCGAGATGGCATTTTAACAGATGGTTTCCTGGGTTGGTATGCCACCTACTTATAAGGAGCAAGGTCCGTTGCATGGTTTAAACCCTAAGATGTGATTTACACAGAGGCAAACAGCTTGCTGCAGCATAGACTTTCTTTTGGCAGAACCACTGAAAGTCATCGGTTGTTTTCCTCACCGCTACTTTTCTCCATGCCTTGCTCTTTCCTGCTGTTTCCTGGCCCCGACATGACTACCTGAATACACCACGGAACAGCAAGCACACCGAGTCTGAGCCTACTGCCTACAGAAATGCTTGTGATACGTATTGAGAGAAGGTACAGCAACAAGAGGAAGGTGCCAGATGGCAGGAATAAGGCATGGAGAGGGAAGGGAGAAAGGTAAAGGTACAGAAAATAAGTTTCTATACATCGCCCTGATGAATCCAATAGAAGCACCTATAAGAGGAGCAGGGCATGGAAGGTGCTGATATAGAGAGCCAGTGTAAGCAAGTGTACAAAGACCAATCAATCGAGATATATCAAGTAGCTTCATCCTAATGCTGGGGAAAGAGCAGGGAAAGGGAAGGGCAGATGAAGATAGTGGTATTACTAAGGCCTCTGTCATATGGGCGTCCTCGCACGGAGGCCAAAGTACGTGGTTTCATGTTGTAGGCCAGAACTGAGGCTTTGAGCTTTGGGGTTCGGGGGGGAACACAGGGGCTGCCATTTCAGGCATCCGACTGAGAGGGCAGGGATGCAACAAATGGACTGCGTTACTACAGCTTGATGAATCACTGCCCATCAGCTGAGCTGCTGTACACACCAACATAAAACAACTTCACCTGTCATATCTGCCGAACAAAGTGTGTTAACTGACCCTAACATGAAGGTGGATCTTTCCAAGGCACTATGGGAGGTGTTTCAGCAAATGCGTGTTGATTAGCTATTCAGACAGGCTTAAAACAAACCTGAGGTGCATCTTAGCTGATGGATGGCAAAGTCACCATAACCATATTGCTTTTATTCAGATAGTCATGTAAACCACCACGGTTTTGGTTTGGGCACTGATCATCTATGGTCAATTATTTCCCCATATAATCCATGGGCTTACCTTATAACACACACCGAGCAACTTCCCAAAGTCATTTTTCCTTCCTTTTTCTTTGGACCCTGGATTAATAAGAAACATGGAAATTATAAAACTGCCTTGGGAAAAAGAGAGAGGACTGAGTTTCGTATCTATAGCTAGACTTTTTTTTGTTTAATCCAAGCCCAGATCACAAGATATCCCTTGTGTATTATAAAACATGCCACGTAAATAAATTGTAAGCCCATTAAGTGGAGGAGGAGTTAGGGATTGTAAACCTTTCTCTTTATGGTCTGTGCTCTAAGTAGTTTAGAAACCTCCTCTTTTTTTGTGCTCCAGGCAGATATTTGAGTTCAACTAAGCCGTTCCAGCAGACGTTTCCTAGCATTCACGTACTCTGTGTGATACCCTCCATGCCAGTGTAACGTCATTGGCATTGCTGGGGTGCTGCAAGATAGCTCACCCGCTCTGTTAGGAAGGGACTAGGAACACTGTGTGGGACCCTACTGAGCCAGGACCATCCTCTTTATATTATCTTTATATTACCTGTGACTGTATGAGGTTGTCCAAAACGCAGCCCTTGGTTTTTTTAGCTGGTGAGGGAGATTTTGACCATGAGCACGGACGGTTTCAAGCCTTTGCAACACTCTCTTGGAAAAGCTATTAGACCTAGAGGGCCACCCAGGTTTAAGCAAACTACCTTCTGTTCCCTGTGATAATTTTCTGCCATATTCCCCCATTGCTCTAGCATTTGAGAATCACAGAGCTTGTTTTCAACACCAGCTGAAATTGTCCAGAGGTCACACATTTTTTATAAAACCATTTCAACACCAAGTCTTTTCCCATAAAAAGCAGCTAAGTGTCACTAGGCCCTTTTTTAATGTCTTCATTCAGATTATGATGCAGAGGTAATTTTAAAAATAATCGTTGCATTGTCCCCGAATTTAGAGAAGCATCAAAGGTGCAGGGTACCCAGTTGCCCTGTACTCATCCTGCTCATGGCTGAATTGAGCCTTGTGTTCACACAGCATCATCTGGTGTGAAAAAGGCTCTATCGTTCTGTTTTCTGCTGTAAGACATTTGATCCTTACCTATTTAAAAACCAGAGGGTCCCAGTTCAAACTGGGCTGTTGGATACAAAAGTAAATGTGGCCGAATCCAGTAGAAGACACATAAACTTTACACACGCAAACACACACAGATATTTGGAATACGTACATGTAAATGGTGCATCTGAAGCATATGTATGCTTAAATAGTGGGTTTGTGTGCCCTAAATACTGTACCCTTGAATGAACTTTCCCTCAGAGCAAAAGTGTAGGGTTTTTTTATTTGTACTCGTAATTTTTTTCCCATAAAAATATTTTAATGATTTAAGTCCCATAAGCCCAAGAGCTCCAGATGCATATTTTAGTTGTTTGTCATAAGAACTACCCAACATAAAAAATGACCATCCTTTCAGCCAGAATGAGTTTGTACAATGCTTAATGTTAAAGTGAAGTAGGAGAGTTTTTCATTATAGTGAAATAAGTCCTTATAAAAGTGTCATTTGTGAAGATTTAAAACCAGCAGTGGTAAATTAAGATTTTTGCCATCTGAAATGCTTTAAAAGGAACTAGGTCTCTAGAAGGTGAACTCCAGTTTCTATCGAAGGCAGCAATAATCTTTCAACTGATTTCAGTGGTGCTTAGGTTTTACACAGAGATCCAGCTTTTAGCTTTTTCACCTTTCGACTTTCTGGAGTCTTGAATTATTACCATCCTACTGGTAACTCTTTGGGGAAGAACTATGTACCTATCATACATTAACCAAACTCTCCTGCAAGGGTAAGTTAATATAAGTCAGACATGGTTTTCCTGAGTTGTTGTAATAGATTAATAAAAATCAGCACTGATTTTTCCAGATGGCCATACAACACATTGCTCACCTGCCTGTTTCTGTTGCTAGATCAAGACAAGTCATGGACTTACCTGTCTGGCTTCATATTTCTTCGCCTGGGAGCATCCAGCTACTTTGCCAGGGCCTGGATGAGGATGCAACAGAGGAACCCAATGGAATTGCATGTATATATGGAAATAAATGCATGTACTTCAGAACAAACTGGAATTGCACTCATTTCAGGAGGTAAAATTCACTGTAATCTCCCTAGGAGTAGGATTCGGATGCATCTCTTATGGCCCTTTCTTCCAAACGTACCTCTCTCTACCTCTTTGTGGAGAGTGCTTGCAGAGTGATCTGCCAGAGGGAGCAGACTGTTTCAAGTCAGACATGGTTAACAGAACATCTACTTCTCACCTCTATATAAGACAGTGTCATCAATTATCCAATTCTTTTTCAAACTGCTTATCTTTCACTCTTTGTTATTGGTTTTCCAATAAGCAACACTGTTTGCTTCTGGAATTACTTGGGTGATGCTCACTTAATTGCTTTTTAACCTTTTCACCTTGGGATGAACTCAGATATGAAGAGTGATTTACCTAAAAGGGAAAGTTCTTGCAGTCTTCAGTTAAATATTTACTTATGCCTTTTTTGGTTTGCCTTGTCCTTGGTATTTCCAAGTCCTTGGAGACATCAATATCAATTCTCGCTGACTCTATAGACACTTCCCTTCTCAAGCAGGGTTACTCAATACTGTTTTGGACGCATTTTCTACTGCTTAACTTGACTGCAAATATTTTCATACTTGTGTTACAAAGGCCAACAGAGACCTTGTGGAAAGCTTCCTCCAGTTCTTAGGAAAGTACGTGAAAGAGTGGTTAGGATGCAGACATTTCAAACTGGGTTCAGACTGGACTGCAGGACCAGGCTGGAGTATTAACCTATATAACTCAGAGTGATTAAGAAATTACTGAACGAAGGACCTAGGTCACCCTTCCCTCATGAAAGCACATTTACTGAATATCAGTAAAATGCACACCAGTGCTGAGGTACCTTGAAGCCTCTTGGCTTTTCATAAGAGGAAGCAACAGAGAAGAAAGGGAAACAAGGGGAACATCATGGGCCCAAAATAGGAGAAAAATGAGATTAGATTCAAGATAATGTATAGATGTGACTCAGCATTGAAGAAGCTACCCCTCATACTCCTAGTAGCAGCACTTAAGTTACCTAGACTGCCCATTTTCTGAACAGGGAGCATTTTGGGGCTGTGAACAGGAGAAAGGCAGTATGCTGAATGGGGAATGTCCACAGCCCTGTGGTTAGGGGGCTCCTTTGACACCCATGATGTCTCCACTCAAAGGCCTTCTCACAGCAGGGACTTGCTCTCCAGCTGCTGTTGCCTTTGGTGACTGCTCCAAGTATCATCTTCTTCATTATTATGAAACTCGTCTTTCTTCAGCTCTCATACTTCCCCCGTTATATTAAATAAATAAATATTTTGAAGGTCGGACAGAATTGCGTGAGCTAGCTTTGTGTATACTAGGTTGTACAAAGTGGGAGTAATTACAAAAGGCTGGAGTGACGAAAAGCACCTGGTGAGGACACTACTCACCTGGAATGGGGATGAATTCAGACACAGAAAGCGTTTAACCAGGAGCTTCCCTCCTGCCCTAGCAAAGTGATGCTCAGGCGTTGCATGTAAGGGGCAGCACATCTGAAAGAGAGGCACTTCCCAGATGTCCCATCCTGGCTGGTTTTTGTACCAGGCCAAGCAGGCAGGTATGCTCTGAGCCACAGGAAGAAGAGAAGAATGCCCATCCTGAGGGTCCCACCAGAACTTCATCTTTAATAAAGACCACTAGCGATGAGGCGGTGCAGGGTGTAGGAGGCTTTATTCATACACCAAAATATTTCTTCTAAAGCGTTAATGAGGACTTTTCCTGTGGTGTTAGGCAGCAGCTGACATGGCTCCAAGGCACTCCAGTATGGGACTTCTGTACCTAAATAATTATTCTAGTGGTTGAAGTCCATTATGAACCTAGACTTCAATGTCTGCCGTCCAGAAAACCATTTGTTGTATACTCCTAGCCTGTACTTGTAGCTGAACAGAGAAGCTTTTCTGTGTTTCCCACTCTTTCCCAACAAGGATCCCTCCCTCTCCATTCAGTTGTAGCTAGACACTCAGGATCTCCGCATGGGCTGGAATTCAGTAGGAACTGATGGCTCAGTCAACTTTCTGCCAAGAGTCTTCACCTCCCCAAACGATTTAGCATTACCAGAATTGCTCATTGCAAAAGGCAACGCCCATGCTTTCTGAAATGCAATGTGTATCATTTCTGCTTGTCCCTTGTCTAGAACTGACATTTATATGGCAAACATACAATACTGAAACAAAAGAGAAATCTTGCAGAATTGTCCCTAAGATGTTTATGAACTTCTTCAAGTGTATTAAGTATGACATTTCTACCAAACTCAGCCATGCATGTTTTTATCTCAATATTTGATTTTACAAACCACAGTGACACTGGTTTGCCTTTTTGCCCTTTACTGACTGACCAATCAATCCACTGACCCTTAGGTATCTGCCCAGTCTGTACCCACAGATTTCCAGGTTCAGTAGCCTTCAACACCAAAACAAGAGGGAATAAAGACTGCTGGCAAGAAGCGGAGTCCTCAAGTAGATCTTTTCCAGCATCCACAAGTGGCACGCAGGAGCAAAGAGGTATTCTTTGCCTCTGTGAAAATATCTGCGTACCTGTTCTGGGTGGTGGCTGGCCTGGGCAATACAAACCCTCCCATCTGGTTACTCATGTAAAAGCACCTCAGGTTAGAAGGTATTTGTGTTTACCTTGAAGATAACTGATCAGGTTCAAGCCAAGCTGTCTTGAACAAGCCTTGAACATGCCCACAGGCATGGAACAGTATTTGGGAGGGACAGTGCTAAGCCTTCTTTGTGCACGTTTAATCGTAGGTTGCTGACAAAGTTTGGGAAGTGTGGTGAAAACCTCATGACACGGGCTGCGCTTTGACACAGCACCAAGCTCTTTGTGGAAATCGTGCGTTCTTCCCCTGCAGGGGATCGGGCTCCTATCTACATATTATGGGCTTTCTTCAAAAGGTACCCAGTGATGCCTTTCACAGTTTGCTTAATTGGTCTATGGAGCTTGTTATTAAAAAGTTCCACTGGCTACATCTGTACTACCAAATGCAACAGCCCAGTTACTGTTGCCTGGCATGAAGCCAAAGAGCATGTTATGATTCATATCCACATGATTAAACTCTTTTCTCCCTAAAAACAGGGTGGTCACACCCAGGCTGCCTATTGGGAATGGTCCCAAGAATGCGCTGTTCTCTACACTGTGCTCAGGTATTGTCTGTTAGCTGATGCTAATCCGTACCGAGGGACCATGAAACAATACAGACAAGCATGCGCGGCGTTAGAGCTAGTGTCATGGCCTTGTTTAATTCACTAGTCTAGACATAGCCATTAATATCAAGAGTTTAGCAGCATTCTTGAAAGGGCCAATGCATTTATATGGCTAATAATATCCAGAGGAACAGGAAAACTATTTCGAAAGCAAAAACCAAAACCAGATCAGGTGTTTTGGAAGTGATAAACTACTAAGTTCCTCTGGGAACGGATTACACAGAAATGCTTCTTACAAGGTTTGTGTTATCCTCCCCAGCAACATCTGGTGCTGCAGGTTCTCGGGAAGAGGATGCTGGACATGATGGCCCTCTGCTCACTCTGCTATGGCCGTGCTGGTGCTAAATGCCATGCAATGTTACATTTTTGTTAAAAGGTATGGAAAGATTGTGAAAATACCTCTCAGGACCTCTGATTTCCTTGACTTGTTCCTTGACTGCAACAGGGCAAAGCTTGGAATTGGAAGCTGACGGCTGGCTTTTGCCCAGTGCTGCATCCAGATGAGCAGGTCTGAGTGCGCCGGACACAGAGCTGCTGAGTGAAGCCGTACCGCCTCACACCTGGGCCGGTACAGTGACCCAAAGGTGGATTTGGTTCGTAAGGCAGTTTTACTGCCTGGTATTTTCATATTTGTGGGAAGAATACTCCTAAGTTGTGTCTGTCATGATTTTTGAACTGAATTCTTCAACTGGTCCTCAGCTTAAGCTTTTTCTTATGTTTTCTTATTTAAATCTAAATGAATAAAGACATTTAGTCTCTCCCATGCACACATACCATGGCTTGCCTCGTGGTCCCCTTCTCTTACCTCCAAGATGCAACTCAGGATCTTGTTCCAAACATGCCTGTGGTGTGACGAGGTGGAGAGTTTTAACAGCTTCCACTTGAGTTTCCTTTTGTGAAAGTCCATGAGAAGCAGCAGCCGAAGAAGAAAGGGCCGAAGCAGCTGTGTAGAAATGGCACCACGGGGAGACCCAGCCAGCAGAGGCACTGATTCTTCATAGCAGCCAACCCACATGATTGCCCTGGCTGGAAATATCAATAGATTACGTAGTTCAGAATAGCCACAAACAACATCTGCACCCTCTTTCCTGAGGGCAGAATCTGGGATGCAAACGTAGCCATTATATGAAAAAATGCAGTGATGTATATACGAAAAAATACAGTGATGCCTGAGTGAAGAACCAGTCTTAGCAACGCATGTGGAGTCCCAGATGGGATCTGCAGCAGGATCCCAGGGGAGCCGAGCATAGGTCTGTTTGCATGGTTAAGCCCCCAGCTTGCACACGAACACAGCGCCTCGTAGTGTGGGAATGAAGAGACGGATTGTGAAACCCCTGTGAGGGACCCTGAGCCAGAACGACTCGCATCACACCGTTTCCTTCAGATGAGTGGCACTACCTTTGATCGGTGGTAATTGGTCTGCAGATATTTTATGTGCAGTGTCCATTTACAGCGAAGAACTATTATCATGGATAAAATATCTGTATGCCCCTTTCATTACAAAGGCAGGTTTCGGGTATGAAGTGAAATGTGAAGCCACATCCTATATCTCATGCTGACTCCAAATTCCCACCAAAAAAGGGCTGTGGAAATACAGAACCAGACCCAGGCAAAATCTAAATGCAGTTTGTCCCCGTTCTTTCTTGTGGGGGATATTCAATCCATTACTGAGGCTTAGCACAAAGCCTAGCCAACACTTAAGCCCCTCAGAAGGATGTTTAAGTGGCGTCTAGGCTTTGTGCTGGGTCTCGGCACTAGCGTGAATTTTTACCAGTGGGGAGAAGGGTTGCTTTGTCCATATTGAAAAGTACACAGCCAGCCTTCCCTGTAGTATGTCCCTTAATTTAGTTTTGATTTAATCCTTTGCATTGAGGGGATGCTGGTCGCCCTAAAGGAATAAAAGACGCCAGTCTGAGGCATGTGCCTTTTACTATCCATGCAATCCAAATAGTGACATTCAAATCAAATCAAAGCACTTCGAGAGCCAAATCTAGAGCAGCTTTTCTTAATTGGCATGTAAAGTTTTAGTTCCTTTTGTTAATATTTTAATGCAAGGTAAAAGCAGTATTTTAAATGCTGAGGATCAAGCACAGTAGGCTCAGACATGCGAGTACTCCCACCTCTTACTTCATATGATTTACCTGAGCTCTGACTAATTGTAACCGCAAGCCTTTGAAGACAGCACCTAATCCTTACAAGCTGCAACAGCTGTATTAGGTACAGTTCATCATAGAAATATTAAAAGATTTAAATAGATGTCCACTTACAATGCTAAATGTATGTTCACTTTGGACTGTATACACAGGTTTCCCTTCGTTTTTCTTCTGCTGCCACTAGCAGCTGCTTTTTGGATGCTAGGATGTCAGATGCTGGCCATGTTGCCTTTGCATAGTGGGTTTCTAGTGACGGGCTCAAGGATTTGGGCTGTAAGACGGCTGTCACGTAAAAAGAGGAGCTGAAAAGCTCTGAAAAACTCTCAGCTAGAATATAAAAACAAAGTTTTGGTTCAGTGGCTTGGTAAATATTCCAGGAACTCCTCTTCTCTCTGCGGCATTAGGGGGGCAATCCTCCCTCATTTTCCCTGTCTCCCTGTGGAGGTGGATGTATCTGGTACTCATTAGGGGGTGGCTGCAGCAGTGGGATCAGAAGAGCTCAGATTATAGTGGTGAGGCACTGTGGTCTCCCGGTTCAGGCAGGGGGCTGCGGCTCAGACATCCTGACCTGCGCTCCCGGCTTTGCCACGCTGGCTCACGGTCAGGCGAAGGGCAAGTCCCGGGTGCCCAGAGTCCTTGTACCTGTGTATGGGGTATACACAGCGCTCTCCAGCTGTGTGCAGAGGCTGGGAGGTGCTTCAGGGAGAAGCACTATAAATGCAAAGATGCTGGCATACGGGTGATGACGGAGAAGTATTTCACTGGGCAGAACTATGACGATCGGGAAGGGGGTGGTGGAAACAACAGTCGGTAACTGGCAACGCTGGACAGAAGAGCATGATGACCAGTGACCCAGGTGACCGGTAACAGCTGAGAACATGATCCCTTGCTTGGCTCTGGAAGATCCCAAGTACACGGCTGTGAGCACAGCATGGGCTTAATCACTGAGCTTAAATCCATAAATAAACAGCTGCTTTCCAAGAGTACTGAGCACCAAAAGGGGATCTCTTGCGTTCCTTTGAAGTATTTAGTTTATATAGACTTACCTTGTCAACTTAGATGTTGGGCTGTCCCTCCTTTCTGATGAGCGGGATCATCACATGGCTACAGGATGGAAAGAGTTAACCCTGTCCCTCACATAGCCATGTTGTCCTAGCACATCTCAGCTAACTTCAGACACTTATCTCATACATCTAAGGCTACGCCTCTACTAATAAATTAAACAGGCCAAGGAATGTTACAGGGCACAGGGACTTGAACTGCTGCTCTAATGTCAGAGAGGCCCCTGACGTTGGTGTAGCGGAGGGTGCTGGCCCTGTCCCAACAGCCTCTGGTCATGACCTGGGAGCCCACCGGGCCGGGACCGCTCCCAGCTGGTGGTCTCTACAGAGACACCTCGATTAGGAGAGCAGGAAAATGCACTCGCCTGGATGGCGACTGCATGGTGCCAGCTGGCCTCAGGGCTAGAGTCTGGACGCATTTAACTTACTAATACAGACCAAGCCTAAGATCTGGAAAGATAAAGACACTTCCAGAGCCTGAATGAGCCCACCCAGGATCTGAATTACTCCTGGAGATGTCTGTCTGTCTCTCTGCACTGGGAGACTTAGGTGTTACCTTCCCAGGCAGCTGCCTCAGCTGCAGGCATACAGTCAGGGCAGAGGAGTCTGGGCAAGTAGGGGCAGCCAAGGCGTATGAGATTAGACCAGAGGAACGTATTTTCCCTTGTACTCTGCAGGATGATAAATTAATTAAATGACTGATATGGTGTTTAATACTCCTATCCTGGTTCTCCAGTCAGTGTAATATTAGTATTTAGTGCTTTGACAACTAATTTGGATGTTTTTGGAATATGAATTTAATACTTTGCATCCACCCAGGGTCACAGAATGCTTTATAAATTGTAATTAATTTCCGTAATGTTCTCAAGAGAACTCTGGGTAGTAGTGTCCCTGTTTGATGAATGTGTAAACTGAGGTACAGAGATCTGAAAGGACTTTTTGTCCTTTTTTTCCCCATATAGCTAGTCAGAGATGAAGCTGGAAGTGCAGCCCCTGGGGCTCGGTTCCTTCTCTTCCAAACCTGCCAGCCGAGAAAGCGTCTCACTTTGTCTTAATGAAGTTCTGTTTGCCATTCCATTTTACAGACTGTTAGCCCAGAATAATGGGAATTGGGTGCCCTGAGGCAGGACAGGAAGCCTTTCTAATTTGTCAAAGTACAATTAATAGCTGGCATGGTCAAGACCAGCTGTCTGTCAGTAAATACAATTCGGGCCAGAGTCACTTAAAGGTTTCTCTCCTTGTGCCTCCCGTTGGCAGAGTCAGCTGCAGCTCAGTCTGGAAGTTGGATCCCCAAGTGCAGAAGCAATCCTGATCCTGCAGAGCCTTCTTAGAAAAGATATCCCAGGCTTCCAAGACCATGAGTCTTTTACATCTGGTCAGAATAAAGGCAGAGAGACAGTCAGCAAAGGGCGAGGTCTGATTTGTGTTTTTTAATGGAGTTTTGTTGTCCTCAAGCTCTTCTCCGAGGCGAATTTTCTTGCCAGACATTATCAGCTTCAGTGGTTTGGCTAAGATTTTTGCTCCAGATTCTTTTGTCCCGTTGACTTTTGGATCAACTCTGCACTGGCTCTGTTTTGAAAGTTGCTTTACCCATATTAATGTTTAACTTTTAAACAAATATTAAATCATAAGTCTAACATGGAAATGTTTTAGTCTCTGGATAGTTCCTTTTCTTGCTGCTTTCGAGCCGTACATGAGTACAGCCTCACTTGGCAGGATTTCTTCTGTTTGGTGCTGGTCTCATGACACTCTGTTATTACTGCTGCTTTAATGCAATGGAAAGCAAAAAAAAACCCTCTACGGTATTGTAGGCAATGCTGTGGGCTCCTGTGAGTCAGAGTGGCCCAAGGTGGGGGGACAGAAGCCCGAAACTCATTTATTTCACATTATCTCTATCCAGTCCCCGCAGAGAGTGTTTTGGGGCTGGGGACTTGGTGGTAGATCTGGAAGGTCCATGAGGAAGGAAAATGTCCCTTACTGTTGTTGTATACCTCTTTACAACTCATTAGTTGTGGTCTGGGCATGAGATGCCAATACCAATGGGAATGGGAGAGAAAAAGATATTAGGTGTATCAGGATGGTTGTTTGGCTTCACAGGACAGCGGAAATAGGAGCTAAGGCCTCTCCAAATGGCTACAGACCTCATTCCATCCATATTTGCCTGCAGAAAAGGCTTTTAGAGAAAGAATGACTTAATTAATCTTTATTTCCAGCACACCCATCAACAAACAACTCTGGTTTAGGGCAAATGACATCTAATGATAATGGTCATCTTCTGCCTGGCAGTGTTAGGTCCCATGTTAGAACTCTTCTACTCACACCATGTGTAAAGTCCTTGCAGAAGAAGAGGACTAAGAGCATGGAGCAGCCGTTGAGCCTGACTGTCCCCTGCCTTTGCTCCTGCAGGTGAGGGTGCCATCAACGTGCATTGCTTCAGCTCACTCTCCTGCTGCGTCTCCACTGGGACACGTTTTGAAGGAAATGCTGTCGTCGTGCTCAGCGAAGGAAAGGCAAAGCAGCCTGGGGGTGAGGAGAGGAGC
The DNA here is from genome assembly GCF_965183815.1 of Platalea leucorodia. Lineage (NCBI taxonomy): Eukaryota > Metazoa > Chordata > Aves > Pelecaniformes > Threskiornithidae > Platalea > Platalea leucorodia. The sequence goes on from NC_138824.1 coordinate 8,645,604, forward strand.
TCCACACATTAGTCTCAGGCTATCATCTTGCTTTTCTGTCTCCCTCCACAGCCCCAGCAGAAAGCTCTGCCCTCGCAGAAAGCCACCCTTCCCAGCATCTGAGTGAGCTTTCTAGACCTTTCTACACAGCCGTGTACAGCTTTCCTGACCTGCCCATTCACATCCATGCAGAGTCTTAAATACTGCACATAAAGCACACCAAGCCCTTTAAGTCATGGGTGACCGCGGCTGCTGACCACCTTCTGGGGCAGAAACGCAGTGCAGGTGCCTGATGTCTGCCTTGTTCGGATGAACTGGGGGACGACCAAAGGGCTCAGAGCCGCGCTTCCCCTCTTAGCACTCCCCAGAGCAGTGAGCATGCTGCTCGCGGCCTGATGATGCTGGGGCTCTCTGGGTGCACCAAGCCCTCTTCCGCACCATTCAGGGTCTGGGTGGATATGCTCATGGGTTTCAGTGAGCTTGCAATTTATAGTGTGACATTCTCAAGGCATTTTATAAAACTAATGCTTAAAGCCCAGTCTGCTTAGCACTGAAATACTCGCATCTAGGTCGGTGCACAGCAGAGCAACTATTCAAACAGCACCGGTAGAGCTGTTAAAGTCAGAGACTGATGGGTAAGTATCCAACTGCTACTGTCGAAGCAGTGCAGATAAGTACATTGTACTTAGATTGGAATTTGTCTAAGACTCAGAACTGAACAGCTTTGTCTTACAAAAAGATTTCAGGGTCTTCAGGGAGCATAGGCGGTTTGGTCTTCAGATTTATATCCTTCTGGCAGTATATGTGCCGGGATATACAATGGGATGTTTGCCTGCCGTTTAGTCAAATAAGAGTCCCTTTCTATGACGACTGGGAGGGTCTTTCGGGGCCTGTCTGCTCCCTCCCGACTTCTGCTGCTGCTGCTTACAGGAGAGATCGCAGCCTGAGGGTAACTCTGTCATCTCTGCCCAGTTTTAGAAAACGGAGCCAGCAGCCAGCAGTATGAGTAAGGCAGGATCTCACGTGGCTGCGTAACCACTGCTTTCCGTGGGAAGATATTTCTCACACTAGAAAGTCCAGCAACTGGGAGGGGGGAAATCTATAGCAGTGGTTTGGCTTGGGACTGTGGAAAAGATATGCGATGCAAGCTAGATTGCTGGCCTTTCTCACCTTTACTTGGCACGGAAAAACTGTCGCCTCTTTCCAGCTCACAACTGGCAAAGGCTGTGCAAATGGTTATCTGCTAAAAGGTGCTGTAGTTTGGGGTTCCTCGCTGTGATTTGTATTTTAATAGATGTAAAAACTCAAAAACTTTGGATTTGTCATGGCTATAAATAAAAAGACTGGGCAGAATCATTCCTCCAACACGGTCCCCCAGAAAATGAGGAGGAAGGTGAAGGGAAGGGGCGGTAAGCGGAGCTGAGCACATCGTTCCTGGCCCCATCCAGCGGACTGCGATAGCTTTCCAGCCTCACTTATCAATGATAATGCATTCCATTTTCCTCCCCATGGCATGTGAAGTTTAAATTAATCAAAGCAGCAAACAGAGACAGAATCTCTATTGACTGATTTTGGCTGGAAGTACATTTTCTGATTTCCAACCAAATTTTTCACGGAGGTTAAGATCATTTTATGACACAACCATGTCTCCCTGCTTTTATGAGAATACAGCTGGATTCTACAAAACAGGTGAGAGTCTCTGCTCTTAAAGTTTTAGTCGATATTAAAATAATAAAGGGAATAGATATAAGGGAAAATTTTCTACCCTTCTGTGAAACAGATGCTATTAGATCTAGCTGAAACCTCAAGTTTCCATTCCACAAGAAATGCCAACATTTTAATTCCAGTTCTATTATGGTAAGAACAAAGAATGCTATTCTGACTTTAGCTTTTTGGAGTATTAATATAACGTAATGTAGAACAAAATATGTTTGGAGACAACAAGTTGTTGTGAAAAGAAAAATTAGTCAAAGGAGTCAGACCAAAATATCATCAAAGTCAGCACTGTTACAGAGGAAGTTTTCAATGCAGACGAAACAGGAAAAATATGCTGTCAGAATATTTTCAGGCAGTCGTACACGCTTTAATTATAGTTGCTATATCGTATAGGTAGACAAAGATGAAATAAATGTATGGCTCTTTTTCTGGTGAAATCCAGATACTGAGTCAAATGTCCTTTGGTTTGCTCTTATACAGCGTCAACACAGTTTAGTGAGAGATGCAGCTAACATACATATATGCGTGTGCTCTGTACAATCCAGCAAAGAAGTGGATAAAAACTTTCCACAGTGATACATTTCCAGAAACAGTGCAAGAAGACTTCCAGAATGAAAGTCTCCAGCTTTGAGGAGAAGACGATGGAGGAATAAGCTGTCTTTTGGCAGTGAGGATTTACCGAGGGGTGACGGTAGAGGCAGCTGCTCTCCTCATTAGCACTGCCCACAGCTCCTCCTCATCTCTGGAGGAGAGAAGCTGTGTATCTATTTCCCCACTTGCTACCAGCCCTGCAGATACCTCCACCCTTGCCTTGTCCTGTAGCGTGTTCACAGGGTTAGACACACGGGGCATGGAACCAGCTGAGCTGCCAGGTTTTGAATCCCCTGTTTTCACCAGAGGGATATTTTCAGGCTGCCTGACCTGATAATGTATCCCCAAGCCACGGAGCAGGAGAAATGCTGACATTTTAGAACGGTTGGCACGAACCCCTGCCTGGCCACTGGCTCCTTGTCCTTGAGACACTCAAGTTCACCTGTGATTTGGATTTGATCGCTGTATCCCAGCAACTCCTTTTTGCCTCCCAGAGCGCCGGCCGCTCCCCGCACCGCGCCCCTATGGACTCTGTCAAATGGCATCTCTCAGCTGCAGGTAGCTTGGTCCCAATTCCCTTACGGCAGCGTTGTGGATCCTTCCTAGTTTGTGTGGCCTCTTTTCTCCATCCAAAAGCCTGGATCTATGGTGGGAAGCCCAGAGATGGCAGAAATAAAGGATCAGCATGGTTACCTACACATATCTCGTTTAATCATTTGCTTATTGCCATTCCCTTTCTTCTGCTGGAGACAGGAACAGAGCCTGATTCCACTGAGTATTTGAAGTTGGCTGCATTCAGCTTTTTGGAAAAAACTCTTTTTTTTTTTTTGGACAAAACCACTATCCTCTTGGCCACCGAGGGACCTCTAAGCAGAAAAGACTTTGCCAATCTGCAGTCATGCCCAGTTAAGCACCAAGGGACCTCTTCCTTGGAAATCACTGGGAAAACACGACTGCAGAATTAAGGTGGCAACTACTTCCCACCCCAGTCTTTTGCTTCAAACTCCAGAAGGCTGGAGTTTCTGACAGGGTCTCGCAGGGCTGGCATCCAAATAACGAGGAGGCTGCAGGAACTACCCAAAGTAGTTAAGGAATGGAACTATGTACTCCCTATCCATTGCATTTAAACCACAGTCTAATAAAACAATTAGCTGCTTCTATCACTGGACATTAGTTTTCACCTGCTGTAAATTAATATAATCGAATAGGCAAAGTGATTGGTCAGAATATTTTCTGACAGATTTTAAGAAAAAGCTTAAATATAAAACTTAAATACAAACTTTCAAAATTTCACTTAGCGTTTCCTTATGTTATGGCTCTGACAGTAGCATACCTTCAAATAATGGTTTTCAAAGCAGCTTTAAAAGTGAATTTTTATTCCAGGTTGCTATTTGCTGTAAGGATGGGGAATGATACTGCCTGCAGCTGGGCGTGGAAATGATTAAGGGCTTCTGGGCAGCACGGGCTAACGTTCCCTCTTCTGATGGCTCCAGGGGGAAAGGCCAGAGGGAGACATGGAGGGCTGCAGAAGACAAAATGTCATCAGGCATTTCAGAGAAAGTCCGGTTAAGGGTAAAGGGACTTGGAGACGTCAGGTTTAGCCTGCCCCTCTGCCTTAGGATCCTCTGTCCCAGCCCATCCCTTCAGGAGACACACGGCTTTAATTTTTTGCTGTGACTGCTCCTTAACAGGCTTTTGCACTTCTAACACTTCACAGTAGTAAAATGCCTACTTCTAGTGCAGAAAACCTGCCCTGCTTCTGCTCTTATCATTTAACTAATCACAGTTTCTCAGGTTGCCCTGTTTTCCTCTACAAATGCAATGCTTACAAGAAGCAATTGAATGTGAGTCTACCAAATCAAGAACAAAATACTGACTGACACTCCCAGACACAAGTGATTTTTCAGCAGAGGATGTCAGGAACTTGTCTTCTTGGCAGTGTCTTTGTAATCCCAGTTTTATCACTAATTTTGGCAAATGACCAGGAAGGAAAAAAAAAGAGTTATCTAGCAGAATGCAGAGGGAATAAACTGTGAAAAGGGACAATGTAGGCTGGCCTCCTGATGAGAGATCTGTGAGGCAGAAGAATAATCCTCCACGGCAAATGTCTCACGGAGAACTGTAGAGAAATTCGGTTTGTAAGAGACCTCTGGAGATACCTAGCCCCACATCCTGCACGCTGGAGCTCTCTGCACTGAGCACAGCCTTCTTCCACCTTCTCTGTATCTCCTAAAAAGTGAGTATGCATGTATTACAGCTCCATCGGAGTGCATCTATACACTCCGGCCCTGCAAACATCCCACCACACCTCTGTAACTGCCATGATGGCATGGCTCTGCAGCTGCACAGACCTCCAGTTCCTCCTGTTTGTTTCCCAGACGGTGCATTAGAGTGCAAGAGCTTCCCAGGACGTCCTCGACCCCCGGGGAGCGTAAGGGCCTCCCCCAATGCCCTGTCTCCTGTGTGATTTCATCTCCATCCACAGAAGAACCTACTTTAAAGTCTTCCTCAGCGGGTTAGAAAAGACAGCCAGGGGAGCATTTTGCCAGGGCCAGGCAATGACACATGGAGCTTTTCCTTTTTTGTCAGGCATTCAAATCAGGTCCAGCGGCAACCAGAGTTACTGTCAGCTGGCAGGTTGGAGACATGGGCTTGTAATCTAAATCCAGTCTTCCAACAGCACCGTTTTTTGACATCTTTATCAGTTGTCTCTGCAGAAAGGCCAGAGACGGAGTGGGTGAGGAAGACCAGAGGGTCCCCTAACCCCGGCACGGAGACGGCTGCCACGTGCCAAGGGAGCACAAGAGACCTCGGACGCTACGGCACACCACCGATCCCAGAGGGGAATCACAGAGCTTGTTTCCTAAATCGAGAGTCTTGGTTTAATTTCCAGACTGAATGATCTCTGTCAAACTATGAAATTAATTAACCACCATGAGGAAACAAACATCTCCTCAGATAACTTTTGGAAAGAGCATCACTTTAACCTCAAAGGCTGCTGTTTCCAGCTCCGCATTTCTTCTGTTTTCTGTCCCTCAAACGTTTCCCAGAAGAAAGAAAATCAGCTCTGCAAATTTATTTCTATCTCTTCAAGCACATTAGAGACAAATTAAAAGTTCTGTCCTTCACCAAATGCCACGTGGGGTTGTATTACACGATCTCTGTCAGTCTCCTGGAACTACTACAGGAATATGAAAGAATACAAAATTCAAAGGTGAGTTAAGTAGTAAGGGATGGGATGTAGCTGAGAAACCTAATTAAATTAGAGTAATATTGCCTACTGGACGGGGGTTCAGGGGACCTTGCATTTATTCCAGGTTGTGCCAGTAACATGGTGTGCAAACACAGGCAGATAGACTGTGTTTTTTCTAACCTTTTTGCAGAACAGAGCGAGAAAGTATCTTTTATTTTTCTTTTTTATAACATATAGCACAGTGCAGTTCCAAACTGAGTTAGGACTTATGGATTCTGGAGAAACACAAATTATGTAGTAATATAATACAATACTGTTGTTAATCAGACAGAGCTCCCATTTATTTCGATGAGAATATTGCCTGCAGGACCAGGTTGTCAGATCCTAGCTAAGGCTCGGTCAGCTGTCGGCTTTCCCTGCCGAGTTCAGTACAGGGGACTCAGCTTCATCTCACCCTCCTTCTGCTACTCGCCTGCCCTCACAACAGAAACTCCACATTCACATCCAGAACAAGAGCATTCACGACACACTGATTTAATTCCGACCAGGCCTGGCATTCCCCTGGCTTTGTTAACGTCTGCACTTGCTTCGGTGCCGTCCTTTATTATAAGCCTAATAAGTACATAAAGGCCGAGGAATGGGGATCCGGGCAGACTCACAGCAATGCGCTTTGAGGAGCTTGTTTGCCCGGGCAGACAGACTGAGTAAGCAATTAGCTCCAGCTCAAACGTTCAAGTCCTGTAGAAGAACTGGATGCTTGGCACTGGCCGCTCTCCATGACATTCAAAATTTGGCTTTTCTCCAATCAAATATTTAAACATTTGTGATCGTTTGTCCAGCCCCACAGGGTCAGTTAGGAATTTCTGCCGCATTCTATTTTTGTAAATGGAGATATGGTGATTATTTACTAAGAACTGTTTGAAAAAATGTGCTTAGCTTTACAGCAAGGGTAAAACAGAGTTTCTTTGAAAGTCACGTAATGGAGCAGGTCAGCAGCTACCAGCATAATACTATCAGCAATGGACACTTAGACAAAGTATAACTTGGAGCATTGCTGTCACAGACCCTTCTGTGTTCATTGCTGGTAGCAAACAGCTGGTTTTTAATGAAACATAATAGAGAATTTGTTATTTTAAAACTGCCTTTCCATTTATACTCACGCCTGTTGCAGTACAATGGAGAACTGTATCCTTATTCCTTCATGCTGGCAATGCAGGAAATATTTAACAAGTGCTTGCTAAGTATTTCTTTTAAAATACGTTAATGGTGTGTCTCCAAATCAGTAAAGTTAGTACACTTTGAGTCATGCATACATGTTGTACCTTTTGTATCAGGACATCATGTTTATTATAATCCATGCCTTTCATAGTTTCAGAACAATACAGTAAAAGATGCACAGTATTATCTAAGTCAATCTCCTGTCTACCACAAACTCTTACGTTTCACCCTATTTCACTTTATCCAACCCATCTCTTCAGTTAGAGTAAGGAACTTGAGTAAGTTCTGAGGAAGTTACCCTGCTGGATGCCCCAGGTCTGCCAACCCAGCTTCAACACAGTAAAGAAATAAATAAAATCTGGTAAACAACATATGAAAAATTGCAGGAAAATATTTTTTGTAAGATAGTTGAAGAAAAAAAAGGTTGCTTGTCTTCACTGGTTTTCACTTGTCTTTGAGAACAGAATCAAGCCACTCTTGCACATACCCACTAAACTCGCTATTAATTGTTTTCTTCAGCACAAGACGTTTAGAAAAGAGCAGAACGGAGGGTATGGGGTAGATCACTGTGAAGTCTCAGCCTGTGAGGCTGTGCACATTGCCGTTAAGAACTTGCAACCTGTTCAAAGGCAGCGGATGGTCCTTGATGGATATTCTGCAAGACAGGGGCTTTACTGGACTTAAGTGGTGAACCTAAGGCTCAGCTTTGGACTTGGTACTTCTTTGAGCAGGAGATTGGACTAGAAGACTGCCAGAGGCAGCCTAAATTATTCTATGGTTCTCTAAATAGATTTAATGACTACTGATGGTCTAAAAGAATACTAATGACAGGTCGTCCCATGTGCTACGGAGAGCAGAGATCTCAGCAGGGAGATGCTAAGAAGAATGTTCAAGTGATCTGGAAGAACTGGTAAATGCTAGGCAGAAGCTAGGTAGGAGCGAGGTAAATAGTTCACGGTAAAGCTTTGAGAAATGTTGGCCTACTTTTCCTAGGGGAATGGGACAGTTTAGATGGCCTCCAAATCAACAGAAGGGCATATAGACTTCTCTGGAATAAGGCTGGGGCATTAAGCTGATTGATAGAAAAAGAGAAGAGTGAAAAGGTAGAACAAAAGCACGCTCATTAGCACAAATGTAAAACATCATGAAAGAAATCAGCAAAGCAACCAAGAGACTTGCAAAGAAGAAAATATCTCCTTTTCCTTAAGCTAATACTCAGTCTGGAAAATAAGCAAGAGGAATTTGCCTGCTCATTAATAAATATCAATTTGACCTAACTGATATTACTGAATTTTGTGGCAGGATTTCTGTGATCCGACAATTTAAATCACATGTTATAACTAAGCCAGCAAGTAGTGATCTCAAAATAGCAGAAACTGTATGTCAAAAATGGCATCGCCTCTTTCTGTCACTGATAAGGGAAACAATTGATCTCAAATATTTTTGAACCACAGGATAAATATCTACTTACAACATCTCTCTGAAATGTATAGAGAAAGTGACTTCGTCTGAATGATGTATTCTGGATTTCCCACAGTGACAGTGGGACTTTCTAAAAATAAAAATATAAACAGTTTTGTAGACCAAAAATCATCTCAGAAAATATATATTAGCCCTGTCAGCTAACAGAGGTATTGTTCCAAGAGTTAAACATGATTGCTTACAGCTGTTACTAAAATTAGACATTTTAAAATCAGGAGTTGTCAGAAAACTTGTCAGGAAGCTCTCTTGGCCATTACCATCAATTTTCAATTAGTCCTAAAGCAGAAGGAAAACTGTAAAGGTCTGGAAGAAAGTGAAGGTGATATCAGTGTTTGAACAGGATATATGGAATTACCCAGATAACTGTGGGCTTTTCTACTGGATTCCAATCTCACATAATCAGATTGATCATATATTTCACAAAGGATTAAAGTAATGTAATTAAGATTTATGGAAACAGATTTTGTCAAACAATAATACTTCTTTTGAGGAAATTGCAAGTTTTAGAATAACAGTAATTGTACTGATACAGTATACTTAGACTTTTAAGGCCTTTGACCATAACATATCTTGATAAACAGCTGAAGTATAAATAGAAATAACTAGACAACGATGAACCGAAGGCTGTAATGTATACCTACGCTGTGATAATTTTTAGCTCAAGACTGACTGTTCTTCAAAATGTCTTTCTAGCTCAAGCAAGACTAGTGGCCAGGGGCAGAGAAGTCCACTGGCTCGTGCAGGATGTCAGGCTAGGTCACAGTGCTTCCTTCCAGCTATAGAACCCTGTTCGCATGGGCAACTTGACTATCAAGCGAAGACAGACCAAAGCGTTTTGCAGCACCTGAGGTACAGCAAAAGCTGGTACTTCTGGCTGGGGTCTTTCCTCATGGCCCAGGTCCACTACTCCCATCAGCAGTTATATGGGATCCTCCTACTAATACACTAGGATGAGGGCAGTGTCAGGGCCTTTATGTCTCCTGAGCGTGGCTGAACTACTGCTCAGGGAGTATCTGTGTGGACGTCTGGGTCGGGTGCACTGCCCACTCCCTTCCTGTCCCAGGAAGTCTTCTGCCAAGGTGGCCATGGAATGATGCCATGGAGTTACACGGGATGCCTCTCAGACTTACTGTCTTAGGCTGTTGCTAAATGTAGGCAGATACCCACACCCTGCTTGTCTTAGTTCATATTTTCAATGAGGATGAGAAAGTTATGTTAAATTCTAAATGATATTTACAGGTTTGATGAAACACTCAGCTCCTGGTGCAGACCTGGTCCGTGGTTTCTATATCTTTATCTGATTTGGCTTGTGTGAGGCTGTATACATGTCATTAAAAATTAAATTTTTCCACTTAACTCTCTCTCCTTGGTACAGAAGGAAAACCAACTTAACTAAAAGAGTGTAGACCAAGTGCAGAGACTTGACATTTTGGAAATAGGCTTTTTCACTGAGTATATTTGAGAGAGGAAATATTTACAGACCACCAGTAAGCACCCAGTACATAGTACGGAGCACTACGGAGGGCTATTTTTAGACATTCATCTTTGAGTTTTGAAATGCACTCAAAGGCACACTGTGTCAGAAATAAGTTACAAGAAATCCAGACTTGCTATAAATATTCCTTATGGGATGTGTCTCTGCAAGACGTATCATCAAATGGTTTTCTTATCTTCTAGGCTTTGAACTGTAGATTGTAGTAATTAGTGCTGGGAAAGACCTATTAGATTACCTAAACTGCTACATGATATTCAGGATTGTTCCCTTTCCTAATGTTTTGCCTCACACAGTTTATATATCCTTGGGGCGGTGGGGGAATCCCCTGGGATACTATTTAACAACCAGTTCGCACAGTCAGAAATTTTTCTGGTGACATTTAGCCCAAATACGGCTTTTCTTATCGCATTATACTCTTGTCATTATACTCTTTAGTGCCATGTGAAATAATGCCTCCTGAGGGTCCTATACACTCTACACTGCAAGTGTAGACTGTGAGATTCATCCTATGATAAACTATACAAGTTTTCTTTATTTACCTTTAATCATTTTTTGGTTTTTTTTTTTCTTAATCACCTCCAATTTGTCTACGTCTCACATGGAACTAGGTAGCCAGAACTAAGTACAGTACTGCAGCTGCAGTCACAGCTGAGAAGCATAAGATCGCAATTACCTTGCAAATGAAAGATGTCATCTGCCACAAGGGAAGGAAAAGGATCATAGGTTAGTGAAACAGGTTGCCTATTTGGGAGAAAAATCATCACTGTTTTCATAGCTGGATACACTAGATTTGGAAAATAAGCCAACCTCATCTTGACAAGATGTGAACAGGAGCTGCCCAAGAGCAATTCCCTGATGAGGAGCACTTAACTCTGACTGGTGTATTGCCATCTAACTTTAAAAGCCAAATGTCCTCTCCACATGAGCTGTCTAGGCTGCCTCTGCTGACGCCCAAGAGAAAAGAATTCCAGACTGCAGTTCATTCCATAAGAACTGCAGCATCTAACATGGGTGGGATGGATTGCCCGCCAGAGATGTCTCTTCTCCTCTGACTTAAAGATGGCCTTCCTTAGGCTACTGGCATAATTTTTAGGTGGCTAAAATTAGCCGAGGTTAATCTTGTTTACTTGTTCCCGAGCTAATCATAACTGACCTCTCCTGGTTCTAATACGACTCCTCTTCATGTTTCAGACCAGAGGCCCCTATCAGACAGTCCCACGTGCTGGCTGCGATGGCTAAACGGCCCGCCGGTACTCCCTGGGCCCCTGTGTTCATTCCCCTTAGGAGCACTGATTCACAGGTGTCATGTGGACTCACAGAAATTCCACCAGCAAAGGCCTACTTGACCAAGAAATTAAGGTAGAACCGCTCATTAAAATAGTCCCAATCCCCGCCTGGTTTTCCTTTTTCTTTGTCGCCCTAAGCTGGGGAGATACACCTGCTTTAGGTGTCCCCACAGGGCCTACATCCATTGCAGGATGATCTTGCCAAGAACACCACCTTCAACCCTTCCTCTCCCTGAGGGAAGTTTTAACTTCTGCGCCGCCAGACGGACCATAGCTAGGACATAGTCTGAAGTATGATGTGGTCCCTCACTTAGGAGTCACACTGCTAACTTCAGGGTGCCTTCATGCTGGGTGCAACATGGCCAGGCATCAAACTAAGTCTGAGCTCAAGCATCTTATTAGAAATCCTACCAACTCTTGCTGTACAACAGGCCTAGGAAAGGCCCTTCCCAGCATTTGCCAAGCAACATCATTGCAAAGGCTAACGGGTAGATGGTGAAAGGTTTGACCAAACACTGTGCCCAGCTCATCTGCGCAGCAGTCGTGGGCTCTCACTGCGGGGAGAACCTTCTCCTTTGCTGTCTGCATTGAACACGGGCTTCTCTTTAAAGAAGCTGGGCACGAGGTGAGCATGACTCCAACGGGAGCTGAAAAGCAGCCTATTAATGGCCTTCCAACTATACAGTAACTCCATGGTCACATACAGCACCTATAAAATGTTATAGCTCACTATTCTTAGATGAGTACATGGTGGATTCAAAACTGCCAGACAGAGCAATGGAATCTAGAGCAGAATCTGAACCCAGCAGATAGACACAGGCGAGCACGAAAACAAACCGTAGTGATGAATGTGGTCCAGTTTTGCATAACACTGAAGATTCCCTTGTTCAGGAAATTCCTGAGGTTCTCTGGGAGTCCAGTTGCAGTGGATGCTTTATTTTTAAGGTGTTATTTTGGGATTACTTCACTGTATTGATATGTTGTTTATCCAAATGGTGAAGATGCACTGTCTTACAAGGATCTCAGTCTTGTTGGAGCACATCCAGATGCCTGTTTTATTTCACCAAGTTTTCACTATCATAAAATTAAAGGGCCAGTGTTAGTTTAAATATCACTTGTCAGAAATGTTTTCAGTAACATAAATAGCAGGAATTCCCAAGATCCATATAGTCAAGAGCATATATAATATATACAGAGAGAGAGCTGTGAATTTTGAACCAAGCTGAATTCAAAATGTTCTTCCTCATTTTCTTCTTCCTATGCATGTCATAGTTTGATCAAAACTTTCTACATAATATACTCCATTTCAAGCAGATATTTAAAGAATCCCATGCCCTGTCTGACAGATATAGATAATCCCAATAAGCCTTTCAATTGGGAATTCTGGGGGGAAAAAAACCTACAAAATTATTCCTAAACGTACCGTATTTTCAGTCCAATGTTACCTCTTGAGTTTCCCATACAGTAGTAGATTACTTTTCCAATAATTTCAGAAACTTTCTGTAAAGCTTGAGTTGTCTCAGGCAAAGCTCTTTCTTGGCACAGTTGTGTCTGCAGGTGGAACTGTGCAGTAGATACTTTCCCCCGTTAGGATGAGTTGCAACTAGATGCTCACATATCCCTGTTCACCCAGGAAGAAGATGGATGCACTGAGTGGGATTCATTTCATGTAAGTGTAGGCATCAAAAAGTTAGATTTAACCTCTCCTAATAGACAGTGGAAGGAAATGAGTGCTTTTAAGGAATGACTGTCTGGCCTATCTTATATCCTATTTTAGGATGTAATAAATCACCCTCTGAGATGGCCCCTAAAGGCCTGCAAGAGGAACCTAGAGTGGTCATGCCTAGCTTTTAGTTGTCTTTATTTGGGCAAAGGAATCCCCTCCAAGGCTAGAGTCCTCCACCCTGCTCCGCTGCGTCACACTCGCTGATGACAAGATTTTTACCAACACAGGAAGGACATTGTATACATCCAGCTGTCAGTTTTCCCACTTGGCAATCTTTTTCATAAACCAAACAAATCAGATTCTCAGTCCTCACATGCTTCCTTTAAGAGCTGACAGTAAAAGTGTCTTGCTTCTGGGAACTAGGGAGAAGTGCCTCCCCCACCACCCTTGCATCCACAGTCTTGGAAAACTTGAGAAAGAGAGTTCATTCTCTCTGGGTGGTATCACCTTATGGTGCAACATATCTGAGGCCAAGGTCTGGCCTTCCCCTTCTCATCATCACAGCATCCAGTCATGAGACAGCCATCATCATATTTATCATCTTAACACTGCATTGAGACAGAACGCGCTCTCGCGCTCATTGCACGGACTGGGAACCGAGGCAGCAGAGCCGTCCTGAAGTCCTGCAGTGAAGCAGGGGCAGAGATGGGGACAGGATTTGTTTCTCCAAAGTCCCAGTCTGCATCCTCCTTGCCTTCTAAATAGACTGTTTTCAAAGGGATAGAGACTGTCTTCACCTTTAACTTCTTCCTCCCGCAGTTAGAAAGAGCTTTGGGAAGCTCATCTGTGAGCAGGGGTCTCTCCCAGGGAAGGAAGAGGGAGCCTGCTGGGCGGCTGCCATTGCGGTGGGGAACTCCAAGGCCTTTTCTGCTGCATTACATCAGCAGTGAGCAATGGGACGACTCATTTCAGCCAACTGTGGGTTGTCATTCTTCCTTCCAGACTCAGTGGCCTCTGAAATCACTCCATTGTCTGCGGCGGAATCTGGCGCAGGCCCATAATGCCAGGTTACTTCACTTCCCTGCAGAATAAAAGATTTCTTCAACCATGAGAAATTATCTCCCGACAGCGCCATTCATTAGGGCTCCCACCTGTAGACTGTTTCATTTTCAGCTTACTCGCAAGGTGCTGAAAAGTCAGCGTGTGTGTTATCACTTGACAATATAGCACAGCTAATACCTCTTCACCCTTACGTTGTCACTTATTGCTCTTTGCCTCAACAATGGCTCACAGTAACACGGAGATCTTGGACTTCACTCTTTTTTTAAAAAAGTTTGTGCAGCCCAATTTCACCAGAACTCTTGTTTCCTAAGAATTATACACATAGGAAAAAAAAAAATCTATACTTTGTATTTTTTTCCTCTTTTGAATTAGAAAGTTAAAACTTTAGATTTTTTTTTATAGCTGCTGGAGAGAACTGGACAGTGGTTCATTTTTTCTTAAGGCAGGCATTACGACAGACCAGGCAAACTGTCTTTTCTCAGCTTATGGTTCAATGTATGCCCTAAAAATAGTAAAAATCTAGATGTTTTTTATGGCAACCAAATGTCTCGTAACTACATGTCAAACTAAACATTCTTCTCCACTCCTTTTGACATGAAAGAAGTTTTGCCCAACACTTTCTTTAAGGTTTCATTCTCAGGAGGAGTCCTGTAGACACCAAGCCTTGGGGCTCCTATTCATCTATCTGTGCTGTACGTAGAGGCAGATAATGTCTTATAAACTGTGTAACTGAAATACCGTGGACTGGTAGCTATGGACCAGCTCCTCATGGTGGCAGGTGCTGTACAAACATAACACAAAAAGAAGATGATCCTTTCCCCTAGTCAGAAGTAGTGAGACAGCAGTCGGTCACAGGAAGACAGAGACACACCAGGAAACTGTGAGAAGTGTGGTGGGATCTCTCTAACTATGGACATTTACACAGATACTTCTTTTGGATGGGGTGCCTTCATCTTTTCCAGCACTGACGTTCAGCTGCTGCTCCAGATGGGGAAGGTCTGTAGTCCTGTGCTGTGTCATTTCTATCAGTGTCGTATCTCCTAGGATTGCATCCATTTGAATTTGTGTCTGGAGATCAAACGGTCCTTCTTTAGTCAGTCAGAATTTATTCAGTCCCTGTAAATAAAAAATTGGGGAAAACATACAAAGAAGGAAACAATTATGCTAATATTTGTTCCTTCTTTCCCACTGAGACTCTTGAAACCAGCAGGGTGGTACAAGAAGACTGATACATTTGAGATAAAGCAGGAAAGGAACATATAGAGGGTTGTTCAGTGGAGGGTTTGCAGTCATCTAGAGGGGACTGTGGTCAATCTGTACTTTGTCAGAAGAGTAAAAGAGATCAAGAGGCCTCGTTTGGTGTGGTGACCTACTGCAGTCAGGAGGACCTGCGAGAGGAAAGCCGGGAAGGCCCCGGAGCACACATGGCAGTTGTGGCAGAAGAGGCTGTATGCCCATGGAAAGCAAGAGCCCGCCTGGACCACCGCTGCAGCCCTGACTCCCGCTACATAACCAAACCTCACAACGCTTTCACCCCCTACAAGACATGGGCCAACTCCTCTATCCATGCAGAACAGCAGAGGTACAGGGCGAAGCTTCCTGAGCAGCAGGACTGCGTATCTAATTGGGACGTGAGTAGGCACAGAGTCCAGATAAGGAAGGACCTGTGATTAGTAT
Organism: Platalea leucorodia; assembly: GCF_965183815.1. Lineage (NCBI taxonomy): Eukaryota > Metazoa > Chordata > Aves > Pelecaniformes > Threskiornithidae > Platalea > Platalea leucorodia. Next base: position 8,660,969 of record NC_138824.1, read on the forward strand.
GGTATTGCCGATGGAGTCTTAGTTGCTAGCTGCCTACTCCAGGTATCCTCCTCGCTGTTGCACAACCATTTCCTGGTGGCCCAAGAGCAGCTGAACTGGTGTCACCAGCCCTTGCTTCCCCCTGATGCCAGTTGTATTCTCTAGCTGTGTTTCTGCAGAGATGTTTGCCATCTACCCCCGGGGACCTCTCCCTCACGTTGTAATTCTCCTCTAATCATTCATTGTTCAGAAAGACTGGTCTGAGTAGTTATGATTTTTGTAGCACTTGCTTTTTCCAATCATCTGTTAAAACCTTTCCACAGACCCAGCTGGGGTTGGTGCTAGGCGCGAGTAAATGCAAATTAGAAAAATTACGTCTAAGAATGGAAGATCCTGTAACATCTCAGCTCCTCACAGAGGGTCTGTGTGTGGGGCAGAGTTTTCGCCGTGCCTCAAGCTCTCCTGGTCCCTTGTAAGGGTAGCAGTGGGGTGAAGTAGTCAGCAGAAGGCAGCAAATAAATTGATTCCTGTGAAATTTATATTTCCTTTCTGGGGTAATGGCGATCAGCTGGGAATTTTGGCAAAACCTTTTGTGGATTTTTCTCGCGGAGTTAAAACACATTGAAGGATTTTTGCCTTCTTGGCTCCAGTTTCCTTTTTTCTTGCCAGGTATCATTATAAGGATTCAAGAGGGATGAGTAATTAAAACCCATGCAAAGAATGCGTCTGACAATTAAATTCAAATATGTGCTTGATGAGGTGACAGACCGCAGAGCTCCTGGAGCATCTGCTTATGCCCTGCGATGGCAGGAGGGGCCCCGAGGTTCACCCCACGCTTGGGGACCCTCTGAGAAGGGACCTGCCACGCTGGGGACCCAGACCTTGGGGACAAAGAGCCATGGAGGTGCCACCAATGCACCCTGAAACCTCCCACCCCAAGCTTTGGGGCGGCCTGGGGTGAGGGGCTGGTGGCCCCTGAGCTGCCCGCAGTGCTGGCACACCGTGAATAAAAACAAGGATGAGGAAAAAAAATATGGTTTTCCTCAGGAAAGACATGAAAATAGCAGTATAAGAGGAAAAAAAGGGGGTGACGCCCCACAGGGTGCACTGGGGCGGCGGCCCGCGGGGGGAGGCCTGCGCGGAGGGACGGCCTCGGCCTCGGCCCCGGCCTCGCCCGGCGCGGCCCCCCGCGGCCGCGGGCGGACGGTGGGACGGGCAGCAGGCGGCTGGGCCGCCGGGAGCGCTGCGGAGCGGAGCGGGGCTCGGCGCCGGCGGCGGCGGCGGGAGCCACCTGCGGGAGGCGCCGCTCCGCCCCGCTCCGCTCCGCCCCGCTCGGAGCGCGCCTCTGAGGGAAGGCGCCCGGCGGGAGGGAGCGGGGAGGCGCCCCGAGCCCCGCGGAGGCGGCGGGAGTGATGGGACCGGCCCCGCCACCTGCCTGACGGCTGCCGGAGAAGCCGCCGCCGCGGGGAGCGGGTAGGTAGCGGGTCCCGCCGGTCGGGAGCGTGCCGCGGGGTGCGGGTCACCCCGGGGGACAAGGGGACGGCGGGGAGGACGGCGAGGGCCGTTCTCGCCCCTCGGTGCCCCGGGGCCAGCGCCTCACCTGCCGGCGGGCGCGGAGCCGCGGGGAGCCCGGCGCTGCGGGGCACCGGCCCGGCTCGTCCCCGCCGGGCGCTGCCGCCGGCCGGGCTGCGGGAGCCTCTGTCCCGGCTCGGGGCGAGCCCTCCTCGCTGAGCTTAATTTTTAACCCCGCTGGCATCGAGGGGAGCGCAGCCGGCGCCGCCTCTCCGGCGGCGGGCGAACAAAAGCGATAAGGGGGCTTCTCCCCGCCTCGGTACCCGCCGCCGGGGCGGCCGGAGCGGCGAGCAGCGCTGCTCGCGGGTGCCGGTGCCTGACTTCGAAGGGGCGCCTGGGGAGGAAACCGCTGACAAAAAATTCGCCTTTTCGCTGCTTTTCACGCTGGCGAGGCGTCAGAAGCAGCTCTCCGGTTGAGCCGCTGCGGTCCTGTAGTTTGATTCCTCACCGTGACTGGGAACATCAGTATTTTGGGTTTCTAAGACATGTTATGACACCATCTCTTCAGTGAAGTGGTTGCTGGAGCCAGCGGCAGCCCTCGGTGAGGTCCCACCGGAGACCCCGCTTGCGCGGCTGCCCGGGTGCCGTGCATCGCCCAGGTGGCTTGGTAGCCCTGAGGACTCATGTCCTTGCTTACAGCTTGCCGTTTTATTCAAGTTGACCATCACCGTCTGCCTGTAACCCAGTTTGCTCTTGTACAGTGAAACCGAAGCTGCTTTACATGCAGGGAGAGAGAAAGAGGAAAGGAAAGAGAGCGAAAGGAGGCAGTAAAGTTATTCTATAGGAATTGGACTAAGTGGTAAGCACATAATATGATCCCTTTCCTCTGTGTGTGTGTGTGTGTGTCACTGACACACGTGTCAAAATACCCGCTGTGCCCGTTGTATATGTTAACAGACGCCCTGGCCTGCCGGTACCAAAGTTTGTTGCAGGTTTTCTGAGGCATCTCTTCTTACAGCCCTCAGTCTAGCGGGTGAGGCAGCGTAACTCTCACACACTCAGCATCGCAGGCAGGCTAATAGAGACGTTAGATTTTAATGGCAGTAAGGCTTCTGTCATTCTTAAAGCACGGCTCCATTATTTTTCCTGTGTTTTAACAAGTTCTGTGATTATGAAAAGCAGGCAAGGTATTTTGGCACGGCAGTGACAGTGATTTAGTTCACCTTTGTAATTTGGTTTGAGGCAGGTTTTTGTCTTGTACTTTCTTGGTTTTCTTTCTTCCTTTCCCCCCCCCCCCCCCCCCATGTTTTTTTGCCATTCTGGCTTCCAGCACTGTGGAAAAACTTTCTTCATTTCAAAATGTAATGGAGACTGTTTGCTTCACAGGCTTTCATACTGTATGTTCCAAGATTTATTGTTATTTAACCATCTATTACAAGAACCACCCCTGAAGTAGTGAACTCTTCCAGAAAAATTACTTGCTTATTAGAAAATGATTCATGTCCGTCCTGAACAAGGCAGTTCTCTTTCACCAACATCTATCTCAAGGCGTGAATGCCCATAGCAGGCAGGGAAATGTGTCTGTAAAGTGTTTTAGCGGCGTGGGGAGCCCTGGGGTGGCTGTCACTGTTTCCATTCTCTAAATTTTAATGCCATTAGCAAGTGTGATTATGTACAAACCGCTTTCTAGGGGGTTCCTAGGCTGGATATCAGAGCAGGGCTTTGTACTGAGTCAAAGGGTGGATTGAGTTTATGACACAGTTTAAATAGAAACAGAAGAGCAGTACTACAGTAGAGCAGCACATCGTAATTCATTCAGTATCGTTTTGTGATAGCCGTTCAGGGAAGTACTCGCTTCTTACGAGTTTGTTCTGTTTGAGAACGTCTTTCAGGGTCACCCACAGGTACGCAGCTGAACGTAGAGAGTGTTAACCCTGTTTTCTTCAGCTTTTTGGTTTTGTTTTAAACAAAAAGGAAAAGAGAAAGGAAAAGGAAAGAAGAGGCTAACTGGTAGGTCTCTTTAAATTTAGACTACTTTTTAAATTCCTTCATTTTTCTGCTTAACCATTTTATTTTTTAAAGAGGAAAGATCTACACAGAAAGAAGTACTATGCACTAATAAATAAGACATATTTATTCTATTTATTGTAGCCCAGAACTGATTTGGTACCAGTTATGTCTCCAGATAAGATACGATTACAAAGAGTTCAGTAAATGCCTTGGTGTGTGAGCACTGTTTAGGTTCTATGGTCAGGTATAAACTCACAACTGTATCTTATTGTTAGGTTTTAATAACATTTTAAATAATAGAAAAGTTCTGTAACTGATGAAAAGGCTTTTTTATCCCATATGTCTGCAATGTGATCGTAGCACAGAGGCAGCAGGGGAGGGGTGCGGGAAGGCTTGCTCAGAGACGTGAAGCCGAGTCAGTACTGCTTTACAGAGCACAGCGCAGGCACAGATACCATCTTCTGAAGCCTTTTTTGGGGACCAACTTGAGTCCCAGCTCCTGTCTTGTTCTCTTCATTGGGCGGCTGCCCTCTACTGTCTAAAACTGCCTGGGAAAGTGCTGGCCTTGCTGCAGCGGTGACGGTAGGGAGATGAGGGAGGGCAGGTTGCAGGGAGAGCTAATTTCTCTTCTCAGCCCCGATGATGCTCTCTGAGGAAGCAGAGAAGCTGTTGGGCACGCAGTCCCTTTGTCAGGTTCCTGTGCTGACAAGCACGAGGGAATCTTGCTGCTTGTGCAAATAACAACAGACAAGACACTTCTAATTTTCCCCTGCCAGCTAAATAAACCAGCCAAAGGCCAGCATTGGCTCAGTTAGCAAGAATGATTTTTAGATCCAAGAAGTGGCATGGGTGGTGCAATTTAGACAGGGATTCTGTCTACCAGGAAAGCTTCAAATGTAATTTGTGGAAATAACTTTGGTGTGAAGCAGATGAGAGCAGACTGCTTATAAATATGTGCTCTTAATAACGGGATCTGCTACCTAATGCACAGCAGAACTGTGATTTAGTCTGCTCTCATTTTCTAACTGGGAGACCAGTAAAGATTTCTGCATATAGCCCTCACTGTCACAAGTAGGACAGTTCACAGTTGAGTAATGCTAGTGTATATTGTCTTTGTGGGGATGGAGTGGTATCATCTGTCCCTGTTACCTTCTTTTTCTGTGTTTTCCTAATCACTGTTATACAACAAGTGTATTTGATATACAGCGTGTGTTCCCCAGGCCATCCTTATACCAACGTGAGACTATCATCTCATTTGATAGCTTGCAAAACTCAGCCACATCAAATATTAATCTCTGCCATGGAAGGACCCAGAGGAGCTGATGGTTTTCCTTGAATACATAAGCAAGTATTTTCCAATTTTGGGACATCCAAAATTATGCAGTTTTGCTTCATGTTTAATATTACCTGTATTTTCCCGCATGACTTGCCTGTTAGGTATAAAACAACACATTCTATAGAGCTTAGCCCTTCTAGAAAAAAATACATCCCTTTAAAGATGTCCTGTTTGTTAATGAAAAAAATTACCAACAGAATGTCTGGTTGCTTCTTGAAGAGTCAGTACCTGCCTCTGTGGGCATCAGTAGCATCAGCTCTGTTCATCTGCATCTGTTTTTTGGAATGGAAATGTTTTGATATCCTGCATGAGTCAATTGATATTTTGAACATTGTGTGCTTTAATTATAGCCTCTGTTCCCAAAGAGGATGCTACCAACAATGGAAGAATCCAGGCCCAATATTTGAGTTGGACACCTTTGGACTTCAGCAGTCTGTAGCTTCAGAAGTCTTTTTTAGTGCATCTTAGGGATGGAGTATTCCTACAAAAAGCCTTGGAGAGAAGGATTTTTCTTTTTCATTCTTAGATAGCTGTGGTCATCTCCTGCATGACTTGCTTTGGTTTACTCGTTTGAGGTATTTCAGGAATGATCCTGCAGTTGTGATCAGTGTCACCTCAGCAGGGTTTTAAATATGTGTAAGCTCAACATAATTGTGAAGTTTTGTTTGAATAATCTTTGTATGAGGGAGATCCTGCCTGCCTTCCTGCCCAGGGCGCAATGCCTCCTGCAGCGATTCAGCTGTATGGCTAATTTTCAAATAAACTAAAGTTACACATTTTCTTGACACAGTACTAGTGCACGCTGTTTTCTGCAGTCTGAGGCACTCTGCCTGGGGTTCATAAACACATTTACAGTCCCGTTTGCCTCCCTGTGCTCAGAGGGGCTTGGTTTGCATTTCTAATTAATTGAGTTTATAAAGGAATAAGCCAGTATGTTAACTGAAAATTCCCTCAAGAATTGTAAACTTACTTCGTTAGCTGCCCTCGTGTAATCTTATCACCCTTTCTCATGTAAGCCTAGGGGAGAGCGAATGCTACATGGAGCAGAAACCTTCCTCTGGTGTGAGTTGCAAGGGGAAGTGAGTCTCCCGTGCGGTCGTGTTCTGCAACCCAGCTCCTGTTCAGGTTACCTTTTTCATCCACCTGGCTGTTCCTACCATCACCTTGATGTCTCTGGCTAAGACAGCAAACGGTGTGAGGTGATTTAAGGACCTCTCTCAGTGGACTCAGAGAGTAGGTGGGAGGTTTCAGAGAATGCTGTAATCTAGCTGAAGTAAGACACATTTACTCTCTGCAGGAGCTATGGTTTCCGAATGCAGTTTACACAGAGTCTGAATTTTCTTTACACTGTGTGAAGACAAATACCATAATTTCCCACTGATGTCAACTGGGAGTTGGTGGCTCAGCCCATCTAAAGGTTAAATGCAGAGTGTTTCAGTGTTGACCTGGGATACTTGTTTTAGGATTCTTGTTAAGGTATTAGTTTAATGCTGAGAAGCCTGAAGAACTTAACGATAGTTGGCTCCATTCAAATCGCTTGACCCTTATTATATTATACTTGGTTATCAAGCCATTACTTAGCAAGGTAGATTAATCTTGCAACACGTTTGGATGAGTAACTGGACTTCCTTTTGCTTTCCACAGACCGGCATTCAGAATGGCAGGCTTGTCCACTTTAATCCTCCTTTTGTGTGCTGCTAAAGATGTGATGCCCTCCAGTTCCCACTGGAAGCCAACTTGGCCATCTTACAGAGTTCCAGTTATCCTGCCACAGTCTACCCTTAACTTGGACAAACCGCAGTTTGATGCTGAAGCCAGACTGGAAGTGGTATCTCCCTGTGGCCCAACGTGCCACAAAAGTTCTCCGCTGCCAACTTACGAAGAAGTGAAGAACTACCTGTCCTATGAAACCTTGTACGCTAATGGGAGCCTCACTGAAACTGAAGTGGGCATATATATTCTGAGCAACAGCGGTGATGGGTCTCAAGGCAAATCTCGAACTAAGAGGCAGATCTATGGCTATGACAGCAGGTTTAGCATTTTTGGGAAAGACTTCTTGTTGAATTACCCATTCTCCACATCGGTAAAGCTATCTACAGGTTGCACAGGGACACTAGTGGCTGAAAAGCATGTTCTTACTGCCGCTCATTGTATCCATGATGGCAAGAGTTACGTCAAAGGAGCTCAGAAACTGCGGGTGGGGTTCCTAAAGCCCAAACTGAAAGATGGCAGCAAAGGGGCCAATATCACCAACTCAGCAATGCCTGAGAAAATGAAATTCCAGTGGATCCGAGTGAAACGGACACATGTCCCCAAAGGATGGATCAAAGGCAATGCCAATGACATTGGCATGGATTATGACTATGCCCTGCTGGAGCTCAAGAAGCCTCATAAAAGAAAGTTTATGAAGATAGGTGTGAGCCCACCAGCAAGACACTTGCCTGGAGGGAGGATTCACTTCTCTGGTTATGACAACGATCGTCCGGGAAACCTGGTTTACCGTTTCTGTGATGTCAAAGATGAAACATATGACCTGTTGTACCAGCAGTGCGATGCCCAGCCGGGTGCGAGTGGATCTGGGGTGTACGTGAGGATGTGGAAGAGGCAGAATCACAAATGGGAGCGTAAAATTATTGGAATATTTTCAGGCCATCAGTGGGTGGACATGAATGGCACCCCACAGGATTTCAATGTAGCTGTTCGCATCACACCCCTCAAATACGCACAGATCTGTTACTGGATCAAAGGCAACTACCTTGACTGCAGGGAAGGATAAAGACAATGAAACTCCTTGAAAGCACTTAATGACTGGTTTTAATTACTCATCTGAGGACAGGCTAGACTTCTGCTGCAAATGTGTGTGATACGATCTGGTAACATCAGGATATGATATATAGCTTTTCAAGCAAGCCACCTTGTTGTCGGGACAGGGGCTGTGTGGTGCTGTCATTACAGCTCGAAACTGGGGAGAAAGGAACGTCTGCTGGGTGGGGAAGGAGCAGGTGGACTTGCTGAATTTGCAGCTGAGCAACTGAAGATTAATTAGGGGCGGATCAGTAAACAGTACGAAATCAGAACTGTCTCCAAAGAATCTTATAAAAGGGACGCTGTTGACTATCTCATGCCTACAATGTTTGTTTTAATAAATCCTAGGATTAGTAGAAATGCTTTGATCTGAACTTTTAAAAGAAAATATTTCTATGCTGTTGGGGGCTGAAGAGGGGCATTTAATAGTGTTTGCAACCCAAACATTACAGCTTTGTGTTCCTGCATGAGAAAGGGAGTGTGAAAAGGGCAAGGCATGCGCTGTGGGAGATGAATGCCACACAAATAGCGTGAAGGGTAAATAACTGCATAACACTTCTAACCTTCTTTCAGCCTGAGTGATTTGAGACTTTATTAGTAACATAGTTAAGAAAAATGCTTTTTGAGCAAACAGACCTTGATGTTGCAAGGACTTGACTGTGAAGATGATGTTGGTCATATGAGCAGTGCCATTGCGCCCTGCTTTGGGAAACACAAATCATATATGGGCTTAAATATAGCAGCTGGGGCATAGCCTTACACCTAGCAGGATCCCTATGAATATACTGTTATAGAAAGCGTATGGGGACAGAGGCTTGTTTTCTGTTAGGACCTACTTAGATCTTTTAAGGGAAATCTCATGTCAGCAACTCAGATTTTCAGAGGGGAAGCCTGTCTTGGCTCTTGCTGGTCATCTGAATTGCCGCCTGCAAAGCAGGTAAAGGGGAGAGCAGGACAAGGGTTCTACTGAGTGTTCCCCCTTTTTGTTGAAGATCCATGCTGTTCTACCTAAAAATACACCAGGTAGAGGGACCCTAGATTTATAAGTGTCTCTCTATCTTATCCCTTTGACGGTATAATTTGTGTGGCATCTTGACTTGTGTTTATTGTGTTGTTTGGGGCAGGAATCCTCCTCCCCATCAAATTGTTGAGTTACAAATAATTCTTGGCAAATGCAGAGTTCAGTAATTCTGCACACTACCTGACAGTAGTATCATTACTGTACAGGTAGTAATTCAGCCACATTATAGGGTGCAATCTGAGTTTGCTATGAAGTGATGCCCTGCTGTCTCTTATAGGTAACAATGACTTACATTTTTACTGTAGCAGAATTGCAGTTTGAAACAAGAACTGTCTTTTATAGGTAAAATCAGTCCAGCCAAATACTTGTAGCTCAGCAAACAGCATTGGGAAGTCAGTGTGGTCCGTACAAACAGTGTTTCTTGGTGGATTGTGCCACTGTATTGCAGAAACATGGTTAAGCACGTGCTGCCGTGCCAATATTATTTTTTTAAATAGGAGGATAGACACTGGCTCCCGTTCCAGTCTCTCTTCCATCCATCTCTCCCTGTCTCCTGAAGCTTACCAAGTTGCCCGTGGTGCTTGGTGTTGTGGGGCAAATGCAAGTCCCTGGTGTGAAATGGCAGAGCTGGGAAGGAATGAATCTAAGCAGAGCTTCCCTATGCTGTACAAGTTAATTCAGCTAAGCCTTTCTTACACTCTACTAATTACTATGGCATTTGTAAACATATGCCTGATGGTGCTTTATCTTTGGCTCTAGTTCTGAAAAACATTTTTTGCTAGAGCTGCCTATGATTATTATTTTTATTGGTGCAGCGTACAAAAACATGGACCCTCATGTGGGCTTTTGGTGCACTCAGATACAAGCAGTTACTAATGCTTTGAAATATGAATAATCAGCATATGTATCTGATGGTCTTTTTCTGCCTTTTTATTTTAATTTCCTTTACTTAATGGCTGTTATCTGGAGCACTTTTGTTTGAATGTATCACAGTGAATAAAGAAAAGTTACGGAATTTCAATGCAGACATTCTTGTATTTGTGCTATACTTGGGTTGCGCTTTCAGTCTCGTTTCAGTTACTTATTGGGAAGGACATTCAGATACAGAACAAATGTATTAATATCCTCAATGCTGTTTATTTTCCTTCAGTTTTCTTTTGTCTCCACCTGTTACAGAAGTAATTTAATACTTTTTTTTCAGTAGGCTTAATTACTTCATGTCTTTGGACAGTAATAATCAATCTTAGCTTTCATATAATTATTGCAGTTCTAAAGCCAGTCATGAGCTCAGATTAGTTGAAGCTGAAAATAACCTATTAGACTAAAGAGGCACATTTTTTCAATTAACTTTAGGGTCGATAAACTATGGAGGAATTTGAACCAGTCAGTATAAGGTCATAAATCAGGTCCATCTTCTTTTTCTCGTAGTTGATGCAGTAAGAAAAAAGTTCCTCTGAAGCCAACAGTGAGAGTCACAGTTTTTTGAGGAACACTGGAGTGCAGAAATATTCTACTTTTTGATTGAGGAATTGCTGTCCATTCACCTTTCCTGATTTCTGGATGTGCATGGTATGTTATGTGGGCTTCAGAACATCAGTCCTGCCTTATGGGATGTATTTCCCATCCATTGGTCCTATGTTCTCAGTTGCTTCGTTGGGCTGAGATCTTTTGTTCTCTTGAGATGACTGGCAGAGTGGAGTTGTGCAGAAGGCAAATGAGCTAGAGTAATGTGAGCAAGTTGGTTTGTTTTTTTTTAAAAGTATGCAGCAAGTTTAGTGTAATCAGGGATCAGAGAGTCTCCTTCTACTGTACACCCTATGCAAACATTCCAGATCGTTTTTGGAAAGAAAAGGAAGTCTTGGATAACACGGGCAGAATCATTGTGCTAAAGCTCAACATTTCACCTGCACCCACCTGAGTTGGTGGAGATTTTGCCAGCGTATTCATTCAGCGTGGGGTTGGGCCATTGCTAGGCAGGTTTGGAAATTGCATTCTGAGTATATTTGCTTTGATGCTGTAAAAAGGGCTTTTTTAAAACCAGACCTTTAAATCATGAGAAAGATAGATAGCCATGCAGCCAGCATAGTTCGTCAAGGAAACACAAGTAACTAAACTATATACAGGCACGACACTATAAATTTCATTGTCCAGCTGATCACGACTGCTGATAATCTGCAGAACTGAATCGAGTGCCTCATTATTCTCGTATCTTAAGGCAGAACAGCAGATGGGTATAGAGGGGCTGTTGTGGTTGTGAATGGGAAGGATTACAGTCTTCTGCTCCTGCATCTTTAAGAGTCTGACATAAGAAAAATTCTAGTTAATATGATATAAATCCCTCAGAGAACGGTGCTGGAGATGGAAACTAAGGTCTCAAGAAAGCACAGACCATCCCGAGCTCTTCCAGAGCACACAGTGAACTTAGTCTACTGAAGACTGCAGAATATCATCGAGTTTCTTTCTCAGAGGAAAGGTATTTTCCTTGCATCTGTAATTGTTTTGCAACTGAATTCCCAGGCTTGCCTGTTTAGAGGGCAGCCCTCGTCTTAAAAGTTGCACGCTGAACTCCAAGCAAGTATAATACATGCTTGAAATTCTTTTCCGTGTTTCCACTTAATCTGCCGTTTGTTAGCGGGTTTTGGTAGCGTGCCAATGCAATATGCACAGGCCTTGAGAAGAGAAGCTTTCAAAGAGTGGATAAAGTATGATGGGTGGGTAAAAACTTCTTTGCTTTCCCGGAGTAAAAAGGAAGCGTGGACAGAGAAGAGCAGCAAAGAGCGAAAGGGCAATATGATTCATATCACAGGAGCAAGATTCGCAGCGGATCGGTTGCGGTGTATATATGTGCATGTATGGATGTGCATGTGTGTAGGGTTTTTGTGAATAATACTGTTCGTTTCCATTCCCTGTTCTACTAGGTATAGAAGATGATGATGAACTAATGAGCAGAAGTAAATTAAGCCTCTTAAAATGAGTGCGTAAATACCAAATCTGAAGCCGGTGTGCAGCACATCTGAGAAGTTTAGACTGTGACTTGTCTATAGGGGCACAGGAAAAGCATAAATCAGCGACATCAGAATTAGGAACTGGATCTCTTCCACCCAGAAGGTGGTTTTTCCTGTCTCACACGGTGACTGTTAGGTTGCATGTGCTTTGTGCCTGCTGTTAAAGGTAGTGTGGGCTTTTATAGGTAAATGATTAAACAAGAGAAGAGAAACGTCTTAGCATGCCCCAAACACTATTATCAACACTGATTATTCCCAGGATAAAATTACCAGTCATGCTTTGTGTGTGGATTAATTTTGAACTAAATGGGAATAGGTTGAATCATGAAGCAATCTCATACTGTTTTTCATCTAAAGATCTCTAACAGTAATTAAGTGATTGTGGCTCTAGGGGAGACAATGAATGTTCATCTGCAAACATTTTATGGACAATATTTATTTTTTTTACGATAAATTCCCTTTAAAAGATAAGCATGCATCAGCAGAGATCTACAAGAAGTTACTTCGCCAAGCAAATGATCATGATATAAAATACGCCATCTAAATAGCACATACAATGAAAATATCTGATACATGTTACCTGACATTTGCTCATTTGCACTTATTTCAGTTTTGGAAATCACCGTTCATGCCGATTTGGTGAGGAGAGAGTATTCTTCTGGCAAGTCTGTCCAACTCCAATGCAAAGAGCGTGTTCATGAAATATTGACGTGATGGGAGTGTGAAGGTTGTTAGCTCTTACTGGAGTGACAGCAGTAATAAGGTATAATAAATTCTTCCAGCTTATCCTAAACAATTTCCTATAACTATTTTATGCCAAATTATCGTAGGTTTGGTGATTTTCCACAGGTTTCCACATGAAGAAGTTAATTTAATGATGATTTAGATTTTTTTTTGCATATCCTCTGAAGCCAGATGTATTTACTGCTATGGGCAGGTCAGAAGAGGACAAAAATGTTCACATTTGCAAAAGTTCATTAAAGGCTTTTCTAACATAAAGTCCCACTTCTGAGATGAAGCTGAACTATATTTATTTGCCATCATACAGAAAGGGGTAGGTTTAAATTGGGTAGTTCAGATGAGTTTAAACCTGAGCTAGCTAGAAAAGAGTTCCTTTTTGGTATTTTCCCACTGTCTCCATCCTTTTTTTTTTCTGTTCCTGCCCATCCTTGGAAAAGAAAACTTCCCGTGATGAAAAAGAATGGAGATCCTTAAAAATGAGGGGATAAGGTGCACTTCAGAAAACCTATTCGGCTGGTATGTTTGTGCTTTCCTGCTGCAAAGAGGGTGCCTACCCAATGGCTTGGCTGTTCTGATCATTCTGGGACAGGCAAGTAGCACTTGCTTTGGTTTTGACCAAAAATTTCCACCTGGGTCAAAGAAACCTTTCTGATAAAAACTTGTTTGAAATCAGAATCATAGAATCATAGAATCATCAAGGTTGGAAAAGACCCTTAAGATCATCGAGTCCAACCGTCAACCCATCACTGCCAAGTCCATCTATCCCATGTTCTCTATCCGTTCTTTAAATAACTCCAGGGATGGAGACTCAACCACTTCCCTGGGCAGGCTGTGCCAATGGTTGTCCACCCTCTCAGTGAAGAAGTTTTTCCTAATATCTAACCTAAACCTCCCCTGGCGCAGCTTGAGGCCATTTCCTCTCATCCTATCACTCGTTACTAGGGAGAAGAGACCGACCCCCACCTCGCTACAGCCTCCTTTCAGGTAGTTGTAGAGAGCGATAAGGTCTCCCCTCAGCCTCCTCTTCTCCAGGCTAAACAACCCCAGCTCCCTCAGCCGCTCCTCAATAAGATTTGTGCTCCAGACCCTTCACCAGCTTCGTTGCCCTTCTCTGGCCACGCTCCAGCACCTCGATGTCCTTCTTTTAGTGAGGGGCCCAACACTGAACACAGGACTCAAGGTGCAGCCTCACCAGTGCCGAGTACAGGGGCACTGTCACCTCCCTGGTCCTGCTGGCCAAACTGTTCTTGATACAAGCCAGGATGCCATTGGCCCTCTTGGCCACCTGAGCACACTGCTGGCTCGTGTTCAGGCGGCTGTCAACCAACACCCCCAGGTCCTTTTCAGCCAGGCAGCTCTCCAGCCACTCCTCCCCCAGCCTGTAGCATTGCATGGGGTTGTTGTGACCGAAGTGCAAATGTTTCAACAAAGCTTCAGTTTCTGTGAATTGCTATAAAAGGCTATTTTTCTAATGAATTTCCAATCAGACCATGCTTCACTTAACTTCCTGTGGTGGTGTTCTGGTCCCCATGGGAAGGAGGATGGTGCCCCTGCTTGGAAGACAATATTACTGCTTATCAACAGCATTCAACAAAATTCTCTGTCCAAAAGTCATGTTTTACCTCAATTTATTGCAGTCTTGTTCATTCTGAATGGAGCACGCAGGGGCTCGTTTTGTTGTTGGTAGGGAAAGGAGCACGTGAGGAGGTATGCACCGCTGCGGTGCAGGGTCAACCGACCGTGGGACCAGAGACTACGGAAACAGGTGGAACGACAAGGGCTTTCTGGCCTCCGCTGTCTCACAAAAGCTTCCCAAAGAAGCTTCTTCTCACAAAGAAGCGTGGGGTGGAAGAAAATGTCACACTGGGCTTCATCCCGCACCCACCAAAGTCTGCTATTGTGTCGGGTGGGAGCAGGATCCGTGCGCAAAGGGATCTGCCACACGGCTTAAATGTCACCAGTCGTGTGGGAGCACTTCTCTCCAGCCAGCCCTTCTGAGGGATCATTGTGGGCAATGAAAGGGCAGGAAAGACTTTCCCAGAGCGTGTGGGTGGGCGAAAAGCAGCCCTTCATGCTGGGAACGCATCGGTTGCGCAGATATAACTCCAAAATGTGTTTTCCCTGATATAAAGGGTTAGGCTGAGTGAGTTCTGCAGGTGCAAGGAGAGCAGCTTTGCTCAGCCGGACCCCTCTCCATGCTCAGAGATACCTGGCTACAGCCCAGTGGGAGGGGGATTGCCACACTCTCACCGTTATGGGTGGACCATTCAATGCCTGCCACCTGCCTTCTGTGGGAAAATATTATTTAACAAGAAGAAGAAGAATAAAAAATGAGAGAATAACCTGAAAGAAGCTATAAGATGTGTTCAGTTCACAGTAGCAATGAAATAACTGCCTACAAATGGGTACCCAGAAATACTCGTATTTTTTCTAAGTACCTGTGGCCCCTGCTGTTGTTGCCAGTGCTAAAAACCTTAACTGCCTGGGCTGGACCCAAGCGTATAGGCACTGTGAAGACATCTGCATTAGAAATTCACGTTTCCTGGGCTTCACCATAAAAACAGACTTTCTGTCTCTTTGTTTCCACCAGACCTCACTCAGGAAAAACAATCCCCTTTTAAGTGTGTGATCTTAAGCTTTGTATAATGAAATATCTTTAGGGTATTTCTTAGTAATCGGCTCCCTGAGTTCTTCCTGTGAGACATTCTGCTGCTCTTCCCAGCTTTATGTCATCAGCAAATTTCATTCATGTGCTCCTTCTTGTGCAAGTGTTGCTGGTGAATATATTTGGTTAAGATTGGCTAAGAGTGATTCTTGAGAAACTGCGCTTATAACCTCCCTCTACCCTGATGGTCCCTCTTTCAGCACCTTTTGTCTCTGCTTCAGCCAGACCCTTTTGCTAATAATTCCCTACATGGCACCATTTCAATTGCTTTGCTGAAATCCAGTTAGATGAGGTCCCCCAAAACGGATTATTATGAATTAAATCACTGCTTGAGCAATGCTAAGAATCTGCAATAAATTTTGTGCAAAATAGATGGCCTATTTCATCATGCTCACTTTAATCTTTATTTTAATGTTCACCAGAAAGAAACACTTGAATTAAGATTACAGTTTTGGGGCATAGCTTTTAGTGTAATACTATCAAAATAACTGAGGGTCTTATGGGGCAAAATCTCAAAATTATCCAAGTTTCAAGCTTAGGGAAAAAGTCGTATACATTCATTTTTATTAAGCTCTAATCTGGAACATAAACACTGTATTGGTTCTCTTTCTTCATATAGCTGATTGTTTCGAAGCTGATAAGCAACAAATAAAGCCTAGAGACAGCTGTGATTTTTTAATTCTCTGTAGCTGCCTTATTTGCGTTGTTACTAATCAGAGCAGACGCAAGATCTTAGCATCATCATGATGATAAAACAGCTCATTCTTTTGATGTCAGATAAAACGCGATTTTGATGTGATTCTGAAGCCAAGAATCATAAAATCTGCTGTCATAATATCTTTCTCTACACTTGAAAGGGCTGCGAGACATCTGGAAATAGAAGAATCTTTTCTTTTGCCCCATAAAAAATAGTGTTGCCCTCCTTTTCCTCCCAGTTTTGACTCTTTCAATCTGGAAAGATTACAAAAACAGTCTGTGAAGTCAGTTTATGGAAGACTTTAGTAGAAATCCTCTGTTTGGGGTATGAAATATTTTGCATATTTGAACACAAGTTAAATCAGGAATCAAAGTTTCAAATATCATCGCCACTAGGTCACACAATCCCACTATTTCGGAGCTGCCACTGATGAGAGGGGCACAGTTCCCTGCATCACCACCTTGCCTCTGCCACAGCCTCGGAGGGATCTCCAGCACTCAGGGGTGACCTGGCCTGAGCTGGGGGCTGCCAGGACCCCTATGTCTCCTGCCGCAGGGCAGCGGGCGCAGCCCGGGTAGTGCTGGCTGCTTGGCACCCAGCTGGGATTTGTGGTTTCCAGCACCATTGGGGTGCAACAACCAGACTCATGTACCCATCTGACCTGAGCAAATCCTGTTTGATCGCTCTTAGGTTGGACTAAGTTACTTCCATAGCTCCTTTTTGGTTTGTTTGGGTTTGGGTTTGGGTTTGGGTTTGTTCATCTCTATTGTTAGCTGCTCCCAAATTTCCATAATAATCTTCCCTTGTGATACAGGGAGAATTGTAGCCTCTGGACTGATGTGCAGGGAGACTTTTTGTTATGTTTATACCAAACACTGGCACCTTCACTGTAGTCACTTGCTTTATTTTTCCAGTGCATGATTTTTCCAGAAATCCTGTTGCTGAAGGGACAAACCATAGGAAACCGTATGCCCAGCAATGAATGCTTGCTTTTGTGAAAGATCTGTAGGTTGAAGGTGAAATGGGAACAGGCTGCAGGATTTAATGCACTATTTCACCTGATCCCTCTGAATTTAATACATATGGTGGCTTCAGGTCTCACGACACTTCACAACAGACAAAGTACCATTGCTATTGTATTCTTTAATAAACGCAGAAATCAAAGTCTGCAGCTTCTGAGTTCTGCATGTATTTTTGATGCTTAGTGCATGATACGTGCCTGCTAAATGTTCTTACCAAGGCAGAACATGGTATATTAAAAGGCATGTAAAAGAGAACGCATGGCTTGCTTTGATCTTGATCTTCTTGCCACTGAAGGTTTACATTTGCTCTTCATGCACTATATGCAATTTGTTTGGCTTTCAATAAAAATGACGGACAGAATTAATAACGGCCCTGATATCTCATCAGGAGATGCATTCCAAAAATATCTGTCTATCTACACAGTGAGTGTATGAAAGCCTATATAGGATCCTTGTCAATAAAATTCTTCTGCTTCACTCAAAGAGAGACTTTTCATTAGTTTGGAAAAATATTTTCCTCATTATGATGGCTCATTTTCGTGCATCCAGAAAGATATTGAAGGTAACTGATCATTTCTAAAGAATAAACCTTTCACACTACTAGTGCCTAAGTTTGCCTTTTGTTCATTGAAAAAAAATAAAAGAATGTTCTTCGTGGCAAAGGATGAGGCTATGTTGTAATGCTCTGGGACACATTGGAGAAAGCAGATGGTACTGTTTAATTAACAAGTTTTATCAATGTACATCAGCCTTGAATTAAAGCTGCATGGGCCAAGAGGATGCTCACATTTCTGAACTTTGGAACGATTTGGAGATTGCAAACTTAAACTGTTCTACAGGGCTCCGTCTGGTACCCACACTGGTCAGCAGCACATGTGGATCATGGTCTTATACCACAGACCCTCCATCATTTGAGCTAAATCAGAAACTGCGTCGCTAGATAGTTGGGTTTTTGAGGGTGGTCCAGCTATGTAGCCAGGGATGGGAGTTATCTTTGTCCTTATGCTTCTCAGACGCTTCCTGACAACAAAGGAATGGTTAAACTTAGGACTCTCAGATTCCAATCCCTGCCCTAACGAACAGAAATTCCTCTGTATATTTTCCTGCCAAGTTTTATCTCGTTTGCTGCACTCCTCTTTCTTCCTCATCACTACCATCTGGTGCTGGAGGCATTCCACTTTGTGTTGTCTAAACTGGCTATCAGAGAGTTAATGAATACCTGGGTAATACAGGATGGAGACGTGTTCCATGCTTCCTGCACGTCCTGTTTAGTCAGTGGGATTTCCCCCTCTCCTCAGCTTTATTTGTGATGCAGTAAAAATAGATCAGCAGAGTTCCATGCAGTATCGTGAGCAGAGTTTACTTTTAATCGAACTATGTGGTCTTTTTACAAAATCAGTGACAAAGCTGCTATTAAATACCTTTGAAGTTCTTCATAGCCTCCAACCTCAAATGCTCTAGCAAAACAGATCCATTAAAGCTTTTAGCTAAGAGATAAAGAAGGTGAGTAACAAGAGCTTGGAAACAAAGCTGGCTCCATTTCTTTTGCAGTGTTGAACAGCTCTTCAAATACCAATGGGCATGAGCAAGCCCAGCCTCGGAAGGGAAGGAAGATAAGAACATGTTTGGATGTAATCCATTCTCAAGAAGACAGAAATGATGAGGGAGAAACCTTCTCACAAACAAAATCATAGTTTTGTGTCAAACACAGTGTCAAGCCCAAGGACTGTATTTATGTCAAAAATGGAAATATCCACCAGCTGCTGTGTGGTCCAGGTACCAGCAAGTTGAAAACAAGACCCTGGTCTCTTAAACTGCGTGGGATTTATGTCTGTCCACAAGGTGATAGGTGACATTCAGCCCTTTCCCCTGACTGATGACTGTCCAAACACCGAGAGCTTTTTCTAGTAAAGTCAAAGTCAAGAGGTGTCTATAAAAGTGCTAAACCAGGAGGCTGGTAAGAGTGGGTCTCTGCCTGGGGACAGCCTGTCTGCCATAGACAGTAAAAAGCCCATCCAGCCAGAAAAAAGAAAGCATTAGAGATTAAAATCATGAGGTCACAGTACACAGATTTGCTGTGAATGTACCAAACTGGAACCCTTCTCCACCCCTGCACAGTTTCAGTGGGGAATACTCCTCCCCTGCCTGTATGAAACTTTAACCAAAGCTGCAATTTACTTGTAGAAGACAGTGAATATAACATCTTCTTTCTCCCAGGCTCGCTCACCAAGCTTCTCAGTCCATCTCCTTCCACAACCAGTCACCTCTTTCCTGGCTTTTCTTCCTCTTTTTATGCTCACTCCTTCACCTGGGCTGGTTCCTGTCACCAGTGGTCTGAGCTGGCTCCCACAGAGATGAGAGAGGAGGATGCCCTGGCCATGTGTTCCCTTCTTCAGCCTGTATGTCACCTCTGCATTGATTCCAAATCTGTATCTTTGACTACCTGTCCCCAACCAGATCCCCCCGTCACAGTCTCACATGAAAATTTAGATCCTTCTCAATTTCTCTGTCACAGCTCCTAATCCTTCCTAATCCCAAATTTCCAGCTGCCTGCTAGTCCTCTCCCTTTTCCTACTCCTATTTTAAACATTTCCATTTCAAATGCTTCTTTCTTGGTGCTCCTGGGAGTCTGGGTCACCCAAAGCAGAATAGATACCAAGTCCCAAAACTTCGTTGCAGCACCAGACACAGCTCTTCATCACTGGGAAGGTCAATGTTTGTCCCTGCTGTCTTCAACCGGAGCAGTCGCAGAGGTCTGGTGGATTCGATGCCTTTGCAGTCAGATTAGTGCCGGGGCCTGGTTAGCACCACGGTCTCATGAGTGTAAATGGTTTGAGCACATGGGAAAAAAAATGAAAGGTTTGAGCATGACCAGTAAGGACAGACTCTTCAAAGATGGTAGCTATTTGCACAGAAGAAGCTTCTGTAGAGTAAATATATGTTGTTGGTTTTTTTTTTTTCTGAGAGCTTAGAGATTGGTCAGATTTGGGCAGACTTTTAGAAAACAAGGGAAATACAACTGCTGCAAACACCTGGTCTTCTAAAATATAAGCTCCTCTTCCAAGTCCAGCAGCACTAGAACAGCCTCTTTTTACCAAAATGGTTTGGTTTTGTTTTTTTTTTTTATCCTGTGCAACAATCATCTCTTTCATCTCCTTGTTTCAACCAAGGAATGAGTGAAGTTTCCAAGAATATGTCAGCAGAAAGCTGAACTTCAGGAACGTCACTATCTTACAGCTTGAGTTTGCCAAGATCTTAGGACCTTTAACCGAGATCTTATAAAGGAGAGTATCAGGGAACCTCAATAACAGGCAGTGAGCTCCGAGACTTGTAGCTGAGGGCTGACAGGAGTTAGGGAGCAGAGGATCTGAGACAGGAGAGGTCAAGAGCTCTAGAGCTGTTCAAAGTGTTTTGAAGGCAATGCCAGGAAAAGCTGCGTATGGAGGTGGATGACTGAAGAGGGAGTGTTGAGGCAGCAAAAAGGGTGTGGAAGATGAATCGGACATCTGTTTCTTCATTATGGGAACTGTGGTTCAGTTACAGGTAGAAGTGGGTGGAAAACCCCCTTTTCACCTCCCCAGTGAAGGCAAAAAGCTGTAGTAGAAGAGGGGAGAAAATTGACATGGAGGAAAAGAGGCATACATGAAAGGAAGAGAAAGGCAAAATGATTGTTTTCCCTGGGAAATATGGTGTTTTAGTTGAGTTAGAAGAGAAATTTACTACAAACCTTAATAACTGAATGATATCACTGCAAAGAAATCCTATAAACCATTTTCACCTTATTTTGTACAACTTCATCTAACCTACGGCAGAGGATGACAACTTCAACAGCTGTAGAGCTTTCTGACAAGATTCAAATGTAAATATCTGAAGCAAAATAATCGGGACAGATGTGACTTCAGATAGATGTGGTGTGGTGTAAATTTGAGACAATTAGCGTTAGGATTAAGTTTTAAATGATCAGGCAATTAAATTCTGAGGAAGAATGCTAACTTGGAGGAAATACTGAGATTTAACCTTCTGGGGATTTTTATGCTCTGTTGAGCAGAAGAACTCAAACCATATTGGCCTGTTTGGAGAATTTCATTGTCACTGAAAGAGAAGCTAAAAACAAACCATTTCTCATTTTATACCAGACCCAGAAGGAAGATAATCCAGTGATCAGAGGTTAGTCTGGAATTCAGACCTGGATTTACTTTCCCTGACTGTGTAACCACACACAGATTTGGAAGACATTTAAATGTCAAACTCCAATGAAATAAAGAGAATTAGTCTGGGTTTTTACTTCTCTGGATACAATTTGGGCTGAGTAAATGCAGATGTGTGTGATATGATAAACACTTCTTCACAGTCAATGGAGAGGAGAAGCCATTTTCATAGAATCATAGAATCGTAGAATCATTTAGGTTGGAAAAGACCCTTAAGATCATCAAGTCCAACCGTTAACCCAGCACTGCCAAGTCCACCACTAAACCATGTCCCTAAGCACCACGTCTACCCTTCTTTTAAATACCTCCAGGGATGGGGACTCAACCACTTCCCTGGGCAGCCTGTGCCAATGCCTGACAACCCTTTCAGTGAAGAAATTTTCCTAATATCCAATCTAAATCTGCTCTGGCGCAGCTTGAGGCCATTTCCTCTCGTCCTATCACTTGTTACTAGGGAGAAGAGACTGACCCCCACCTCGCTACAGCCTCCTTTCAGGGAGTTGTAGAGAGCAATAAGGTCTCCCCTCAGCCTCCTCTTCTCCAGACTAAACAACCCCAGCTCCCTCAGCCGCTCCGCATAAGACTTGTGCTCCAGACCCTTCCCCAGCTTCGTTGCCCTTCTCTGGCCACGCTCCAGCACCTCGATGTCCTTCTTGGAGTGAGGGGCCCAACACTGAACACAGGACTCGAGGTGCGGCCTCACCAGTGCCAAGTACAGGGGCACGATCACCTCCCTGGTCCTGCTGGCCACACTATTCCTGATACAAGCCAGGATGCTGTTGGCTTTCTTGGCCACCTGGGCACACTGCGGGCTCATATTCAGCTGGCTGTCGACCAGCACCACCAGGTCCTTTTCCTTTTTTGTATGTCACGATTCTGGTTTCCCTAAAGTTGATGTTTAAAATAGGTCAGATGAATCACTGAATAATATTGTCTCTCTCTATTGTCTCTAAAAGGAGCTGAGGGCTCTTAGCTCAGTTACGGGAGAGCAGAACTTTCCTGTTTCGGAAAGGTAGCTGACAGCCAAAACTCTTAAATTTGGAAGGTGCTCAGACGCTGGTCTAGCAACATCAAAGTACTATACATAGATTTGAAAGGTCAGCCTGGAACACACTTCGTTTCCTCTTAAAATTCAAAGGGATTTGAGTCAGATGTGCTCTCCACAGCACATCTTTAGGGATTCTGCCCATCGTTGAGAATTGTTCTTCTTTTCTGGGATCCAGTGAAAGCCATTGATGTGAGGGAGGACTGGGAAGTCCTCAAAGGAAAATTCAAGCCAGTTCTTCCCTCGCAGCACTCCCTAATCACCAGGCAGACCTGGCATGAGCCTCAGCACAGTCGCTCCTTTCCTTTTGCCATTTGACTTTCTGTGCCACAGGCCAAATAAATTAAGGATCTGAATCTGAATCTGAATTCTCTCAGTGCCAGGAGGCACACAAGGCACGAACATCGTTCTTCCACTTCGATCGGTCTGCGGCTGCGTGCTCTGGAGTCCCAAGGGCCACAGCGCAGTCTTCTGTTGTTTTTTTCCTCGAGACATGACCGATCCAGTTCCATCTCCACCTCCTCACTTCATTACTGATTTTCTCCATCTCCGAGTTGATGCTCGTTGTTTCTGCAACTTTTTATTTTTTTTCCGGCAGGAGGTAGTTGGCCTCCTGCCCAACCCCCATGACTTGGAGGGCCAGTGGTTTTTCTGTCAGGGTGGCCTTCCCTTAGGCTGCGTTGGTTCGCGGCACCTTCTTCAATTTTATCCGGTGCACCCTCCAGAGAGGGATCCCCTATCCACCACCCAGGGGACGCGCCTTCTAGCTGTGCAGCCCCAGCCGAAGGAAATAAATTAAGGAAACTATAACTAAATGCAGTACTGAAAAAAAGTTGAGATTGAAATTGTGCCCAATTGGCCGTGCCTAGCTCTGCACATTTACAGGGCTTTGCATCTTTTCATTATATTTTATAAGTGCACTTTTCATTCCCACTTTCAAGACCTTCTCCCCTTCCTCTCTTTGCAAGGAGTGTTTGTTTTATGCGGACTGCATCACTCTGGACACATGGCCTGCTATCACATCACCTGCTCTGGGAACCACCTTGAAGTCAGGAAACCTGTGCTTCATATCTCATTCCACATTTGGTGTTGTTCTGATCCTCTGACCACATCAAACGCAAGCAGAAACCACCACATTCACCAAAAGGCACGCCTGCTTTCACCAAATCCCTGCTTCAGGAACAGGAAAATTGCTTTGGCCTTCAAAGAGGTTCTCCTGGTTTTGTGGTGCCTTTTGTAGGTGCCTGCCTCTGTCCCAAATCCCTGGGACCTTTACAAGAAAGGCCTCCACCCCTTCCTGTCTGCTTGTTTCCTCCCAGGTGCTTTCTGTAGCGTTTAGCTACTAACCATTTTCTCCCTTTATGCGTGACCTTTCCAAAGCCATGCAAGGTACAGCACAAATCTCAAAGCCACAGTATGTTCTGCTTTGGCTGGGCAGCTCACAGCACTAACTTTTCCCTCTGTTGCTTCTTATCTTCTCCTTCACCTTACAAAGTTCATGTGCGTGTTGTCATACGGGCTCCTCCAGAGCTGATGCCATGTGCTGTTTTAATGTCCTGTGAAGCCCCCACATTAAAGATGTGTTTCAAGATAGCGCTGTATTACTGAGCAAGGTTTGATGCTGTGTTTGTGGGTGGAGAAATTTCACCACTACCACCTTCAAAAAACCCAAATCACATGAAAGGCTGTCCATGGTTGTTCTTCACAGCGTTGCAAGACTATTTAGGGGAAATACAGAGCCAGGTTTTTTGCAGCATTAAACATCCTTGAGGATCCTCATGTGCAGAAAACCTGCGATATCTGGGTGACTCTTATTCCAGGAATTTGGGCGATAGGATCCTATTCACTTCCACAGATACCACCTTCCCATCCAAGACTCCCAAAAGTCACTCATCTATTTTTCACTGCTTTCTGCAGGTTTGCACCTCACGAGCTCTGAGCACGGCTCCACTCCCTCTCTTCCATGTTTTCTCCACATGCTTCCACATCTCCTTTGCCATAACTTTCTTCCCTGAGAATTTCCTTCTCACTCCTTGTACACTGTTGCCTGTAATTCACCTCTTCTTACCTCTGAAAACCCAAGACTTATCCCTTCTTTTTAATTACCTTGCCTATCATAAGGAAGGAAGATTTTGATTACCTTGCCTATTATAAGGTGCTTGCACCTCAGAAAGCCAACCGTATCCTGGGCTGCATCAAAAGCAGCATGGCCAGCAGGCCGAGGGAGGTGATTCTGCCCCTCTGCTCTGCTCTGGTGAGACCCCCCCTGGAGCCCTGCATCCAGCTCTGGGGTCCTCAGCACGGGAAGGACATGGAGCTGTTGGAGCGGGGCCAGAGGAGGCCACAAAAATGATCAGAGGGATGGAGCACCTCTGCTATGAGGAAAGGCTGAGGGTGCTGGGGTTGTTCAGCCTGGAGAAGAGAAGGCTCCGGGGAGACCTTATAGCAGCCTTCCAGTACTTAAAGGGGGCCTACAAGAAAGCTGGAGAGGGACTTTTTACAAGGGCGTGTAGTGATAGGATGAGGGGTAATGGCTTTAAACTGAAAGAGGGTAGATTTAGAATAGATATAAGAAAGAAATTCTTTACTCAGAGAGTGGTGAGGCACTGGCACAGGTTGCCCAGAGAAGCTGTGGATGCCCCATCCCTGGAAGTGTTCAAGGCCAGGTTGGATGGGGCTTTGAGCAACCTGGTCTAGCGGAAGGTGTCTCTGCCCATGGCAGTGGAGTTGGAACCAGATGATCTTTAAGGTCCCTTCCAACACAAACCATTCCATGATTCTATGATAAAGGAGCCAGAGAGAGAGCATAGGGCTTCAGAGCAGCACCAAACTGTTTTCCTATAATAAGCTCACCAAAATGGTCCAAAAGTTCTTTTGAATGCAAGTTTCGTTAAAGCGTGAACACCAGGCAATGAAAAAAGGCTCCTACATCTCCGCTGGCCCTCATGGCATGTCTGGAAGCAAGGTGTCAGCTCACTCAGGGACTTTCTGAGCTGCAGTAAACTACACAGAGTCCTTGGTCACGCTTTCCTTTTCCTTCCTGCTCCTGCCCCTCTCACCTCCCTCACAGTTTCCCTGTGGAGCTGCAGGACCCCAGCTCTGAGCTGGGACACTCTCCCTCCCCCCGTCTCCTTCCCTTGCCATCTGGAGACACTCAGTTGCCTCCAGGCAATGGGTCATTTTCCATCCACCTGCTCTAATCACTGAAAATATGACATAAACTGGAGCAAGCAGGCTAGAGGTGTCCTGTCCTTCACAAGCATGTTGGGTGATTTTGTCCTCTGGGCAGGAGATTTGTTTTCCACCTTCTTGGTTGTTCCTGGTTCCTACCTTGACATCCACTCTGATGGCAGCTCCCGAGCCTTTTCCCTCTTTGCAGACTGTCAGTTGGCTGTTCTGTCCTTTTTCTAGTGGTTTCGGGGGAATTCTAAAAATTCATAGAATTGCTATATTGCCTGAACTGCACAGTGTGCCAGCAGGCCTGGCAGTGCCTTTGGCTTTTATAGCTGCTGGATTTTTTGCTTTTTTTTCTCACAAGTCTGACAAGAGTCTTAAAAGTCTCTCCTGCTATCATGTCCTTAGTAGCACTCTAATAACTTTAGAATCAGAGATAGTTATGGTGAAAAAAGATTTATTTCATCATCTACTTCATCCCTCTGCTGTTGCACAATTATTCCCCAGGGAGCACTTCAGGCTCCCGTCCAAGAAGTTTTTATGCTTAGCTTCAATCTCAAAAGCAGCTCTGCAAGCATGATAGTGCAAGGCTTATTGTCTGCCTTTCAGCCATTTCAAAAATTAATTTGCCCAAAGTACAAATAAAAGATTATTTTTTTCCCCTTCCGACAGTTAGGCCCGTAAAATGTTTAAAACATCAAAGCCAAACTGCGTTTCTTCTGGCTCTAACTTCATTAGCCAGAAAGCATCTGCAACTGGAAATGAATCTGCAGCTGTGTTGATGGTTTGCAATCCAGAGTTAAAAAGCACTTCACTTTCTCATAGCTCAGTTAGCACTTTATAGCAAGCAGGAGGGGAAGAGAAAGAAATCATATTGTAATTAATATAGGTAATAATTTTAGAAGAGTGATCTTTATTGCATAACATTTGTATGTATGTATCAGTATTTCAAGGAACTCCATTTTTAAAAGGCTGCTTAACTCTGACAGTCACTTTAGGTAAGATATGAATCATAATTCATTCAGATCAAGTTTGATTAGGCACGCTGACTTTGTTAGTGGTAAGAGGGAGCAGGGACAGGTGATTAACACAGCTCGGTAAGGCAGGAGACAGATTTCTTCTCGTGAGCTACCGTGGGAGAAACAGCTTTTTCTTGTCTGTGCCTCTGTGACCCTTCTCTGGAGAAACACCATTTACTGATTTGTGTCTTTTGCCTTATAAATGGCGCAGGTGATATGAGAGACCCACAGGGACAAAGGTAGCCCCCAAATGCTCGTTTTGTTGAATACGCAGAAAATGCACAATGCAGGCACCCACCGTGTCCTTGGGGTATGAGCCATTTTATGGGATATTCACCCACACTCACTCACTGGGCTAGTGTGAGGATTACTGAATGTATTTTCAACAGCTCCAGACACGTGTAGTGACAAAGCTCATATGGTCAGAAATAGTAAAATTTACCGCAGATGCAACGTGGTTTTCAGACCCTTAAGACAGATTAACCTAGAGATAAATAAATGCCATGCAGAGGCTTTCCCATTGCTTTGATCAAAGAACAGGGGTTTTTATTGCTTAATTAAAACCCACAAGTTTGTTATTCGCCTCATCCACCCATCATCACACACAGTTCAGCCTAAAAGGCACTGAGCCTGGAAGGTCACCAGATTTCCCACTTTCCCTCTTTCCATCACTTTCACCCAGAGCTTGTCGCTATGGGATTAGCTTTGCTCAGAGGGTTTTAAGCTGGGTAAGTCCCTTGTTAAGGCTCAGCTTTTGGAGCATAGCTGGCATGATGAAGAACGGCAGGACTGGGCATTTGTACCAAGCTGGGAAGCATTAGCTTGGTCACAGCTCCGTGGTGGGATTACACAGAGAAGTTCACGATCCTGTGGTCCTTTTTGCCATTAGAGGCGTGATGTGGCCATTTTGGGAGGCCTGTCTGCATCCCTGGGATACCCATGCTGGATTTTCTGGTGATGGCTCAGAAAAAAAAGGTTTTGCAGGGTGGCAGGGGGAGAAGAGGACTTGGATTGGGTCTGTGGCTGCTCCATCGAGGGCTACGCTTCAGCTGCGGGCTGCAAGCAGCTCCTGCCCGGCTGGAAGCAGCTCTCAGTGCTGCTCAGGTCCTGATGATGCAGAAGATGGGAACCTGAGACTTAAAAAACAATTTTGTTTTAAAACAGTCTGTGCCCCTTGGAATGTACTCTCTCCTTCTGGGCTGAGCATTTGCAAAATGTTACTTAATAGAGACATAATGTAAAATCCTAGCTCCAGACGCACTCGACTCTTGGTCCAAAAATAATCAAAATCTGAGGCTGGAACCACATGCCAGTTTTGCAACTGGCTCCGTGACAGCAGTTGAACTATAAACACAGAATCAATCAGCCCAGCTCCTTGGGAGGTTGAAATCCAGGCCAGATTTTGAAATCTGGGACCTCTCTTTAGTAATTTACAGCATACAAAACGAAATTCAATAATAAGCCTGGTTTAGCTTCCATAAAACCTTTGGGTCGACAAAGCAGCACTTCCACGTGTTCAGATCTATTGGATCTCCCTGCTCTCTTTACAGTGAAATCCTTGCACAGCAAGTGAGACAAGTTAGTATTTTCCAATTTTTTTGCATGGGTTTTAAGCTAATTCCCCATCTTCTCTCTAAGGAGGAATGGGTCCAAAGGAAGGGGGTTTTGATGAGCAAGGAGGCAGCTCTAAGCACGGACTGGATGTGACACAGTGGAGCAAATGACATTTCTTTGCTGATCTGGTCGATGAGCTGTTTAGTTCGGGGCTTGTTTTTGCACCAGTGGATCTCTCCCCTCGCCTGGGACTTCTGGGACCTTTGTCCTGCAAATATTTCAGAACCGTAAAAAGCTTGAAAAACAAGAGTGACTACAGGATATTAAACACTTGTTGCTTTTAAATGAGCAGATGGTACTTTTACCAAATGCTATCATTTTGGCCATATTTTTCTTGTGCTGTCATTTTTTGATAGCTTGTTTTTACTGTAGAAAAGGTCTGCGAAGCAGCTGCCAGCAAAGTGATTGTAACTGGATAGCGTTTGTACATTTGAAAATCTTCTTAAATGATATGCAAGGAAAGTCTATTAAAACATATTTGTCTGGAGTTCAGAAGGTATTTCATGCAGGGAATTGTTCCGCTGCAGCCTACATCTGCCGTTTTTATTAAAACACAGAATTAAATTATTGTTTAAAAGAGTACTTAAAGTGTTATTGGAACAAATTATCACCAGATATCCTGAGTGACGTGGTCGTTGTGCAGTAAGGCACAGGCCTGCCTGCGCTGCACATCTCAGCTTGTAAAGAACGGGCTGCTTTGAAGCTGCGTCTCAGCTCACCTACACGGTTACGCTAATGAAATAAAGCAGTGATGAACGTTTATATCTGCGTGAGATAAAAGCGACGAGAAGGGCTAGCTTTTAGAGGTCAAACCAGGCTCCATGTGGAAACACAAAGGATGCCATGTGGAATATTTCATTTCAGCTATTCTTAGCCACTACCGCTTTTCAGCGCCATGTGTTTCATTGTCTGGAGGTAAGAGCTAGGAAGTCCCTCTGCAGCTCCTGTGAGAAGCAATAAATCTTCCAGTTGCAAAGAACAGCTCCTAAGAGTTTCCCACCCATCTTTTTATTGCCACTAGCCCTTTCTCAATTTTTTTTCATCCTTATCAAAATGCAAGTTATTATTAATAATGCTTTGCTATTCAGTTACGCCTTTCAGGTGATGACCTACCTGCATGTCATACGAAGCGAGTATCAATCTGTGTTGTAAACACATAAAACAGTAATATGTTAAGACTGAGGGCAATTCTGAGAAATGGGCCATTGCAACCTTACCTTATTGCTGGATAAATTAGGCTAGAAATGGCATATCCAAAGTTCCCAAATCTGCATTTGAGACTGAATGATAAGAATGCCCAGGTCCTTTTGACTGAGCTGAGCTAGAAGAAATTATGACAGTGTATGGATGTGTGTATATGAAGCTGGTTTTGGTTTTTTTTTTTTTTTAGTTTGTATATAACATACAATTTACCATGACATAACACTCTATTTTTAACCTGATTATATCTATATGTAAACCCAAGTTTTCACTTAACCCCTTTCTTCAGAACTTAAAATTGGATGGAGCATTGAGTTGGATGGCCTGGAAACTGAATCCCTCTTCATCTGGAGAACACTCATATGTCTTCAAGGTGCTCTTGAAGGTCAGCTATCTTGATTTGACTTGCAGTGAGGAGACCTGTGCCTGGCTGCCTTGCTCACAGGAAAGCTGCACACTTGCCAAAGCTGGGAAGTTCGGTGAAGCGGAGTATGGAAAGCACTTTGGGATGCCTGCAAGAGCCGTCATTAGCTACTCATGGGATCCTCGTGTGTGGGCTAGGTATATGATATTTAAGTGCCTGCTCAGGA
The DNA here is from genome assembly GCF_965183815.1 of Platalea leucorodia. Taxonomy (NCBI): domain Eukaryota; kingdom Metazoa; phylum Chordata; class Aves; order Pelecaniformes; family Threskiornithidae; genus Platalea; species Platalea leucorodia. The sequence continues at coordinate 8,690,612 of NC_138824.1, forward strand.
GCAGTAAGAGCAGGGCTGCTCCACAAGGGAGGACAAGCTGGAAGCCGAGGGTGATCACAGCATGGGCAGTGCCATCCCCAGCAGGGTGCAGTCACAGGTGGGCCAAGACCAGCTCTGTTGAGTACCCAGTGGCCATCAGACAAGTCAAGGTCTAGGGTCCATCCAGGCAGCCTGGTCAGGAGCAGGGGAAGATGGGGCCAGAGACAGGACTGGAGGCAAGGCTACTTAGAGCATGGTGCAGGGAGGTCAGGTTGGTCAGGTCAATTAATTAAAGCCTATGATTAGTCTCAGGGTCCTGACGCTGCTTAGCAAAACTCGCTCATTAGCAAGACAGCGTGGTGGTAGGCAGACCCTGCTTTGCAGGACAACCATGCAACAGGCAGTGGGTGCTATCATATAAATCTCTCCCTGACCTTCACACCTGCTCTGCTTCTATGACTTCTAGCCCTGTCATCTTGGCCCGAAATCTCAAAAGCCCTGAGCCAGCATCCTCGAAAGTAATTTGGATTCTTTCCACTGGCTTCAGTTTTGTTTGAGCCAGCCAGTTACTGGGACAGGCTTTTTCTGGTCTCCCAGCACTGCTGCCGAGCGTGTTGCATTTTCCATCCACTAGAAAGGCAGTCGTCAGCGGAGAGGTTCAGGTCGGGTAACAGCCAGGGAAGTTTGCATGCAAATGGCTGTAGGGAGCTCCTTGATTAGAAATTAAAACCACACCATGGAGAGACGAAAACAATTCTTGCTGCAAGTACAATAGGGTCTGTTAGCCAGAAGGTAACTGCTCTGCTTTCGATTAATTCTTGCTCTTTAATTAATCCTTTCTGTTTATTATCCTTCCTGGAACTTTTCTGGAATAACAAAATGACAGATCTAGGCAATCAAATATGTTTTTGCAGGGCTGAACCTGGATCTGATTGTGTTTCGCTTTCCCTGGCTTCAGGGAGAGCAGGAGCAGCTCTGTCCCAAGACATCGACATGCTGCCTGCATGCCAGGGTCTGCCCTGGGCTGCCTGTGCCCCATGGGAATAAGCCGTGTTATCCTCTGCCGGGTTCCCAGGGGAAGCAGGTTGACCTGCAGCTGGACCAGAGCTTCGCCCTGCGTTTGTAAGGGAGAGGGTTTGGGTTTCCGTTCCCTTTTGCTGCTGGGGCTCACTTAGTGCAGCTCCTTGGCTGAGGAAAGTCCCCTCTCTGCCCTTGAGCTAGATAAGGAGAGGGGACCTCTTTTTTTTTTAACAGGAAAAAGCCACTTGGCTCTATTTGTCATTCTTCATTAACCTTATCTCAGTCCCTCTTTATCCTCCTTTATCCCATGTTGCCTGGTCACTGTACCTCTTAATACTTCCTCTCTTGATAAAGATGTCTTGTTCAAAGTGTATTTATATCATTAGTTTCAGCCGCCATACTTGGGAATGCGACCCTTTGTGATTGGCTTGGTTGTTGTTTTCACAGCCTCAGTTATAAAAGTGTCCCGTACATTTGCTGAGGCCCACTCCTTCCCAGGAAACATTTCCAGGCTTTAATCTGTGTCTTCACAGATCGTCCCTGCGGGCTCACGCGAGGCCGGCGCGGCTGGGCTGCGCGAGGCGGCACGTATCGCTCCGTGCTCAGCTCTTCAGCCCTGGCTCTTCGGGAAGTTGGACCCCAGGAGCGGCAGAGCAAAAAGCAGAGCTGAGGAGCCCTGAATGCCAGTTGTCCCCCCAGTCCCTTCACTTTCTTTCATTTTTCAATGCTTTATAATATTTTATATACTTTTCAGTCTCCTTTACAGGAGGGTGACGCTGAGTGCTCTGGGTATTTCTGATTATCAGGACAGCCTTGCGTAAGCGCAGTTGCTGCATCGCTGCGATCTCTCGCTGGGCTGCAGGCACATGCCCCCTCCTCCGTCAGCATTCCTCACCCTTTCAGACATTTAACTCTGAGGACTTCGGGGGTGATTTTCCCTCTCTTCTTGTCCTTTGTTATATAGATTAGATATTGCAGGGAGCTTTATGAACATAAGAAGCCCTCGATTTCCAGTGTTGCCCTGCAAAGATTTAAAGGTCCATGCAACAAAAGCCAGTGATCAGGCTCTTGTTACAATTTCCCTATGGGAAAAAAAGTTGTGAAGATGGATTAAAAAAAAAAAAAAGAAAAGAAAAAGAAAAAGAAAAAGGAAAAGGAAAAGGAAAAGGAAAAGAGAAAGAGAAAGAGAAAGAGAAAAGAAAAAGAAAAAGAAAAAGAAAAAGAAAAAGAAAAAGAAAAAGAAAAAGAAAAAGAAAAAGAAAAAGAAAAAGAAAAAGAAAAAGAAAAAGAAAAAGAAAAAGAAAAAGAAAAAGAAAAAAAAGAAAAAGAAAAAAAAGAAAAAAGAAAAAGAAAAAGAAAAAGAAAACGAAAAAGAAAAAGAAAAAGAAAAAGAAAAAGAAAAAGAAAAAGAAAAAGAAAAGGAAAAAGAAAAAGAAAAAGAAAACGAAAAAGAAAAAGAAAAAGAAAAAGAAAAAGAAAAAGAAAAAGAAAAAGAAAAAGAAAAAGAAAAAGAAAAAGAAAAAGAAAAAAAAAACCCTAAGAGTTCTTAAAAATATTTGGAACCTTGGACCGGTTCTAAGATGTATCAGGGAGGTTGCAAGGACTGGTAGGACAATGTTTGTGTATGTTTGGTTTCCAAGACTGGCTTTCATGGAAACAGCGTGATAGAAAGTGGTTTTGGTCAGGAATCTCAATAACTTTCACACCAGCACAGTGCAAAGTAGATAGCTCGGGTTGTCAGTGCTCAGAGTTCAAACTTCAAGCTCAGGTTTTAATAAGCCTGGTACCTGTAGAGACAAGGCACGGTAAGGTAATTTGTGTAGCTTGAGAGTGGGTTGTGTTGTCCATATGGATGCAGCTAGAAACTCTTCTGGCATTTTGCTTTGGGCTAGGGTGTTCACCTCTGGGGTTTGGTTCAGGGGTACTTTGGGAACCTCAGTTTCTTTGCTGTGAAGAAACAGATGTGCAAGGGGGAGAGCATGGTGTGCACAAAGGAGTAACCTCTGTATGGAGTGGGTGTACCTGGGACACAACTGGCTTAGACATAGCTTGAGACATCTTGACTACAGTTACACAGATGGTCCATATTTTAAAACCTGGTACAGAATTTAGTTAGACACTAAAACACATACGTGCAGGTGCGTACATGAGGACTACGTGCCTATGCTGCCATTATAGTCAATGGAGATCCAGCTGATACAGACCATGGAGCCTTCAGCACAATTTGGCCTCCAGCATAATATGGTTCACCCTGAAGGAGTCAACTGGTAGTTATTCAGCTGAGTCATTTCCAGACTCCATTGACTATGACTTTATTGGAGGCACCATCCATCTTTCCTATAATGAGAGCATAGTCCCTAGTTCACATGCAGACGCCGACAAGTAGATACTTGAATCCCACCCCAGTTTCCTTTCCAGTGCCTGTTAACTTCTTGGAAATTTTGTAGGATTCAAAATTTCAAGCAATGACAGTATCATTTATCAAAGTCCCCCAGAAAGGAACTATCTCTTAGGCACCTGAGTTTGACCACTGTGGTTATTCTCAGATTTCACCTTCTAGACGGTTCGGTTTGTCTGGTTCTGGATATGGAACAGAAACCTAACACCAAAATATTTCTCCAAGCTCTGCTGGCTTCTCCACAAATACCATCATGTGTGACTCATGCTCTTTGGCATGGATAAGTAGCTAGATTTAAAATACAGTTTTGTACTTCTTTTGATTTCCAAATAAAGCCTAATGGAAAAAATATTATTTATCCCTGCACTTTATGCATTAAAAAATGCACTGACTTTGTTGGAATAAAAAACTGTTTAATTCCCTATATTAAAGAAAAAAACCCAATGTTTTTACCAAGCATTTTTAAGTCTGAAAAATCTGAGTAAGTTTCTCATTAGTGCAACCTTTTCTGGTTAGCCCTGGCAGGGGAATACTTACTTCCCTGCTGTCCCAGTGTCCTAAAGCTAGGCTTGTGCTACCTAAGAGAGTGTTTGGGATGCATCTCAGTGGGGATTAGCAGGAGCTATAAAACTTCTGACCTTTTAAACACTAAAGCAAAATCTGAAATCTCCACTTGTAAGTATTCACAACTTTAAATCTCAGGCTGTGTCTTTAACCTTGTCTTTAATTAGACACCCGGGTACTATCACAGCAGAAATAACCCGGTGTGTCAGCACCAACGTAGCCTTCAGCAGTAGACGCAGATTTGTTTGGCAGCCTGGGTTCCTCCAACGCTTGCATTTCTTCTGTCTGCACTCACCTTCCCCACTGGTATCTAACACTTCACCCCAGGCTCTGGTTGTGGAATAGGGAAAAATCATAAAGAAATTGAAGAAGAAAAATACAAGCTTGGTGTCCTGGTTTTGGCTGGGATAGAGTTAATTTTCTTCCTAGTAGCTGGTACAGTGCTGTGTTTTGGATTTAGTATGAGAATAATGTTGATAACACACTGATGTTTTAGTTGTTGCTAAGTAGTGCTTACACTGGTCAAGGACTTTCCAGCTTCCCATGCTCAGCCCCGTGCACAAGGAGCTGGGAGGGGGCACAGCCAGGGGGGCTGACCCAGACTGGCCACAGGGCTGTTCCATACCGTACGGCGTCATGCCCAGTATAGAAACTGGGGGGAGTTGGCCAGGGGACAGCAATCGCTGCTCAGGAACGGGCTGGGCATTGGTTGGTGGGTGGTGAGCAGTTGCATCGTGCATCACTTGCTTTGTATATATTATTATTATTGTTGTTGTTGTTGTTGTTACTGCTACTATTTTACTTTATTTTATTTCAATTGTTAAACTGTTCTTATCTCAACCCACGAGTTTTCTCACTTTTACTCTTCCAATACTCTCCCCCATCCCGCCAGGGAGCGGGGAATGAGCGAGCGGTTGGGTGGTGCTTGGTTGTCTGCTGGGGCTAAACCATGATGCTTGGCAAAGTTGCAGCCAGCACAGTCAGAAAGAAAAGGAGATGAATGCTTTGTCTGTACAACATGTTTTCCAAACCTAGGTCAGACAATGTTGGGTTGCTCACCCTCCAGAAAAGAAGGTTTGACGGTTGCTCTTCGCTGCTGTGCCCTGTTGTCATCCCAGCCAGTGCCTCTGTGTGTCCTTAGGCAAGTCACTGAAACACTTGCTTCTTCAATTCTTTTTATCTACAGAATTATCCTTTCCCTCCGCTCTTTGCTCTCCCCGCTGGGTTACACCAGCCAGGCAGAGGAACCAGCCTCAGCACCATGCTAACATGGTCGTGCAGCCGTCGGGTCAAACCTGGCTTACGTCCCACTTGCTCTGAGCGCTGGCGACTGCGTTCATGTCTGCCCAGAGTCTCCCATGCAGATTTATCCAAAGTGACCCAGCCTGCATACTGGAAGTCATTAGTGCTGTGCACCGTGCAGGTTAACTTATCCTCCTTTGCTGAAGGCAAATGGTGTGTGAAAAGGCGGCTTATTATCCGACTTTACTGACAGGACATTCAGCTATGAAATACTTCAATCTCTTCAACATTAATCCCCTTGCTATTATGGGGATTGCCTCGTCCTATAAGGACTTTGCACAATGCTTATCTCAGGGGGGTTCTTATCTGAATTGCTCTATATAGGTGCTGTTGTAAGAATGACAATTATAATACAAAGCTTTGGAAAGAACAATAGCTTAAATGTCCTTCTTTTCCATGTTTAATGGCATTTCCCTCATTTCCTAGTGTTTAGGGAAATTCAGGTTTTTTTCCTAGTAGCTGGTTTTAGCTTTATTTAGGAAGTTCAGCTTTATGTAAGTGACATTGTCCCAGAGGAAGGACTAGTTAGATCTGTGTAAACGATGAGTGTTTTGAAGGAAAATAAATGCCTTCCTCATTAGCCTTCAGATGGTGAATATTCATCAGAAGTAAACTGCAAATATTTTAATCCAGAGACGACCTGAGACATAAACAACAATTGCTTGCAGTGATGGAGACTGAGTCACGTTTTGACAGAGCTGATCCGGGCAGGAAGGGTTTACCTAATTTCCTAAAGGTGCTCGGGGACTGAATTTGTCTGATCTCCTCTAACAGCCAGATGCCAGTGAGGAGAAAAAAATGCTTCTTTGTTTTGTCTTGAGCTTTATCTTAGCTTTTTTTTTTATTCCTGAGATAGCACCACTACATCAGGAAACTAAAATGGGCTTGATTGCTGGTACCAGAAGCTGTGTGGGAGCCAGTGGAGACACCGATGTTCATGGAAACCCGAAGTGTGGAGAAAGCAGGCTGAGTTGGCCTTGTCTTCACATTCAGATTCAAACAGGGAATTGCAGCAAGTCAAATGGGAGGTCATGAAGGCATAGGTCACCAAGGCCTCATCCAGGAGGAAATAAGGGAATTTCTTAGCTTGCCACAGGTGAAATAAAGTGCTTTTAGAGAGTGTTGTCCTGCCAGTTCTGAGAAGGACTCCAAGTTTCTTCAACATGGGGATAGCAGGGAGACGTGTGCTATGGAGCAATGCGAGGTCAGCGTCCAAGTGAGCTCTTTAAAGCATTTCACCTTTTTGACCAGCATCACTCTGGTTTTGCTTGGGTTCATCTGAGCCGTTGCTGTCTGCAAGGTGATTCGCAATGATGCTGAGAGGTGCGTAGTTAAAAGTCATCCCTTCTTGACTAAGGCTCTGGACTTACGGTCTCAGACACCGGTGTCACACTGATATGACGGAGGGGTGCAACCACTGTGAATATTTCCCTGATGGTTTCAGCTGTCACCGCACTGCCAGAGAAAAACAGTTGGACCATTGCAGTGCTGGGGACCTGCTGCGGCAGTGCTACACCACAGTGCCCTGGGGCACCCCGGACCGGCAGAGAAAGCCCCTCAGAAAGGGCATGCAAGTCTTAGCGGAGGCCACAGCCATACAAAAGTATTTTTTTAATACACTAGAGCAGTCCCTGTGTTCCTGGTGAAGTATTAAGAGTTTTCAGTTAGTTTTGCTACTTTCATTCTCTGAGAAGTCAACAACTTCCACACATAGCAAAGGAATTAATACAATTAGAAACTATATCTACCTGTAAAGTTTCTGAAGATGTTTTAAGAGGTTTTTTTGCTGGTCCTGGAAGAGATGCTGACTGCAGTCCCAGCTGCGGAAAGAAAAGAAGCATCAACAAAAAGCCACATGGAAGCTCATAAACAGGAATTTGCCACACACAAACCAAGGCAAGGCAAAGAAGAACCCACCACTATGAAAATGTGAATGGGCTATCTTAAAATATGAGAATTAGAGGTACAGATAGAAACTGGGCCAGCCAAACAAACAGCCAGAACTGAGCAAAAAATTTAGACAAATTAAGTAAAGCTACTACTCTGTTATACCCAAGATGTGAGCTAAAGGTAGGGAAGTCTTAATGGGAGCAGGATGAAGTCTAGGATCCAGGTGGAATTTTGTTCATCTGCAAGCATGGAAAACTTGGGGATTTTGTATGTGGTGGTTATTAAGTGGCTATGGAAACACGTAAACATGTCTGGCCGTTGCTTATGCAGCAACCTGAATTCCTGTGCATACACAGGACCTTACCAACTGACTTGATTGACTAAAATAAACTTGCACTGCTTCTTCTCCTTGCGAGCTCTGCAGGGACAACACAGCTCACAGCATTAAAGTGGGTTTCTGGTTTATGGATTGTAAACACAATTGTTTATGAAAGTCCAAACACACATTAATAGTGATGGAAAAGTGAGAGAAAGCCAAACGACTTTCAGATTCAAGCTCAGTTTACAGACGCAGGAGGAATGTTTGGGGTGAAATCCTGAACCCACTGTAGCTAATCAAAGTTATGCTATTCGGTTCAGTGGAGCCACCCTTGATTTTCTCATAAACTTGGCTCTCTTGCTTCAAAGATAATCGAGGCACAGATAACCCTGACTTCCAGTCCCTGCCAGTAGCTGTGCACAGCACAGCTGACTTTTCAGGTGGAAATTTGTGACTTATTCAGGTTTGAAACAATCAAAATTCATCAAGCAGAAAAAAAAAGATTCCCATGGTCTCACCTGGTGAAATGTGTAGAGACCAGACTACAACAGAAATGTGGAGAAGGCAGGCAGGAAGCCCCTTTTCTTGTTTTTTTTCCTTTCTTATTTTGTAAGGAGCATGTATGTAAATAACCATCTCCATATCCAGAGAGGCTGTCTGATGCCAATACCTCGTTCTGTAAGACAGGCCAAAAGGGGTGGTTATTTTCTTCAACATGTTGGCTTTGAGTTTTCTGAAACTTAGTGTTATGATGCCATCTGGAACTAATAAAATTCCCCTTTATTTACAGCAATCTCATTTTGGACTGTATTTTGACTTTGATTATATTAGAAATGACTCTTTGCAAGGACTCATCTCCATGTGACTCCTGGCCCTGCTTCCATCGCAGTCTTCAGCAACGTCGTGGCTGTCCTAGGATGCTTTGACTTCTTCCCAGTTTTTATGGCTTTAATTCAGCCCAACGCTGTTTCACACTGGTTTCATTGCAAAAATTAAATATGTCTTGTGTCATTTATGGCTTCACCAGGATTTTTTTTTCCTGTGCCAGTGAAAAAGGGGACAGGGGAGCGGCAGGGGATAAAGGGGAGGGAGTGTTTACCAGCAGCTGAATGCCTTCCTGGCCTCAACTTGGATTTCCCTCACATGTGCGTTGATTTCGTTAATATTGTCGCTCCAGAAACATGTTGCTTTTTGGAAGCTGATTCGCCTGTACAGAGCAAAACAGATCTCTGTCAGAATGACTGTGGAGCTGGGAGGTGTCTCCTTTTTGGGATGATTGTTTCACACTCTGGTACCATACGTAATTTACTGAATGCAGCTCAGGGTATGTGGAGTAGAAGGAACTCCCACAGAAACATATATTTGTTGTCAGAGTCCCACAAAATTAAATGAAAAATGCTCTAGACTGGGTTTATTGGCATTTTTCCCAAGTCCTGTTCATACTGACACAGGCCCAACCTTGGTGTTTCACTTTGTGCTTTTCCAGTGTTGCGGAGGGGACGACAACTGCCCTACGAGTGAGCGCAGGCACTGGGACGAGGAGGGAAGGGCCATAAAGACAGCAGAGCTGTAGCACCGCATCACTGCAAGGCAGCGCGGTCCCTGCTTTCACCACCACAGCTTGAGCCGCCATTTAACTGCAATATTTTATACAAAGGGGCAGGAAAGTAGAGAGGGCTCTTAGATCCATATTCTCTCTCCAGCTTTTTGTGTCCCAGGCTCCTGGTGAGCACAGCATGGCTGGCATCAGGACTTCAACCTTCACGGCTGCTAACAGAAAAGCTGGTGTCTTACGTGAGACTGATGGAGACGCGGAGAGGCAGTGCAAATATTTAGATTTCTAATAATATCAGTAGTGCTTCAAAAGACTTACCTTCCCCCTAGACTGCAAGTGACAGCAGACTAAAGGTGACTGGCAAACAGCATTGAGAACCCACTTGGCATTTTCTCGTTCATTCTTCATGTTTGCCTTTCTATCAAGAAAATATTTTAAAAATAAGTATGTTAGATTCGCAAACGACATTCTTGATATGATCAAAACAAGCCTCGTAGACCTGACCTGCTCATCTCCTGTCACAGGACCGAGGTTACCTGCTGTCATCCCAGATGTTTTCTCCAATCCAGCAGCGACGGATGAATTCGCCAGCAGCCCTCCGTCGCACGGAGCAGCGGAGCGTGGTGCCCAGCTAGCTGGCTCCAAAACTGGGAGCACAGCGGGCAGAGGACATTGCACACAAGCTCATCAGCCTTGCTTATGGCAGGGCTTGTCAGTTAAGAAATTACACTGATGTGGATGCCCTGCTTTGCCGAGGTAGTGTTCTGTGCTGCTCTGCACCCCGCGGCTGCACAGGCTCGGTGGCTGTTAAATTGTTCAAAAACCTACACCCTTGGATAGGACCAACAAGACCTCCACAGTCAGGGAACCACCATTGAAAACTGCCTGTCAGTAGACACCCCCTTGGATATGCTTGAAAGAAACGAAAAGAGGAAAGGGATAAAAGAACATTAGCTTAAATATGAACAGATCGGTAGCACCCCATTATAAAGACTGGGGATATTTACATTCAAATCATATAGGCTTAAACCAACACTAACAACCCGGAAAATCAGGACTGGTGAAGCAAATGTGTGTTGAAAGTAACTGTCCTGCTTTCAACCCTGCTAATGCAATGAACAGCCATCTCCTGCAGTAGCTGAAGTGATTTTCAAGGATAACCCAGGCAGGGCATTTCACGCTAATCTAATCTGCAAGCGAGGGCTATCAGACACCAACACCCCCGTTTGCCAAATTCAGACTGACTAATGCTTCCCTGACCTTGGCTCCTGTTACCATATGAATCTGCGCAGCACAGGAGAATTGGCAGCGTGACAGCAACGCGGCCACTTCATCTTCAAGGCATTTTCTTTAGCATTCCTGTGAAAAGGGGGGGTATTAAGACGCCTGGTTTACAGAGGGAGGAGAGGTGACAAAGGGCTGTGTCCGGGGGCTTGGGGCCGGCTGCTTTCGGGGCTGGAATTCAGGCTCAGGAATGTCCTAAGGCGAAACCCTCTCTGCATCTCCTTCTGCTCCCCTGACACTTCTTGCGGCCACAACAGCCTAGTCCTTTTCTAATATTGTGGTGCTTATTTTTCTTTTTTTTTTCTCATTAGAAAATAATCTCATCAAGGCAGGAATCACCTTCATTTAATATCTTCTCACAGCCTCTGCTAGCCTTGAGCCAGGAGTTGTGGCAAAGCACATAAGTGGGATTAACTCCTTGTGCTCCTTTATTCTAATAGAAAGCAGAATTTGGACTGAAGTCTCCAGCAGAGTGGAGTATCAACATATGTGCTTTTTCTTAAATTTCATTTAGGAACTGTTCAAGACTCTAGGATACCCAGGAGATGCATGAAAAAAAACCAAACCCAAAACCAACTCTAAAATGGTATTTTTAATCTGGGATCTTTCCACAATGGTTTGCTAGCACTGTGATCCTTTGCCTGCTTTCTGGGGCAGAGGGAGGCAGGAATTTGACTTTTTTTTGGTAAAGGGATAGCACGCACTGTTCCTCTCTGCTGAAAATAGTATTAACGTGAATTGGACAAAAAGGTCTCAGAGGTAGACTTCATGTTGAACCGGAGATTCATCCTATATTTCGGATGGAGAGCTGTCACCATTTCATTGTTTTTCTCTTTGGGAGAGGGACCCGGGATGGGGCGAGAGCGGCGGTTTCTGCAGCCGCCGTCGCCGCCTGGCAGAGGCAGCCTCATCAAAAACTCCCTCTGAGTGGAAGCAATCGGCTTCGCGTCCAAGGCTTCCTCCCGGGGCCTCCCAGGAACGGGGCTGGCCCTGGCTTAGCTTTCTTTCTAACAAGTGAATCAGCGAGGGAAAAATAAAAGCCGAGGTGTAAAGAGTCTTTTCTTTTCCTCATATGATCCTGCAAAGCGCCGAGTATTTTGATCCCACTCTAATAAAACACTTGCCTAATGCAAGGCACAGAGCAATTCCGTAGAGTTCACTGAGTATTCACTTAAGATTATGCAGGTTTGGGTCAGTACTTTGCTGAATTCAGCCCAGGCTCCTTACCAGCAGCTGCGGGGAGCAGCTTGCCCGTCCTGGGGAGCACCCGGGCAGCTCTTCCCAGCCTGTTTATAACCATTTATATTTCAGCCTGGGTTTGTTGCATTCATGTAACTCCCTCTGGTGGATACTTTCACAGGGTTTTTTTGTTGATCTAGCTCCTTCGGTAGGGCTTTTCCTAAGGACGGGGTGTGAGCGAAGGAGGAAGAGTCATATTTTTGCAAAATGGGCTTCAAAAATGAGGATTAAGGGGTTAGATTTCCTTGCAAGTCACTGGTACTGGGCTTTTGATCCCCACGTCTTTTTTGCTAACATCCCCTGGTCTTCTTCCAACCTTTGTAATGCTCAGCACTGCTGTCACATGCTGTATAAAAATATTAAAAAATAATCAGGCCCATATTTTTCTGGCTGAGCGGGCAGCTGACCTGGGAGAAGAGCAGATCCTGGTTTACTCCCAGTTATGCCTTCTTTTCTGAAGGTTAATGGCAAATACAGAAACAAATCCCAGGGAAAGGGAGCGGTGCCTGTGCCTCCTGTTGCCCAGGGCAGTACCCTAAGCACTGAGATGTTTCTGTTTCTTCTTTGGTTAATCCGTATTAAATTACTTGCCCAGTGGAGCAGCTCCCAGTGGAGGAAAGGAAGGGAACTGCAGGCAGAGCTGTAGCCTGGTGATTGTGGCTTCGGTGGGAATTGTCGGTGTGGCTCCCCCCAAGCCGCACTGATGCTGGGCAGATACGCAGAGGTCCGTGGAGGTGTTAGACCTGCTCTCAGGTGTTCAGATAGAAGACCTTTGGAAGAGCAAGAAATCCAGGTCTCTCCAGTCCTGCCTATGCAGGGGAACATCCTTGTTCCCAGCCAGAAGAGCCCTGGCTGCAGATTGATTGCGTGTCAAAACAAACCTGAGCAGAGCAATTCCCTCGTGTAAACCCAGGACACCACAGGCACCTAGAATGGAGGTAACCAGCCCCAGCACACCAATAATCAAGAAGAATCGGATTTATACATTTGATGACTTTATTTAGGGGTATCAGTCAGAAATGGTTAAGATGTGAGAAAAAGGTTTAATAAAAAAAAAATACAAAATATTATGTTGTCAATACAGCTGTCAAAATGTCAACAACTACCAGCACATATTGATAGTTACCAGCAGTGCCCATGGGCTTTTCTTGGACTGCTGAGACTTGCTAGGTGGTTTTCACAAACAGCTATCTGCTATGAAATAAAGAGGCATGAAAACTTTTACAGGTAAAAATACAATGGTCATTTTATACAAAGAAAGAGGGATCAAGGTTTATTTATTTTGTTTTCTTCAACAATATGCACAGCTGTAAAGTAGATATGTCAAGGTTAGTCCTTCATCTGATAGAAATCAGCTCTTCAGTTAACTTACTAGTGACATAGATACACAGATCTACTGAAATGCATGGTGATTTAAGAGGCAAAACACAATATAAAGCTTTGACTTGGCACTGCTGATCAGTTGCAGGTGAAATCTGAATGTAAATAATGGAATTTATCTGTGTAAGGATACCCAGGTCTGAATGCAGAGCTGCACTGCTTTTCGTTGGCCCTCTCCCAGAATAACAGTGGTCCTGGCTCTTGTATTTCATCTTCGCTGTTGGATTAGGAGCACTGGATGCCCAAGGGACACAGATCAGGCCCAAAACCTGCCTGGGATACTGTGCTGGCAACCAGGCTCTTCAAAAGTATGTGAATTGGCTCACCCACACAGGCAGATTTGTGAAAATAAGAGTTTTTCTTTCAAATTTTCCTCATGGGCGTTTCAAATATCCCATTTTCAAGCTTTTTGCTGTAAAAACAAAGACCAGAACTGTTTAGGTTTTGTTTTTAAGGGGAAGAGGAGAGGCTGACATAAAAGCAATGTCTCCTGGAGATGTACCTTTGTAAGAGGGCAAATATAGCTGTAGTGGACTTAGTGAACGTTTTAGTGATAAACACCACACATTTCAAAGACTTGATGCAGGTTGGTCTCAAACAGGCCATCTCTGGATGTGCACCTTTATTTATCTGTACCTCTTTTGCTTTGGGAGCTGCACAGCAAACCCCACAGTCAGATCTTCCAAAAACCTTTTCAATGCTTCCCTGTTCCGCTCAAGCTGAAATGACCCAAGAAGAGCCATTCCACTGATATTTTCTTCTGAACTTCATTTTCTCAGCTGATCCCAGGAAAGAGTAAAACCGTCTGCTGTTAGAAAGCTTCAGATTATTTTTTTGTTTCATTCAGATGTGTTTTTTTCCCCCCAGGTAACATGCTTCAAATATATTTCACTCACTGGATAGGATGTGTAACTGGAAGAATAGCACTGGCATGGCCAGAATGATATCAGCTGAGAGCTTTATTAAACAGTCAGTATAGTTGTGGTTCTGATCGATGCCCAATAGCAGCTTAGTTACGTGGCAAAAATGAAATGTTTCAACAGCAAAGAAAAAGCAACACATGGACTTTAAAGATCTGTTAGTAACAGAAATGTGAGTATTTGTTGGCATAGAGTTTATGGCCAGAAGATCACTAGATCATCTATTTTGACCTGATACAATGCAAGCTATAGTGTATCATTCAGATACCCGTATATGGAGACCAAAGGCTTGTCTTTAGACCTCAAAAAGTGTGTCCACTTTGTCTTTACAATATCAAAGGATAACAAATACAGACAGTTCCCAAGGTGTCCAGAGCTGTGGTCTTTCTCTCTCCCCAAGAGAAAACACTTGGTAGCAATGGCAGATCTCTGGAACCCCAAATCCATTATCAAACATGAAAGCAGAGAAGTGTCAAAAAAAATGCAATAAACCAGATGTTATGAGAGGGGATGACAGACATCGTCAAAGACAGCCAAATGATAACAGAAAGTGTGATCTATAGTAGCATTTAATCAGAAAACTTCTGAAGAAGATTCTCTGTACCTAGGAAGAATCAATTAAAGTTACACAGAGTACAGTATGGCAAATCCCTGATATTAAGCAGGGGTCTGTTAGCTGTTATTCGCTGAAGAGCATGTCTCCTCTGCTTTCTGATATTTCTTCTTAGTTACAGATATTTCTTAGCGCAGCTCAGTAAATCACCTGATGAGGTGAGATTAGACTTGTTCTTCAGACCTGCTAGGATCAAGTCTTCTGGCTGGTACGACTTGGGTGGCTTTACAGCATCCAGAGCAGATGTATTTCAGGAAACACAAGTAAGCACTCCCCGATATAATAACGGTGACGATGATAATGACTGTAGCACTAAGAGCTGGTGGCACCGTATCCTCCAGGATGGAGTGATCTCCTCCTGTTGTGGAGAAGGGAGGCAACTCTGTGTTCTCACCTAGTAATGACAGAGTAGTCACAAATCAGAAATTACATCAGCAATTGAGCAAAAAACGTAACATTGGTGGTATTTAAAATGAACAAGAAAGAAAAAGCACAAAATAGGGCACACTGGCATTCATCTCAGTTACGTTTAGACATTTTCAGTGTACATGGGAACATCTGAGCTAGTGTCTCTCAGCTTACTTCCAAAGAAAAGCAAGAAATATAGTCTTTGAGGGCATAATCAATTTGCCTAATTTTAGCTGTCTTTAACACGAGACAAATCTCTCCCTCAGAGTGCTTTTTTTCTGCAGAGTCTAAAGGAAGTTGGAGGGTGACTAGCTTGGAAACAGATGACTGTATTTGGTCAAATGAATCCCACACATGATGTTTTTTCATTCTTGGAAAAAGAAAACATAAACCAGCTATTGAACCTGGTTCTGTGGAAATATCCTTATGGGTGGCACAGGAATTAAAAAAAAAAAAAAAAAAAAATCAATGCAGTGAATATGAGGATAGACTGCTATAATGCCTGAGCCATGGGGCCCTGAAAATGGTTTTGGAGTAATTCTGTTCCTGAGAGGTAAGCTGGTTTTTGACACACTTTGACCTTAATTTAGCTTAATCAATTCATTTGGACTATCCTTGGCACTGACCATTACCTTGGGGTTAGATACTTGCTGCATGCAAGCAAAAACCTCTAGAACTATGGACACCCAAGATCCGTCACTTGGCAAATCCACTGCTGACAAGTGGTATTATTTAGCTGGTTTTTTTCTTGATGATCAATAGACAAATTTTTCCCCAAAATACTGCTTAAAAGCAATGCGCTTGTCCAGCAGCACAGACTATGTCACTCTTGTCCCCTGAGTTGCTATTCAATATCCAAATCAATGCCAGGTTACCCTGCTTCAGCGTTCTGCAGTACTGTTCCCCATTATGGTCCTCAGTCAGGAGTGTGCTGAGCATGTTAAGCACATATATGCTTACCATAAAATCCTGTGCTTGGGTTAAGAACGTGACCAGATTGCTTTAAAATCTATGTCTGAGCCTACTTTCTGTTTACCTTCCGAGTTCCTGACTTATCGACATTCCTGTATAATTCATCCCTCCTTTATAAACAGCTCACATTGGTATTACTTTTTTAATTATTTGATCACTGTCATAAAGAGAGCTCACACTTGATGCAGCATGTTTACCCCTCTGTATAGCCAGTAATAATCTGATTTTTGCAAGTCATATTTTCTCAGCAGAGGCAGGGTGATTTTGCAGGACCTGACAGTGCAGAATCCTGCTCTCAAAGCAAGAGCAGAAACAAGACACACACTCCATTTGTCCTGGCCATCTTTAACCCTGAGCTTGTTTCTTTTCCTTTGACACAGATGATTTTTTTTAATATATATATATATAGTGCATTCTGCATACCTATCTCTCTCTGCTGACTCTGTTAGCAAAAAGAATACCAAGCTGTTATATTTTCCATGTGGAATTTCATTGAAGTTCAAAGGACAGCACACTGTGTTTTCTAAAGGAGTTACCCTTATGTACATTTCCCAAGGGAATCTATCAAAATGAGGAAACAGGAGCTTTAAATAGGGTTTTCCTTTGAAAGTTGCACTAAAATCACCATTTTAATCAAGAGCTTTTCTTTAATAGGGGCCAGATTTTTCCATCCTTTGTCTTGTGAGTAGAACAGTGATTCTGATGAAAGTTTTTAGAAGTCTGAAATATGCTGTGGCTTTTATTGGTGTTTCTCATCTAAGACTTCTTTCTCCAGGGCTCAGGCTACTTTAAATGGGAGGTCTTGAAGTGCAGCCACTACTCCTACTGTGCCGATATCCCACTGATTTCAAGATCATACTAATTAAAAGCTCACCTCTGTTATGATGCCAGACAAAACACACCCCAGCAGAGCCAGGCTGTGAGAATGCCAGTCTTAATTCTTGCTACATTTAGTATGGTCATAACTAGCTAAATTTATGATAATTTCACTGTTACTTTGTCCCTTTCACCTATTTTATTTTTCCTTGCCCTTTTGTCTTGCCTTGTACAAGACTGTAAGCTCTGTGGTACAAGGACTCGTTAAATGGGCACCCAGTGCCTCAGAACGAGGAAGGTGGGTCTGTGAATGGGGCTACTCCTTGCTCCTGCAATGCAAACAAGCAATGGCATGGACACCAAGATCAGCCCTCGCATTCAACTAACAGAGAAAGCAAAGTCGGTGCGAGATGCGAAGCACTGCCAAAGAATTCAGACGATAACACAAGGGTGAGTGGCATCTGTGAATGCCACCAAGAGGTCTTCGTTTCCCTTTGTACCATTTTCAGCTGCTCCAAGTTCATTTTTCGCCTAACCCATCTGTTTGCTTCTGCATCTCGGCGACTGTAGAAACGCATGCATGGCAACGCCTCAGAAAGAGGGAATGCAACCGCCCTGGGATCATGTCCGTCTGAGCTGCTGCTGGCATACAAGTCCCCTCTTTCAGTGAACAAATGATATGCTAATAGCATGCTAACACTCCCTGCACAGATGCAAGCAGTGGCCGGGGCCAGTCTCTCTGCAAAGGGAGAACACAGAGGGCTGTTCAGGCTCATTCTTTCTATGCTGTATTGACTTTTCCTATTAAGTTACGCTGCCTCCAGTTTTAATGGCAGAGAGATTGCCGGCTCGGATACCCGGAGTGCTGGCCCTCCTGTTCTTTGTCAGCAAACTGACCTACCAAGGAAGGGAAAAGGGCAAGTCTCACAGTCAGGGATGGGGAGCGAGACTGTGCAGGAGAGGGAAAGCGGGTGACATCCCTGCACCTCAGGCTTCACTTCACATCAAGCTCCAGCTCTGGGTCATCACATCCAAAGACCCTCAGAGCTCTGCTCTGTCTGGCCAGCTTTTGTCCCTCATCAAGTTGCTTCTGATAAAGCCAACTTTATCCCGTATTTGTTTATGTTTCCCATGATCTTATTTACACTTTACATCTCACTCAGCCTTAAACTAACAATCTGCCTCTCTTTGAAATACCCCTTGAAGATGTAATTCTCTCCTCTTCTGTAAGAAATCAGCCAGGACATGCTGGATGGAGTGGAAGGCAGTCCTGCTTTGCTTACAGCATTTAAAATTGAAGATTCCACAAATGTCCTGATTTACCCATCTTTTCCTATAGCTGAATATAACCAACCAGCTCTCACAGCTTTGAAAAACCAGGCTGTTCACATATGTTGAATTGTGTGTGCTTTGACTGTCTCCTTCTCGCCTACTCAAATTATGCTCTTTGCTTTCTCACACTGTAAAAATTTTCAGAACAAAACTACCTTAATGTATTTGATGTGTTACCAAAGCATAAATAAAGCCTTTGTTCATGCAAGGGCACACATATGCAGAATTGCTTATGGGATTTTTGCTAGTTTTTTCTTTTATACAAACAAATGCACTAAAACTGACCTCCCTGTGAGTATGTGGAGTGATTTGGAAAGAAGTTGCGATCAGCATTTGAAGACATTTTTATGACAAGTCACTATGAGTACTGCCTACGATGAGTGGGATCAAAATGTCATTTCCAAGTCTGAGTGCAGTGGAGTATAGCTCAGATTGAGGTTAAGTGCTTGTCCTCTTAAAAGATGTCTCTTCTGTCAGGACAAATTTTCTTGAATGACCTGAGTCCAGAAAAGTTCAGTACTCAGCTCTTTGCAAAGCAAAAGAGACTATGACCACCCCACCCAGGCATGCTGGTGGAGCAAAGCTGTAGAGTACGCAAACAATCCGGGCACCTAAGGATTTTTCTCTTCTCCAGTGGCTTAAAGTACCAGTCAGACCTGATATTTAGATCTTCTTGACTACAAACCTGCCATGAAGTGAAAGCCTTCATGTTGGCTTTGTGAGAACTGGTGCTGGATCTTAGTGCTGGGACTTTGCTGAAATAGCCATGTGGCAACAAACACAGAGTTCATACCCCAGCACTAGGGAAAAGTTTCTGGGATGCTGTCTTGAAAATAAACTAGTGGTGACTCACTGCTTAAATTCTGAGTCACTGACTCTAGCAACATACGCTTTCTCCGGGATATAGAAAATACTGGTGTTCCCCATGAAATAACGTTCAGTAATCATGAAGGGCAGAGCACATGGTCCAAAGCTCCTCAGCTCAGCTACTTTCACTCCCTGCAGGGGCCAGACAGTGGGAAGGGGAGGTGCAGTCCAGGAAAAGATTGTGCAAACTCATTTTGCAGTATAAAATACAGTATCTGCCCTACACCACAGAAATGCCAGCTGCTCCTTATTTACTAGATAAAATGAGATGTAGACCCTAACTTTGCAAGTTTCTGCAACAGTTTGTCAGATAACTCAGTCAGTTTCATCAGTTCAGAATTTCATTTCTTCAACAGTTTTCATAGTTCTTCAAACTGTTAAGATGGGAAGGGGTAAGACAAAGAGAAATGGGGCTAGAGACTAAGAAAGCACAGATCTGGAAAACCCACCAGACTCATTTTGGAGATGTACGTCTGTCTTTCAGATGGGAATCATTTCACATGTTGAGACAACTCAGGAATAACGGCAATTCATATATAATAGGTTGGCTGAATATACATACAAAGATACAACTCTATTTGTATACATTTTGATCTACTTGCTTAGCCCAGGACTGTAGATTTTCTACCTTTTTTCTGTTTGAGGACAAATGTACCATGCAAGCTGAACAGTTTTGTCTGGAAGCCTTTCTGTGCACAAAGACTATACACAAAGTCCTGCTTCACTGTAGAAGCAGAAACAAAAACAATCTATTGACAGTTGTTCAAATTAAAGACAATTAAACACATTTGTTCAAAAAATCAAGTACTCAGCCCACAAGAAGTCTGGCTTTCAGCTGCATGCTAAGGTCAGGTTCATTGCCGCTCCTTCCCTCTCTGCTTTCTTTTTCTTTTGGGACTGCAGGTCTACAAAGCAGACCCAAAACACGAGTTGCGGTCATGCCAACCCTTTCCTTGTGCTGATACTGATATGGTGCTGGCACAGACTGCAGCTCTGGAGCGGGATGAGTACCAGGTAAGGTACAAGTAACATACATTACCCAGCTGCATACTGTGCTAGACTCAGGGGTCATTCTTTGAGGACAGCAGATGTCTTTAGACCTGGACCGCCACCTTCTTGAGTCTTACCGTAAACAATGTTCCAGTTTATCCTCCTAATCAAAAAGAGATGGGTTTTGCAGCTCTCTGCTCTTCCTCAGACTGGGAGAGAGAGAAGAAAGGAAGCCCTGGGGGTTGGCAAATGTCTGCAAGGTCTTGCTGTAGTGCAGGACTGAACTAGCAGATTTGCATGCCCAAAGGCATGGGATGTGTGTCAAGTGAAGTCTGACAACCACATTTTACCGTGAATAATGTAATTTTTCATTACTAGGATATGAGCTTCAGGAGATTTTTAAGGATACACAAAGTCCTTTCAAAATTCCTCTGGTGCTAAGCGGAAACACATAGGCTATGGTATGTTCTTTACTCAGATGTGACGATGTAAAGACCAGGAATTATCTCCTCCTTGAATGAACCAAAGGTATATGGCCCTGGAGGGTACATACTGAGATCGTGTGGCTCCTTGCAAATAATTCTGTGTGCCTCCTAGCCCTCTTCCCACACAGAGGGTCTACAATTCTCCCATCTCCTTGCACAAGGTGGATTTGATGCTTAGGTATTCCTGGCCAGTAATCAGACGCTGTAATTCCTTCTGTCAGAAAGCTATATGCCAAGAACATCTCACTACATCAGGCAATTCGCAGTAAAGTCTCCGGCTGTTCTCAAAGGTCTCTGTCTGCAATTTTCTCTCTCCAGCCCTGCAATTCACCCTGCAGCTCGTCAGAGCCAAATGCATCCACCTGTTCATCAAATCGTGCACAGCAGCATGAAACCATTTCTTGGCCTGTGGAGATAACTGTCCTCAGTCACTAATAATTTCACAATGCCTGTGATCTGTAAGAATGCACTAGAGGAGCAAAATACAATGACTTCAGGTAGCAGATTACCCAGAACTTTTTCATCCCATCCAGCTAGCGGAAGGCGGCTCCCTATGTATCTCTATTGGGTGCGATGTGTTCTGCAAACATAAAAACGGAAAAATAAAGGTTTCTGTTCCAGATGTGAATCAGCTGGATCTGGGAGAATGAACACAGCAGGCTGGAAAGCAGGAGATATCATCAAGTGAGAGTGGAAACAAAGAAGGGGATAAAAAGTCTGGAGATATTTGAGGAAGAAGTGCCAAGAACTGTTTGTGGAACAGAGATGTAAGCTTAGGCCCCATGTACCATCAGGCCGGTGGTGCAAACACTAAGGAAATACAAAGGGATTTAGCTACACTGTGCCGCAATTAGTGATTTGTATCTAAGCACATTACTGCAGAAGTAGGACATGAGTTCAGCACTCCAAATAGCACTGAAATGTAAATGTAGACCCCTCACCCTGACCTGTCTACAAATCTTTAGCCTTTTACTCAAGAGAGTGAAATCTAAAGCTTTCATGAAAAACATTAAACATCTTATCCCAACTGCTTATTTCTCTTAGTGTTCGTATTGTGCTAGAAGATCTATGAAACATTTTTATGTTGGAGCCTGATACCATGTTGGTTTGTAGATGATATTGTATAGGACTGAGACTCCACAGCTGTTAAAGTAACAGGAAAAATAGAAGCCCCTCCACATATTTAGCTGAAGTGGAATTTAACCATAACTCCAAATAAGTTGCCACAGCTTTGTACTCATGAAAAGCGTTATTGCATTTAATGGCTGGTAGGCAAACAGCAAAGATAGCAGGACAAACACAGGGTAGCAATAACGATTTTCCTGCCCCGTGACACAAGAGCTCTCATTCCCATGGAGCTAGTCCAGGATATTCAGAAACCCAGAAACACAGCTTATTACTTTATTTTTCAAATCTGAACCAACGAGAATGTGAAAATCTCAGGAAGTGGCTGTGCTTTTGAATAAACCTCCATAGATTTCCTGTGACAAGTGATGGCCTTCAGCGACTGAAGAAAATAACTTGACCTATCTTCAAAGCAACACTGACTTCCATAAAATATCTCTTTAAATTCCATATTACTAACTGGAGGAATGAATCTGCCTTCTTTGAAGGCAAAAAAAAACTCTTTCCAAAGGAGAACTGGATACAAAAGAAATGGACTGTCCAAATGTATCTTATTTACTTAAGATGTTAGCCTATAAATTCAAAAAGGAACACAGGCTTCTGTAAATAAAATGATAATTCGATGTACGACGTTGTTGGAGCAGAGCAGTTGTCTTTGAAGAGTGTGATTTGGCTGGTTTTTGCCTTTTGGCTTCATCTTCAGGTTTGAGGCCAAATTTTACTTGTAATAGGATTACTTACACCCAAACAGGCTGCAATTGTAGAATAATAATTTAGAGACATAAGTACCAGGTAGATTTGCCAGCTTCAGAAGACCAAGCAGCACCAGAAAAGCCTAAGCTCTGCAGGGTCATTCGTGGGCCTGTGGATAAGCAGCAACCTGTGGACATAGAAAGTCAGGACCAGTTTTCCAGCTTGCATGACCCCACACTCCAACTAATAGTGCTGAAGAGAAGCAGAGGAATCCTCATCCAAGCCTCCAGCCGTAGCTTGCTTCATCTTGGAGTAAGAGAGCAAAAGGTATGGCTACATACATAGATGAGAAACAATAGTCATCAGGTCATTTTTTGGTAGCCTGCTCCTGGTGCAGTTTAAACAATAAATGTTATTCATTAGTAAGCTGTGCAGCCAACTGGATTCAAGCTTTATTAAAACACAGCTAATATTGCAAATTTTCAAAATCCATTACAGCAATCCACAATTTCATAGTGTTTAAAAGTAAAAAACACCTTTCAAGGTTGTTTGGTTTTTTTTTTCCCTTTATGGGCTATTTTTACTTGTCTGTGAAATTGAAGGTTCAGTGTTTTCAAGCTTTTCTTTTCAAACCCAAGGACCCAGATATGAAACAGGAAAACTCAGATTGTCATGTAGTCTTATCACTTACAGCAAAAAGGCACGCTGTATTCCCCTCCAGGCTACCTATTACGGGCTGATCTGGCTCACACCTTCACTCCCTGTGTCAAATGCTACAATCTATAGTAGATGTACAGATGTGCAAGACTGATGTCTTCCACTGTGTTGTAGGGCTTACGAAATGCAGATGACAACCAGAAGGTACTCTATAGCTAGTAGATGTGATATTATTTTCCTTCCAACACGAAGATGTCCATCTTTGACCCATATCTCCAGGAATGAAGAATTGTCTCAGGAAGAAATTCTGCAGGGCATGAGCCTCCCATAACTCTTTTACAAGCCTTCTCTTTCCTTTCAGTGTTTTTTTTTCCTGATGCTATAGGCAAATCACTATTATTTTTACAAAACCACACACCATATATTGAAAAATGAGCAGATGCCAGAACATTAATCTCCATGTAAGTATTCAAACTGAGCAGAGGGGACAGAACTGGGTTCATGCTAAGGTCTAAAATCCTAGAATTGACAAGAACAACAGTATTTTCATCCTGTTCTTGAAAGAAAATTATTTCCGCAGAGTCCTACCCTTTTCACCCCCTAAGAAAAAAAAAAAATAAATAAATAGACTCAGAAAATCGATTGTTGTTATATTAGTTTTCTGCTAAAAGATGTGGAGTCACTCCTCTTATTAGGACTCAAAGCAAAAAGAACCTGAGAAAAGTAAATGCTGGCTGCATGTCTTCTTAGAGCCTGCTTTTGCATTCCTACATCTTCTCTAAAAATTACCAGGAAATAAAAATTAACACAGCACAGGTGCACACTTCTGCCCTTAAACCTTCATCACTACCACAGAAATAAAATGTTTTAATTTCAGAAACTCCTGTGTTAAGTATTCCAGGACATATCCAACATAGGCACGATGTCTACATAGTCCACAACTGTACAGTCCAAAGCCATTAGGTCTTGTACCCAGGACTGCTTTCAGCTGTTCAGTCTAGTTTCAAATTGCCAAACTTTTCCAATTATCCGGTCCATACAATAATCATTCTGCTTAGCCTAGCACACAAAGTAGTTCACTAATAAAGCTCCTTTTACTTTTTCTACCATTCTGAGCTTTTAAACGTATGCCCCAAAACATCATAGAATCATAGAATACCAGTTTGGAAGGGACCTCAAGGATCATCTGGTCCAACCTTTCTAGCACAATCTAGACGAGATGGCCCAGCGCCGTGTCCAGCTGAGTCTTAAACGTGTTCAGCGTAGCGGAGTCAACCACTTCCCTGCGGAGAATATTCCAACGATTGACTGTTCCCATTGTGAAAAATTTTCCTCTCATGTCCAATCGGAATCTCCCTGGGAGTAACTCATACCTGTTACCCCTTGTCCTCACCATGGGACTCCTTGTAAAAAGGGAGTCTTCATCTTCTTTGTAGCTCCCCTTTAAGTACTGGGACATGGTGATGAGATCACCTCTAAGCCTCCTTTTCTCAAGGCTGAACAAACCCATCCAATATAAGCAAGGAGTTTCTGTTGCATTTTTGTGTGGGCAAACTGTGCTCCCCTCAATGTGACCCTCTGTCCGCACCCTGCCTCTGCTCCAGAGCCACTGACATGGGCCCTCCAGCACCTGGGTGGGACTGACTCATCTCCCTCATTTTAGCAACTAAAAAGAGTGTTACTCAGTTACTGAGCAGCCTAGACTAGCACACAAGTTTTAGATGACTAAGTTCAGGTGAGACAAACACCAGCTTTAGGACCATATATTAAAAGATAAATCAAAGGGTTACCTAGCAATGGCATTAAAAGTGCAGAGGCTCTTAGGAAATGTAAGCCCCCAAGTGAGTTATTCACTCCACGTTTGTATGTGATTCATGTTTCTAGCTCTACAGGCTTACACGCTCCCTCTGCCCTACACCTCAGGTTCAGAGCCTCAGGGCTCACAAAGATGTATTTCTTACACCGAGAAGCCAAGACCACACATTTTTCATCTCCATGAGGACCCATGCCCCATGTGGCTTTATCAAAACAGTCTAGCTCTTTAAATAGTGTAAGAGGGAAACAATTTCACCTTGCATCCTTTTCTATCACACATGCTCAAGATAAAGAAAGCTTTAAAATCAAATCAGATCAGAAATATCCTAATGAAAAGAACACAAGGTACAAGCAGCGGAGAGTCAGGGCCAACAGATTCACAGATTCTTATGACATATGAATATATTTCAACACCAAAAAATATTATCGAACACCAGTAGAAGTGTTCATCAGTGAAATGAGGGTTGTTTCTTTATTTTGTTTTTTGGATGCAATTATGATGAAAAAGGTGGCGGGGGGGAGGCACTGTCACAGGCTCCGCTGTCTCTTGGTATCAAAACAGAATGGTCGTGATGGTGCCCAACAAAAAGCACAGCGACGAGCTGATGTGGAGCTCAGCCTTCCTAAGGGGTGAGGCACGTGTCCTCTGCCTCCAGCAGTGCACAAAATTCATTTAGCTGGAGAAAATCAGTGACTTTGGACATCAGTTCTATTAAAGCAGCAACAGCAACCAAAGAAACGAGCAGACATCTGAAGCAGGCTTTATCTGTCCCCCTTTAGACTTTTGCTGTGTAAAATATTGATCTGAATGAGTCAGTGAGGTTATCCTGGTGGCAAGCAGAGGGAAATATGTACTTTGTCAGGTGGGAGTCACTCTATCCTAAGATGGGTGTTTATAACAGAACAGATGCAAGCGCAATAAGGTCAGTCTAGATGACTAGCACAGAAGTAAACATCTACGGTATAGCTGTCTGAAGTTAAGTGAGATGAATTCCATCCTTAATACAGAGATTCAAGAGCTAAAAAGTGGTTTTACAACAGTAGCAAGAAGAGAAATTGCAGTCTGGTAAATGCCTGAGACTTACAGGAACAGGACATGCTCTTTATTCAGAGTTATATCAGACTGTCAAAGATGTGAAGAAAGAATGGATGAAGAGGTACTTTATTCAGGGTTGTTCATGAAAAGGACAGAAAGGCAGGACGCCTGGGCATGTTCTGACTGACAGCACTGGATCAATCGCATTTACCTCTTCTGTCCAGTGCATGGTCACAAGAGTTGTGCATTGAACTGTGGATCTAAAAATAATGCACTCAACCATCTTCGCAGTAAATGTATTTCAAAATCCTATTTTATTTTTCAAGTATGTCCACACACCAAAATAGGTTTTTTTGGTACCATTGAGTAGAGCCAGCCATGAATTCTCCACTAAGTATATTTGGATTATAAGTAACCTTTGGATAAAAAACTTTTGTTCACTGCTTAATTACAAGAATAGTAATGAATCAGCAAAATGATCGAAAGGTGCAACAAATGTCCCTGCTACTTAAACAAGGGAGAGACCAAAGCTCTTCAGTCTCTTTTTTGGGCTACTAAGGTTTTATTTTGGTTGGTTTTTATTTTTTTAATAATTAATGTGCCCTGCACAAAGGCAAAAGAGAAAAAACTGAGATGTATTTCTTGGTCACCATAGCAGTTTGTCCCTATTTCGTTGAGTCCTGCATCCTTTTCCAGACTCCCTGCAAGCTGACCCTAAAGAGTTTGGGGAACTCTTTAATATTGAGATGTGTTTCCTAATCTGGGACTATAGTTTTCTGAGAAACCACATTTACTGACCCATCGTATCTCCTGCATCCTCCAGCCTGGATTAGGGTGGATATTTTGCTGCTTTTTGCATAGTTGCCCTGTATTTCGGATATGAATTGAAACTCCGCTGAAGTGACTGTCCAAGCTATTTAGTGGGCCACCAAATTAGCTTTCTTTTTTTAAATCTCTGTCTTATCTCAGATATTCTTGACTTAAATTGGAGTGTACTGGAGTGAATTTAATACCGACTTACCTTCTCATACTCCACAAGGACTTGCTTCTCTCTTCCTTTTGCCTATGTTAAGTTTGGATCCAAAGTGAAATCTTGTTTTAGATAAGGTTTCGAACCTCCCCTAGAGCTTTGGATTTGGGTCAGATTCAAAATGTGTGCTCTGAATCTCTGAAGATTGTGCTCTGAATCTCATTCATTTGTCCCACAAAACTATAGAAAGTATAATGTATTGTCTAATGTTGCCAGATGAGTGCCACTGAAAATGACAGACTTCCCTCATAAAACTTATTTTATGAGATCTCCACCACGTGGACGGATTTTATTGGTTGGACTATGAACTTCCAAAAGGAGTTTGGCTCTTTACATTTCCTTGAGCTTTAGTCATCCAAGTTATTAAAGAACACAAATAAGAAAACATATTTTAAAATGATAGGTTTTATCTTGGGGATGTCCCTTGTGTTTACAGTTTTTTTGAAGTTTACTGTGCTTATTTGTGCTGATTAAGAAGCTTTGTAGTCCACTGGACCGAAAGTATTTGATAAAAAAATGAATGTTACAGAACTTCTAAACATCCAAATAGATACAATAATTCCCCTTGATTTATCACCTGCATTACTATCCCTTCTTGTAAAACAAGTAGCAGTTCTCATTCCTCCAAGTCACTGGCCGAGAATCCGTCCTGGATCAAAAGGTAACGCAATAGTCAGAGGATTTAGAGTAGTCAGAACACTTGCTAGTGGTCAAAATGCCAAGAGCAGCCTTGGTGCCAAGTGCACCAAGACACTGCTCTGCTTGTACTTACTTGGACGGCTATAGCAAAAGTCCCGGGAGCTAACAGCTAACAGTCCTCCAGAGGCCAGGAAAGAGGTCCTTGCTCCTTTTATTGCATAATTAACAAAATAAGTGGCTTAGCTGGTAAACATGGCCTTGGGCTCTTAACACAGGTTATAGTCCTGAGGTTTATACTACCAAAATCTGCAGGCCACATTTCCTGGCTTTGCCAAGTGGGGCTGTAGGGCTGTTCTTCTGCACGCTTCTGTTGGGCATTCTCAAACCTCATGGTCATTTTCACAGCTTTAGTTGTAAATTGGTGCTCATCCTGCCTCTGAAAAAGGGCTTGGAAATGTGAAGTGAGAGGAGAAAAAGGTGCAGAAAGCAGGAGGCAAATATAAAGATGTAATAGGTTATCTTTAAAAAAAGTTCTCAAGATTCTTTTAAGCATTTGCCTGAACACTGCAAGTGTGAGGCAGGTAATGTGGTGGCCTTGTCCCGCAGCATGCAGGGAAACACCTCTGTGGAGCTCCTCCTCTGGCACGTACACTGGTACCACACTGCAGTCCCACGAAGCGAGTGGCGCAATTTGTTTCATGCTGACTGCGATCCCCAAGGAGAGCCTTGAAACCTACTGAAAGAAAAGATGCAGCAGTGGCTTCCATCTCCTGCCATTACAGATGTCACCCGCTGGGCAAGATACTTGGAGTTGAGACGTGAGGGAGGAGAAAATGCTGTGCTCTAGCTGTGGGAGTTTAATGGTTTTGAAAGAGGTCCAGAGGTACATGAATTAGCCCTGCTATATGGTACCAAGAGTGCCAGCCATATGCAAAATAAACTTGTGAAATTCTTCACAAGTCAAATGTAACTCTCCCATTTTTCCACCCATCCCATCTGCAGAATGACTCGGGGTACTTTTTTCCTGCATGCCATCTCCTCTGCCCTCTTAACTGTAAAAGATGCTCTATTCTCTCTGTGCCTCTCAATATCAAAATAGAGGCTTTTAAGCACTGATAGATATTTTCTGCTATTTTTCCATTTCCTTTCAAATGTAAAATTCTGCAGAGCCTATTCACTCCATTTCAGTGAAGACTCTGCTTCTAGTTCACATTTAGTACAGTTGTGAAGGAAAGAAATGCCATACAAAAGGAAAGATAATGGCCTCATGCTAGAAGACTCAGGCAGATGGAGTCTAGGAGGGGGTATAGGCTGGTTTGCCCCTTTTAAACACAACATAAACAAACTATAAGTTTGTTTGTTTAGAATTGTATGGATTTATATTGCAGCTTTGTTGCAGCACTGACTTAGTGAGCAGTCCAGGTTAATCCACTGTTCAGGTAGGTAGCGATTGAGCGACACAAAGACATTAATGAACTGGCAGAAATTTAGAATAAACCAGCAATTAATTACACATTAATGACACAACAATGATTATGATGAAAAAAAGATTTTCAAAATGTAGCCAAGTATAACGTAATCTAATGACAGTGCTAGGGGACATGGAAAGTAGCTATGTATGTATGACATACAAGCATATGTAATTTTAAATTTCAGAGGGACCATGGGTCATGAGGTTAGACTATGAGTAATAAGATGAAGTTATGCAAAGAAAACTTTAGGATGAATTACAGGAAAAAATAATTAGCTCCACTGAGGTAGTTTAGACTCATAGGCTCCCAAAGGAAGCAGGAAAATCCCAACGTATTTGTCACCTAAAACCAATGAATTAGATATTCTAGCCAGTAGATGTTTAAGATCAGTCCCTTACTGACCTCTGTGGATTACAATAGGTATCTAATAGCACATTTTAATCAACTCAGCTTTCCATGAGCCTGTTTGTCTAACAGCTCCGAAGAAACTATCTATCTAATACATCTGCACGCTTAAAGAAACATGGAGTTTCCTTGGACTTTTTAAAGCACCTTAGAAGAAAGATCGTATGTCCTACCTGCCTTTTTAACTTCCCAAATATCTTTGGGGTGTAATCTCTAGTGCAAAGATGAAGAGTTTATGTGAGTATCATTAAACAAAACTTCCAGTTAATAAAATTATCTTGGGGCAAACAAATTGTTAGGGAAAAGATGAACAAGGTACTATACTTCAAATATAACTTTGAAATTTCTGGTAATGTCTGGTATGATAGATCATTGCTATCATATACAATAATAAGCAGAACATTTCAAATTGAAAAGACTGTTTTCCAGTGTTTCTTCTCAGGCATGTAAAATTAAGAAATGGCCAATTATTGCTGTGGAGGTATTTCTGGGGATCATCATCTTCGTGGTCTGTGAATGATGGAACAGACAGTATTTTCCACCTATTTATTATATTATAAATAATTTATTATATTACCTATTTATTATATTATATAAATTATTTATATTTTTCCATCCTATTTAGGATGAGAAAAACGGCTGTGTTAGAAATCAGAAAGTTACTTTCACAGAATCAATAGAAAAATTATGTTGAGTCTAAAATGGTCAGCAAAAAACACACCTCCAGCAACTGCCAGCAGATTAGAGAGGGGCTTACTTTCTTCCCTAGGCTGCCTGCAGAAACCACCTCTAAATTACAGCATTACCATGAGGGCACTGAGGGAAATGAAGTAACTATTGAGACAGCCCTTCCTTTCCCACTCCAATACCAGGAAAAGTTGCAGGAACAGCTCCCAGTCCCTTTGCAGCCCTCACCTCATACTGCATCTCAGTGCAATCCTTTCCCGGGCCTGTAACAACTCATTTCTGCTTCCTGCTTTCCCAGCAGCTGACTTCCAACACCAGGGAGATATAAACAATTTCCTCTTATTCCCATTTGTGGTAACATCTATTTCTGCTGCCGTCCCTTCACCTTTGGCATGGCTCGGAGAGATTTTTCTGCCAGGAGCTCAGATAGCAGAACACACCTGCAACAGGCTTTGTAAATCCTGATGGCATTTGTGTTTATAAATGCCCAACTGACTTCAAAAATCTCAGCCTTGGAAGTATGTCCATGGAAGTCAATGTACGGCTACACAGTCTTAACTAATCAAGTTACTCTGCCTCTGGTGGTTTAAGTCACTGTGCTCAAGTGATTGGTCAAGTGCATGGGTGCTTTCTGGGCTCAGCTCAGCTGTGGTAAATCACTAAGGTCTACTAGTTTCTATCTATTTTAGATTCCTAGGTACTCAACCACTTCTTAGAATATAATTTGCAACATGAAGTCATTCCAGGTCTTTGAAAAGTTTTCTTTGTCTATGTATTTCATGGCTAGCTTTGAAAGTCTCAAGCATTTCTAAAACTACTCTTAAAATTCTTTGCAAGCCGCATGACTTTTCAAGCTCACTAAGGTATGTTAGTAAATTTCAGAGAGATTGGATTTGATTTAGAGATTTATAATTATTTATGTTATTTCTAACTATTTAATGGTTTTTTTTCCAAGACCGGAGAAGGTTATTATCATGCTGATCCTCTCAAATAAACTCCAAGCTGAATCTTGTCTTATTTAGACTGGGAGCCATTTAGGCTGTTAATAATTGATTTTAATTCCCAAATGACTGAGAATAAAAATTACAAACCAAGACTCTCAAGAATAATTCCTCCTACCATACATTTATGTACAGTTACATACTAGATTTCACTTTAGGATATGAGGGTAATGGTATTTCATTCTACTAACAATTAAAATAATGGAATGACTCTTGAAGGAGTGCTGATCACTGCTTATGTTCTGATCTCAATTCTAATTAGGAAAACAAATTAAATATAAGGATAGGTATGATATCCTTAGCTGGTATAAATCAACATAATTGCACTAAGTCCAGGGGAATGACATCATTTTACGTCAGCTGAGGATCTGACCCAAGCTTGCAGGATGATTAATCTTCTTCACGTACTCCAAAGTTTACGGAAATTACATTTTTATGTGTAAGTCCTCCCTTCAGCACCACCACAAATAGATTCACTGTGCTATAACCCTAATGCTTCCTTTTCCTAACATACATAAAACATCTGGTGCAATATGTCATTCTTAGCATCCGTCACCCATATTTACTAAATCCTAAACAAAGATACACTTTTTCCAATAATCTCTTTTTCTAAATATTTCCTTTCACATACTTCTTCTAAACGATTCTTTCCAGGTCCAGTTCCAGATGACAGAAAAGTAGAATTTGCCAAACAGGGTTAAAGCCGCGGCATGTCTAGTACAACCCCAGGAGCATCCATGCCAATAAAGGATGAAACAATGAAGCAAAGGGTCCCTTTGCTCCTACGGGGAATCAGTCAAAGCAAAATATCTGAATAGCATTATTATCACAGCTTGCACTTCCAGGATCGTCTACTGCTTTGTTGCTCATTTTATGATCATTGTGAGTGTGATTCTCCACTGTCTGGAGTTTGTACAAGCCTATGTGTCTATCATCTCACCTCTTCACATATGGATGGAAGGGCTCATGGAAGGGTTTCTATGGCAGGAGAAACAGTATAGAATCCACACCATAGGAAATGCTTGGAACAAAGCTCACATTCATGGATGCAGGATAATCCAAACAGGAGATAAAAGGTCACGGGAAACCAGGCGCCATCACTTCTGCTGCTTGTGGAACCACTTGTTTATATCTCGTTTCCGGATGAGACAGGAAGTACTGAAATATCTCAAAACCGGTTCTTCCTTTAGCATTTTAAAGTAGAAGTGGGAAAAGAAGTAGCTGGAATCCTCCATCCTGATTTCACAGATGCCACAGGGGTGTATCCAGCCCTAATCAAACTGAGGAATGAAATGGGGAGAGAGAGGACCACCATTGAGCACGGTGCAGCGGTTCTGTGGTGACTCTGGTCCCTTAACCTTGCTCACATAACCTGGGACCTGTCTGCATTGCCTTGCCTCCAGCTTAAGATCTAGACTTCAGTTTGCTACAGTGCAGGGAAATTGCCTCCTTTGTTCAGGCTGAGGCAGCTAGATTCCTTCTTGTACGTGTTCTTGCATGTCTTGCATGCAGCTCAGCAAAGGGGATTGAAAGTCCTGCACCTGGAGAAGAACAACCTCAGGCACCAGTATGTGCTGGGGGATGACCAGTTGGAAAGCAGCTTGGCAGAGAAGGACTTTGGGGTCCTGGTGGACACCAAGCTGAACATGAGCCAGCAATGGGCCCTTGAGGCAAAGAAGGCAGCCAATGGTATCCTGGGCTGCATTAAGAGAAGTATTGCCAGCAGGTCGAGTGAGGTGAGCCTTCCCCTCTGCTCAGCACTGGTGAGGCCACACCTGGAGTGCTGGGTCCAATATTGGGCTCCCCAGTACAAGAGGGACATGGACATAGCGGAGGGCCACAAAGATGATGAAGGTTCTGGAGCATCCCTCCTGTGAGGAAAGGCTGGGAGAGCTGGGACTGTTCAGCCTGGAGGAGAGAAGGCTCAGGGGGAACTTGTCAATGCATATAAATACCTGCAGGGAGGGTGGAAAAAAGATGGAGCCCAGCTCTTTTCAGTGGTGCGCAGTGCCAGGGCCAGAGGCAATGGGCAGAAACTGAAAAACAGGCAGTGCCATCTGAACATCAAGAAACGCTTTTTTTTTGTACTGCAAGCGTGACGTACCACTGGCACAGGTTGTCCGTAGGTGCTGCGGACTCTTCATCCTTGGAGATATCAAAAGCTGTCTGGACATTGTCCTGGGCAGCCAGCTCTAGGTGGCCCTGCTTGAGCAGGGAGGTTGGATGAGATGATCTCAAGAGGTCCCTTCCAACCCCAACCATTCTGTGATTCTGTGTCCCTGAGCTGATTTTTACAGGAGAAAGGCAGATTCCTGAGCCTCAGATCCAGGAAAGGAGGTCTTTATAAAAGAGCAGTGCAAACCTGCAAGATTCTCATATGCAGAGATGTGGCTTATATGATGATTCTGATAGAGCAGAGATTCCCAGTGATTACTTCTCACAGGTTAGAAATTATGAATAAACAGTAAAACAGGCAGAGGATGATCAGAGGCTTTGCAGTTATCTCAAGTTAATCTGTTGTAAATTTGCTTGTTCATCTGAAGTTTCTAATGTTGTCTCATATCTGTCTAGCTAGGTTTCTTCCCAGCCAAGTCAGTCATCTGCTAGTAATTGGCTGCTTCTATTTACTCAGCCTTCTTTTTTTGGCTTAGCCCAGTATTTAGTTTATTTGATAGCTTCTTTATCTAAAACCAGATTTTTCCTACCTCCCCTGCAAACAAACTGAAGAAGAAGAAGATTGTATGCCTATGGCTGAGTCTGAATGACTTTTTTCTTAAAAGATATAAGGAACGTAACAGATAACTATACATAATTAACCTTCAGGATTTTATGAAACTTTCAGCTATGTTTTCTTTTTTTAAAAAGTTTCATATTTTTTAGAAATATTGAATTTACTTCTCAATCTACGGTGGTCATCAAAATAAACATCAAACATATCTCTGTGATGAAATCAAGATATCCTGCTGTAATTCTTTTTCATAGTAAGTGGCAGCTTAGAAGACATCCTTGCAAACCAAAGACAAGACAGGGATGGAGCTACCAGCTAAGCAGTGGGGCTGACCAAGTGCCCAGTACTTGAGCCTGGATCCAAGTCCTCTTTTACTTAGGAGTGTTGGTGTGTCCTAATACTCCACAAACTTCTAATATGACCTCGGACATATCACTGAGGAAACTGAGGTACCAAGACTCTCACATGACAGCACTCCTTTCATTGCCAGGAGTGTTGTAGGTTACAAAGCACACATAAAAAGTTGTGACAACTGTGATGGGCTATACATAGGAATAGATGATGGCTACACTCTTAGCTTGAATACCTAAGAGAGAGCTCAGCTTATCACCACTGATTTGCATGAGTCAGACCAACTAAGGATTGACTCAAGGTACTGTATAAAATACCTTGGAAACCCCAAAATATAGTTAAAATATGGTTAAAAAGCAATGAGACAATTTTGTCTCCAAGATGCACTTCAGCAGATGACTATCGGATGTCAGAAACTCTGCTGGTTTTTAAGATGCCAGCACACAGCCATGACATGTAAGAAAACTCACTGTTTTTATGGCTCACAGAGCACTATCTTCATCCAGAATAAACTAACTAGTTCATTATATATGTATTACATAATACATAAATATATAACGTTATTTCTATGAGTCAGTGGTGTAAATATGTGAGCAAAATATTTTTACATAAAAAAGCTCTGATTAAGAAATTGAGCATACCAAACTTCCATGTGTCATGGAGGGCAGTACAGACAAGCTGGCCCTGGCACCAGGGTCAGCACAGCTCTGTCACTCCAACGTTGCAACTGAGCTAAGAAGCCTTGCCTCGGGCAGCTAAAGTCTTTGTATGAATGGAGTAGTGCCATTGCTGCTCAGTACTTCCCTGGGTGGTGTAGAAATACCATTGAATTATGCTCTGTATTTCCAACTGTACCCACACGTCTGGAAAGAGTCACCCAGTTAATACAGCAGGGTGAAATCCTGGCCCCAGTGCAATCACTGAACGTGTCACCAGGAATTTAGACGAGTACAAGAAACCAGTGTAGTCCTCTCTCCTCATATCTACTATGTTAGAACGAACTGCAGCATCCTGAACTCTTTAACTCTTTGCCAGAAAAAGAGGACTATGACAGAGTAGTTTATAACAAAGTATGCATCAGGATTTTTTTTAAGTAGTAAGAGCCTTTAACCTGCTGCTAAATCTGCATGTAATAACTGGGACTCCAGTGCCTTGCATGAGTGGGGCCTGGACCACCTCCAGCACAAAGTAGTTCAAAAAAGATTTATTTCAGTGTAGCAGGCTGTTTCTGTGAGTAGCACTGAACAGTGCTGCTTTCACAAATAGATGCTCTAAATTTCAGCTGTTTGGTCATGTACTAGGAGCACCTTCAGTCAGAGGTGAAAATTCCTAGGTGCTGGAAGGGCTCACGGGGCACGAACAACTCTTCTGTACCTTTCCCTCGCGCAGTTTAATAATCCAAGCAGTGCATACAACACCAAGAAAGGACGTGTGTCCCTGACTGTCACAGGCCACAGGCTCCAAAGGATTTTTCTCCATTAACCACTCTCCAAAGCTTTTTACACGTCAGCTGATTTCTTCCTACCCAAAGCACAATGCTCTGACCAGCCCATTGATATAAAAACCACAAAGTACTTTCTTACAATAGGCAGCAGAGAGAATGGTAAAGGGCTAAATGGATCTTCTTTTACACTAGGTTCATTAGGTGAATTGCACTGAGCTCTTACCATGTCCAGTGGACTTATCATAGGTTACAATACAGCTTGACAGGCTGATAACTGTATATAACACACTACTTATGGCTGTCCTTTTCTTACAACATCTGTTAATGGCACATTTCAGGTTCTTGGCAGAGGAAAATTAATTTAGGATATGATCAACTGAGAAAATAAGTCCACAAGTATACACAAGATTGGATTGTTCCTTTAAAGAGTGACTCATCTCCATGGCAATGTGTTTCATGGGAATTTATTTCTTCTTTTTGCTGTTTTTTCTACTCTGTTTCTGCTATATTCTAGTATGTCACTGATGGTGGTCTTGTTCTCGTTTCTCATGGTGTAACCGCAGCTATTTCATTCGGTGGAAATACTTTTGATGCTCAGCCATGGCTTAACAGGTAGCAGAAGGGTCCAAGATCATTAACTCTTTTGGTAGGTTACTGAGCATTTCTTGTAAGAGGTGTTTTGTATATATTTTTATGTTCTTTTCCAGCTGGAACGGTAGCTGTAATGTCTTGCACTAAGAGTCCACAATTCAATGTGCTAAGGAGAAGTTTCACTTTCAGGCCACTGAAATCTTAGCCCTGGAAATAAGTATATGGCTCTTATCTTTTTATATGCTTCCTAAATTAGAAGAAAGAATGTCTCCAACCCCTACAGCTATATTTCACAATAATCATGCTGGTTTTTCCTACCTTTTTCTAGGCAGTATATATAAGGAACATAAAGACATTTCAGCTGTGCTTTTCTCACAAAAGATCACATAACATAACACTTCCATAGATGAAGAAACCCAAACTGATAGGAGAGAGGTATCTAACTCTAAACTAGCATGGAAGCCTGTTTGGAAGATCTTGACAGTTTGAGGTACGTGCTTGCGGTTGTGGGGCACCAGGAGGAGAATCCTTACGTGGAGATCCATGACATTGCTCCCTTACCCTCGTAGCAGAACATGTGGGGTTGGGGGAGAAATGCGTGGTTATAGCAATGCTCCCATCTTTTGCAAATGGCTGATAGGAACAGAAGAGGGGATGAGAATGGACAAGTTCATGTTGAATCTGTTGGCTCCAACTTCCATGTATTTTCTTGCCCTACTTAGAATTTCCTTCTTCATCTACAAAGGCTCAAACAGCAACAACAGAAGACAGAAAAGGAATGGTTACCAAGACCCAAGAGGTGTCCTGCATCTCCATGGCTGTCTGTCAGAGCGCTAACCCCTCGGCCAAGGCAGGACATGTGGAGAACGCCACGAGAAGAGGCCTGTCCCCCAGACAAGGCAGCCTCTGTGTGTCCAAGGTACCTGATGGTGAGGACAGGAGGGTAAAGCAGCCACAGAGCTGCCCCTATAGCACGTGGGGACAGGTAGAAGTGAACACACCACCCTGGCAGCGCTGGGGAGGGAGACACAAGAGCCCCTAGCTCTCCTGCTGAATACAAAACTTTAGACAAGGCTACGACTACAGCGCTGTAATTAAACAGCTGAGGATGAGGATGGCAAGGGCGATCAGAGTCCCAGGTCCTCACGCCCGCTGTGGTGCAGCCCAGGTGCTGGGCTGAGCCCAGGACATCCCTGGCTGCTGGCGTGGGGGTCGGGGCAGGTTCACCTCCTTTCCTCATCAGCTTTTCCCTGGCAGTTCCCATCATATACATAGACATATACTCATCATATACATCCACAGAGGTATTTAAAAGACGGGGAGATGTGGTGCCTAGGGACATGGTTTCGTGGTGGGCTTGGCAGTGCTGGGTTAACGGTTGGACTCAATGATCTTAAGGGTCTTTTCCAACCTAAACAGTTCCATGATTCCATACTCACTGTGGGGAACGGACGGGCAGCGAGGGCAGCAGGGGCTACCTGAGAGCGCCGGCTCTCACACTCACGCATTAATGCAGCATTTAAGAGCCCAGTTTAAGTATGTCAAGGCCAAGGAGTAAAAAGGGAAAATCAACGCGAGGCACCTAGCCCTTGCCAAAGGACACACCAGCGTTTCCAAACAAAACATGCACATCACAACCGATCTGCTCCCATCCAAGTTCCTCTTTCAGGCTACTCCGGGCAGAAAAGGCTTTGATTTTTACAAAACAAAAAAGAAAACCAACACCCTCCATTAATTATTCTGTCGATTCTTATGTTTTAGCCTCTTCTAATTGTGAGACTCCCCACCCCACCGGCTCCTCCCCGGCCGGGACGGTGCGGGGGGGGGTCGGGGCTTGAGCCCCGCGGCCCGGGGGTGCGGGCAG
The DNA here is from genome assembly GCF_965183815.1 of Platalea leucorodia. NCBI lineage: Eukaryota > Metazoa > Chordata > Aves > Pelecaniformes > Threskiornithidae > Platalea > Platalea leucorodia. The sequence continues at coordinate 8,728,483 of NC_138824.1, forward strand.
CGGCCGCGCCGCCCCTCCCCTCCCGCCCTCCCTGGCTCCCGGCTGGGACGCGGGGTCCCCCCCGCACTCACCCGCCGGCCCCGGGCCGGGCAGCGCCAGCAGGAGCAGCAGCAGCGACAGGGCCCCGGCTCGGCCCGCCGGCATGGCCCGCTGGGGTGGGGAGGGCGGCCGGCGGCAGCCGCGGGGGGAGCGGGGCCGGCGGCGGCGGGAAGGGCGGTGAGCGCGGCGGGGTCCCCTCAGGGAGGGCGGGAACTGCGGCGGCTGGGTGGGGTGTGTCCCCCCACCGCGTCCTCCCAGGCACCCCACAGGCACCGGTGGTTACCCGCCCCGTGTCCCACGGGTGGGGGGCTGTTGTCACTGCTGTGACAGAGGGGGTGGCGGGGGGTCCCCATCCCTGCCCCCAGGCAGGGGGCGATGGGGGGGCTGTCATCTCCAGCCCCCGGGGTGAGGGCAGCAGGTCCTCACCGCCACCCTGCCCCCAGGGAGGGCTGAGGGGTGTTTTCCCCACCTGTTCCCCACAGCCACTGCTGTGTGGGGGGGTAAGGACGGCCACATCCCTCTCCTCCTCCTGCCCCGGTGCTGTGGGGTCTCGGAGAGCTGGAGAGCCCCTGCGCTGATGGAGGAAGGTGAGGGCCCTTTGCAGAGAGACAGTGTCTGGGAAGAGTGAGACAGGACAGGGCAGGGACCAGAGCGCGCTGAATTCCTGGGGGACCCCAGGGGCTGAGGGATGGGTAAGTCTTTGCAACAGAGACGTCTCCGCGACGAGGTCTGTGAAGGGGATGGGGAATGAAGGCCCTGTGTCAGCCCATGGCACCAGTGCTGTTGGTTTTCAGAGAGAATCGGGAGGACAGCAGGACACCCAACTCGGTGCAAGTGGCAGGGGCAGGATTTACCTGCTCCCAGAGTAGAGAATGTGTAAATATGACGAGTTTAACTCCTTGGGAGATTAAAGAAATCATCTCTTGTAGGGATGGAAGGAGCCAGTGGGCAACTGGATCTGAGACCTGATGGCCATCATCAAGTGGAAAACAACCAGAGAGGACTGTAGACATGTGAGTTTAACAAGGGAAACCTTCAGGGGTCTTAATGTCTCTCGTGTTGCAGACCTTTCTTTTCCCCTTTCACCCTCTCCCATTTAATAGCACTGGGATGTCATGAATTCCTGACATCTCTTTATGGTCACATCCTAAGAAGTTCACTACTGTTTTGCTCATGGACTTTTTTTGTTCTTTTGAGAAAGCATTGGAAGAAGTAATAAGCCACTGCTAGCCAAAGTGAAGAAAAAAAGAAGTCTGAAATGTCATAGCAAAGCACCCCAACATTTCCTAAGAGTTTTGCAGGCACTTTCAATACAAACCAAGAAATCACTGGGGCTAGAGAGTCATAAACAGCTCTCTTTGCAGCTGCTTAGTATTAATGCCTAAAAGCTAACACTTCCACCCCAGCACAAAAAGTGTGGCTCAGACCCACAAATCACAGAATCACAGCATGGTTGGGGTAGGAGGGGACCTCTGGAGACCACCTAGTTCAACCCCCCTGCTAAAACAGGTTCGCCTAGAGCAGGTTGCACAGGATCGCGTCCAGGCGGGTTTTGAATATCTCCAGAGGAGACTCTACACCCTCTCTGGGCAGCCTGGTCCAGTGCTCTGTCACCCTCAAAGTTATGAAGATTTTCCTCAGGTTCAGGTGGAACCTCCTGTGTTTCAGTTTGTGCCCATTGCCCCTTATCCTGTCGCCGGGCACCATTGAAAAGAGTCTGGCCTCATCCTCCTGACACCTGCCCTTAAGGTTTTTGTAAGCGTTGATAAGATCCCCTCTCAGTCTCCTCTTCTCCAGGCTGAACAGTCCCAGCTCTCTCAGCCTTTCCCCATGAGAGAGATGCGCCAGTCCCCTAATCATCTTCGTAGCCCTCCGCTGGACTCTCGATGGTAGTTCCTTGTCTTTCTTGAACTGGGGAGCCCAGAAATGGACACAGCACTCCAGATGTGGCCTCACCAGGGCAGAGCAGACAGGGAGAATCACCTCCCTCGACCTGCTGGCCACACTCTTCCTAACGCACCCCAGGATACCATCGGCCTTGGGCACATTGCGAATGGACCCCCCTAAATCCCTTCCACCCGTTACTTCAAGGCCAGGGCTCTGTGGGTTTTGTGGAAGAGACCGCAGACGCGTTTGCCTCATGCGGAGGGGTGCTCCCTCCCGAGACCCCTGCCCCAGCCCCGGGCAGCTCCCTGCCCGGCCGCAGCCCCACGGCCGCAGGCCCACGGCCGCGCCCTGCCCGGGACGCGCCCACGGGGGAGGCCGCGGGCGCTGGCCGTGGTGCTGAACCGCCGCGCCGCCGGGCCGCGCTGGGGAGCCCGCCGGGGGCTCTGCCCTGCCGCCGGCTGGCTGGTTGGTCACAGACAAGAATTAGTTCATCTTGCCTAGGATTTTCCAGGGTTTTTTTTCTCCCTTCTCTGCTCCTGTTTCTTATTTTAAAATTTTCTGTCAACCCAGAGCGTGGCCAGTTCATTCAGCGCTCCTCGCCGTTAATCAGGGCATAATTCCAGTGAGGAGGCCAGAAGAAAAATGTGGGGTGAAGGAAAACCTGAATGTAGCGCATGTCTTGAAGAAATAGGAACACATCCACATTAAGAGAGTTCTGTCCCAGTCCCCCGTTGTTCATTCCTGAACAAACAAGCAGAAGTTTCAACTTATTTATAGCAGATTTATAGCTGTGCTTCAACTAAAGCAGCAAAAACTTCATATGTTGTAGAGGACAGGAAGACAGAAATGGTAAAGGTCTCGTGTATAGGACAGAAAGGAAGAAATGGTAATAGAGTTTTGGGGGTTTTCCCAAGTTGGACAATGGTGCTTATGAGGTTAAATTAACTACTTTTATTTGTATCACGGTGAGTTCTTCTCATGAGAGAGTGTATGAGTGGCAGGAAGATATTTCAGACCAACAGTGGGGTTCTCAATGCCTACATTCAATCTTACTATGCAGAAGTTATGTTAGAAAACAAACAAAAAGTGTTGCTCTCTTTCTCTCAAGAAACATAAAGAAATGATCATCACTTTGCCTCATCTTGTAAAAATTGATTCCCATTTTCCCCCACTAAACTTCCATTTATCTCCTTTTTTTTCAACAGCTAAAAAGGAGAGGAAACTATGGATTAATATCTCACGTCATACAATATCAGGTCTATTAAATAGCAGTACTGATGAGATCCTGAGATAAAAATGGTCAGCTGAAGAAACTGTAGCCATGCTTCAGAGTCTCCGGGGTGGTATTCTAAGTGAAATAAGTTGCCTCATTACGACCAAAGTCTGACTTTGTGTCAGTTCTTCCCTTGTGTACCAAATCCATACCAAGAAAAAGATTAACTCAGCATGTTGTAGTAGCACTTTGTTCATCTAAGTGACTCAGTGTTTACTTGGAATAAGATAGTAAAGAAAGGTCATACATATTTTATAGTCAACATGGATTTGCCTAGTGTAAACCATTTCTAAATCTTAAGATAACACACCTAGGCCTGAGGATAAACGAAGAACGATGGATGTTGTCTACCTTGACATTAACAAGGCTTATGACACAGTCAGCCACAGCATCCTTCTTTTCAAGTTGGGTTATTAAGGTTTGACTAGGTGGATTACCATGTGAGGCTGAAAAACTAGCTGGGCTGTCAGGTTCAAAGGGTTTTGGTTAACAGTTTGTACTCTTTTTGGAAGCTGGTTACAAGTGCAGTTAGTCAGATGTTTATCCTGGGATGTACCTTTTTTAAAATCTCTATCAGTGACCTGGAGGAGAAGACAGAATGCACCTCATCGGCTTTGCAGGTTACACTAAACCGTAGGAAGATCAGGGGAAGAGCAGTTGGTACCCTTGAGGGCAGGGCTGCCATTCAAAAAGACCTGGACAGGAATGGGTCAATGAGAGCCTTATGAAATTGAACAAAGATAACAGCAAAGTCCTGCCCCTGGGAAGGAAGAACTCATTGCAGTGGTGCAGGCTGGTCAGGTCACTGACTGACTGGGAAACAGCTCTGCTGAAAATGTCCTGGGAGGTCCTGGTAGACAACAGCCAAAACATGAGCCAGCCATGTGCCCTGGCAGCAGTGAAAGCTAGCAAGTTACTGTGCCGTACTAACAGGAGTGTAGCTAGGTATTGGAGGCAAGTGATTATTATTCCCTTCTACCCAGAGCTTGTTAGACCACACATGGAATATCATGATGTGACCAGTTTTTAGGCCCCCAGTAAAAGAAAAATATTGATAAATGTGAGCAAGTCTAGTGGAGAGCGACCAAAATTGTCAGGGGCATGGAGCACATGCCCTGTGAGGGGAGGGAGAGGGAAACAGGCTTGATCAGCCTAGAGAAGAGAAGGTTTGGGGGGGGGTACCTAATAGCAGCCTTCCCCTATCTATGAGGAGGTCATCCAGAAGACAGAGCCAGGATCTTCACAATGGTTCATGGTGGGAGGGAAAGAGACAGTGGACATCAGATGAAACAAGAAAAGGGCGGTCCTTAAAGAGTGATCTGGTAGAACATTATTCCCATAACATAAATTTTCAGGTTAGGGTATCCTGATGTTTGGCACTTCCTTTTATCTTGAAATGAGATTCTCTTTGTATTGTAAGTCAATATTTCAGCCCCAAAAACGTGTTGCTCATAACATTCGAGAGATAGCGCTGGGACGTGCAACTTGGATTGGACACTTTTTTTCTTACTTTCTTCTTTGAAAAGTAACAAACAAAAGAAAAATCAATGACTCCAAGAAAAATGTTTTTATATGAGTTTTGACAATTTGGACAATCACATATGTGTCAAATTGCCTTTGTCTTCTGGAACAGGATAGTTTAAAAAGTTCTAGTTTACCAGGCTAGATGTTCTGTGCAAAACTGCAGACACACTCACAATATTAACTTGACCAAATAGTCTGCCACATGCATTGGATTTCAACCTATTGATTGGTTTCTGCTCAGCACTCAAGTTAATTTTCCAGAAGTATAGAAATAAATTCTCAGGACACAGTTGGAACTTCTGGTGACTTTTAGGTGTTATTTTTGTTTATTGTACAAAGGCACAGGAGATTTGACTGTGCAAAGTACTCAGCATTCTGGCCCTAGTTCAACAAAGCATGTAAATATGTGTTTAACTTCAGCCTTAGACTTCAGTGCTTTGCTGGATCAGGGCCAGAGAGGGTACTGTGCTGAAAATCCATCCCAAAGGTATGCTTGCCATGCAGCTAAACAAAAAAGAGAGCCGCTCAGTGGCTCTCCTCACTTCCTTTTTCAACTGCATTTTTTAATAAATAAGTAAATAAATAAAATTAGCCATCCTTCTCCAGCTATACAGCAAAGGCATTATGAGAAGCTTTCTCTGTGTGGCGTTAGAGTAAGCATGCAGTATCCCATGGAGTGGCTAATAAAGGGGTGCACAGGCATGCAATAGTGATGTTGCTGGGAATGTGACTATTCATTGAATTTTCACAGCAGTGTCTCATCCCAAGGGGTAACATCATTTCATGTGATGCTAGCAGCTATTTGGTTTTAGTTCAGGTTTTCCTGATAAATTCCAGCATTATATTTTTGCAAGTAAAAACTATAAGTGATCTTTTTTACACACCTGAATAAGCTTAGTTCATAGCTTCATTAAAAGACAAGCTTGTAGTAGATTTCCTCCTCCAGATACATATGTAAGTATATAAATTATAACTGTGCTTCTAGTCTGTGTACATAAATACCTCATTTTTGTGCAATGCAGATATATATTGCTGAGCTGCAAAGAGCAGGAGTGCAAATGTCCCAGGTGGCCAAGAAGGCCAACAGCGTCCTGGCTTGTATCAGCAATAGTGTGGCCAGCAGGATCAGGGAAGTGATCATTCCCCTGTACTCAGCACTGGTGAGGCCGCACCTCGAGTCCTGTGTTCAGTTTTGGGCCCCTCACTACAAGAAGGACATCGAGGTGCTGGAGAGTATCCAAAGAAGGGCAACAAGGCTGTTGAAGGGTCTGGAGCACAAGTCTTATGAGGAGCAGCTGAGGGAGCTGGGGTTGTTTAGCCTGGAGAAGAGGAGGCTGAGGGGAGACCTTATTGCTCTCTACAACTACCTGAAAGGAGGTTGTAGCAAGGTGGGGGCCGGTCTCTTCTCCCAAGTAACAAGTGATAGGATGAGAGGAAACGGCCTCAAGCTGCGCCAGGGGAAGTTTAGGTTGGATATTAGGAAAAACTTCTTCAGTGAAAGGGCAGTCAGGAATTGGCACAGGCTGCCCAGGGAAGTGGTTGAGTCTCCATCCCTGGAGGTATTTAAAAGACGTGTGGATGTGGTGCTTAGGGACATGGTTTAGTGGTGGGCTTGGCAGTGCTGGGTTAACGGTTGGACTCGATGATCTCAAACGTCTTTTCCAACCTAAACCATTCTATGATTCTATGATTCTACAAATGCTTCCCAAAGGCACACAGCTGCTCCTGCAGCACTTGAACACAACAACCTTACCCTGGGAGCCAGCATTGCCAGCAGAATAATACACAAAGACTCCTGTTTATTCTTATAATTTACAGCTAAACACCACTAGATGTCCTCTGCTGCCAACCCTGCTCTTAAATACACAGCTAAAGTGTTACTATGTCCTCTCTTCACAGTTATACCCCTTGCATTGAAAAGCACATTACTACTGCCAGATTATTACTGCCTGGAGAAGAGAAGGCTCCGGGGACACCTTATTGCAGCCTTTCAGTACTTAAAGGGGGCTTACAAGAAAGACAGGGACATACTTTTAAATAGGGCCTGTAGTGATAGGACAAGGGGTAATGGTTTTAAATTAAAAGAGGGTAGATTCGGACTAGATAAAAGGAAGAAATTTATTATGATGAGAGTGGTGAAACACCGGAACAGGTTGCCCAGAGAGGTGGGAGATGCCCCATCCCTGGAAACATTCAAGGTCAGGTTGGACTGGGCTCTGAGCAACCTGATCTAGTTGTATATGTCCCTGCTCATTTTGGACTAGATGAACTTTAAAGATCCCTTCCAACCCAAACCATTCTATGATGCTATGATTATTTTTGCTTTATTAACAAATGCTACATGACAAGTGTTAGAAAAGGTGCAATTGCAGTATGTCCTGAACACCTGTGCAGAGGAATTGGAGGTTTTCAACTTTCCTTCCATTCTTGGACTTCACCTTTCTACTCATTCTGTCATCATCCCCTTTCTGGGGACATGAGAAATTAGTAGATGAAAGGTCTGAGATTTGAGTTCTACACCAGCAAAGGATTGGCCAAGCTCCGGTCATTGGAGAGCTCTTTCTTCCTGAACATGATCTTTCCATGCTGACTGTCATATCTTGTCTTCATACCTGCAAAATCATTTGGTCTTTTTTGCAAGCTGGAACTTGGATCAGAGCTGAATCAAGCCTGCTAATGGGATTAAAATGGCCTTGTTGTTACACGAACTCGCAGTCTGTATGATAATGAAATCCATACACAGGGATATTTAAAAACAACCTGCAGTATGGTGGATGGGGTGGGGATAGACACATAGTGCAAAAAGGGTTCGAGGTACATCTCAACAGAGAGGACTAGAAAGTTTTATGTTCACAGTCAGAGTCTTTGTGTTTATACAGAATAATGTATCACAAATAGAAGTAAAAAGATTTAGCTCAAGTGACAAGCCGGTTTATTATCTATAAAATTGTCTTCCTTTTTCTAGGAACGCACATTGTGGGTGTCAGTTCGGGGACAACTTGTGTCTTATATCACTTGCTGGGGGCACGGATTGAGGCTTTTACTGAAGAATGGCGTTGGCATTTCATGATTGTTTTAATTGCTAGTACTCTGGGCTCAGAACACCGTTAAGGAAGAGTTTCTCTGTATTATCACTTGTAAACACGCTGTTATTTCAGGTCAGAGAAAGGAAAAGCTTTTCACAAAGGATAACATCTCTTGCTAGATCATCCAGGCATTTAATTATTTTCACGTAAACTGGTAAAAGAAATTTCATTTATTTAAGGGAAGAGTCTATAATACAAAATCAATTATGATTCACTTGTGCTTTCAGTTTGGCAAGAATAGCCTAATTTTGCTTCATGAGGCAAATGATGTCTTATTATATAAAATCTTTTTCCTGCTCACATATTTGTATTATCTTAGCGAAAGGCTATGAAAATGGCAGTCTTATTTTATGAAAAGGCAGTCTTATTTTATACTGCTTTATGTCTCGAATGTTTGTTTATTCTTTACATTATACTTATTTGTACTGTGCTTGTGCCTAAATAATCTTAATCTATTGTGCTAGGCATTGCAAAATACCTAATAAAAAAATACTGTTTCTGACCTGAATAATCTGCCTCCTGGCCATGAATTCAGAAGCAGTTCAGGGGTGACAATTAACTTGTCCCAATTCAAGACACCTTAAAATGTCTTCCGCAAGCCAAAATAAAAGCAGCTTTGCCCCAACATGGCAAATTTACTACTTGACAATTGAGGGGACATTTTCTCATGCTTTATTGTAACTCTTTAAGTGCCTCCTTAGCTACCACTGCATAATACACACCAGGTTTATGCCTTAAGCTTCGGTGCTGCGTGTACATAGCCACGGATGAGAGACAGCAGGTAATTAAAGCAAACAGACTGGGAAGTTTGAGTTAACCAAGCAGCAGTTATGGGCTAAAAGATCAATCTGAATTATCACAGTGGCATTTTATTGTTATTTGCCTTTGCAGAAGGTGTAAATGAGCTGCAATGATGCACAGAACTGTGGAATAAAGTCTGGAGTTTTTTGACTCTCTTTTTCACCTAATACCTTGTGCTGGTAAATTCCCATGATATTGTGCTGTTTTTCCTCTTATTTGAGGAATATTGACCATATAGTTCTGATATTGGCAATGACTTCTCTGTTTTTCCTGATGCCTCACTTCATATCTAATTGTGGAGTCTCACTTTACATCTAGCTTTGTCAAGTCAGCTTTTTCATCTTCTTTTTCAAGAATTCATATAATCTCAGTGCATCCCCTCATATTTATACTACTTTAATCTTTGTTGCCTCCAGTTAAAGCAGGAGTAGAAGAGACTGGCTCATTGTGTGCACGTTCCTCCAGACACAGAATGGATGTACAAACAAACTGCAGTGGCTAGTTATACATTTGGTTTTGGGACCTTGTCTCAGCCACTGCATGTTTAGTACTTTCCTCCATGAAGATGCTTAACCTTTCAGACAGTCCAGTTTGGAAACTTGCATGTCCATCAGCAACTAATAAAACCAGCAGTACCAGCTGATCAACTTTCTATATCTCAACGAGAGACAGAAAGAAAAGAGGTGTCTACAGCAACATTGAGACTAGATATGCAAGAGAAAAGTCCCCTGGAACAGTGATCTCTGGTTTGCCTTCTTGAACACCTTAGAATGAGAACGTTGGCCATGACATTATGAGGCCCTTGAGAAGTGTATGCTCTGAGTGGCTGCCGCATGGAGACCAGGGTTGAGAGTTTCTTTCTTTTTGTTCCTCATCACATAGACTAAGTCTTGTTCTGTAAATCATCTGACTTAAGAAATATCAATCTAATGATAAGAAATCATGAAGATAACTTCTTATTGATTTTGGCTGAATGTTTTAAGGGGAAAGGAAGCACTGAGGATTCCTTCAGGGACCTGTGTAGATTTGCAATCAGCTACATCACCATTATAATGTCTACTATGTAGCAGAACTTTGATTAAATGCCTCATAAGATAGCAAAATGTGTCCTGGCAGCACCTCTCCTTTCAAGGGTTTCTTTTCAAGGGTCCTAAGAGACAAATCAAATCATGACCATTGCACATTAGTGTCATAAAGCCTGATCTAGCGTGCCTTATGCAAGAAGCTAAATGCAAGGTTCTCCTGAGAAAAAACTGCAAAAACTAGTGATCTTAATTTTTATCATAAGAGACATCAGCGAGGAGCCCAAGCAGCCTTCACTTGTCATTAATTCTGGGATCATAAATGAAATATAGGTTCACACAGCTTTCTGTGCAAACACACTACACAGAACGGCAGGCCTGGTATGGACTTGTTTAAGCCCATCTTTCCTCACTCAAAAAATTCACCATAAACCAGTGTAATCAACTTGCCACCTGATCTCTGACTTAATTGCTTCTTGGTTATCCACCTAAAGAAGGCTAACTCCTCAGTTTAGATCTCCTTTTCTCAAAGAGCTCAACATGTTCAGGTGAGTTAAGAGGCAATCCACCTCAGCAAGCCACATTAGCTCATTTATCTCTTTACCAAGCCTGGTCAACAAATGCTGATGGGGCTGGAGATTTCAGGCAAACACTATCAGTCTGGCACAACAGCTGGCTTCAAAATGTCTCTCTCTGTCCTTTATTGCCTCATAATTAAAACCACAGTGGTACAGAAAGCACTTGTAGTCCTGATCAATCTCATAATAAATTCAGTTTCATTCTTTCCGTAGATTTTAATGAAGGTCATATCAGGTCCTGACAATATAAATATTCAACCTTCCAGGCTGTTTCAAGCTCTCGTGGTGTTGATTTTTTTTCTTGTTTATCACTACAAAACCTAATCTGCTCAAGTACATCTGAAAAGTGAATGCTGCCAAATACAAATGAAATCATGGAAGTTAGCTACTAACTGCTCTGAGGGCACTAGCCTGAATGATAGCAATGACAAATTGCAATTATTATATTGTTTTGCCATATGCCTTCTTGCCTTAAGAAACTGAGTCAGGAAAAAAAGTTTCCTTATAGTTTGTCTAAGCTGCCACTTACATTCCCTTTCTCTCTAATCAGCGATTGCATATTAGATAAAGTTTGTCGCCATGCCAACCCACTCAGAAAGGTCTTGGACCGGAAACACGGCCAGTGAGGGACAGAAGTTCATGAGAAAAAGTTTCCAACATTTTTCCAGCTGACAGGAAACTACAGTTACCGCAAAGGATTTCTTGACGTTTTCGCTCCAAAACATGGGTCAATAGTCAGATGTTCAGCTCATGACTCAGGCATGAAAAATGTAAAACATCTGGCTCAAATCTCCGCTATGAACAAGCTATGGAGAGATTCATGACCTTAAGCTAAAGGCTCATTGGATTTGCTTTTAAAGACGATGAGTTTTATTTGAAGAACAACCATGTAGGAACACCCTGCAGTATTCTAGTTGTCAGGACTGAAGCAGTGAAATGCCTTCCTTTGATCGACAGCAAATGGAGGAATATTATTTCTAGCACTATTCTGCATTATTCAAAAATAGAAGAATAGTCTTTATTTTTCCGGTCCATTGCATTAGGGCTCATTGTCTTAATTTTCTTGAAGTTTTGAATAAGTAATGACAATGTAATAGTAACTGCAACAACAATTGTGTGGAAGCTGAAGCTAGTAAGAGGTCTTACCTCTCGCATGGTAGGTGCTTACTTTACTCACAATCACTGTCATAAAAACCTAGTTCACAAACACTTTTCACGACAGATGTTTTTTATAAGCCCCGCTTCAAGTGATGAAATATTTATCCTTGTTTTGCAGACAGAAGAATAAATGGCATGCCTGAAAACAGAAGCAATATTAGCTATGCTAGGGAATGGACCCAATTCTCTTCAGAGCCAGTCCAACGTCTGTATAAGAATAGATTCACGAACTGAGGACTGATCCCTCAACACACCATCACTCTTGAAAAATCTTTTAAGCAGAAGATAGTCTGAAATGCAGAAATGATCATGCAGTCACAGACAAATTAGTGGCAACATCAGAACTAGACCTCCGAAGATAATCACAGAAGTCCATACAGGTGGATACAGATCTGGCACAGTAAAACCACATCCATCTTCTTGATATTTGGCTAGCTGAGAACGTAGCAAGACAAGCTTACATCTGCCTGTATGTGTCTGCGTAGACATATCCATAAATTCCAGCCTCATGCCTAATTCTCTCACTCACACTGCTTCCCCAAGAGTGACGCAGAAGCAAGTTACTGCTATCGTTCCTCACCATCACTCCGACACCAAGCAAAGGAATGCAATGGAGCAATGTTGGTTTGCTCCCTATGCTCAAGGCTGACTCGCATCTTCAGAACTGTGATTCTGAGGCATCTGGAGGAACAACTTGAAAAAGTGCCTGTAAAATCTGCCTGCTTATGGTCGGTCCCTATCTCTAGTTCTTTTTGTGGCCATGTAGCTGTAGTGGGCGCTGGGATCCAGTGGCTGTGTGATTTTTAACTACTGATGTATTCCGACTAGCTTTTTCAGAATGGATTCTCAATTACTGGAAGAAATACTCATGAAATATCTGTAGGTAGTGCATTTTAGGTCATTACTGTAGCCATCCTGTGAGCCTTTCTTTATGTGTCATGGCTTTCTTTTGAATTTCATGGTCTTTAGCCTATCTCTTCAAGCAAATTTATTTCCTTCCCCTTGTTCCTGCTTCCCACTAAAACCCTTTTCACAGGGGGGACTTTTCAATGGCTTTGCCAGTACTGGTGATAATAATGCCTTTCTTACATTAGTTACCCTTAATTTCCTTAAAAAATAAGAGCAGAGCTGAAGCCTGGGGCAGGGAGAAGTGCTCACTCAGCGCCAGGCTCTGCGCTGGTTAGAGGACAGCATTTAATGCAAACATAATCGTAAATAGGACAAACTCAGGAAGTGCTTTTAAATGTGTATATTGTTCAAGATTAAAATATTCCCATGGGAACCAGTGCATCAGCTGCTTCCAGCCTGACAGGGAACCATAATTTGGATGGGAACAGGTGAAATTCTTCCCAGTGTATGAGTCATTTTTTCTCTGGCTCCCCTTACAGACTTTGGTACAGATCCTAACGCAACACACACTATTCTTTTTAGTTCTTTGTTTTGCTCCAAACCCAATCAAATGGGCAACATGCAGGATGACTAAGCTGGTGGACAGGACTGTATTTTTTCAAGGCTGTTGATTCTGGCTGAAAATGGATTATCTTGGTTTTGTCTCTTTGCTCAGATAAAATACAGATGGATAGCTTGGACTGCAGATAACCTTTTTTCCTCCAGAAAAAAAAAGGATTATTTCATACCTCTATCCATCATGAGTGCTATTGCTACAGACTGGGAGAAGGACCAAGGAAAGATAAAGTAGAAACAATATATCCAGTCTTTCCTGAGTAGTCAAAATTTGGTAAAAACTTGAAAATCAGATTAGGATCTGAGTTCACAAAATATCAGGAGTGTCTGCGTGTGATTTTTCATTTCAGGTGAATTATAGGTCCTGGAGAGGCCAACAAATCCTGCATGGAGAAATATATTAAAAAAGTTGAGTGTATCACACTCCTTTGTTGTCTGCATCACTATTCCCCTAATACTGTTTCTGCCAAGGCCCCATCATTACTACATTACTACTGAAGCTGAGAATAGTATAGTTGCTATAGCACACTACAGGTGAGATTTAATGAAAAATATCCGAGACACCGAGACAGCCTGACGGCTAGAGCCAGCAGTCTCTCTTCTGTTGACTAGCTTGAGTTTAGCCCTGTAAGAAGCTTGTTTCTTTATTGATTTTTCGTATGTGGATTTTTCTCGCAGGTCAGAGGAGCAAGGAGCATCATCTACTCAAGTACTTCTGAGATAAACAGAAGGGGGAGAGCTGCACCATGAAGCTCCTCATGCTTGTGGCTTCTGCATCTCACTCCTGCTGGCTCCCTTCCTCCCTCAAGGTACCTGAAACACAATAGAGCAAAAGCCCTGAGTCTTCCTATGAAGTGAATTTTCTCTAAGGTTTGAAGGGAAGTGGCATATGAATGGTGAAAGCTCGGAGTGTTTACAATGTGAAGCTCCTTCGGTCTGTCCTGGTGCAGAGGAGCAGGAGGCATTGGTAACTAGCACTAGCACACCTCTTACTGAATTCTCCAGGAGCTGAGCCAGTGCTTTTAAGGAGTCTCCCTTGACTGATGTTTTTCACAGAAATGGTCTTCCCATGAGGAAGGATTTCTCATCTGTGTTTTGTGTCATCTGCAGTGCAGAGCCTTGAGGCTGTTGTTGCAGTCAAGGTTCCCCTCTGCTTCCAAAGGTGTTTTTTTTGCCTGGATAAGATATTGGAAACATTTGCGAACTGTGAGTATTTTCACACAGGGCAGGAAAAACATTTCCTGGCCAGCCTTAAATATACCCCATGGTTAGAGGTGAACTCTGACTCAAAAATCCTCTAGCCTGCAAACATCAAGAATGGAGAAAACAAGCCCTTTTGTCCCAATTTTATAGTGACAGACAGGTGCAGATTTTGAAAAACTTAGATCTGAGATGACACGTCTATGCAGCATTTTGTAGGCTGCCAGGGACTTTTGAAGGCTGCCCCAGATTCACATATAGAACAGCTAGACCATGCTCCAGTCTATCTGATGGGTTATGTATCAGTAGATAAATGTCAGTCACTCATCCCTTATGGGCAGCAGATGGGGAAATTGCTGGGTGCATTGTGCTTACAGCTGGCTTCATACCTGCCCACAAGGTGTAGCATGGATGCTCCTGTGACAGTCAGAATTTGAACCTAAATCTCACTTCAGTGCCTTCCCATATGAACATCCTTCACATGGCTATGGATAGCATGAGTAGGTGTATGGATCGTGAGCTATATTCAAAGTTGGGTGGAAAAGAGTTTTCTCCAGTTTCACCAATGTTCAAGGTGAAACCAACACCTTCAAAGGTATAATAGAGATAAATAAAAGCAGCTGCCATGGAAAGCCTTGAACTCTCTGGGTCTTTTACTGTGTATGTGGGAAATCTTTCTTCTTTATTTCAAAGACACATTGGGAAAATATGTATTTATGTGTATGCGTTTGTGTATATAAACAAACATAAGTCGTCTTCTGAACACAGTTGGAGTTACAGTTGCAGGGATGCTGATATCTAAACCTAGGGCTGTTTTAGCAGAGAATGCCATCTCTGGATACAAATGTTCTCTCTGAACATTTTTCCAGAATAAGTGTATAGACAGATAAATCTCTAGTGAAACTCCCCTGAAATTACATCAGAGATTAAATTTTGTCCCGTGTTCTTCCTTGATAACAGCTTTCTTCCAACGGAGTTGGCTTCTTCTAAAGGCTGAAAGACAGAAAAACCTGCTAGACTGGGTGCTGTGTGTGCTTCTATACCACAATGATTTTATAAAGGCTGGCATTAGAGGGGTTTGCTCTGAGGACAACACATCTTGAACTGGGTTTGATGGTCCTTGTGTCTATTGTATGACTTTCTCAGAAGCATTGTGGAAAATCCCACAGATAAGCTGGTAATATAACTAAATTAATAAAAACATAGTTATAATGGAAGGAAGCTACAAACCCTGTCAAGGGCTCCGATTTTGCGTTTCTACGACAGCCAGTTGTCTAGCACCACTGCCTGGAAGAGAGGTCTCTGTCCAGCCTCCTCTATGGTCACGGCTGTCACACGGCAACTGAGATCTTTGGGTAATGAAAAGATTACCTGTAAGTGTTGGGATCTGCTGTGAAATCTCTGCTGCTGCCTGCCTTCTTTCTCACCTGACTCTATCCTTCAGTTCTAACTTCAGATATCTCATTAAATGGATCTTCTCTCTTGAGAAGCTCCCAAGAAATACATTCACCTCAAGCCTTGAGATGTTATTCCCTTGGCAAGGTCTGTCCCATCCCAGCAGTCCTCCCAAAACATCTTGAGCATGATCTGCCAGGTTGCTTTTTGCTCACAAGCAGTAGGTGTTTAAATATTAATTCTAACTCTCATGCTTACGGGGGGGGAGGTCAATCCATGTTACATTAGGCTGTGAGGCAGACTCTCCAGATGTTTGCACAATTTGTATCAAGAGACCCTGGCCAAACACTATATGGTTGCAGCTTTGAAAAATGCTCTTAGACCTCATTTTGTAGGCAATTTTGCTTTTCATACATTCTGGGGTTAATTTATTTGGGCTGCATTTTTCCTCTTTTGAGATTGTGGGTGGATGTTGGTTATGACGGTTATGACAATTTGTGTCTGGCATTTTGGTACTCTGGTATGTTTGCTTTTACGGTGCATGGAAGTGCCATGGATTCCTGTTGGACTGTGGTCATTAAAATCACAATTAATACCTATCTATCTGTGATGGATTGGGTTGGTCCTTCAGAGTTATCTTTGAAGCTTTTCTTCTCAAAAGCAACTTCAGTGTTACCTGTCTAATTCCAATGGCATGGTCTTTCCATCTTCAGAGATCAAAGTGTGTTGATGAAACACTGACAAGGATTGGCAGATGTCTGCTGTGGACATGAAACAGTATTCTGGTTGGCTTGCTGAGTTGAGTGGGAGCTATGGAAGCTTGCGTTTTGCAGGATATACTTCCAGCAAATATATTTTGTAGCAAATATTTCAACATTCAAACTTGGTAGTAAAAATTCAGAGTCAGCATCTCAACTATATTCCCATCCTATGAATTCTGATGTACTAAAATGTTTTTTGTTCTGCATCAGAGATAAAATGAACATCTTCTGCAGTTTGTAATGAAAAATCTGAGACAAATCATCAATAATCAATAACCTCAGGACTGGGGCACTTCCCTCAGAGTGGATGGAGCGACCTAAATTCAAGTTCTTGGTCTGACTTTGGAGCTTTCAAGATACTCCTCATGTCCCAGATCAATGGTATGATCAATCTGTTGCTCTGGGTCAAAAGTCACTCAGTTTTTACCAGCGACCCCATGCTGATGTTGAGAAGAAGTTTATAAAAAATTTGGAGAGGTTTTCTGGATTTGATCCCAGGCATGCAAAAAGAGTTCATGCAAGCAGCTTTTTCCAGTCCTCAGATTAAATGCTACTGGGTAATTGTTGACTTGTTCAAGTCCTGTCCCTGAGAGCTGCCTAAAAAAAAAAAAAAACACCTTTGTTTTGCGCACTTCATGTCCTCAGCTTGGGAAATGGAATCCAATTTTCTAAACCATCTGTTAAAGCAGCTAAACGTTAGCAACAGAAGCACAGAGCTGATTTCCAGGAAGAGCACAGGCTGTTATCTAATTGTATTCTCTGTGCTGAATCAGACGGTTCCTGAGTCGTTAAACAAGTGGCTTTGCTTGTTCTTAGTGATATTTGGCACTGAATCTTGACAGATAGGTTTTTGCAGGCTGCAAATAGCACAGGGACTTGAGAGTGGTAATGATAAAAATTAATGGGAGGACTGGCTGCCCACACAGGAGTACAACACCCTGCTAGAGCATTATTTGTACATTGTATTTTCCATTGTGTTTGCTTAGTGTTAGGACCAGCTGCCTTCTAAATTTCATAATTAATTTCTGAAGATGTAAGGCTATGCTGTTTAAGTTACATTGTCATAAAATGAATAAATACAGTCCACATGTAAAAATCATTCCTTCCCAAACATCTGACTGAGTTTTCTTGTAGACAGGTATGTTTAGCATGACCAGTGGCCACACTTCTGCTTTTAAAATCTTTTCTTAAAGCTTCATCTCACGTAAATAAGTAAAATAGGCTACTATGATTCATAAATGAAAAGAATCACAAGTATATTTATGTAGCAACAGACTTCAATTTTAACTCTCAAGCACTCCGTATAGAAAGTAACCCTATTCCAAAAGGCTTCCTGTCTGCAAGATTTAATTGCAGACTTCTGATAATTTATTCCCTAAGAGGAGCACAGCAAGTTCTGTTCATTTCTCATATCCCTTTAATGCTGACTTCTGTGCATTTCCTATGTGAAGTCATGCAAATAGATTTGAAAACTGTCTTGATTTCACACAAAGATACTGCCCTGGGATCCTGGCACCTACATGAGACAAACACCCACCAGTGCTTCTGAATCAGAGGAGCTTGCTATATTCTCTATCAGATCGCTGACGCACTTGGTGGCCTCGGCTGAGACTGTCCTACCGTGCCAGGCACTGTACAAGCAGAAAGGAAAAGACAGACTGTCAGATAAAAACGTGGCGGAAAGGAGGAGGGATGCTCAGGGGTGCAAAGAGATTAAATGACTGGCCAGCGGTCACCCCTTAACAGGAGTGTGAAGCACACCCGAACCTGTGCTCGGTTCTGCGATAAAGGCATCAGACGTCCTCTCACCATCTCCCAAAATTCCTGACAAAAATGCCATCAATGAAAGCACAAATTATTGAAGCCGAATGTAGCCTGTGCTTGCATGATGAAATGACCCCTTCCTCTCCTGTTTTGTTCCACCGTTCCTGTTCTTGTACGCCACATCACGGCGAACCATAGCAGCGAGTCCACCTAGTGACTCTTGAAGTGAAAATAAAAATTATGTTTCATTTCATGAAGTCATCATCAGAAATGATGATTGTAATTAGAAGAGAGAAAAGCTATAAGGATGCCCGAAGACTTACGCTGGGAGGCACCTAACTGTGCTGACCGCAATTTTCTCTAATAACCGAATAGATAACGGACCGGGCTCGGGAACTCCTTCTGAAACGACGGGAGGATGGGGCCGAGGGATACTCAGGCATGTCTATATAACGCTCGGCTGCTATTGTCATCATTATTCCTCTGGTGCCAAGTCTGGCTGCTGTGAGACAATGGAGGCTCAATTCACGATGACGCAGCTCAGTCAAAGGCCAACAGCGCTCTGCCGCCGGAGGGATTAGTCCCTCCTGTATCTTTTTCAGAGAGCTGGATGTGCTGCCGCTGATGTGTTAACGACGCTTGACATACGCTGCAGGAGCATCTTTGCAAAGCGGCTCACAGGGAAGCTCTCGTATAGCTCAATTAATATTAATTTACATTACTGGGAGGTGGTGTGCATTTCCCACATGCCAGCTCGAAAGCAGACCCAAAAAAAGCTCTAATAATGAAGCAGATCACAATGGGAAGCGACTGATCCACACAGCCTCCCCGTGAGGGTAATCCCAGCTCCAGCAGCGGAAAAGTAAACAGAGGGGCTGGCTCCTGCGGGCATGTGGACGGTGCCAAAAGAGCAGGAGACCTGCGGGGGGGCTCGATAGCAAGCAAGATGGTGCTTCAGAGAAAAAGTAAATGTTTGAGCTGCCTCCTTTCTCACAGACGCAGTCTAGCTGAATAAAAGCTCCAGCAGAAGCCTGGCTGAAGGCTTGGTGAGAAACATAGTAGAAAAAAGGATTAGATAACCCTCATATAGCAATGCTTTTAAGGACGGGGAAGAAAGCAGGTGTTTTTTTCTGAAATACCGGATTTATGATCTGGGTGGAAATTACAGTATGTAAAGTATTTGCTACTTTTGTGGAGAAGGAGAGCTTAAAAATGAACTGGGGATACCCATTCTGGGAAAATGCACCACAGAAAGGGGAAGGGTCTGAGACTCTTAATAACACCGTTGTAGAAGACACGTGTGAAACTTAACCTGAAGCGCGGGGTACAAGGCCTGTTAGCCACGTTAAAGAAATATTAAATTGTCCTGGGGTGTGCGCGCAGAGTGTAAACTGAGACACCTGGGGAATACGGACCCTGGTTTATGAGACATTTTGTCTTATGAATATACTTTTGCAAGCCAATCTGAAAAAAATCAGTCCTGCACCTCCGGTTCCCTGCTCTCGGCATGCCATGCTGGGGACAGACGGTGGCTCTGGTGACCCCCCGGGAAGTCCCCCCACCTCTGCTCCCCCTCCACGGGGGCAAGGGTAGCGCCAGGCACAGCCTCTGCCTCCCCTGCTTGCTTTTATGAGGATTGCGTGGTTTCTGGCAGCCGACAAGAGAAAGGGACCGTCGTCTCGCTGCTTCCAGGGCGCTGGGACACGGTGGGTTCGTGGGACAGCCGTGACACCTAGTGGCCACACACGCGAGGTCCCGGGGAGCTGCTCCCACCGCCCTTGGAGACCACCCGGCAGGTCCTCAGACCCCACCAGGCAAGGCAAAAGGGCACAAGGTTTCTGTAAGAGCACCGGTGGGAGAGTCAGAACACCTTTTTTAAAGGATCTCCACATATTTAAGGAAGATTTTTGCTCTGCTCAGACTCCCTGCGTGCTTTTGGAGGAATCCTGTCTCCTGGTGTCACCCTCCGGATCCACCCCGGTGGGTTTTGCTCCTCTCCAACAGCCCCGCTGCAGTGGGCATGTGGCAACCGCGCAGAAACTCAACCACCCACCTTGAAACCAGTTTAGATGATGGTGATCATTGCTAGATTTGGGTCTAAAAGCCACACTTGCCTCTGTGCAATAATCTGTGGCCTTCGTCACTTACAAGGGGGTCAAAAAACCTGTGCTCGGACTCGGTCTAAGCAAGCAGGCTTGTTGGGGGTTGTTCTGCCTGGTTCCTGGCTCCTGTGTCTGTGTGCCCTGAAGTCTCTGCAGTCCACCTGCAGCTTTGCTGGGCAATGATTGCTGTGATAGTACTTCTGACCTGTAACTTAATCCAAGGCTCAGTAGGTGTGGTCAATAAATGTATCAGTTTTTACTGGTAGGTTTGCTTTTTTGACCAGGCAAACAGGTTTTTTTATCACAGCGGATGGTTTACTTTCCAGAGGCTTATCCCTAATATTATACTAATTTTTCCAGCAGTAAGGTGAGCTGCTGGTCTTGATTAGCCTCTGAAAATATAAATTTTAATATTCCAAACTCCACTGGAGAGGGCAGTAGTAGGCATTCCTATTGTCAACCTCATCCAAGCATTTAAAAACCAGGAAAAAAATAAGAAAAGAAGGGACTTAGATGCAGCAGTGCTCAGAAATGTAACATTTAACTTCTAGTTTGCAGGCCTCCAAACTGGGATCTGAACCCCCGCTTTAGGTGCAGATGCTGTGGAGATCCTGCCCGCGCCCCAGTGATGACGGCTCTATGAACAGCTGCACATGAGCCATGTACAGAGCCAGGACGTTCTCTCCAGGGCTAGCTGTGTTTCTTACCCTAGGGCTATTTCAAACATTTTTTTTATTTAAATTCACCTTACTGAAATACACTTATGATTTAGATTTAAAATTCAATATTTAACTTTAGTTTTTAATTTAGTTAGATATTTATAAAATTCACTTGAAAGATTGTTTGGACACTTCAAGAATGTTCTGATAAACTCACACAGAGGATGGGAGATAGAGCTGAGTGTCCCCAAGTTACTAACACCGAACTTTGTATGCAAAATACACCCAGGTACTAATAACGCACGCAAATATTGTGACCACATACAGATATATAAACATAGAATAATAGAATCAGTGGTTTGGATTGGAAGGGACCCTAAAGATCATCTGGTTCCAACTCCACTGCCATGGGCAGAGACACCTTCCACTAGACCAGGTTGCTCAAAGCCCCATCCAACCTGGCCTTGAACACTTCCAGGGATGGGGCATCCACAGCTTCTCTGGGCAACCTGTGCCAGTGCCTCACCACTCTCTGAGTAAAGAGTTTCTTCCTTATATCTAATCTAAATCTACCCTCTTTCAGTTTTAAGTCGTTACCCCTCATCCTATCACTACAGGCCCTAGTAAAAAGTCCCTCTCCAGCTTTCTTGTAGGCCCCCTTCAGGTACTATAAGGACCCTATAAGGTCTCCCCGGAGCCTTCTCTTCTCCAGGCTGAACAACCCCAACTCTCTCAGCCTGTCCTCATAGCAGAGGTGCTCTAGCCCACTGATCACCTTCATGGCCCTCCTCTGGACCCGCTCCAACAGGTCCATGACCTTCTTATGTTGGGGGTCCCAGAGCTGAATGCAGCACTCCAGGTGGGGTCTCACCAGAGCAGTGTAGAGGGGGAGAATAACCTCCCTCGACCTGCTGGCCACGCTACTTTTGACGGAGCCCAGGATATGGTTGGCTTCCCGGGCTGCAAGCACACATTGCCAGGTCATGTTGAGTTTCTCATCAACCAACACCTCCAAGTCCTTCTCCTCAGGGCTGCTCTTCATATATATATATATGTGTGAGGGTGTGTTTAAATAGGGCACACTCCCAGAACTCCACGCCAGTGATCTGCGCTCCTCCATCCACATGAGCTACTACCCACTTTGCACTTATATGTACCACAGTTCATGTCCAGAGCCTTTCTAGTGTGGCCAATAACCTGCTGTACTGAAGATGAGGAGCAAGTGCTGATGTATTGGAGGGCAAGGAGATCTGAATGAGACACTGGAAAATCTGGGAAGTCTCAATCAGAGCAGGAATGCGAGTGAGCTGTGCATGCCTCAAGGGATACAGTCAGTGCTCTGCAAGCGCTGGGTAAATCATCTACAGGCAACGGCAGCGTGATGAAGGTGCTGCGGGGGGGGAAAGAGACAAATGAGACCATGGGGAATGATTGACTACAGTTAAAGGTCACAAACCTTTGTAAATATATCGTAGAAACTGAGTTAATGTGGTGAAAGATTTACAAGGCCTGAGCAGGCATAGGAAGAGGGGTGGGGGTGGCAAATTTTGGACCAGTATAAAAGTTGACAGTCATGTATTGGCAGGAGATGAGCAAGCCTGGCAGACCTTCAGTAGCAAAGAGCAAGACTTAAGTCTCCAGTTTCAGAAGGGATTGATGCTTTTGGAAGCCCCAGTTGGGATGGTCTATGGAAGTCTTCACCTCACAGATTGTCACAGTCTGGAACAGCCTTTAAAGTGTCTCCTTTTGGCCCTCTGTGTAGGATGGCCCTGCTAAGGAGGTCCATCAGAACCTTCTCCTCAAAGGCCCAGAAACTGTGTAAAGTAACATAGTTAAAAAGCGTAAGGGCAGTAGAAAGAACAGCTTGCTTGGGTACCAACTTTCATAGGGGCATTGCGAAAATGCCAGCAAATGAAAGAACCGGCTGAGGCATAATTCACACCACTGAGAGCAAAATGCAAATAAAATGAGTCGGTTGTGGGCATGGCAGCTTGCCGAAGTACGCCATGTGCACTTGACATGACAGACCCCTTAGCAAAGCTGCTTTATCTGCCCAGGGCCAAGGCAGCCGGTGCATTTGTGCTGCTGGAACAGAACAGGTAGACACGTCAGCTCACCGATCAGTTGGTCCCAGTTAAGTCAATGGAGCGGACGCGGGTTTTAGAGTTGAGGACACTTTTCCCTTTGATTGACCAGCAACCAGCTGAGCTTTTGTATGCCTTGGGCAGGGTATTAGCAGCACAAACCTACAAAATGTTCAGCCCTTAGACTTAAACCAGGAAAAAATAGTTCCAAATCTACCCTGAATCAAGAGATGCCAGAGATTCGTATTCTTCAAACACCATTTTCTTTTAGCTGTGTCAGGAGGAATAAAAACTTCTCTTGAAAAACTTTGTGATCATTTTTAAGACTTAAAAGTGCTCTTTCCGTACCAGAAAAATCAAAATATTTTTACTCCTAATCAGTCTCAATTGCATTTGTCATTTCAAAAGTGTCGAGAGAACAAGGACCCAAAAGGTGTCTGGAGCCGAACGCCATCGAGCCAGGAATACAGAAAGGAAAGAGGCATGGTGGCATCTCTGAGCAGTCACTCTCTGCTTGCAGACTTCACTTGTATAGCCTGAAACCGTGAGCATGAGCTAAAACCAGGTGAAATTCCAGGCATTCATACTTTATTTTGACAAATTCTTTCCTCCTTCCAAATGGCCAGGCCTGTGCCTTGGGATACAGCTGTCCTTTCACTCCTGAGGGGCAACCTTTTCAGTTGTTTCAACAGAAAAGCTTTCTACACAATCCATCAAACTGAACCTTTACAGTGTTTAATAAAAGTCTGAGCACCCTAGGACTTGGAGAAATGCACCTCTTGGGTCCCTCTGTAGAGGCGAGGGGATAAGGTAGCTGTGTGCCTGCCTGTAGTTCAACACCGTTTATGCATAGCTAAACTGACAGCAGAATTTGTTCATTATTCCTCATTCCTGGATTAATGTAAGGACAAAAGGATCATGAAGGATGCTAACTGGAACACAGGCTTTAACATTTTTTCAGTTTGCAGGTCTCCGCAAATTTTCAAGACTTGACACAAGTTCCTGCTGACAACTAGGCTTGCTCTCGCAGGCACCGTAGAGGTTACACATGGGAACGCACCAGTCTGTGGCCACCGAAGGAAAGGGGCTGCTCAGAAATGAGAAGCTCCACTTGAATTTGCAGCTATTGCACTTTGATTTGGTGAGCATGCTCCCTTTCAACAGGGTGGAAAGAAGATTGACTTAGGGATAGGGGGAAAGTCCTGTGTTCATCACCAGCAAATTCAGTTTCCAGGATATAACTGGGATTTTTCTCCCATTGTCAGAGCTGCAGGCTTGTCTTTGGCAGGGGTCACAGAATAACAAAATCATAGAAGGGTTCGCATTGGAAGGGACCTCTGGAGCTCATCTCATCCAACACCCTCTTGCTCAAGCAGGGCCACCTAAAGCCACTTGCCCAGGACCATGTCCAGCTGGGTTTTTAATATCTCCAAGGATGGAGGTGCACAGCCTCCCTGAGCAACCTGTGCCAGTGCTTGGTCACCCTCTCAGGAAAAAAGTGTTTCCTGAGGTTCAGAGGGAACCTCCTGTGTTTCATTTTGTGCCAATTGCCTCTGGTCCTGTCACCGGGCACCACTGAGAAGAGCCTGGCTCTGTCCTCTTTACACCCTCCCTTCAGGCATTTATAGACATCTATAAGATCCCCCTGAGCTTTCTCTTCTCCAGGCTGAACAGTCCCAGCTCTCTCAGCCTTTCCTCATAGGAGAGATGCTCCAGGTCCTTGCATCATCTTCATGGCCCTTTGCTGGCCTCTCTCCCACTCCAGGTGGGACATACTGGAGAGAGTCCAGCGGCAGCTGGAGGCATGGGGCTGCCCTGGCTCCGCTGCTGAATGGTAAGCGCAGACTCAGAGGGGTTGTTTTCTCCCGACTGGCGTTCCCAGCAGGGAAAAACCCACTCCCTTCTGTCTCACTGCAACTGCCTGGATGAATGAGCGGTGACGGGTTAGTGGGCAGTGTGGTCTGTCAAGCCCACATGCTGGGTTCTCACGTTTCAGTCAGTTGTTTTCACCTTTCCACCAAGTAAAAATAACATGTTTCCAAGGGACTTTGAGTCTTGTGATGTGGGAAGAACCACCTGCTAAAAAAACACCAGGGAAGTTTTCCTATTCATTTGTCAAAGGCAGAATTTTCATTTATCTTTGTGGAAAAAGGACCCTTGAAATCATTGAACCAACCCCTTGCCGAGGGGCTTAACATGTGGCAAAAGTTACAGGAGCAGTCAGGAAAGCGCGGTGTTTTATTAATGACTGTTTGCGGCAGTCCACGGAGGGCTCTGCTGAGGTCAGAGATGTTTTTTGCCTCTTACTCGAAGGGAGGGACATCGTGGGTTATAGAGAAATAAAGCTTTCCTTGGCTCTGAGATATGTTTGGTGGAAAGGTCCATCCCAGATTGGGCAGACTGGTGTTATTTAGCTTTGTAGGGTACAGCAGCTGGACAACCCAGACTGGAAAGATTTTCTTTTGGCTTTTGCTTCCTTGGGACACCCTTCTCCATCCATGGGTAGGTGGCCCAACAGGCAGAAACCCTGAGTGATTCACCCGTGCGTGAGCTGTGCCTGGCAGGACCGTGCGGGAGTGTGGGTAGAGAGCGACGCTGCCGCAGCGGGAATATCCTCGGTCCCCTGGACACCCCCTCAGCACCGCGTGGGACTGAGCAGCCCACTCACATCGCACATCAGGAGGGTCCAACCCACGGCCTTCTCCAAGCAGTGAACAGGGCCAAAGTCCTGCTCCCCAAAGGAGGTCAGAGCCTCCTACTTAATTTAGTGGCAGAAGCAAGACTATCCTGCTTGTTCTCAACAGAAGTATTGGAGAATGGGAAAGTGGCTGAGCTCCATGTAGGGTCTCTAGAACATCCAAAATCTCCTCCTGAGTCTGGGAAGCATTCAGATGGTCCTCAAGATCTAAAAACGAGTTTTCAGGCCTCACTGTTAGAAAAGACTTTCTGTTTAGAAACAGACAGCAATTAAGGGCCCAGTGCTGAAATTGGTGGGACATCAGTAGGGTTTCAGGTCTCAGCCAGTCCTTCGTGGTGGTGGTATGACACCCCCACGTGCTGGCAGACCTCCCGCAGCGCTGCTCAGCCAAGCAGCCCCAGTTCCCCATGGTATGAATGCAAGCGGGTCCGTGTCTTGCAGAGCGGTGTTCCACTAGAGCTTTTGCAGTTAGAGGTTTTACTGAAGCTGTTTTTGAAGTGATTAGGGCAATTCTACACAAGGTTATCATTAGGAGAACGTTTAAATTAAAAATACAAATATATATATGTATACATATGTATCCTGTACGTGCTACTTACCAACCTACTGTGTCCGTCCTGAGAAACAGAGGTTTCTATATGCATGTATTTCTCATGATAGATCAAGAGGGTCTGACCTATACCATCTTAATCGCATAATCACTATGCTAAACAACAAATTGTAGGGAAAATTCTGTGGCGTAGATAGACTAAAGAGATTACACTAAAAATAGCACATACAAAAAGTACAGATGCCAGATGCTGGACATTTGGAACATTCTGCTTATTTGCACAAATAAACATGATATTTCGTTGCTTAATCCAGTGCATGCTTTCTTTTTTTATCAACCCCAAAATCTGTTATGAAAGTTTCATGCATATTTGCTAATGACACACTAGCAGTTGTTTGAATAAACAAAGTGCATTTTCCTTCATCCCTGCCTGCCCCATTGACTTTGCCTGGAAATGCCGATGAGGAACTTTTGTTTGCAAAACTAGTCACAGAAAGATAGCCGTGTGAATTCTGTCCTGCAGTGTTTGCACAAGCACTGGCAGCAGAACCAACACAAATACTCATGGGAATTTGTTTCTGCAAGGTTAATGTCAGAAATGATTTATTGAAGCCTTCCTCCTGCTCGCCAGTCTGGCATCCATCAAGCAAGTAAACACCCCCCCCATGATTTCAGAGTGCTCTGAGGCTGGTCACTGAGCAAACACTCCAGATCAGAGTCAATATTTTGGGAGTAATCAGTCAAATGGCATTTATTCCCACAAAATTTAGGTTGAAATACTTTGAATCAAGAGTCAAAATCAATGTTTTTGAAGATAAATGCATTTTTTCCTGTTGATACGTTAAAGTTGTTCAGCAAAGTTGGTGAGATGATAGTTAATCCAACTAAAGTTATACTCACATTACACAGAATAATTTTTAAAAAACCAGCTTTTTAATGAAATGATAGAAATGAATATGTCTGTCCTCATGTGTTCCCATTTCAAGAAGAAATAGGATTTGCATGATGTTGCCACACACTTGTGCCATGGAAATGCCCCTTCCAATCCCTTCTCCACTACTTCTTGCTCCTGAGAGTTTGGTACTTCTTTAAAAGGTCTTCTTTCTTTCTAATCTCTATTTTCTTTATGAAATGCACACTGAAAGGAATTCTTCCTTTCCCATCCTGAGTGATAACTATAGAAATCTGCGTTCATAGGGCCCTGCTGAATTGCGGGTAGAGCTCCCAGAACCAAGCCCAGCCCTCAGGGAATTTAATTTATACAGAAACCAGATTGTAACCAGTCTTATGGTTACTTATGGCCAAGTCAGTGGTTATTGAACCCAGCCAAGAAGGATAGTAATTATTTTTCTCTGTTTATTTACCAGACAAATGGCTATTACCTTCACGGATATAACATGTTACGTTCTAGTCACAGTCAAAGCCACTTTCCCTCACCTCCAGCAGATGTTGGGCGGTTAAAGGATCGAACGGGAACCTGAGGCAGTGGCTTGAAGCCGGCAAGTACCTCCAAGCCGGTATCAGATGGAGCTGAAATGCTAGTTTTGTCCTGTTCAAATGCCAGCGTAAAGTGTTCCTGTTCATGTGAGGACGTGGTCAGAGCATATTAAGCCATAAATAAAAAAGGGCTAAAGGGTGTTAGGCTTACGGTTGGACCCAATGACCTTAAGGGTCTTTTCCAACCTAAATGATGCTATGATGCCATGATCAGCTGCAGGCAGACATGCACTTTGCAAACGGCTGCATTTATTGAAAATCTTTCACTCTCAGTTTTTGCCTCTGCCAGCAGCTACTTGACCCTTCAGCTCTGCCAAGGGCCGGGCGCTGCCTCATCTGCTTTGGGCAGTGGTGCCCAGGTTAGTTTAAACACCCCGCACCTTTGAGGTGTTGCGTGCTGTCCCTTTGCCAGCAGCCCCATGGGAATGCCGAGCAGCCACGGCTGGCCCGGGGACAGATGTCTGCCCATGCTCTGGGGCACCTTGGAGCTCTCCTTTCATGCTGTTCGAGTTTGCATCTCTCTGGTGTCTTCCTTCCTCTGCTCTATGGGGCTCAAGTCCAGTTTGTTTTCCAACCTCTGTGTTATTAGAGAGATTTTTCTTTTTTCTTCTGCATCCAGGGGAATCAATGTATTAGCACAAGAACATGGTGCAGCTCAGGAGACCCTGGGTTTGGTGGTCACGTCCGTACTCCTTCTCCAAAGCCTGCCCCAAGGGCCCTGGCTAGCCAGGAAAGGCAGCCTCGGATCCCAGCCGCTCCTCGCCATGGGTACCACCGCACAGCACAGCGGCTCCATCTCCTTCGGCTGCTGGCACGTGGCAGCCCTGCGCCTACCTGCTCTAGTGCTTCCTAGGAATTAAGAACTTGGTTTTCAGGAAGAGATGCAGCCTGAGGTCCACAAACCTCCATAAACCAAAAGCCTTCTAGTCCCAGGCTCAGCAATCACTTCCCCTCTAATGGGAGGTAAATTATTTAACCTGAGCTTTGTCTTCATTAAGAATATGATTCTGAAATAGGAATTTCTAAAGGCTGTCTATCTGCATGTCTGCATTAGTGAAAAAAATGCCTTTTAGTCAAATTTGTGTGTAGATTTGTAGGTGAGCTATAGAAGTTTGATGGAGAGACGACTTCACAGTCTTTTTTTTTCATTAAGGCAGATTCTGCCCTTCTCCTTGTGGAAGAAATCTCTTTCCTTCCTTAAATGAGCAGTGATGAGCCAGCAGGTGCAGTAGGGAATAGGATGTGAAGTGCCAGGTTTTATTTTTGCTGTGAATCTGTTCACATGGAGGTTTTTCTCCTGCTCACCCCACTCTGTGTGCCTCTTTGGGCCAACAGAGCCTCAAACCTCTTGGTCTTTCTTCTGTTGCTAGGAGGTTAGTGGGGTTCTTCTGGGGTTGTAAGGAAAGGCTTTCAAAGCTGAGCATTTAAAAACTTGGGCCTCTTCTGCTCCAGTTCCTTTAGCAGAGCTGGGGAAGTGTAAAGGTCCTGGGCACTCCTTGCCTACCCATACACTGCCTTGCTCTGCATGGCCCAGTACCGAAGCAGTATCATAGAATCGTAGAATTGTTTAGTTTGGAAAAGACCTTTAAGATCATCAAGTCCAACCGTTAACGCAGCACTGCCAAGTCCACCACTAAACCATGTCCCTAAGCACCACGTCTACCCATCTTCTAAATACCTCCAGGGATGGAGACTCAACCACTTCCCTGGGCAGCCTGTGCCAGTGCCTGACAACCCTTTCACTGAAGAAATTTTTCCTAATATCCAACCTAAACCTCCCCTGGTGCAGCTTGAGGCCCTTTCCTCTCATCCTATCATCGCTCATGTCCCGACAGCCATGGCAGCTCTTGGATCCTGCTCTCTCTCTTAGTCCGCCCCGGGAGGGCCATCACCTCCGTGACACGAGACAGCAGCTCAGCAGCAGATTTAGGAACGGGACTGCAAACTCCTGACAGGAGCCCTGGCTGTGGGAGGGAGTCATGGGGCTGCAGAGCACAGCTACTGGAAAGGCCGCACAAGTGAGGAGGACCGGGCTGGTGGCCATGTCTCTCAGACTTGATTTTCCACAGCCAAAAAAAGAAAAAGCGCCTGATATCCTGAGGAGGGGCGAGGAAAGGATGCGGCCCTGTGCACCATCCTGGTGCATCCCAAAGCTGGCAGGGCTGTGGCAGACGCAGACGCTGCTCTCGGGCATCTTGGAGAGGGAGGGACCTCGTGAGCTCGCAGAAGCCAAACCCAGCTCATCCCATGGCAAACTGAGGGCTGGCTTTGCCGATGCTGACAAGATGAATTACTGGTGTTTCAGGATGAGACCTGCCCCTTTCCCTGCTTCGGTTATAAAACCGTTCTCCAGGGAAGCAGGGATTGCTCCTCACTTCTTTTGGCTCCGCTTGGGCCACAGCTGTAGAAACATGATTGTTTTGTGAGTGGAATGGTATTATTGTTTGTCATAACTTTCATATGCTGGGGCCCCTGTAGCTGATTTTTGCAGCATTATATATATATATATTCCCTCCTCCTCTGAGAACCCCTCTTCCCCATTTCCAGGCCTCTCCCGCACCCCCTACCTTTCAAAAAGATGCCACGGTTTTATTGTGGTTCTCTTGCGCGTGACTCTGCAAATGCTTTTTGCTTTCTGCCTGGGGCCTGCCAGCTTTTTCCCACCGCTGCCAAATGCAGCAGAACGAAGAAAGGCTATCGTCTCAGGCTGGAGGCTCCCCTTTCTGCTGTGCTCTCCCGGTCCTTTTTCTTTTAAACATAACTAGCGTGAGGTCAAGGAAGAGATCATGTTAAGTCTTTTGAATGACCTTTTTGGAGTGCATGTGCTGCTGGCTTCTGCCACCGGCAGCTTCCCTTGCCACAGCCAGGGGAAAGATGGCCCTTTGGCCCTTTTGCCATGCTACCACATTATCGGGTCATGGGTTTTTTTTCTCCGTGAGCAATGTTAGCAACCTGCTGTAGCCACGCCAGCCCTGAGCCCAGGGCTGAGCAAGGAGAGATTAATATTAAATGAAGGGCAAGCTCATGATTTCCTTATCTGATGCACTTGGTACAAACCATCACGTATGGCCCAGAGCTGGTAGACCTGCTGCTGGACAAAGCCTTCACACCAGCACCTGAGGTACGTCCCTGCTTTGCCCTCACCTTTCCAGATGCTGGTTTGGAGCCTTGATGGAGGGAGAGGATGGATGGTTCTCCTGTCACTGCACCCCATTGCCTCTGAACACCCATTTAATGGGTTCAATGTTAGGAGCCTGGAAGAAAGCCAGGGTGGTGAAACACTGGACCAGGTTGCCCAGAGAGGCTGTACATGCCCCATCCTTGGAAACATTGAAGGCCAGGCTGGATGGGGCTCTGAGCAACCTGATCTGGTTGTAGATGTCCCTGCCTATTGCAGGTGCGTTGGATGAGATGACCTTTAAAGGTCCCTTCCAACCCAACCCATTCTGTGTTTCTATGAAAGCCTAGGGCGGCATCGGTCTTACTGAAGAGGTACCAGCCCTCTCGGGAGCGATGCGACGCGCGTCGGGGTGCAGTCTGGCAGGGCTGGGGAGCGGCTGGAGCCAAGGAGCCCCAGTCCGGCAGCAGCTCCCCCGCTTTGCATCCCAGCCCTGCAGTGCCATGAAAAGCAAATCTGCCCCGAGCAGCCCCCCGGGAATGGCCTGGACACGAGTGGGGAGCAGGGCTGGCGAGGGGCTGGGGCCAGGGTGCAGCTGCCGCTAGATGTCAGCCACTCCTTGCTGCAAAGCAAGAGACCCAAAAATGGAATAAAAATCCCCCAAAAGACTCAATTCCTCCTTTTCCATGGCACTCTGCTTAAGATCCCATACCACATACTTGAGTGAGAGCGTCTCTGAGTTGCTTCAGAAGGAAATACTTCACTTCATCCATTAAAACATTTAATGTCAGGCTGTTTCTCTGCACAATAATGTTTTAAACCTTAATATTGTAGAAGCAGATTGTCAAATGAGTTGCATCTATTTTGCAGGAAGGATGTTTTTCCCTTCCTCAGAGTAAGCTCAGGAAATGAGAGAACCAGGCAGGAAACTAGCTAAATGCTGATGGAAATATAAAATGAAGATATTTATGTTGCCAGTGTATCAACAAGCCATGGGTAATTGTTTTTTTTTTTTTAATGTTTTAAACCATTGATTTGAAAATGGACAAAATTAAAGTTATGTCTCCCTTCCCTCTGAAGTGGATCTAATTAATCAGCACTTTTGCTTCTGGCAAGCAAACACAGCAACAAAATCAAAAGTTACAAATTACAGTAAACTTTGCGGTGCAATAATATTTGCATTTGGAGTTTAACCTGTTTCCTTTGGTGTTGTACCTAACATCTGGCACACGGGAGGTCCTGCTGCCCCCAAAAACTAGGAAACCAGAATAAGTTTCCCAGTGATACCTTCGCACATGAGTCCTTGTTCGGTGCCGCTGCCCTCTAAGCCACCTTTGTGCTCTTCCAGCCCCGTGGTGACTGTTTGGTAGGGTGTTCCCAGAGCGTAAAACAAAACATCTGGTTGTTAACAACACAAGGCTGTTACAACAGCTGGACTCTGCCAGGATGCACGGGACCTCTGGCCAGAAATCATTTCCCAGCTGCAGGAAATACTAGTGATACGGGATCTACTGTACCAGCTCAGCATCAGCTGGGAGCTGCCTGATCTGCACCCATCCTCTCGGCCGTTCTTGGCGAGGTGCAGCGGGACGATGGCACAATGCAGCTCCAGCCTGGACCGTGCTCTGCCTCATCACCGTCGCAGGCACCGTTGGCTTTGCAAGCATGAAGAGATGCTCCACTTTGCGCTCAAACTACATTCATATTTGGCAGCCTGGTTGAACTGTCCTAGGTTGAGGCAGAGGCTGCAAACTCCTGGCTTATATTACGAGCCAATTAGCCCAAGCGTGCCCAAAAGGGCACTACGGAGCATCAGTGACACAGCTGCTATGGGGCTGTGCAAGGGGGCTTTCACCTACGGGTGAGCAGTTCAGAGCTGGACTCGATCATCCCAGGCAAAGCATCAAACTTAAGGAGTTACCAACAGCCCTACCAAAGGCTTTGCTATTTTAGCAGAGGCTGGGGAAGCTGGAAGTGGTCGCGTAGTTGCCATTTGTCTCTCACCCATTCCTGCAGCCCTGCAGGCAGACGCAGCTCTGGCCTCGGGGGGACGATGGTGCGAGGGGGCTCGGGGAGCAGCTCCCCAGGATGCTGCCTTCGGGAGCCACGGCAGTGCCAGCCAGAGCCCTGCTCCCCGGCGGTTCACGCTGCCTCGCTGGGCCAGCACAGCTCTTGGTGGGGCTGATGCATAAACCAGATCACCGACATGATCCCAGTTAAAAATAAACCTCCAGCATAAAGCAAAGTGAAAACTCTGATGGTCATTTTTAACCTGCATCTTTTTGCCGATCTGCTTTGCAGCTCAGTGCCGCAAATAGTTGCACTGGCAAAATGAAGGAGGAGCTGAAATGCGGCACAGTTATGGGAATGAGTGGCTGAGGACGGAGGGGGTGTGGTGGAAACTCCACCACCGAAGCTGGCGTCTCATGGTACCACGTTTTCGCATTACTAGAGCTTAGGATGCTCCTGATTTCTGGCAGCAGAACTCTGGTCTCCTTCACTATGAACTCCTTAACATTTGCTCTCTTTAAAGACAGCTTTAAAAAAAAAAAGACAAAACCAATCAAACAAACAAAAAGTCCTGATAAAGGCTACTTTTTGTGAGTTTTGTATACAGCCACATACTCCCCTCTGTAGGCAAACCTGGGCTGATCTGTCACCCCGGTGGCTCGGGAGGCTGTCCCCTGATGGGAGCCACCACAGCAGTCCGCCGTCACTTCGCAGGTGATGCTCTGAGATGCTTGACGTGGGGGCCGTGCCTATGGGCAAGTGGCCGTCAGCGAGACCTGAGGCAGCCAACACCGTCTCGAACGCTGTGTCCAAGGTTCTCTGGTGGCGTGACCAGCTCCAACAACAAGAGGAGATCCTCCACCCTCCCCCAGCGGCTCTTTTCTTTTATGTTTGTTACGCTTAACTGTAGCTATATTAAAGACTCCCGATTACAAGTTTCAAGTCAGAGATCTCATTAATCACCAACCTGAGAACATTACAGTGATGAGCTGCCAAAGGCATGGGCAAATCACTCTAATTGCGAGGTTTAGATGCTGCTCTTCGAAACTTGATTAGCTACAGATACACAGGTGATAATTCCTACTGTCTTCTTTATAGCGCATCCTCACCATTATCCACTCTAGTCTGATTTAGGTTCTTATTAGAATAATATTATGCTAATTAAGTAATCCTGCACACAGAATGCTTCATGATGGGGACGATTAAGCGGGTTTAGGTGATGACTAATAGCACAAACTGCACTATCAGCGTCAGAGAAACTGCTGAGGGACGTACACAAAAAGAAGGAACTCCTCGTACATCCTAACTGTGAACAGAAATGATAAAAAGGAATGAAAAATAAGCAGAGCATTAATAAGCTTAATTTTTAAAAGAAAACATTGCAAGAAAATGTAGACCATCAATTGAATATGTTCTCTGAAGGGCTGAAATTACCCCTAGGAGTGAGCCCATTTCAAGCACGTTACTAAGAGCAGAATTCACCCCTTCCAAAAGCCACTAATAGTTCTCATATACTCAACAGGCAGGGGGTTACGCTGCCCTCCTCCGCCATACGCCCCGGATCTGAATGCTCAGCGCAGCTTTGGATGCGAAATAAAAATCACAGAATCATAGAATCATTAAGGTTGGAAAGGACCTCTGAGATCATCGAGTCCAACCTGTAAAAAGGAGCCTTACAGGAGGCTCTGCTGTGGATGAAACACGGCGGATGGCTGTGTTTCCGTCTTTGCACTCCTGCTCGGTTTTGGGGACGTGCTCAGACAAGCCCAGGGCTCCAGTCGCTTCCCCAGCCAGCGCCCGGGACTTGTGTGCCGTCTTTGAAAGGGCTTCTGTCCACCCCTCGTGCAAGCCCTGAAGCATGCACGTACTTCCACTGTTGCCCAATGATGTTTTGTTCTCAGTTATTTCGCACAACCCACATTTAGAACCAAACCGTGCTGGATTAACCCATTCGGAGCATCCATTCGCTGCAGCGTGAGCATTTCAGTCCTTCTGTCTTCAGGGGAAAAAAGCACTTACAACAGTGATGAAGCCAATTTAAGAAACAAACTCACCACAAACGTGAGGGCTGCCAGGAATACCTTAGTTATCCACAGAGGTTAAAATTTTATTTTGATATAAAAATTAAATAGCAAAGGTTTTGGGTTTTTTTTTTACAGTGATAAATTAGAAATTTACAGTACATACATCAAAGCAGATATATTTTCTGTACACCCCAAAATAATCAGTGTCTATTTCCTTAAAATTCAGAAAAAGGACCTAACTTGTCTGTTTAATGTAAGAGCCAAGCTTGTACCTCTCCAGCAGACGCTTCCAAAACCTGCAGTGAGAAGAGCACGCGCGGGGTGGGGGAGAAGGGAGCAGGGACTGCACAAGGAAGGGAACCGCTGCAAAGTTTCTGGTTGTATAACCGCAGCAACTGCACTTCCGAGACACGATTAGTCACACATTTTTTGGCTTTAAATTCATAACAACGTTGAAACGAGAGAACGTATGAGTTGCAGATACCCACTCTTCACAACCACCAGGTTTTAGGCTATCTGCTGTGACTTCCCACTCATACAGCCCCAAAGCGGAGCAAGGTAAATCCATGTGGATGAATGCATTTATGGAACGATGTCATTGCTGTAACAGCTAATTTCACTTTGGGTTGGTACAATATCCCCCCAGATGCTCAGGGAAGACGTTCCTTCGGGAACAGCAGCGGGTGTCTCTCCCCAGCCCACCTCCTCCCCATAGTATTTGAGTCTCTCACACTCCTTAATGGAACATCCCCCCAGGTCCCTCGTATGGCTACACAGTGCTATCTTCATCCGACTCACTTCCAACGTCTCAAATCACCGGGGACATCTGTCTGTCACAGTTCGTGGGGTCACAGGCAGTGAGGCAGGGATCTGATAACAAGGGACTACTTAACATTCACTTCTGTGTACATACCATGGTTAAAAACGCCGTTTATTGAATCAGTCAGGTCAAACATGGGTCATATCGGCCAGGAGAGTATCCAAACCATTTCAGAGTGAAGGACACTTGAGTGAATGTGACACGTTGGCACAGCCCGATACTAGGATAAAAGACAAGGCTCCTACTGCATCCTCACCCCTTGAAAGTCAACACAGAGCTGCTGACTTTACATCCCTCGCTACGCCAGGAGAAAGGTTGCACGATGGAGAAACTCAGCCATCTGAAGATTTCCTACTTGCAGAACTCCTGGTCCACAGAGGAATAACCAGATCCAAACACAACACTAAAAGGGAGAGCCTATGGAGAGGATGAAAAGGCTCGGCTGGTACGCGGCGTTGGCCAAGACAATGCTTGCGCGTCTTGAGCAGAATGTGTCAAGTTGTCACTTGTTCTGCTGGAGAGGGAGCCCAACCGCAAAGACTGCAATTAGGGTTTGTTTGGGGTTTGGTTTTGGTTTTTTTTTTTTCCTTTTTTTTTTTTTTAAATGTGCTCTAGCACATGTTTCAACATTGACATTGAAACAATACACGCTTCTGGGACAGATTAGTGTTCACGGCCAGAGCTGGAATGAACTGTGGTTTGGGAAGCACATGGGGCACCTGTATGAAAAGTGAGGACTGGAATAACGCAGTGCCTGTTCTCAGCTGCCCTCGACGGTCGTGCGAGTCGGGGCACGGCAGGGATGCTCCGCAGCTGACCGGGTCCCACACAAACAAATCGAGCAAAAGTTTAGGGCACACAGATAAAACTGAAGGTCCTTCAAACGGATAAAGTATCAGAACAGTGTTCTCTTAAGTACTCCTGGGCTATTTCTATTTGCATCACCTTTCTTATTAGCCAAACAAGCCCCTGCCACAAGGTTCGAGCTACCCATGAGCACAAGCCGATGCCTCCTCAAATAAAAGGATTAGAAAACTCGACAGTTGCTATGAAACATTATTCACCAAGAAGCTGGATCTCTCCTCTTGGGATCCCTTTACAAAAACTGGAAATGTCTCTTGTTCCTGAGGACTGAATGCCTGCTCACATTCTGCATGTAAATATAGGTTAAAAAAAAAAATCTCCGTAGCTGTCAGTGAGCAATTGGAGCATCGTCATAAGGCAGTCAGCTGTACTGCGATGTCATGGGCTGAGAATGTTCTTTTAATTGTAACTGACACACATAATTATACAACTGATCTGTGTGAACATGAGGTTGCCAAGGAACTTAACATTTCGCTTCTCCCCAGACTGGCGTCTGCAGAGATACCATCTCACTGAATGAAATATATTAAGACTTAATTGCTTTACGCAACGGGTCTCCAGAGAGAGCCAGATAAGTTTACTTGGAGAAAACTGGCATTGTTTGAAGAGACCCTCAACTCATTTTTCTCTTTCCTGGAAGGAGGAACAATATAATGTAAGACTTTATTTAAAGCTGTTAAATGCAGCAGAATAAAGTAGTCCCCTGGAAATAGCAGGAGCACCTGAAGGGACAAGGAATGGAGGCAGGCAGATAACGATAATCAATGCAGAAGACCATACACAGTTCCCCAGCTCCCACTGACTCTTCTGCTTCTGACAACGGCCTTGAGTAAAGCTTTTAAAAAAATAGAAATATTGATTGAACCACAGAATAATTCGGTGGGAAGGGACCTAGGGAGGTCCAGATTCCTGCTCAAGGCAGAGTCAACTCTCAATTCAGACCAGGTTACAGACAGTAAATGAGTCAAAATTATTATTAGACCATCAGATGACTTAAAGAATCATCCTCACTAATACCTCACTAAATCTACTCATCATGGGTAACTCTCAGACCTGGGAATTCCACTTGGCATTTGCTGGAGGATCTGATCCTTGGCCGACTTGTGCAGCGTATGGGAGTAACAGAATTCTCCAGGGCATAAAGACACCACCCTCGGCAGGTGCTTCCTTCACGACGCTGAACTCTGAAAGAAGGCATCTAACTGAGGTCCTGGGTGCTCCATCTTCTGATAACTGGACCCTAAATCAGCCCAGAATTTGGCCCTGGACCACCCTTCCTCCATCAGCTATAAGACGATGAAAAGAAAACAACATCCCACAGCTGTGGGCTACAGTCCCTCAGCTTCTGAAGACTTCAGTATATTGCATCCTGCTTTAAAAAAAAAAAAAAAAAAAAGGAAGATAACGTGTTTGGATATTTCACAGCTTTTAAAGCCTCCCTGGGCTTTCCTATTTTGGGCAGCATGGTTTATGGCTATTGTATCTGCAGCATGATCTTTTTGCTGTTTATTCTTTAAGGCTTTTTCTTCCATCCCCCAGAGACAGGTTGTGTAACCGTCTCCCTGCTCTACTCCCAACATTTCCACGGCAATGCTTACACACCATCAGTCCTTCACAGGAGAGCAGTCAGACCCTCGGGGTGTCGTCCTTTTCTCATACCACGGTCTCGTTCCCCTTCCCAGGTTTCACCCAACCGTCTGCTCTCTTCTCCCGCTTCACTTTCCCTGAGTTCACCAGTCTGTTCGAGCACTTCTGCCACGTGTGCAGAGTTTTGGCTGACCAGATCCACATACCTGATGTGATACCCACCAGGAGGGACATGAAGATTTTGAGCATCTCCACTGCCATATTGGAATCATCTGCCGAATAGCGGAAAACGGCCCAGTTGGAGATTTCGTAGAAATAACAGGCAATGACACACGTTGCTGGGACGGTGTACAGCACTGAAAAGACACCGATTTTGACCATCAGTCTTTCCAGTTTGTCGGTTTTAGTTCCATCTTTCTGGAGGTTAGACCTGATTTTAAATAAGGCCACGAGTCCCGCTGCAATGAATAAAGTCCCAATGACCAGGTAGGTAAAAAGCGGAGCGACGACAAAGCCCGTCAGCGCATCTAGGTTCTGGTTCCCAACGTAGCAGAGACCGGTGAGCTCGTCTGCGTCTACTAGTCTCATAATCAAAATGACGATGGTCTTCACCGCGGGGATAGCCCAGGCTGCGATATGGAAATAAGAGCTGTGCATTTCTATAGCTTCATGGCCCCACTTGAGTCCTGCAGCCAGAAACCACGTCAATGTCAGAATAACCCACCAGATGGAGCTAGCCATCCCGAAAAAATACATCAGCAAGAAAATTATAGCACATCCTGTGTTCTTAAGACCTTCTTGGATAAGAACAGGTTCTGCTGCCTCTTCAAAATCACAGGATATCCTTTCCCGGCCCACAGTTAGCCTCACAATATAAGCAATGCTATAAATATTGTAGCACATGCTCAAAAATATGATTGGGCGCTCCGGGTAGGAAAATCTGGATGAATCAATCAGGAAGGTC
Organism: Platalea leucorodia; assembly: GCF_965183815.1. Classification (NCBI taxonomy): domain Eukaryota; kingdom Metazoa; phylum Chordata; class Aves; order Pelecaniformes; family Threskiornithidae; genus Platalea; species Platalea leucorodia. Next base: position 8,767,412 of record NC_138824.1, read on the forward strand.
AGGACCGTGAAGGCAGTCGAGATGAAGCAAAGGCTGGCCCACACGGCCATCCAGATATCCGTGAATTCCTTAGCCGACCTGCTGTAGAGACCAGCGTCGTAGCCGCACTTCAGGACACAGTTCAAGCTTCTCTTCACCCAGATGTACTGCTCCGCGTTAGATCCCATGCTGTGGCACTCTTCTCCGGGCTGCAAGGAGGTCTTGCTATGGAGGGGAACCTCTTCGTCTCCTGGGCCCTCCATGCACATGTGGTTGTGATCATTCTGGGGTGGGAATTTGCTGCAGTTTAAGCTGTCCGGCCAGGCAAATCCAAATTCTTTTAAAACGGGTTCGCACCTTCTTTTGACAGAGAGGCACATGCCGCCGCAGGGACCTATGGGGATGTTAATCTTCTCCGTGCACATCGGGACGTAGACCGAACAAAGGAAGAACTGGAAGAAACAGAAATCACAAGGGCGTTAGGGGAAAATTAAACAGGTCAAAATGTAACAAGTTTTCTTTTCTTGCCTTTTTAGCCGTAATATTTGGTCCTTTGCCTTAAAAAACAGGAAGCAGCATAAAACAAATAAACCAAGAACAATAAAAACAAAGGAGAAAAAAAAAAACCAAAACCTAAAAATGTTGTCTTCTTTCAGTTCAAATGTGGTCCAAGCCAAAGCCTGAACATTTTACTCCCCAGATTAGCCCCATGTAAATTTAGCCCATCAGTTTCAATAAAACGAGCGGGATTTAGCCAGATCTAAATCTCAAGGGTGCAATTTAGGAAAGCAAAAAACCAAATTGAAACTGTTTAAACAAATACATATATTTGTTCTAGGCACTGCCTGGATATTACAGCTAACAAACAAACAGAAGAAAAGGCATTTATTGAATTACTTTGGTTCACGATCCTCCTAGAAGAATGTCTTTTTCTTTTACCATAAGGTCACGCACGTATTTACAACGGTAATGAAATATTGTCGTGTTCTCGGCTTTTGAATAATCGCAATTCTGCGCCGCGACAGCGTGAGGGGGGTTGCGTGCTCCTTGGGGATCTCTGCCCCAAGAAACAAGCCGGGTTTTGTTTGATGAAATCCGTGCCCGTGGGGAGGAACGAGGACCTCGCCGTTCGCCTGGGAAAGAAACTCCTGCGGTGAAACTCCCGGAGGGGGTCCGGAGCAGCTCCCAGGAGCCGGCTCCCTTGGCTGCTCGTTTCAGAGGCTCGCAGCAACTCGGGTACGACAGAAACGGGGGGGACCCGGCCCGGCAGGGCTCCGGGAGCCGCCGCTCCCCCGGGCGGGAGGGGGGACCGCGCTGCCGGGCCGCCCGCCGCCCTCCCGGGACGGGCCCTGCTCCGCCCGGCCGCGGGGAGCCGCACCGCGAGGCGGCGGGACTTTGGGGCTCTTTAGGGGTTTTTTGGAACGGGGATGGGGGGTGGCAGCCGGTCCGGGCACAAGAGGGGAACCCCCGGGCCCCCGAACCCACCTGGAGCTGGCTGGAGCAGCCGTACTGGATGAGCGGGGTGAAGGTGGTGAGCTGCAGCTCGGCGTCCGCCTGCAGCTCGTGTCCCACCAGGTTGGGCATCTTGGTGACATTGTAGCCCAGGTTCTGGCACATGGCGATGCGGATGGCGTCGCAACGCCGCTCCTCCTCGTCGCCGAAACCCCGCGCTCCGCCGAGCAGCCCCGCCAGCAGCACGGCCAGCAGCCGGGCCCGCCCGCTCGCCCCGCCGCCGCCCCCCGCCATGGCCCGAGCGGCCCCCACCTGCCCCGGCCCCGGCCCGGCTCCGGCCCCGGCCCCGGCCCCGGCCGCGCCGTGCCGCACGGGCCGGCTCCAACGGGGAGGGGCCGGGGGCGGCCCCGCTGTTAAAGAGCCTCGCCGAGAAACTGCCCAGGGGAGGGACGGCACCGCCCCGGGCCCTCCCAGCGCCGCCGCCCCCGCCCCGGGGAGCCCGGCCCGCCCCAGCGCCCCGCCGGGGTCCGACCTGCACCCCCCACCTCGGCACCGAGGGGTGCCCCCCCCCGGGACCCCCGACCCGCACCCCCACCCCCCGAGAAGCGCCCTTGCTCCTGGCTGCATCCCGCCACCCCTCGCAAGGGACCCCCCTCTTCTCCTCGCTGGGGACCCCCTCCCTGCACCCCCATCCAGAAACACCCAGCTCACGGCCCCTCGCCCCACAACGGGTACCTCCTTCCACCCCTCCGGCGTGCCTGGCGCCCCTGGGAGACATCCCCATCCTCCCGGTGTCCCCAGCATCCCTCCCCACAGCACCCAAGTCCAGCTCCCCTGGACACGTCGGGGCTCATGCTCCTTGCACCCCAGCCCTTCCCTCGCTTCTGGCCTGTCTTTGTACAGCCAAGGGCGCTCAGCTTCTTCGTGGCCGGGGTGGCTTTCTAAGCTGCCACCTACTTCCTAACGAGTTAAATTGCACCGCTGGCCGCTGGGTTACATCTGGGTTTTAGCGCTGTTTGTTTTTTCATTGGAGCCGAGAAACCTGGAGGGCACTGCTAGGTACCTCCTGGCATTTGTATAAACCTCTGTAAAATAAAAAAGTGTGGATGAAGCATTCGTGAATTTGGAGGGGAAAGGGCTGGATGATTAAGCAGACCCTTAACGTGTCCGCGGGAGGAGGGATTAAGAGCAGACAAACGAGGCTCACGCTTAAATTCTCTCAGTATTATTTACACCTGTAATAAAATCTGGTTGAGCTGGTTATGCCTTTAGCAAAAATATGTCATCTATTAATGAATTCTTTGTAAAGCACTTTGAAAATGTTTGTAAAGCCCCGGTTAAGTGACCTCTTACTGTGTGTGTACAGCGTGGGGCATCTGCATGTGCTCCTGAGCAAGTCCGTCGCGAGCAGCTATGCCGTGTACACGCCGCGGGGCCTTCGCTTCTCCCCGATATCTCCTGGATGCATTGCTGGACTAAGACTAGGACTAACAGACTAAGGCAGCGCCTAACAATGCCTCCTTTCTGGGCATGAGATTGGAAATCACAGCAAAACCCATGCTATCAAGTGCCCTGTGCTCAGTCCCCGTGGGTTTCCCCTCTGCGGCTCCATCACCATTGGGTTTTTTTCACCTCCGAGACGCGGGAAATGCGTGTGTGAGCTGTGCCGTGATGCTGTAGGGACTGCTGGGCTTTAAGTGTGCTTTCCTCTAGCAAGACAGATAGTATTTTAATTGGGGTTTCATGAGGATAGATGTTTTCATAGCTCTCACCACCGTTAGTACTTTACAGCTAGCTCCAATAAACAGTGCCTATAACCTTACAAAATCCTTGCGAGGCAGACAAGTAATATTATCTTAACTTTTTAAACACAGAGGCAGACAGTGCTACAGTCCCAAGGTCAGGCAAGGAGTCTACGATGGAGTCAGCAACTCAACCCTATCTTGCAAGGCCCACACGTACTCCCCAGCGCTGCCGTCCGTACCCAGCAGTGCTCAGCTGCTAATCTGGGTGGACGATAACGCCGTGACCGCACACGGCGTGCTGCGCGTCTCCCGAGCTCTTCCCAGCCCCACCGAATTTACCACCTGCATCAGACAAGCGCGGGGAAGGGGTGACGGGCGCTCTCCATGCAGTCAAACTCTCGAAAGCAGGAGGCAGAGAAGTTTTTGGATTTTTTTTTTTGTCCGAATTATGTAGGAGAAAAGACTAGAGGGAGGATCATGGTGACCTTAGAAACTACGCATCTTTGTCTTAGCATATGAAAACCCTTTTCATTTGCAGTCTCCTGCTGCAGTTAGGCACCGAAGCAGAGTTTGCTGCTCCCAGAGCAGGATCTTTGCCTCATTGCCATGAAAAAAATCACGTGCTGCATATTCAGCAGTTACACAGCAAAACCTTCTGCCCGTGGACCTGGTCCTTGGACTCAGGGAAGTGGTAGAGGGGCATTTTAAAGCTACAGTGGCCACAAGTATCTTTTTAGAAGAAGAACTCTCCCCCCCAAAAAAACACTACCGCTATTGCCTTTTCTTTGAGAACACAAAATAAATATTAGAAAGTGCTACACTGCTGTGTTTGCTTTGGAAAGTCTTTTAGATAACAGGAATTAGTTTTCAAAACAAGAGCGCTGGGAGAGGCGGTGGCAAATCGTACGAGAGATCGGAGTTGGAAAAAATGGTAATTACCCTACTTTGAACCTTATGCATATGTTAACAGTGATTACATGTCACCATGATAAGCATGTACAGATCAAAGTAAGAAACCTCCAGGACAGTGGGTTTATAGGTTTTTAGGTTACTGGGCAGTGTGAGACGGTGGCCCGCATCCGGCACAGCACGAGCCATGTTCCTTCCTTGATTATTGCCTGACTTGCACCATATTTTCTTTAATAAATCTGATTTCGATTTTGAGGTTGCCTTCGTTAAAGGATAAGCAGCCACCCTGATAATTATTATTTATTGCAGCTGCCAATAATTATATTTGGTATCTAGTCTGAGTTATCTTCAGCTTCCAGCCACTGACTTTTGTTCTATCTTTACCGGCCAGGTTGAGAAGTCATTACCGCGGTTATCTCTGTAGGTAACGTCAGGCCATGATTAAGTCGCCCTTTGGCCTTTTGGTAGTAAGCAAACTAGATTGAACTTCCTGAGTTTCTTACTGTAAGGCGTCTTTTCCAATTCTTTAATCATCCTTTTGATTTTAAAGGAGCAAGATTTGACCCTGCTGTTTGAAAAGCACTTTCACCCCAAACCACCCTTTACAGTCTTAATGGATATGTCTGAATTCGTAGCCTAAGCACCCTTGGTTCTTTTACAGTCAACTAGGATAGGCAGACACTTGCAGAAGGCAACTCACATAACAGGAATCACATGAATATAAAATTCTGCTTATAATTTATTATTATCTTGCTATAACTATTTCCCCCTTAAGTTGTATGCGTACTTTTGCATATTTACTAGAGCTGTGAACATATTTTTACGTTACAAAACTAAATAAGTCTTACCAGCATCTCTCAGAGCCTTCCATCACCTCGCAGGGAATTTGAGAAGGTTCATAACTCTTCTCTGAACATTTTCAATGCCTCAACGTTTGCCTGAACTGCGGTATTAGAACATGGCTCAGCTTTCCCATAGGAGTGTCACTAATGTCAAATGTGCAGGTAAAATCACCTCGTCATTCCTACAGAAGACGACCCTGCTCAGACCTCCGAGGGCACGATTTACCCCACAGCATCGCACTGGGAGCCAGGACTGCTGCCTTGTGGGCAGACCTAGGAAACCTCGGGCACGCTGTTGATTCTTTTTAAAAAGTGGATACCACATTAGGATGTGATTATTTTAACCAAATACAGATGTCAACTTTTGATCAGATTAATTTCATTCTAAAAATGCTTCTACCTCTCAACTGACTGTAGAGGGAACCCAGGATGCCTAGCCCAGAGGTGAAAACTCACCAAGAGGTGTCTAATGCTGGGTGAGTGCAGTCCCTGCCTTCCCTTCGTTACATTCTTGTAATTCTTTTTGGATTTATATTCATTCAAATCAATGTCTCCTTCCTACTGTTGGACATTTATGCTTTTCTTAAACTTCATTGACTTTATAATTTTAAAAATTTTATTAAAGATTTTTTCTTTAGTTTTTCCACCTATAAAGTTAGCTGAATTTTTTAATCAAGGCAGATCACTTTCTTTATTCAGTGATGGCTTTTCAGGCATCAGTAACATATCTACAATTGATTCCTAATTACTATTCACACACTTAATATGAATTCTCTCCCCTACTTACTTCTGTACTTTGTGAGGCTGTCTCTTTTAAAGCAGGAGATAAGTCTGTTCCCCAATTTGCATTTATTCTGCTGTATTTATCCATTATAATCAGCATTTCAATTGTCCAGTAACAACCAGAAAATAAATTATTTGTTTTGTCATGACACTTCAAGTGAACGTGGCTCTACTCGACCTCAGGAAAAAACCTGGTGCAGTGAGCTGCATATGTATTTATGTGTGTATATATATATATATATACACATATGCAAATACATACACACATATATCTGGTTTCTTTCATATATGAACTATTCCTACATAATACCAGCGCACAAGGTAGTGCACAGAGTGGGACTCTGATTCAATGACGTTGAATCAATCAACATTGATCTCAATGGGGCAGAACGTGTCCCAGACCTTGAAATAAAGTATATAGTACGTGCAAATTCACCTGCCACGGTGCCTCGCGGCCCCTCTCTGGGCCTGATCCAGCAGGGTGGGATTTGCTCCTGATGCTCTCAGGATACTTTGTTTAGGTTTCTACCTTTGGTGTCTCCACGTGAGCCAGCTCACCCTGCAAAGGGAGGCCCAGACGGTACCAGCAACGCAGTCTAGAGGGCAGGTCTCCTGACATGCTGTTAATCTCTGTTTTCATGCCGACATGACTGTAATTTACTTTCACGTACTTTGGTGCAGCTAAGCTGTGACACATAGATCCCATATCTGGATTCACGTGTGTAATTCCTCGCATGCCAGCATGGGTCAATAGTGGCCCCGTGACCCTTGAAAGTCAATATTTTGGTCTGCACAGAGACCTCAGAATTTGGTTTTATAGCATTGTAAACAGGAAATTTCAGTGCTACTTAACATGCATCATTTTGAGAAATCCTTTGCATTTAGATAGCATCAAAACATTTGTCAATGCAAGAGGATTTTTCAAATTATGTGTGTGGTTAGAAATCCAGAAGGCACAGATGTATCACACGCAGCGTTCAATGGGGCACTGAGAGCAAAGCTGGCCATAATTTTCATAAGATGAAAGGTGCCCATATAAAGGTCACTTTATCCATGTGTGAGTATTTTTTCACACAGCTATTGCTCTTTCTGTGCTTAAGAATAACTTTAATTCTTTTTTTTTAAACAGTTTTCCCAAAGCCCCTTTCCTCAAACAATTCAGAGATTGATACATCTCTCCAGCCAGATTAGCAGAACAGACAAGAAGCTGCGAGGCAAAGTCACTGGCAGGATCCGGTGAGACAAAGACATTTGCACAACGATTTTTTTCAGAGTGTAGCTACATTTATAAAATGTTGTACTAAAATCCCACCCCATCCAAACCAACCAGCCCTCCTCCCTTCTCTGATTTTACCAGACTTCTCAGGAAAGCTTTCCTGCAGAGATCCAGCATGCCCAATTTCAAGAAAATCTGTTCCTTTTGGGAAAATTAGCAGACTGTAGTTTGAAAATCAGACCCACAGTGGAGGCAAAATTCAGCCTGAATTTTGGAGTCAGTGCTACTGCCTCCCAAAATGACTTTCTGTTTGAACTGCTACTCAGCTTTGCTTCTATAATGCTCAGAGATTCGCATTTTGGCTTGAAATTTCCCACACTTGACCTTAGTCCAAGGGATTTTTTTTTCTGGAAAATGATGAACAGTTTTGTTCTCAGAAAATTGTTCAGAGGCCTCTTTTTTATGCTCAGATAATTCCAAAACAGCTTGGTTTTATAACTTCGGATTTGGCATGTGCAGAGTGCAATCCTGAAGGAGGAATGCACTTTTTGTCTCATTTGAAGAAATTTCATTTCGCAATAGCAAATTAGCCTGCAAGTTTTGGAAGTAATAGACCGATCGTTCCAAGGCATGATTTAACCATGGTAGAAAATGACAGGCTGAGTTCTCGTTCTCTGAGAGGTCATGAGTCTTGCTTTATAAATACGGCTTAGTTTCCTTCTTGCAGAGTCATCTTTCCCACTAGTACTTTAACTCTAGGGCAGCATCGGAGGTTATTTCCCATATATTTGCTCTCCATAAGCAACGTTGTACTTGGCTCTCAGTGGCATTTTGCACTTTCGGTAAAGCAAATTTCACTGGACATGATTTAAGAAGGACTCTTTCTGCCTCGCATGGCATGCTGAGTTGAATTACTGCTCCTCACTCACCCAGACTGCACCAGGTCCTGGGCCTCACATCCAGTTGTCACCCACATCACACAAACCTGCTTAGGGACATAGGGGACAGATTTTTTTGAAAGCATCCTATAGTGCTTTCTCCTCAAATGTATTACCCAAGAAGTAAATACTAAGCTTTTAAACATTTACATTAATGAATTTATTACCCAAGAAGTAAATACTAAGCTTTTAAACATTTTAATTAATTAATTTATTACCCAAGAAGTAAATACTAAGCTTTTAAACATTTTAATTAATTAATTAATTAATTACATTTTTAAACTTTGGAAATAAGTTAGACTGAGATACAAATTGCTTAAAATAGGAGCAAAGAAGGTGGATTTGCCGATACGCTTCGGCTGGTTTGCACTGCTGCAGCGATACCACGACGAGCTGGTTTAATCCATCAGTTATTGCAGGCTTAAGGTTGTTCTGTGTCATTGGAGCAGCACAGAGCTGTCAAGCGCGCTGATGAATCTGGCTACAGATCTTAAAATGTACTATTTTTCCCCGTTAAAAAGCCCATGTGAGCTGATATGCTGTGTTTAATTACATAACAGCAAGTATTGACTTGCAGGGCATGGCTGGAAAAAAACCCCTTCTTTGTATTGTGTTAGGCAGGCGGTGGGTCATTCTCCTGGGAACAAAATTCAACATCTGCCAGGAGGTGAAGTTCGCTGCGTTCACACCGCTCCTGTAGCGTCTGTGAATACACAAAGGGGGACCGCACACCGCAGTGAAACCTGTCCCCTTGCTGATAGGGACCGCTGGCACGACTCTCAGGAGGAGCCGCCTCACGCGCCCGTAACGTGGCTTTAAGTTACACACACAACCGCCTTCAGGTCCTTATAGAATCGCAGATAAGTTTAAGTAGGCAGCAATACCTGACTCTTCCAGTTCTTGCTGGACTGCCCAGTTCACAGAAGCACTATTTTTCACTTTGTGGGCCATTTAAAATACAGTCACTGAGTGCTAGTTATTTCCAAATTCCAGTCTCCTCTGCAATTCTTCCAATTTTTTTAATTTATTAATGGTTGTTTTCTCTTTAAATGATCACAATATGCACGCCGTTTGGGAGCTGGTATAATTATTTCATTTAAGGAGACGAGTTTTTGCTAATATATTTATACATACAGCATGGACATAATTGCAAAAGATATCTGCTTTATTCTGCTCCCTCTTTCAATATAGTTTATCCCCTTTTCTCACACCGACAGAGCTGCTCTTCCACAAACCATTTGTATATGGCATTCACAGTTGTCTTTTTTCTTTACCTTTTCCTATATAGTTAAAGCAGAGCTACTTTCATATGATGACAAACATAAACTTCATTCCAGACAGTGAGAAGGACTGGTTTGGCAAGTCTTTGGGAAACAAGTTTCTTAATTTCTATCCAAGTTGGCAAATTAATCATATGGATTACTGTTACACAGACTAAGGGACTTTCAAAATTAGTCTGAGCATAAATGTCATTCGCTCTTGTCCAGAAGGCTTTGCTGCCGTTTTACGTTTACCTTGTGTTCCTCGCATGGGTACAGGTGCTTACACGGAGTGCAACCCACCTTGTCCTATGTGCACATATGCTCTTCCTCTGACTCCCTGGCAGCTTAGGTCCAGGTACTAAATGTCAGAAAACTAACCCAATAAAATAAATAGTCCTGTGATGATGAGGAGGGGTGGTGTGACCACGAAAGAAAACAGATCAGCTTAGATTGGCTTCAACAGTCGAGGAACCGCACCCTGATTCTTTTCTACCGTGCTGATCACGATGGTATTTTAGCACTGTACTGAGGTTTTATTATCAATGGAACAAATGCAGAATTTTATTTTTATTATTGCTGGATCGAGCATTTGAGTATGTACTGATCTTTCATTCTTGAGCAGTGTTATTTATATTTGGAGGCTGACAATTCATCTAGTTCCCCATAGACATATAGATGAACTTAGAAAATAACGAGACTTTATGTGAATTCTGTTTTTCTCAGGCATTTTTATTCCTCAGAGAGACTTCCATGGGGCCAAATTACCATGTACACTAGATTACCATGATATTTCAATTCCTTATGGTAAAAGTTCATGTCATTCATTACTGTTGACACTATACACACATCCTTGGGGAACTATGAAAAATATAAAAAGAAACTCCTAAAAATGTGCATAAAAAAACCATAAGAAAGCTGCCATTTAACTCAAATATTCCCCAAGCAAAACTAAAGCCAATTATTTCCCAAATACGAAAATTTCAGGCCACAGCTGGGCATAGTGCTGTATTGAGAGGTAAGGTTATTACTCAGTTTATGACATAAAATCACTCCAGATACGGAGGAATCAGTTGGAAGGCAGGCCAGCATACCAACTCCTTTGCTCTGAATACAAGGTGCAAAGCAGTGAAGAGTCAGGCTCCCAGTTTAGACAAAAGCCACTGTATCTGCTCCTCCAGTGCAACCAGTTCCTCAGGCTAAGAGCTAGATTCATCTCACGTTATTTTAATCTTGCAGGAAAGGTTCTCGAGGTTGCGCTTTGCCACCACACCAAGACCACAGCAATGGAGGACAACCACTGAAGCGGCCAGCGATGCTCTCCGTGCTGCCCCAAACATTGCCTCTTCTTCCTACGCATCTGATGCAGGGGTTGTGCAGCCTAGGCTGAGTTTTTTGATAGGTTTTGCCATTGCTAGGTTAGTCTGCCATCAAATCCTGTGTAGCCAAGGCAGACAGAGAAGGTACTTGAGAGTCCAGTTCAGATCTAATGGGGCAGCATTGGAGATGCTCCACTGTCCCGTGACTGTCAAAGGAGCTTAGGACATCTATCTCGTTCCTTAGCTGCTCCAGGTAGTTGGGTACAGTTAAGAGGAATTAACATAGGCTCAAGTGTAACAAGAAAGCGGGGATTAAGGGAGAATTTATGCAAGAATCCTTGGGCAACAATGCATAACTGTAGGATACAAAATTCTTGGTTTCAGCCTGACTAGAGGATCATTTTAACACCTTTATTGTAAGACTCACACATAAAGTGCAATGCCATGCCACTCCAGGCTCTGAATTATGAAAGGATGAACCGGCCCCCAAACCCATGACTTCAGTAAGTAAAAAGCCAGCATTTCAAGCGATCATTTGTTAAGTGGACAGCTGGGGAAAGAGAATTTTCGAAAGTCCTTCTAGAAAGTGGTACTGGTAAGAGATGGCCCTGAGGCTTATTTTTCTTCAGCTAAAACAGAAATGCTGGGTGTTAAATGATATTTTGAGACAGTGAGCTTCTGGTGAGCTGTACTGTAAACCTGTATATCTCTTTTTTTGGATCATCAATAATCCATCAATAATTACAGCTCCTCTGTACAGTGGTAAGAGCGTATACTCTTTCAACTTGGGCTATTTAGTTCACTTAAAATTTCCTAAGAAAATATGCTTTTTTCACTATTTTTATGTAAAATCTTTCTCCCAAAACAGAGACGGATGCAGTTCAGTGGGGGTGGGAGTGCCAGGAGGAGGTATAATTTCTTGCGTACATTGTGATTTCCCATGTAAAGTTTACTGAAGTTCTGGTATGAGGGAACTTATTTGAAATATATCATATGGGTTAATGCTGCTTCGTGGCGCCGTGACATAAATTGCACGTCCGTGGACATCAGGTCATTAACCATCCTTATTGCCTTGTTTTTAGGGGCAGTACACTATCCCAACCAGCCTGTACCAGTTTCCCCCTGGGTTTCTGACTGAAGAGATCTTTATAAAACATGACCATTACACCTCTTCTCTAAAAAAAAAATAATCAAGCAAAATTCTTTTATTTTCTATAAATAGGATATAGGAGGAAGGTGCTTTCCTGGTGTGGGAGGGGAATGTAAAATGATACCATGTCTGACCAGTTACCTCATCTCTATGCACATGCATACGGAACTCTAGCCAATGCAGTAAGTTTTCTGCTCCCTATCTTCAAAGTCTTCCAATGCTAAAAAATACTATAAAAATATCAAGAGAAGCTTTCTGACAGTGACATACATCAGGCTGCAAAATGACCTCTCCCAGGGAGTGGTGAAAGCCCTATCATTTATGTTATAAACAATAGTAATTCTTAACACATGATGTGCACAGAGCTGGACAAATATTAAATGTTCTGCAAAACATGCCTTTGAGATGTTACTGCTACACAGAGACATGGATGGGGTTCTGGGCTTAGGGCCCAGAGAGCAAATGTATTCCTAATAAAGAATTTACACTCAAGTTCATCTCTTCTAGCTGGGTACTTAGATAGCAAGATAACCATTTACTCACAACTACACAAAACACTGGCAACTATTCCCTGGAAGACAATATTGGGAGAGCCAGAGAAATAACCTACTACTTTAAGGAGGGGATTTTTTTAGAGACACAAAGTTAGGTGTCCAACCTGCACTGAAATCCAATGGGATCTGAGCATCTAACTCCCACAGGTTTCTCTGAAAATACTGACCTTAACATGTTAAGATTTTTCTCTTGGCCACGCCAGGGTTAGTATGAGGGGAGTCTCTGCAGGAGACGTCTGTAAATGAGATCAGAGCTCAACCATAAAACGCTGACAAAGTCATCTGGAGCGCACAGAGCTGTGCTCAGTGATGAGTATACCATTCCATTATTTTTGTGTTTATTACATTTTTTTCCCATGTGTTGGTTTTGGTTTATCGGCAGTTTTTATTTTGATTTGTCTTTTATTATAATTTACTTTCATTTGCTAGTTCTCAGTCTATTTACAGAGAACAAAAGAATGCACAATGTAGAACAGTAGAATAATAGTGTTTATTTTCACAAGTTTGGACCGATCAAATAACTCACAAGTCCCAAAGCGGAACCATGCCTGAGGTAGGTTAGGTCATCCCAAGTGTGGGGAAACAAACAGAAATATCCCATTCTTCACTATTGTTTATTATATTTATGCCACTTGGGAGTTTTAACAATACCACATATATAAAACATTTGTTCTTGCTTTCTGCGCTATTCAGAGTTTTCTCAAGCCTCTTTCGTGCTTTTTTTTTTTCCTAGGGACACTGCAATGTTGCTATGCTTTAGTGACTTTCTCAACTGATTTAGCAGAAATGTAAGAAATGGCCCCTAGGAAGGAGCAAGGGGTGCTGAAAAGGAGGTTTTGTTCTCTGAATGCTTCTATGTTTAAAAATGGTTCTTTTCAGTTTTAACTAGTTTGCTTCAACTTCTTTCCTTGATTCTTTTTCATGTACATTCAAAGCTCAGTCCAGCAGAGAGAAACCAAAAGCAGAGTCTCTTCTTGCTCTCAGTATCTTTACAGCGCCATCAAATCCACAACTGGTTTTTATACTGCCTTGAGTTTTGACAGGAGGTCCAAACGTGGATGTCCAAAGCCACATCTGCCTGCCTAAACCCAGTATTTCAAAAGCTAATAGTAATCACGGGTGCGTTGTTTCTTTCATTTGCAATTTGAAGTGCTTTGAAGACACCTTGCAACAAAGGGTGGCTGCTCAGCCACCCTGCTGAAAATCAAGGCAAAGGCAGCAGCTTGCCTCGAAGAGCCTCCTGCAAGCCACGCACCCTGCTCACAGCTTTGGACACCCAGAGTCCTGCTGAAGGATGATGTAGTTTACCAACCCAACATTGCAGGACAACCTAAAATCACTGCCAATCTGCTTGAAAATACAAACCTGTAAAATGCAGCGATTCAGCAGCTGCTACTTAGGCCGTTGAATTCTACCGCTGTGACGTCCAAGTGCTGGCAGCAGGAGCGATCACACTCCTGAGGCTATTTCAACACGAGCATTGAAAATTAAGTTGCTGAAATTTACTGTTCATTATTCCTCTGGAAAAAATCAGGCTTAAAATGAAAGCCTTTTCAAAAGTGCTGAGTTCCTAGAAATTATCATTACTTTGCAAAGGAGCTGTTGGGTGCTCAGTTGCTTTAGAATGACTACATTTCTATCTGTGGTCTTAGCAACTCAACTTTATGAACTGATAGTTTTATTACAGGAACTTTAAGTGCCCTAGGAACTTCAAACAGAGAAAAAATGGCTCCGAGTCTTTTCTTAAGTTCACGAAGCTGCTCATGACTGAAAAAAATCCTGTTTGAAGCATAAATAATATTGCAGTAATGACCTCAAATAAGATGGAAATGGGTGAAGAGGAGGGTCAAACAAAAATATTTCACTTGAGGATTTCATTGCTCGTTCCTGCCTCCTTTTTCTCTCCTACTTTGTGAAAGATCCTTTGCATTGACGCTGCTGAAGAACAGCCAGCCACCGACTGCCACTCCTGCCGGCAAATGGCAATGACCGGCTTGTATCCACCCTACTTAGGACCAGACCTCTCTATAGCATATTTATCTCAGATCTCATTCAAAAGGCCCAAAAAAAGAGCCAGAGAGGGAATTAGCAACCAGGTGGCACAGACAATAGAGGTCCAGAGCTCTAGTGCACTCCTCGGACCGCTTTAGGAGTGGAGACCCATCTAATGGTGCCTCAGAGCCCCGCGCGTGCAGCAGCGTGCAAGCCCAGCCTGCCCTCATCCTTCCCACTCATAGTCATGGCAAGGTGAACATCACCTGCACGTTTGAAGGCTGCTGCCCCACCCCACTCCCCTCCCCCCCCGGTATGCAGAAATGAAGGACGTGGAGGCTATGCGGGACAGGTCTTTCCTGACTGCTGGATTTGATAAAGATCGAGACAGAAGGACGGCAGAGGAAGGACAGGAGCTCCAGACACAGCACGGTGACTGCAGAGCATGGGCAGACATACCTTTCGATAGCACGCAACTTTTCCACCAGAAAAGATTTTATTCCATCTGGGTGGTGTCAAGGTGGGTTGTAGCAGTTTCAGTCAAATGAAGGTAGGGAACTAGCCTTTATTATCTGGGCGAGGGAGTTTCAAGCACAGGAGGACACTGACGTCCCCGGATGATGCAAGACGTGATCCTGCATTCTTTGCAGAACTACAGAAAGCACTTTCCTGGAAAGCAGGAAAGCACCAGAGAAGCAGCAGGGTCACAGTTGCTGTTCTGGGCTGCTCTGGGGATGGCATCCACATGCACTGCCTCTTACTCCTCTTCTAGTGAACCCAGGGGCTTAATTTAGCCTTTAACGACCAGTGCTGTCACCTGATTTAGAAAGAAGAAATCACTGTCTCCAGGAGCAGCGGCGCCATAGGCTAAATGCTGTTGAAGTACAATTCTACTAATGCCAGTAGCATGAATATGGCTCAGTATGTCACCTCTTGGTTTGGCCTGCAGAATCGGCGTGGTGAACATTACGATTTTGTTTTCTTGATGTAATCCTTGGTACCTCTGTAAGAAAGACTGCAACATTTATGTCTGGAAAAAAATCCAAATTTGTATAAACTGGAGGGTATTATTGTGTGTATTAAAAGGTTCACAGGGTATTATCCCACAGCCCATCCCATATTTATTTTGGAAATG
Source organism: Platalea leucorodia (assembly GCF_965183815.1). Classification (NCBI taxonomy): domain Eukaryota; kingdom Metazoa; phylum Chordata; class Aves; order Pelecaniformes; family Threskiornithidae; genus Platalea; species Platalea leucorodia. Next base: position 8,782,685 of record NC_138824.1, read on the forward strand.
ATTACATCTGGAAAATGGGAAAACTTCCAGTTCATTCCTTTACCTTGAAATATCAGCAAACACAAGAGTATTTTGAGATTATTCCCTGCTAAAAAATGAACAAGTAGCATTCATGACTGTAAGCCAAAAGAAAATCTCTCTTCAAATAATGCAAAATGGGTTAAGTTTAAAGTGTAAGTAGTTTCAGATACAAGGGTGAAAATAGTTCTTAAAGGGTTCTTCTTTCTTTGGAGGAAAGTAAAAGCAGCTCAGTTAGCAGCCATCCAGTCCCATTCAACACAGCCATTTCAAGCATTAGTGATATATGTTACAAGCTTTGTGGTTTATTTCTACAGAACTAATTATATATTCTACCTACCATTGTCCTGGATTTTGAAAAGAAATGGAGATTGGTGGAGCTGACTATCCCTAGGCACATCACCGACGGCATGAAACTCCAGACTTGCTTTCTCAAGTCTTCAGCTCTCTCCTGAAATTTGCTCCTTTTTTTACATTTTTTCTGGCCATGTTTTGACATCTCCCTGGTGAGCACACAGCACAGCAACATCTCCAAGGTTCTACGCAGTTTGCTGAAGGAAGCAGATGTCTGCGTGTACACGTTGCCTCCACTGACCTGAGCAGAAGGATGAATTTAATCCTTAACATTTTTAGCAGCAGGATATTTTTCAGTCTGGATTTCATAAACTTTATGATGGAGGCATGAGACAATTGCACAGATGGCGAAAGAACAAACCGAAGGAGAAAATCAATGAGAGTGGAAGAATGGGAAAAGAAGGAAAATAAGTAAGTGCAAAAAAACCCCTTCTGCTGGAACGAGCAGTTCTTATCGGACAAGAGAAGCTACTTCCAGAAGCGAAGTTCAGGCTCCGAGAACTACAAGAGGAGCAGGGAAAAGCTGGACCAAGGGAGAAAACAAATACATGGCAAAGACAAAAAAGCACACAAGTTGGAAAGCAGCACGAGAAGAGGGCAAAGCGTTACATTTCTTCCAAGTTAAAATGTTTCCAGATTGTTCTGATATTTAAAAACGCTTAGAAGGAAGATTTCCCAGATCTCAATGCACTTGGAAGGCAAAGCCTCCTGCAACGTGAAGTTCCCCGTTTGGCTTCTTTCCTCAGTTTCTTTTTTTTCCTGTCTGATTTTGTTCCAATTAGTTGAATGCTGCGCCTTGGATTCCCAGCTAGACCACCCCGTAACACTGACACCTCCTCGCTGCGAAGGCAGGCGGAATTCTTCACACCTCCAGCCACTCCGGTGGAGACGAGATACGTAATTTGCTTGCAGACATCAGATTTGTCAGACGCCAAAGATCTTAGCAGAGAGTGTTCTCAGGCACTAAAACCTGGAAAGGTAGGCACTACTTTTCTTCATTCAGCACCTGCCACTCAAGCTATCCGATTCCCTAATATAACCGGTTATCAGCGGTATAGGTAAACTGGAGGATTGCAGTGCTGCCCACCAGTTAAGGTCTCTTGCTGAAGACTGAGTCTGGCCCTGGACTTGTGCTGAAGCTGCGTTTTGTTAACTCAGCTGCAAACGGGTACGTGGGCAACTGGAGCAGAGCCTAAATGCAGCGAGATGCTGCCACATCGCTCCCTTCTGTGGCACAAGGCACGGAGATGGGGATATCCTACCTGTCCTAGTCTAACGAGGCTCACGTGCATATCTGACATTTTTGGCCGCCTAAATTTTTATTCAGACACATTGGGGTGTACATATATTGGTGGATATATATATACTGCTGCATTAACGAGGACCAGGGAGTAAGCTGAGCACTCTCAACGCCCCCAAGCATTCACGCTGCTCAGCAATTAGCTCACTCCCTGGCTTTGTTTTCCGGACTGCTCTGAGGAACTCTCTCCAGGGCACCTGGATGTTACGAGGCAAGTCCTGAACAGCATGTGCCACGTCACCTGGCCTCACGCCACGGGATTCATCACTGGCGTTTGTTTAGGTAATGTTATAGAGGCAGCCTGTTCTTCCCAGTACACAGCCTTGTTCATGAGACAAGAAGAGCTCCTGAAAACCTCAGGTACTTACGGGGGCAAAAGTAAAGGTCCTTAATGCTGTTTTAATTCATGTGACTCCTTCCTTTTCCAAGACTATTTTGTCCCAGTTCCAATCAAGGGTAAGTTTCTCCCAGGACAGAGTAGCCTGGGCTGGCCTCCAACACCAATTGGGCTATCGGCGATATTCCCGTGGTGCTTTACCCCTAGGGCTTCTTCCCAGAATAGAGTATTGCAACGCCATGGAAAAGGGCCTGGAGCAAGGTCAGGGCTGTGCCGCCTTCTTTATCAGTGCATCGTCAGAGTCTTCCTCAGCTGGCCCAACAGGAGAGATGCAAAAGCCTCCAGTTTGCAGCAGGCAGCTATTCAGTCAGACAGATCAGGGTTGCTGCGCAAATGAACAGGGTATCCTGTTTTCCTTAACTTGAGCAGGACAAGTCCTACAAAATCAGGACTGTTTGCAAAAAAGTGTCTCAGAAGTGAAATTATTATCTTGTGCAATTATTAATGTTGTACATGCCACAGTTCGCTGCCCACAAATACAAGGCAGCAAGCAAGCCTTAAGCCCAGAGTAGCAGCAAAGCCAAAACATGCATGCAAGAGAGCCAGAATCCATATCTTGGGCAATAATTGCCTTTTCTGCCCACAAGCAGTTCTTTAACAGAGTAATACAAAAACAGCAAGCAAGGCACTGGGTCCAAGCCAAAGTCCAGACGACATTGCAGCAGGTTATCTTGCCAGTGCTGCTGCCCTGCAAGGGTCAGCACACGGCAATACTCACTCCTTTAGTCGGTCACACAACCGCAGCTGCAGGGGAGCTGTACCTCAGCACTAAAGCGGAATTTAAAGTTATCTCTAGGGTCTTCTGCTCGATTTTAAATACAGACTGTCATAGACAGAGTTCTACCTAACAGAGGGTTGGTCAGTCAAGCGCGCTTGACTGAAATAGCATACTTGAACTATTTAGGCCAAAAAACTCCTAATGCAGATCTGCTGGGAGCCTGCAAATAGTCTCGCAGTGGCTCTGAGTTCTGTGAACCGTCCAACTTACCCATCTATGGGCTGCTAAATTTGAAATGCAAGTATGCTCTTGCTCCCATAGCAGGCTTCTTGGAAGGAATGGTAAAGGTTTTTGCAAAATTAATGACAAATGTGCTCTATCTTGTTGGGAGCAGTGCAGACTGGTCTCAAGTCTGATCAACGAGGGGACCTCTGCAGGCTGTGCAGGAGGAGAATTTGAGGCAGGCTGTAAGGGGGAGGAATTTTCTTGCTGTGGATCTGTTCCAAGTCTGTATTTGACTGCAGGTTGGTTTCCTCATCTTCCTATTTGCCTCGGGATGTATCTGCTTAGGTCTTGAAATAACCTCTCCTGACTTGACCACTGCACAGAAGGTACAGGGTGTACTTGCTCCATCAGGACTGAGTGTTCACAAACTGTTACTTAACAGAGACCTAACGTAAAATCCCCCGGTCCCGACACACCCAGCCCATTTAGTCCCAAAATAATCAAAATTTCAAGCTGGAACCAGATGCCAGTTTTGCAACTGAACTATAACCATGTTATCAGCCACTGCCTTCATGGGTTTGTAAAACTCCATCATATCACCCCCCTCTTCTTTCCAAACCAGAGGGAGTCCACCTCTTGTAAGCTTCTCCTCGCAACGCAGTCGCTCCGGCCCCCCGCATGGCTGTAGCTGCCTTTCTCCCGCTCAGCTGCACCGGGAGACGCGGGGCCCGCACCGCGCACTCGAGGCCTGGGCGCACCGAGGCTTCAGGCACCGGCCTCCCGCCCCGCTGCTGATGCGCAGCCTCGGCCGCCTTCCCCGCGCCCCTCCGGCCCCCCGCCCGCTGCCGCGCCGGCTCCCGGCGGGTGCAGCCGGCCGGTGCTCCCCGCCGGGCAGGGACACTCGGGGCACACGCGGGGCACACCCCGGGGACGCACGGGGCACACACGGAGACACTCGGGGCACACGCGGGGGACGCTCGGGGACACTCCGGGCACACTCGGGGCATACCCGGGGCACACCCGGGGCACACCGCGGGGACACTGGGGACACACTCGGGGACACGGGCAGCGCCGTGCCCCGGCCCACGTGCGGCGCGCGCCCCTCCGCGCCGCTCGCGCCACCCCGCCCCCGCCCGCCGGCGGCCGCCGCCGATTGGCTGCGGGCCTCACGCGAGCCGCGCGGAGGGGAGGGGGGCGGGGAGAGAGCGCGAGGCTGCCCGCGAGTAACCCCGCCGCCGCCAGCGCCCCGCGCGACCTTTCTCCTGCATCGGCGGAGACGCGGCGGCCGCGCGCGCGCCCCCCACCCCGTCCCCCGTCCCCGCGCGCGCGCGGCAAAGATGGCGGCGCTGAGCAAATCCATCCCCCACAGCTGCTACGAGGTCGGGCACACCTGGCACCCGCGGTGCGGCCGGGCCGTCCTGCACATCACGCAGGGGGCCCTGGCCGAGTCCCTCCGCATCTACGGCACCCTCTACCTGGTGGGTCTGCGGGGGGAGAGCCTGGCCTGGGGCGTGAGGGGGGGTCTGGTCTGGGGGCGGGGGGGCGAGGGCATGAGGGTCATGGGGGGGCGTGAGTGGTATCCGAGAGGGGGAAGCCGGGCCTTGGTTTTGGGTGGAAGGGCATGAAGGGTATCAGGGCGGGGGGGAGCCTGGGCTGGGGTGGGAGGGAAAGGTGGAAGGGATATGGGGGGGAAGCCTGGCCTGAGGTGAGGGGAAAGGGCGTGAGGGGCGTTTGGGGAGGGCACAGGGCGGGGGGGGGGGGTCTGGCCTGGGGTGGGGGGGAAGGGCAGGAGGCATATCGAGGGAGGGGAGTCTGGGGTAGGGGGAAGGGCAGGAGGCATATCGAGGGAGGGAGGGGAGTCTGGGGTAGGGGGAAGGGCAGGAGGCATATCGAGGGAGGGAGGGGGGTCTGGGGTAGGGGGAGAGGAGTCTGTGGGGAGAGGGAGGGCAGGAGAGGTGTCGGGCCAGTCTGACCCTGGGGTGTGGGGCAGAAAAGCAAAAAAGATGTTCTGGGGGGAGTCTGATGCTGAGGGAGAGAGGTGGTGTGGTGGAGGCAGCTCGGCTTGAGGTAAGGGGTGTATGGGGGGAGAGCCTGATGCTTGAGGGGGCAGGGGCAGAAGAGGAGGAGTGTGGTGAATCCGGCCCTCGGAGGGGAAGAGAAGGGCATGGGGGGTGGTGGGGTCTGGTGGCATAACAGATGCTGTGAGGGGGGTGAAGCTGGTGGGGTAGGAGGGCATGGGCACAGTCTGAACATCATATTTCCGTCATTTTGCAGTACCCATGGTGCCTGAATAAAAGACTTAGTATTTGTCTGAGAGGCTAGCATTGTATCTTTGGCAGTAGCAAGAGCACATGTGTATTACTGTTGGTGACACCTTGGTAATCAGTGCCTTAGGATCAAGGAAGTTCCATTGTACAATGAAACAAGGCTAAAAAAATACATTAAGGCTAAGTATTCAGAGAGTATCCTACAGGTGAGGCATCTTAGGTTGAGCGTACAGTTAGACTTGGTTATGTCACCTCAGCTGCAGCTGGCTTGCTTCCAGCAAATTAGGGTGTAGGTAGAGGAGTCGGGATCTGTTTGCATCCATCTGTATAAACATATTCTGAAAGCTGATCTAAGCTGGGATCGCTGCAGGTGAGCACTTCCTTCTGTCCCCATCTCTGTGTTTCTCCTGTAGTGGTGCTTGGAGGATTGAGTAGTGAGCTGGCCTCAAGCTAAGTCATAGAGAAAGAAAAACAAGTCATTGAGCCTGTATTTTCAACTCTCTACCAGTGCTGGTCCAACAAAATTATCAAGATATGTAATAAAGAGAAGGGAAGGAGTGGGATTGCAGCAGTCCTGGCATAATTTGTTTAAGCTCCTATTGAAGTGTTCCTTGAGTGAAAATTGTGACAACATCCAATTACACGATAAAAAAAAATGAGTAACTGGTAGCAGGGTGGACCTAAGGAGTTGTCATGTCTGACTGAACATTTTCACTCTGAACTGACACAAGCAGAAGTGGCAGCTGTTTGTGTGAGCATACAGTGAGCTGGATCAGGAAACTACGACAGAGAAGAACATTCCCTCTCCTCCTCCCCTCCCCAGTAATTTTTTCTTTGTATCTGTTTTCTGATCCAGTTTGCTGTGTGGGAGCATGAATACTTGTACCAGCAGAGAATGGGCCTGAAATAAGCCATGAGAGGTGTAGTGGTGATCTGTCAGGTTCTGTAAGGATAAAGCAGCTTAAACAGTTCTGTAATTATATCAGAGTTCTCCAGCAGCCAAGCCTGGTGAAGAGATTCCTGCTCATAGCTATGTTATGGTTCACTCAGATGTGCAGTTATGGGTTAGGGGAAAAGCTCCCCCTTTTTTATTTCTTTGAAAGGAAAATCAAACCCCAAAATGCAAAATGTTTTCCTGATCTATTTTACAATGTGGCCCCATGAACAGTTATGTCTTGTCACAAATCCAAGGGGGGTGGGAACCTTCTCAACCAATGTCACGCTGTACCGCAAAACATCTGCATCAGTTTTTATGCTGCCTTCTTTACAGTTTTTAATTTTAGTGGGTTTTTTTGTTGACAGTGTTTAACTTGACTTATCAGAGTAATGTAAAGCTGAGCTGCTCTAAAATCTTGCTGCTACCTAAAGAGGGAGGAAGCACTTGCCTGACTTTGCTCCCAGATACATAAGTATACTCCTTTCTTTGTGGGGTCTTGGACCTTATCTCTCCTTGAGCAGATTTGATTCATTCACTAACTCAGAAGAGGTTACTACCCTGCTTTTAGCTGGGGTAATTTTCAGCTGCATTCATGAATTGACTTGGTTTATTAACCAGGGTTTGATGAGCACCAGAGCCCGCATAAGGTAAAGAGTGAAAGGGTGCAGTGGGGACTGCCGAGGAGGAAGCAGAAGCCTTGCACGTTAAGTAGGTTGGCAGGGAAAGAACACTTCTGAATTAAGAGAGTTATCGCTAATGTCATTCTTTGCTGGACTTAAAGCTGTGCTTGAAAACCTTGTATTTGTAAATGAAATATCACAGTTGGACAGTACAAATGTTCAGTCCTGTTCTGTATTCTGAGATTCACATAAGGGGATGAACTTAAGTTATTTTATCTTTATATCAGTGTATGTTCAGCATGTTTCTGGTACTGCTTAGTCCCAGTCCTTTGTACAGCTCAGCAACAAAAAAATTGCATTTCATTTTTTATGTCAAGCCTGTAAAATGCCTTCTGCTTGTTTGTTCCTCCTGTTACCAGAAGCTAATAATGAAGGAAACTAGATGAAAGAGTTTCCTTTCACAAAAGCTTGTGTGGAAATGAATGAGAATGAATAGATGAGAATAAATTGCCAGAGGTCGTTCTGGGAGAGAACATGGTTAGGGACAGTTATAATCCAGAGTCCAAACTTGTAACATCTACACCCCACATTTCTTAAATGCTGCTCTTCAGTCAATGGGAGACTGACGGAGCCAAATTAAGTGGTGCTAGTATTTGATGAGTAAAATACTGGTTTTCAGTAAATGGCTTTGAAGAGTCTTTGCTTTTAAGTAGTGCTGTACTGTTTTTTGTTTTTGTTTTTGTTTTTTTTTTTTTCAAAACAACTGTACTTGAGTATTTTTTGAAGTTGGAAAAAATATAATCTTCAGAGATCATACTTCTACTGCCTTTATTTTTGCTCCAGTACAAATTGAGTGCTTTAGCAAAAGTAGGTTTTATAACTAAATTGAATTGTCCCTCCCCATACAAAGTGGCTGATGGGAATGCCTATTTCATAATTAAGACTGCTTGTATTTCACAAACCAAGTGCCCCAATGCATAAGTCTTCTGAGACCCACTTTAAAAAAAAAAAAAAGGAAAGAAAAAAGTTAAAAATTGCTTAACAGCTATACCCTGGAAAGAAACCTCAAACAATTTCCCATAAACCTTATAATTACACTTTTTAAAACACTGCCTGTCTTGATATCTTAAGAAAACTTTACTGAAAAAGTCCTTCATCAGAGTTTGTTGTACTTTATTCTAGCTATACTTCTGTTTTTGATTAGTCAAGGCTAAAGAAAATGTGAAGGTGTAATCTTGTATTTTCAAAGTTGAAGAATTCAGACTTCTAGAAATTCACAGAGGTGGGGAGAAAAGAATGATTTCACAGGGAAACTGCATAAAGCTGGAGAAGGGGAAATGAGAGGCTGGAGTATTGGATTTGAATTGTCTCAGCTTCTGTTTCCCGGGATTTCTGTTGAGTTCGCATGGGAAATCTGCCATGCATCACATGCGTTAGAGCAAAGTCCTCTGTTTCCTGGGGGTTTGTAGGCTTTAGGCACTTGTTTGATGATGGTGCACGTTTTGCAGTAGGTGAGTATGCTTAGTTGTTAGTATGAAGTATATCAAGGTAATTGGATCTAGTGGTAACATTTAATCTAAATAAGGTAAAAATCATCTGTTTGCTGCTTTGCAGTTAAGCTAATTCTGACTTTTTGCCTGTAGGATGACAAGAGTCATTCGTGTCTTTCACCTTTTCTTTCTCCTACTTTGATCATCTGTTTTCTTCACTTAATTTAAGCCAGGCTCCCTCCCTGCATTTCTGACCTAACTTCTGTCCTGCCCTTCCCTTCTCAAACACAGGCCTTCCCCTCCCCACCAACACCTCTCCTGCCCTTCCTCCCCAGCACCGGCTCCTTCCCACCCTACATCTGCTGCCCTTCCTTCACCTGGCGTGCCTCTGCTGCTCAATGACACAGGCAGGGAACAGCTTGAGCACTGGCCCCTTGGTGGTTCACACTGACTGTTGGTTTACTCCAAACGCCTCTCTCCAAGACAGATCTGCTGGCATGGAGGAGAGGAGCACCAGGCCTCCAGCAGCGTGGATGCCAGCGGGTCCTCTGGACTGGGGGATGGTTCAGCCCAGTATTTAGCAGAACGGGTGTAACCTGTGTCTGCTATTCCAGTACACTTTTTAATGATTCTTGGGGCTTGCTGTATTTTATTGATTTCTTTCATGTAATTTCTTCTCATACCCCTTTCATACTTATTTTGGTCTCACTTTTGATGCTCTTTTCGTACTCATTTGGGTCTCATTCGTAATAGTTTTCGTACTTGTGCTATAGCTGCTTCCTCCTGTGCTTGTAATAGCCTTCAGGTTCTTAGATGCCAATTGCTTCTTTCTCTTTCTCTGTCAAAAGTGTTTTTTTCCTACTTAGGATTCCAGTGCTGCTGTCTTCCCAGACCCTCTTTGACCCCTCAGTGTCCATATTCTTTCTCTTAATCTGCATGATTTACTTTGTAAGCTCCCTAGGACAGCATTGTATATAATATTGTTAACGATACAAATGCTATTAGCAGGTGTACAAGTATAAGGTGTTTTTTCTTCCTGTATAAACGTGAGAGGGACATTGGTACGAGTACAGCATGGGCCCGGTAGTCATGCACATGGCAGCTGGCAGCTCTCTTCACACATAAATCACTGATTGACTAGAGGTAATAACAAGAACAAACTTAATTATTGCGCTAATGAATTATTTTGAAAACTGTTGGATATAAGACAGAATCACCAGCCAGAGATCGAGGTGATGTAGAATGAAGTGTGAGTGTCGCATCGCTTTCCTGGCTGTATGTGCGTTGCTGTCGGGTCGGGCCAGAGGTCGGCCCCAAAGATGGTGCACACCAGCCGTGCTCCTGCTGCTTCAGGCTCGCTTCACGTGCGGTTTCTGTTGAGGAGAGCTGTTTGGACTGGTCCTGAGCAAAGCTGGGGAGCCGGCTAACGCTAAAACAGATCCTGTCTTATCTGCCAGCATAGACATGGTCATCATGTGTCATCTTTTTGAGGCGTGCGAGAAGGCTGTACTGGCCAGATTGTATTCTGAAATAGTCCAGAATTGCTGGGTATATTACAATGTGTTTTCTGTTCTTGTGCTGCAAACCATTGTGTATTTGGAAGTAGGGTGGGGAGACTAAGAAGGATGTTAGTGTTACCCTTGAATATGCTTCTTTATGTCAGCTTGGATCTCTGGGGTGGGCCATCAAGAAACTCCCTTCTGTCAGGAGTTGCTGGAGTTGCTGTGGTGGTGGTGTGTGATTGCGTTGTGTTGGGATACCTGATCATCTTAGTGCTGTGTAGTGTCCTGTATCGCTCTGCTGTGTTATGAATGACATGTAGGTCAGTGTGTTCTTGCCTTTAGATTCTTCTGAAAGCTGGGTTAAATATGACTAAAATTAGCTTAAATGTTACTAAGGAAAGAACCTGGCTGTGACGTCTTCGTTCCAGGCTGTGATCATTCGGCTCTGTTCAAGTGGCTTTCGGGCCAGACCAGTAAAATTCTTTCATAAATTGAAAATGAACAAAAATAGTCTGTTGCTGAGATACTGAGAATTTTAAAAGAATCAGTTAATGAATTCAGGTAGACTGAAGAATTTATGCTCAAAGATGCAAGGAGTGACCTGGAGCCTGCATTGCAGTAATGGTGGAAACCAGGGAAAGCCCCAGCCTTGACTGACTGAGCAAAGATCTTGGTAAAGACACTACAAATACTGGGAACGAGCAAAAATCATTAAAGGGACTGTTTATCAAGGAGATGTAAATCTGTTCACTTAAGTTGGTACAGCTGTACAGTAGAGTGCGAGAATTTCGGGTAGGAAGAAAATCATTGAAAATTATACCGAGTTAGACATTTCAAGGGGAATGAAAAATAGCCCTCAACTCATTTAAGTACAAGGGCAACAAGTGGCAAAGATAAGTTGTCATGGAATGAGAGTGATGCCAGGATTGAAGGTAATTTAGATGTCATTCAAAGAGTACATGGGTACTGTTCACTTCTTTTTTTAGTTGGGTGGATGATATGGAAAATTTTAAAAAAGCCAAACCAAAACAACCCAGCCCCCTGACAATGATCCTCATATAACATCTTCCAAGGGACAGAGGAAGTCAGAGAGCAGGAGGCACACTCTCTTCCTCAGGGTATTGCGGGAACTGACTTATGAAATGAAAAAATCTGGAAGCTAGGTTTTGTAATCTGTGAAATCGGGGAGAGACCAGCTAATTGAAGAACAGCAAATCTGGATGTTTAAGAGGAGGCATATGACAAAAATTGCTGATTTGAACAAGTGTCTTTCAAAACCCAAGTGTTACCTGAGGGCATTTTGAGATTAAGTTATTCCAAAGAGCTTAAAAATAATTTTTATAAAGCAGAAGAATAATGTTCTTGTAAAGTTCATACAAAATTGCAAATGGTTATAAAAGAACATATAAATAATTGAACATAATTATGAAAGAAATCCAACATTAGTCTAGCTCTGCCTGTTGCTTGAGTAACCTGAGGTATTTTCTTAACTGGTTTAAATACTGGGGATTGCTTCACTTTTAGCACGCACAGGTGTCTTAAGTTATACAGTTTTCCTTGGCTTTTTAGTGATTTGCAGTGTATGTATTATATAAACCATCCACACAGCATTATTGATCATCTCTAAATTTACATTTTAAAGGTGCCTAAATGTGCCAGATAGTCACTCTTATAAATGTCATTGAACGCTGCCTTCCTGGAGATTTGGCTAGGTGTCAGAATATTTCTGTAGCTTTTTTTTCCTCCTTTTTTGTTGTTTTTCTTTTTTTTAAAAACAAAAGTTTGTTATGATATGCTTGATTTTAGTTGGATATTGTGAAGGAAAGAGAGAGAGATGATAGTGCTTTTTTTCAGTTTCCATCAATCGGTGCTGTATGCATTGGCTAATTTCACTAAAATTTGATGGAGAGGTAATGTTCTTAAAGACATACATTTTGTACAAACTTAGGAAATGGTGGTTTGGTGGAGGAGGGAGAGAAAAAATGGTGTTGTACACACAACGACAGGGTTGGTGCAAGGTCTGTGGTTTTTTAGCCTGCCACGTAACCTGTCAGACTGTGTGCATTGGTCAGCCAATTAGCACAGTCATTAAGTCAAATGCAGTGCATCCTGTAGAATCTGTAGTTCAGGGACGTAGGTGAAGGCTGAGGATACTGGGGGTGAAGCTCAGGTTATTGCGGTTGGGTGATGATTACTTGTAGGCGTTACATGACACATCGTTAAAATAATCAGTCCTGACTGGTGCCTCTGATCCTGGGAAAGCTTGTTGTTGAGTCTCATGTGCCTTTTCCACTGCAACACATTGATAGCCTACCTCAAAGTCTTGCCCTAGGCTATGTAGCCATGTTCTAAGGATGGTGTTGGAAGTGCATGTATTCTTTCCATGGTTAAGACAGAATAAATAAATTCTGATTTCTTTGTTCTATAGGGCTTAAAACTTGTATATGAAGACTGAATTAAAAAAAGAAAGGCCTTCAGTAATACTCTCCCACAAACTGATGGTATCCTGAATCTGGGGGACTGATTTTTCATAATTATGTTTTCATGTTGGAGAGTTAAAATGCAGTTGTGTGAATTCTGTAGTTGATGCTAGAAAATATTTTGTCTATTTATTTTTACTGAGCAAGCTTTTTTTTTAATACTTCAGACATAAAGTACAGTAGGCCTTAGAGTTCAAATCATTAGTGATGTTTATTCTTAAAGTGACTAGAGTATTACAGAATCATAGAATGGTTTGAGTTGGAGGGGACACTTAAAGGTCATCTAGTCCAACCCCCTGCAATTGGGAGGGACATCTTCAACCAGATCACGTTGCTCAGAGCCCCCTCCAACCTGACCTTCAGTGTTCCCAGGGATGTAGCATCTCCCACCTCTCTGGGCAACCTGTGCCAGTGTTTCACCACCCTCAGCATAATAAATTTCTTCTTTTTACCTAGTCTCAATCTACCCTCTTTTAGTTTAAAACCATTACCCCTTGTCCTATCGCAATAGACCCTACTAAAAAGTCTGTCCACATCTTTCTCATGAGCCCCCTTCAAGTACTGGAAGGCCGCAATAAGGTCTCCCCGCAGCCTTCTCTTCTCCAGGCTGAACAACCCCAGCTCTCTCAGCCTTTCCTCATAGCAGAGGTGCTCCATCCCTCTGATCACTTTTGTGGCCTCCTCTGGCCCCGCTCCAACAGGTCCATGTCCTTCCCGTGCTGAGGACGCCAGAGCTGGACACAGGGCTCCAGGTGGGATCTCACCAGAGCGGAGCAGAGGGGCAGAATCCCCTCCCTCGCCCTGCTGGCCACGCTGCTTGTGATGCATTACTTTTTTTTTTTTTTTGGATGTATTACTTCAAGGGTGTTTGCATTTGATTTGAGGGGTGATGTCCTTCTTCCAACTCCCCTCTCTGTTGTACTGTACATAAAAACCACGTTTCTTCTAGCCTCATTTCTATTCACATAAAAACAGTCTTGGAGAAGTAGTAGCCTCTCTCTCATCGTTTTTCCAACTATGCTAAATATAATTTCATAGCATTTTTTTAAAATAAATTAAATACGTTTTCATATATATGAACGTTTTCTATCTATTTCAAGATGGTAATAGCCAAATTGGTTTAGTGAGAATTAAATCAGAGCTGGTTTTAAACTGTAGGGTAAATGGGGTGATTACCATTGGAGAGTAAATCTGTGGTCAGTTTACATTGGGTTGATGAACAGGAGAAGGAGAAATCTTCCAGTCTGGGCTAGGTGCATAAAAGATAATCAGCTGTTTAGGGAATCATTATGGTGCTCCCATACTCAAGGATTTTGGAGGGCAGGTTTGTGGTTATGTCTTTTGCTGTCATGTATTTATCCTGCTGTTCATTCCCTTTGATACCAAGTAATGAGGGTGTGGGGTTGCCTTCAAAGGCCTTCTAAAACGGCCAGGCCTGCATTAAAGCATAATTGAATTTTGGGCTTCAAGTTTTAAACAGTTGTGTGCAGAAGTGAGGAAAGGGGTTATTTTTCTTAAAAAAATAAGTCAGAGGCTTTCCATTTTCAGTTATCCCACAGGTCATAATGGGACACTGGGCAGTGCTGGATTAGTCTTCAGGTGTGGAAAGGACATGTTCTCTCCCCTATGCTTGACTTGTCTTATTCAAGAGGCTTTACCTGACCACATTCTTAGTACCAAACTGGTCGTGTTTGGGGCAAATATTTTTGCTGTAAGTCAGGCTGGCAGGTTTGGCTGTCATCTGCTGGTTTTGAGAGAGAAGAAAGTGGAGTTAAATTGCAGGAAGGGCTGCAAAGGCTGTTACAGGCAAACAGCTCAGCTGTTGGTATGGGCTGTGGATAATGAGTACCAAAGTCTCTGTTTAATGCTTATATAGGCGAAATAAAGACTGCATCTGCAGACTGTACTACTGCTTAAAGTTTCTTTTTAGTGCATAAAACATAATAGTGTAAGAAACCTTAAATTGTGGTGAGAGGAGAACATCAGTTTTAGTTTTTGAAATGTGGGTTTTCTTTATTACTTTCCAGGTATCTTGGAATTCTTGCAAATTAACTTACAAGGAGTGGTTATACTCTGCCCTGGCTCAAATGCTTAATTCTTGATAGGGTTGGAATTTTTCTTGATGAATAAATAAATCTTTAACGTTGGGTAAGTATTTCAAACTTGAATATTCTTTACCTGCAGGGAGCAAATCTACCTGAGAAAGCGCCACTCTCTAGTTGTTACTTTAAATGTCAGTGACAAGCGTATTGGTTTATGTGATAGAGTTTTTATGGTGTATTGGATATATGGTGAACACTGGTTACATGAGGTCTTTTATTCCCTTTGTAGTCTCTTCCCTAGAGAGATGTGTGTACAGGGTGACATTTTGATTTTACAGTTTTGTCATTTTTTTTTTTTTAAATGGATGATATACAGTATATATGTAAATGAGAAGTGAAAGCCATGTGCCTTCTATCTGGAATGGAAAGCAGTCAGTGATAGCTCTTAGTATCTGTGAAACTTTATTCCACAGTCTTACTGATTTTTTTTTTTTTTTAATTTTATTTTTTTAGAAAGGGGAGGTGGTGCTGTACAGGGAAGGGTTGTCTTGGTTAAATGTAAGTTCCATTGAAGGGTGGAGTTGTTAATGACCGTCTTTATCCCAGAGAGTTGCGTAGTCCTTCTAAATATCCTAGGGCCAGGTTGTTGGGTGCCTTGAAAAGAAGAGATTTTAAGAGTGACTCAAGTGTTTTATGGAAAACTAAGGTAGGAAGTTGCAGCAGATCTGGAGTGTTCCTAAGCCCCTGTTAGTCAAAGGAGATGCTGGAGGTTCTTCACCCTGGGGTAGGTAAGGCTGCACTGCTGTGATCTGCCAGGACAAGTCACGAATAAGTGAAACCTGTGCCTTAATCCACTGGCATTTGGTGGAGTCTCCCTGGTTCCAGACAGTTTTTGGGCAGCCTTCTCCTCATAAAGGGTGATAGGCAGGAGAAACACCATGGCTTCAGAAATGAAGTAGAGGGAGAGGCTGCACTGGAAGTGGATTGTGCTTTTCTCTCTTCTGAAATCATGGCCTTACAGTGGTGTGAGGAGTGTGTTGCTTCTGTTCCCTGGATTACAGCTAAACCCGTGGGTGAGGAGGTGAGGTGAGGTGAGGTGGCACGGGCAGCGTGAGATTGAGGGGAGGCAGCATCGTGTCTGGGTTTCATATAGCAGCAAACACTTGTGGCATTATCTCACACAGCAGTGCTCCACTCGTGTTGCGGACATGCCGAGCTATCTTATTAACGCTGAAAATCTACAATAATTTGTAAGCACTGAAGAGTTTTATTTTGTAAAATTCTTGCCACTCCGTCTCAAAAAGAGTGAAGCTAAGAAATTACAGAGAAGGGTGACAGGAATAATGGGAGGTGCAGAGCTGGTTTGGCTGTTCCTGCATACACGATAGTCAACTGTTTGGATCAGTGAGCTGAATCAGAATTGCAGTCCTTCATTCTTGTAGTGAATAACACCCCAAGCTAACTTTTTACTGAGGTCCTGATACAGACCACCCTGAGGTGCCTAAATAAAGGTGTCCTAGGATTCATGTGCTCCTTTTGTAGCTGGAGAGCTGAGACCCTAATGTCAATGAGATGTTCGTTTCGGTCTGTCTGACTCTACAGGGAGTCACAGGTAACTTACAGACCTTCTGCTACATCTGTTAGCATCTTCATGGAGATTAATAGTTTGCCAGGGAAGTATCTACTGGATGTCCTGATGTCCTCTCCTTCCATGCTGCTATCTGCTACCGATGTCCGCTGCTAAGCCTTGAGCAGTGCATTTGTTGTAAGAATTTGGCCTTCTTCAGTGTCCTCCCCGCTCGCTTGAGTGAAAAGTATCCCGGTGGGAACCATGAACCGCGGCAGTCTGACAGATTTCATAATCTTTCTGTCTTGCCAACCTTAACTTTAACAGTACTTTTGTGAAGTGTGTGGAACTGAAAGGGAGAACAAGGTGGTGTCCAGAAGTATCTCTGGTATTTTATCCATGTAATCACACCATTGGTGGTGGAGGAGAGGAGGGGAGCCTGCTCCATAGGCTGCTCTTGCCTGTTTTCAGCTGTACACAATACTTAGCTTAGTTGATATTTATAAAACACTTTGAAAATGATGAGCTTTTTTTTTTTTTTTTTGTGGGCATGCATCAAGCTCCTTACACATACAGCTTGTTCAGTTATCGTGAGCATTGTTTCTTTGGACTGATTTGTGTGTCGTTGTTCCTGGTTCTTTTCTATTTTTCACTTGGGAGTAGAATAGTAAAGAGAAGGGAAAGCAGAAATTTATATTAGTCTAAAACTTGTTGGAGAAGCTACAGAAATAAATTTTTTACTTTGATTTGATGTTAATTTATAAGATACTGGTCTTTTCCTGCTATACTTCTGACACTTTACTCTGGGGAAGCAAGGCTTCACACTTCAGGTGTAAGGTCTGTGTTCTTAAAACAAAAAAACTGTTATTTTGTTCCAAATGTTCATGACCTTCGTACAGTAGGCTAGAAATAGCTGAGGAGGTAGCAACTAGTGATCTGGTGTTTAGACTACATTAAGACTTTCCTTCAACAGGAAGATTATCTGGATTGCATTATTACCTAATCCATTATGGTTTAAGCAGTCTTGACACTTGATTAAGTAATGTGTAAATCTGTTTTCAGAAGTCTGTTCCTGCATGTATTTCTCCTTAATCCTTAGTTCAAGCTTCATTTTGGAAACAGATTTTGGCAGAACTTTCCTGTGGTTAGTTTTAGCAGAATCCTCAGCCCATCTCTGAATCTAAAACATCTACTTGCTATTCAGTATGAGTGGACAGTGTTTCAGAAGAACAGCTCCCTCCCCCGTGTTTTTAAATTGAGGAACCGAGGCTTTGAGATGTGTTGCCAGTACCGATTTGACAGGACATCTTTTGTTGTTCTCATCAGCACCAGCAGTGTGAAGCTCATGCTGTTTGGAACTTCTCTAATTCTAAGCATTGATCGAAAACTCCTGCCAGTTTTGAGACTCCCTGGGAGATCAGTGCAGATAAAGATGATAATGCTGTTAAAAAGAAAAAACAATAAAATCTGTCTCATGGTGCACCCAAAGTATAATTTCATGGAGTCATAGGAGCACACAGGTTGGAGGGACCTTGGGAGGCCGTGTAGTCCCAGCCTCCTGCTCAAAGCAGGGCCAGTGGGATCAGGTTGCTTGGGGCCTTTTGCAGTTGAGTTTTGAGGATCTCCAGTGATGGAAAGTCCACAGTCACTTTGGGCAACCTGCTCCAATATTCAGCCACCCTCAAGTGAAAATTTTTGTTCCTTAGGTCTAATCTGACTTTCTCATATTTGAACTTGTCTGTTGCCTCTTGTCTTACCCCGTGCACCTCTGAGAAGAGCCTGGTTCTCTACACCTTCCCATGAGGTAGTTGCAGAATTTCTGTGGACAAAAAAGACTCTGAGAACCTTCAGCGTTTGAGTCGTTAAGTAACTGTTCTTTATAAAACATGGGACATGCATTAAACTAACGAAAAAGAACATTTATTTTTTAGATCCAGACTGTGTTCTGCTTTAGGCAGTTTTTTAGAGATAACATACCATTTCTATAAAATTTGTCAGGAATGTGGTGTTCTTCCAGCAGATGGTGACAGTTTTTTGGAGGACTTGCAGTTGGTTAATTGGAATCGAGAACCTTTAGAAATACGTCTTCACTTCATAGACACTGTGTATTTGGATTACTTTAGTGATATTCTGACCTTAATTATGTGATAGTCCAATTGCCTGGAAGACAAAACAGTGTAAATTTATTACATCTTAAAAGTTCTGATATCTGGCAGACAAAGTTTCTGACTATCATGGCCAATGGTAACAAGGTAATAAAAATCCTCCTATACTTCCCATTTAGGATTGCTTGATGTGTTTCCTGGTATAAATATTGTAACAGCTGGAACAAGCTCAAAGGAAATCTTTGTGGTATTGTTCATAAAACCAGCAAATTTAAGAGGCTTTGATTTACTACTTAAATGGGCATGTCTCCTTTTCCTTTTTTATTTTTCTTTACAATGTGCAAAAGAGCCTAACCGAATTAAAGTTTGTCCCCCCGCCTTTTTTTTTCTTCTCTCCACCCTCAGATTGCAGCTATTCTCAGGAAACGAAAACTTGACTATTATTTGCACAAACTGCTACCTGAGATCTTGCGATCAACTTCCTTTCTGACAGCAAATGGGACCTTATATATTGCTTGCTTTTGCATTCTAAGGTTGGTATACTGTCCTAAAAATGAAATGTAATAGGAAAGCTATTTTTATGCAGCTTTTCAATTTATATAATAATTTGTCTTTTTTTATAATAAGCTTGTTCGTAATGGGTAGGAGTAAGAAAAGCAACAACAGTGCCATCATCTTGATTTCTGGTCTTACCACTTGAATACGAACCTTTTTTTTTTCCCCGTCTCATTTTTGTTATCTTTTAAATCAGTAAAAAAGTCAATGTATACACTTTGCTTCCTTTTCTCTGTTTTACTGGTTCAGAATACATTGTTGCAGGAAATTCAGATATATTCTAGAGGGGAACTGAGAAGGCCTGATCTTTCTCTCCTAGAAATAACTGATGTAATTTGATGTTGGTTTCTATTTTCCTGATGCAGGGGCTGTGATGACTTTTAATTATTGTAAACTTTATCCAGCCATACAAGTTTGTACTTCCCTTATTTGTGGTTGTAAATGAAGGAAATCCCAGCACAGCTTCTGGGGTTCTGTAAGATACAGACTTGCTCTGAAAAATGAGTATAAATGCCACTTCTGTATTCTGAGCTGTTTCCAGTGTATATTTCAAGTAACTATCAGGGTAGTTAAAAATTAAACTTTCCTGTTAATGAACATGACGATGTCCTAGATCTACATGCATTTATTGTAAGAGATGTTATACAGAGACATGTAAAGCCTACAGTAGCTATGAATTTTTGGAAGTTATCTGACAGTGCACTCAACAGCCTCTCTAAAAGTTAATCAAACCCATTATGCCCTACTTCTAGATCTGTTTAGAGGCCTCTAAACTTTGCTTCAAAGCTGAGGGAGAAGGCTAAGGAGAGGAGGAGCTGGCTGAGGAGCCATGGAAGGCGTTTTAAGTAAATAATTTGCAAAGTTCAAAGTGAATCTTTAAGTAACAAGCTCTAAAGCATATGATTTTTTCTAGCAATCTGAGCTGTATTAATATTGATTTATCTTTATTCCTCTCAGCTGTAGAGTGGTCTTCCTTATCCTGCCATGTACTTGCCTGTAAATCTGCAGTGCCTTACTTCAGTGCTGTAGTTAGATGTTACTCTCTAAATTAAGCTGGTGTGGCTTTAAGTTTTATTGTTTTCAGCTGTTTCTCTAACAGAGGTTACTAGCCATCTAGCAGATCTATGACTATGCCTGCGCTAGTAAATGAAGCAGGTAAGAGATTAATGTCTGACTCTGAAGCCAATTGGTATGGGATCACTTTCACCTATGTGAAGCATAGTTGTCTGAAGCTGTTTTGACCTCCAAAACAAAGAGCATGGCCAGATGCGGACTGAGTAATGGGAATTGTACCTAGTCCATGCACCTTCCAAGTCCCCCAAAGCATTCTTTGGGTTGACCCAGGCCAAAATCATGCAAAGAACAACGCTAACAATTTAACATGACAAGGGATACATGTAAATGCTTACCCTACTTATAGCTGTGCAGCAGAGTAACCAACCAACATCTTGAGAGATGTACATGCATTTTGTGTTGCAAAGAGATGCCCATGAAGAGTTGTCACCTCCAGCAGCATCTCTGCGGGTAGGGTCTCTGCAGACTGCCCACCACCTGCGATTGCAGGACTTGCAAATAAAAAAAGTCAGCCTGTTGGCTGGGGTGCCAGTTGGAGCTGGTGAACTGAGATCACAAATGGAGGCAAAAGAAGAAAGTATTTAGGAAGCCTTACGCATTACACCTGTTGGACTATATGAAAGTCCAATTACAAGGAGTATTTTCTGACAGGAATAAAATTCAGAGCCTCAGCAATTAAGTCAATAGGATATGAATAGGATATGTAAGGGCTATTAAATGACATTTCAAACAGTGGATAACATGATTGTCAGAAAAGTTATATCTTCCAAATTTACTGGTGTTATTTGAAGGATAAATATATATCTGATGATGATCCAATCGGTGCATTATACATGAATTCCCAAATGATTTTTGACTTGCTAGGACTCTTCAGGAAGAAAGATCCTCTGTCTTCCAGGAATTAGTAAATGATTAGCAAGTAGTTAAAATATGTGAAATCAAACTAGGAATAAATAATCAGTTTTCATAATAGGAAGAGGTTGCCAGTAATGTTCCTGCTGTGTCCTTTGTTCTGGATATACCTAAAGAATCTGGAAAAAGGGATGAAGAATAGTGTGGGAGATTATATGAGATTATTTAGGATACAGAAATCTAAAACTGACTCTCATCCATTTCAGAAAGATCTGTTGATTAAAATCACTTACAAAATTTGATAGAGAAGAGTGCAAAGTAATGCATTGGGAGGAAAAAAGCAGTCCTATCCTTACACAAGGATGGGCTTTAAACTAGCTACTGTTAATCAGGAAGGTGTTTGAGAGTTGTCACGGACAGGTTCTTTGAACAAGTCAGTTCAGTACTTGAATATGGTCAAGGAGCTGAGTAAGTGTTATTTGGAGACAAAAGGAGAACAAGCCAGAAAGCTGTAGAAGTGCATGACATCTTTACAAGTTGAGTACTGTATACCTTTTTTTTTTTTTTCCACAAGAGCTTCTTCTAAGATCATAATGTTGACAAGTCCTTCACTTGGAATGTACTTAATATCAACATTGTGTTGCACCGTGAGCCATATAAGCTTCCTTCTCTCATATGCTGTTGGGTGGGTGACGGAGGATGGCAATGTGAGATTTCACTCCTTTTTTTTTTTTTTTAATCAATTTCTGTGGATTTTTTCCATATTTCTTTTTTTAATATTTTGTTTGAACTTGCATGATTCTTTGAATTTATTGCTGTGCAATACAGTGTACTTCCTTCAGTAGCCCCTGAGAGCAAAAGTAACTGTATGTCATTTTCCAGCCCAGAATGTGATTTGGTATTGTATGTTTTAATCCATCAAAGAAATATCTGTACCTCTATGGTGTTCTGTATAACTGTGGCCTGAGTGTTTCTGAACTTCATTTGCAACCATGCAAAGAGATTGTCTGAGACTTTGGAGACTGAGGTGCTCTAGATCTGATTCTAGATAGCAATGAGAGATTGGATATGATAGATTTGTATAATAGGATGCATGCTGCAGTTTTTGTATCTTATTTGGTTGGAAGGTATATTATAGCAGGAGCAGCAGTATCGGAAGCAAAATTGTCCAGCAAGCCCTATGAAGCTGACTGATTGTCCCGATCCAATGTCGGGGGAGGTTTCGATACGATCCCAAGGACGAGATTAAGACACAGAATAGGGTCAAATGCCGTACAGCCCTACAGTTCTGGTTCCTTAACTGTCCTCGACACTGATCTTACCCTCCTGGAGTTATAGACCAAAGCAACAGATGAAAGGGTTTGTAGCTGGACATGTTAACCTCATATTTACCTGCACAGTTCCTGAATTGAGAGGAGTTGGCTGTTTCCTTCTTTTGTAGCACCAAGGAGGAGATGTGTTGGCAGGCCTATAGGGTGTCCTGGATAAAGTGATCACTTCATATGTTCATACTGTTACCAAAATCCCGTCGAATCTTCAGTCACTGTGTATGCTGGAAATATGTCTTAGTCATCCAGTAATAATTAAAAGACCTAAATATGAAATGTAATTGTCAGTGAGAAGTCTGGCTTATGGTAATAGGTGTTTTTGATGCTCTTGTAGTATTTGTTTCCTTTCAGCTAGGGAAAACCATGAAAATTGAAGCCACTGCAAATATTTTCAAGGATGATCGTCAAGGTTGGAAAAGACCCTTAAGATCATTGAGTCCAACCGTTAACCTATCACTGCCAAGTCCATCGAGATACCATGTCCTCGAGCACCATGTCTATCTGTCCTTTAAATACCTCCAGGCATGGAGACTCAACCACTTCCCTGGGCAGCCTGTTCCAATGCCTGACAACCCTTTCAGTGAAGACGTTTTTCCTAATATCCAACCTAAACTTCCCCTGGCGCAGCTTGAGGCCGTTTCCTCTCATCCTATCGCTTGTTACTCGGGAGAAGAGACCGACCCCCACCTTGCTACAGCCTCCTTTCAGGCAGTTGTAGAGAGCAATAAGGTCTTCCCTCAGCCTCCTCTTCTCCAGGCTGAACAACCCCAGCTCCCTCAGCCGCTCCTCATAAGACTTGTGCTCCAGACCCTTCACCAGCTTTGTTGCCCTTCTCTGGACACGCTCCAGCACCTCGATGTCCTTCTTGTAGTGAGGGGCCCAACACTGAACACAGGACTCGAGGTGCGGCCTCACCAGTACCGAGTACAGGGGCCCTATCACCTCCCTGGTCCTGCTGGCCACACTATTCCTGATACAAGCCAGGATGCCATTGGCCCTCTTGGCCACCTGGGCACACTGCTGGCTCGTGTTCAGGCGGCTGTCAACCAACACCCCCTGGTCCTTTTCCGCCAGGCAGCTCTCCAGCCACTCCTCCCCCAGCCTGTAGCGTTGCATGGGCTTGTTGTGACCCAAGTGCAGGACTTGGCACTGAGCCTTGTTGAATCTCATACAGTTGGCCCCTGCCCACGATCCAGCCTGTCCAGGTCCCTCTGCAGGGCCTTCCTACCCTCCAGCAGATCGACACTTCCACCCAACTTGGTGACATCTGCAAACTGACTGAGGGTGCACTCGATCCCCTCATCCAGATCATCAATGAAGATGTTGAACAGGACTGGCCCCAACACTGAGCCCTAGGGAACACCACTCGTGACCGGCCGCCAACTGGATTTGACTCCATTCACCACCACTCTCTGGGCTTGGCCGTCCAGCCAGTTTTTAACCCAGCGCAGAGTGCACTTACCCAAGCCGTGAGCAGCCAGCTTCTCCAGGAGAATGCTGTGGGAGACAGTGTCAAAGGCCTTACTAAAGTCCAAGTAGACAACATGTAAAACTTAAGGCAAGAAAGTGCAATTAAAATAATTTCAGGCATTATTTAATATTCTCACTATTTCGTAGGCGGGCAAAATTCTGCAAAATACTACGTTCAGCTCTGGGGCCCCCAACATAATCAGGACATGGACCTGTTTGAGTGAGTCCAGAGGAGGGCCATGAAGATGATCAGTGGGCTGGAGCACCTCTCTTATGAGGACAGGCTGAGAGAGTTGGGGTTGTTCAGCCTGGAGAAGAGAAGGCTCCAGGGAGACCTTATAGCAGCCTTCCAGTACCTGAAGGAAGCCTACAGGAAAGCTGGAGAGGGACTTTTTACAAGGGCCTGTAGTGATAGGATGAGGGGTAATGGCTTTAAACTGAAAGAGGGTAGACTTAGATTAAAGGAAGAAATGCTTTACTGTGAGCAACCTGGTCTAGTGGAAGGTGTCTCTGCCCATGGCAGGGGGGTTGGAACCAGATGATCTTTAAGGTCCCTTCCAACCCAAACCATTCTATGATTCTATGGAAATTTCAAAAACATCTAAATCCAGTATCAGCAATGGCTTAGGCTGTGGATAGATGTTCTCATTCTAGAAGAGATTACCAAGCTAACTTGGCTGTCTTCCCCCTCCCCCCCCATTTCTTTCTTTCTCCTTTTTTTTTTGTCTTGAAGTGAATTAGGAATATGTGCAGACTGCTCTGTTGGCAGAGCAGTGGGGGTGATGATCTCTGTTATGGATGTGTGACAGCCCAGCTGGGTGTTGTAATCTCTTCCGCTGGTGAGATCCAGAAGACTGCATCTGTCTGAGCTTCAGACGGAAGTGCTGGGCTCCAGTGTTGACTCGGTTAAATGAAAGGTGTGAGGTTTAGGGTTTTGGTTTTATTAAATGCAAAACCTCATGAAGACACGGTTCTCTTAGTCTAGTAACTAGAGTAATTAAGTTTGTCCACGTACAGCTATACATTAGCTTGCTTGATTAGATTCAACCTTATGTATCAACCAGCCTTTGAGTTTTGGATACCGTTGTACATTGAGGAATTAGATGCATAACCTGAAAGAACTCATATTTCTCATTCCGCCTTCTAACCATAGACCATGTGAAAATAACCATGCAAATAAATAGCAAAAACTTGTTTTCATTTACTTTAGCAGAAGTTTAAATGTTTCACTTACTCATTGGACATTTTGATTTCCACTATTTTTTTTTATGTAAAATATGTTACTGTTGCTTCCGAAATCTTATCAGACTGAACATGTAGGCATTTGTAGAGGGATTCTAAACCATGCCAAAAGAACAAATTCCTGTTTCTTTCCCACAGAAAAGACATTTGTTCTGTTACTTAACAGGTGTGTCTGGTAAGATGTGTTCATACTTATTAAGATTTTTAAAATGGCTTCTCTGAAACTTCATACAGTAATTGCTTTCCAAGAGAGTCCTAATAATGAACTTTAGCTCCTGCAGCATTTGGCATTGTCATCCTGAGAAATTATCCTTTTGCAGCCGTGGGAATGAACAGTGTGTGTAATTGCCATTACATCACTTGCTGCTGATACCCTGGCTCTCTTTTCACTTATGAACATAAGCTGGCATTGCTCACTGGTAATGTTATTTTTGCAACAGAAGTATGAAATGAGGCTGATCATGCCTTTTACAGCAAGAATGAAAGTGGGCTAATCAGATGGTATTGATTAATTATCTTTGTTCTCTCTTCTGTATTGTCAGCATCAAATTTTATCTAAGACAATTTCCTTTTCTACCCTGTATGTGTTTGCCATTTTGTTTGTTGTATTTTGTTCACTCTGTGTTTAGAAGGGGAGACTCCATTGTAACACTCTCTTTTCCTGAACTGATAGTGCTTATCAGCTGAGCAGCACCGGTGTAATTGAAGTGCGTTTATTATCATGCTACCACATTTCATGACTTCCTGACTATTGTTTGCTTCTGTGATCAACCTGAATTAGTTTGAAGGTGCAGGTGTCCTGAACAGACCAAATGTGGTTGGTGACGTTGTGTCTGACAGGCATTTTGGTTTTTGTCCTTTAACAGTGACCAATTTATAGAAATATTTTCTTAGATGTTGTCATTTGTGTAACTATTTTTTTCAACTCTTATTGTTGGAGGAATTTTGATAGTTGAAATTTTGTGGACTCTTTCAGTGAAATCCAGATCTTGTTGCAAAAAACCGAGAGCTTTCCCACCTTAATAGAACTGGGATGTCACTGTTGCTTCCAGTTGTAACATACAGATTGATGCCTTGGCTTACTGTAAATGAGTGGTTTACTGGTTTTAGCATCGGTTGACTATTTCTTTGGAGCGTGACATATAATAATTTGATTCGATTTCTGGCTCACCTGATTGCATCCCTAAATTCCGCAAGGCACACCTTCCTGAAGATGTATTTGGACAAGTAGCAGAGAGAGGAGCAGCTCTAAGTTCTTTTAGAAGATTTTTTTCTAATTAATATCTGCTACTTTTCAGAAACATCACTTGAAAGCACTGCTTTCTTTGAAGCAAAGTAATCCTTGAAATGAAATGGATACGTTAGTGAAGTATTTCAGGTGTTTAATGTTTATGAAGCACTTCGGGAACCCCTCTGAGAACTATCCAATTATAAAAATTGATTAATGTAAAGGCACAAAATTAATCTTAATAAAGCATGCGTATTTTTATCATAAAGGTAAAATATGGTGTTATACATGAATGTTTCGGTTGCTTTGCAAGTAATATGTGTACAAATTACATTTTCAGGAAGATACTTGGAAAATTCTACTTTTGGTCTCCTGGCTTTGGTGCTGCTTTACCTGCTTCTTATATGGCTATTCTCATCGAAAGGAAAAGCAGGTACAGTTTGTGTTTATGGATTTTCAGTTTTATATGATGATATTTCTTGTTTTGGTCATGTGATGATTGACATTTGACAATTCAGTGGTTTTGTTTCAGAATGCTGGAGATGTAGTTCATTTAAAATAGTGTCTTTTGCAACCTTAGATTTAAATCTAGGAAGCTACAGTGAAAAAACACTTTACAAACATTCAGTTTCTTTTTTGTGGTTTGTTTTTCTTGTTTTAATGTGTAATTGGGTTGCTTATGATTGCCTGATGATGCTCAATTGCTTAGGATTTCCTACTGAAGCTGTGATTTTTTTTTTTTTTTTTAAATATAATTTAAATAACGTTTGCAATTAGTCACAGAGAAGGAGCATGCTAATGAAAGTTGCTGATGACTTGAGTTAGCAATGTGACATTAGTTAAGATAGAGGAGTAATAGGATGTTGTGGTACAAACTGACTGGAAGAGCTGAAGTAATCCAAATTGGATGAAATGTAATGATACAGAAAGCAAAGCCTTTCACTTAAGGAAAGGTGCCGAAGTTCAGCTATCAATGGGAAGTTTGTTATGAAAGCATGAAGAGGGGGGAAGAAAGCTCTGAGTGATCCAAGCATAGCCGAAAGCTGCCGTTTGTAATGTGGCCATGAAAGGTGGCGGGTGAAATCCCGGGTTGTAAGGTTTTAATGTTTTGAAATTCAACATATACTGGTAGCTTGTCTCAACAGTGAAAGTTACAACCCTTGATTACTTTAATATGGAATGAGGTGCTTTAGTCATCTAGTTAGTAGGTTTTATTCAAAGTAGAGAAGGTGACAAAAGGGTAATGTATGGGATTACTCTTTAAAAGGCAATGAAGGGTGTTTAGTACTAGAGATGGTGTGAACGCACTTTTGGTTACTATGAGTATCTGAAACTTCCTTAAGCAGTCATTTCAAAATAACTGCAAACATTTATACATCATGTTGTTGACTGACTGTCAGGCCCCATTCCTAAACTTCAGTCACGGAGTAAGCAAAGCCCAAGCCAAGTTTTAGGTAAGATTGTCAAAATTCTGTCCTTTTAAAAGAATGAATTATCCATTGTTTTTGAAGATTGAGGATGTGTAAGAAGTTCTGGAAAGGTTGGAGCACTTCTAAATCACTTCATTTAATGTAACTATAGAGAAAATAACCATAATAAAGTTACTAAATAAGTTAATTATCTTTTTAATGTCCTTTCTAGCTGTCTGATTTTCATCTTACTGCAATTACTTTCTAAGAGGGTGGATACATTTTGGTAGAACTTTGCCTAGTTAGTTAGACTCCAGCACTGTACTTGGCATCAGTGTTTCATTTTGCAGTGAGAGCAAATGCATTTTCTCCCTTTGATCAGGGACAGCACTAGCTTAACTTTTCCTACAGACCTGTTACAATGTGAGAGATTTTGTGTGTTAGACTTCTAATATTTCTAGATAACATTAAAGGGGAAGAAATCAGGCTGCTTGTCCATCTATGAGTGTCTTGTAGCATTCAGAGTATTTGTGAGTCAAGAGTTGAAACTGCTTGCGAACCCAAACCCGTACAAGGTTTTTGTGTAACAATGGAACAACTTTGAAAAACTTTCAAACCTAAGCTTGTTAAGTGTAGCAAAAAGAGTAAGCCAACAAATTTTGTGTCAAATGGGGATTTCTAAAAGTCTTAGTGGCAATGTATGAAAGCTTTGACGTGTTAACAGGCTCCTATTTAGCATCTGAAATTTGAAAGAAATAAAAGTTGAAATAGACGTGTGTGAAAATGACAGAAGTAGGTTGGTACAGCATGTATGTAATGAATAATGCTGACATACTTAATTCCTGGAAGGTTGTTATTCTTTCTGTCATAATCCAAAATGCGTGACCATTGGTATTTTGCCCCAAAAGTTCACATTATATTGCATCAGATAAAATGTAAAAAGGCCACGTTGGTATTGCAACACATGCAGCTGAAAATGTGGGATCATTGTTATTAATGAAAAAAAATTGTTAAATTGCATCAAAAGGTAGTTGAAAGTTTATGTTTTTTAAAATATGAAGTTGTTTGGTATGTTATCAGATGCTAACTATGTATAGTGTGTGAAATGCTGCTGCTGACAGACTTAGTGAAATACGACTTTCTGATTTCACGTGTATTTGCTTGTTAGCTTCTGTTACAGGCAAAATCAAATTCTAATAGACTTGTAGTCTTAGGAAGCTGACGTTTGACATGGAGAGACAGTGGCGTTTTCAGTCGTATCCTGAGTAGCTTACAACAAATTGTATTGAAAAATCAGGGAGGTGGGAAAAAGTCCTGATTTGAGTACATAAACATATCTCTAGTCCTTTAAATTGCTACTAGCAGCTGGCAGCAACATCAAACTTAATCACTTAATCTCTTCCCAAGTGGATACCCTATTTTAAGTACCTCACTGGCATTTGCTTGCACAGCATCCCTGTCAGTCCTGAGCTTGGGAGCAGCAGGCTTGTAAATCAGATTTTCTTCTGAGTGTTGCTGTTCATGTGTGCCAGCCTTATACATTTTGTAATTCTTACGGAAGAATGGGAAACAGAGATGGATAGCTTGTCTAGGCACATTATGATCCTGAGGAGGAGCATGTTTTCTAATGTGTTGCAAAACTAGTTTGATTATAGTTTGTATCTGTGTAATAGATAATTGCAAATTTGTATGGCACTGAGAAGGGGAGGTGACATTCCATGGAAACTTCAAATATACTCAGGGAATGATCTGCATTATATTATGCTGCTGCAGTGCTATAAAGATATAAATTGCCCATTAGTATGTCCGTGTGTATTCTATTTGGTGATTATAAAGTATGGTTATCCTGTCTATGAAAACTAGTTTATTAGGATCTGTGGAAAGGGCCAAGGAATAAAAACACTTGTAAACTTCTTTGTATATGTATCTATGAATGTTCTGTGAGATTACTGGAAGAGAACTACTGACATTGTTATGATTAAGTTATGTTTTGGTACGAATTATTTCTTAGATAATAATTGAATGTAGATACTTAAACAGGAGGATTATGTGTTTGTAATGAGCAGATTCATATTCTATGCCTTTAGTCCCTCAGTCCGGTAGGAGTAACTCAGAATTTTTGCCTTTTTCTGGTACTCTCAAGCAGTGTGGGTTGCCTGTTAGGATTAGGAGGAAGCATCCTTACTGGCGAGTGCAAAATTTATAAATGACAGTCCGACATCTGTTAGCTGCGTAGCTGGTATACATTTGAGGCTCTGAGAAGTGCTAAGAGGGCTTAATTTTAACTTAAATTTAACTTTAACTTAAATTTCAGCTGACTTTGACTTTACATTATCTCATACAGTACAGATCTTTTTAATCGTTTTTAGTGTTAGTCCTGTCACGTTATTTCTTTTCGCTGTATTTACGGCTCTGGCAGAGGTGTTGAAAAATGACAAATGGAACAAAATATATTGTAGGTGTTACCAGTGCGTTGTGTGTTTTCACATGCAAAGAAAATATTCTTGCAAATAAGGAAAATACTCCCTTTTCCTGGGGAAATGTACAGAATTCATTAGACTGTACATTTTTCTAATTCCTTTTGATTATTTGGCTGTGACTTCAACATTTTAATTTCTCTTTATGTATATATTGTCATAGTAACTATGGCTGTATTATAATAAGTAAGCTTTGAACACGTGCACTTGCACAAGTGTATTTAACAGAATATAATTTTCTTTACAGTTTCACCTTTTTTACATCACCTATTAAAGAAAAATGTGCAATTCTTTTGTCACAAAATTTAGTTTTGTAGTGTTAGACATTAAAAGTTGTGTTAATGTCTCCTCAAAAATAGAGATATGACCCAGTTA
Organism: Platalea leucorodia; assembly: GCF_965183815.1. Taxonomy (NCBI): domain Eukaryota; kingdom Metazoa; phylum Chordata; class Aves; order Pelecaniformes; family Threskiornithidae; genus Platalea; species Platalea leucorodia. Next base: position 8,812,717 of record NC_138824.1, read on the forward strand.
CAGTAATTTCATTAAGCTTTCTTAGGAAATCATTACATGCATTTTTATTAACCTTTGTTTTACCAGTGTATTCCTTGTTTACTCCTATAGGTGTTGTTTCAAATTGTTGATAAGAAGCAATTTTATTTGTTTATAATTTTGAAAAATGAATATTTTGTTTATGTCTTTGGGCTTCTGTTTGTAATTCAAAGTTGCAGTCTCCTGTCATTTTTTTCAACATCTATTAAATGTTATCAGCAAGAATTGAGCATATAGTAGAGGAGGAGGTATGTGGCTTAGACTGAAAGACATGGTACTACCTTGTTCCAGAAGCACCGAGACTGTTAGAAGGCAAGGAAGTAACTGAATATACTTGTTAAAATTGGTGTGAATGAAGCTGTTGAAATGTGATTTGAGGCTTGGCTGAAGCCAGCCTATTACTGGAAATCTGATTAGAGCAGTTGTACCTTACTGGTTTCTAAGACAAAGAAGTCCGATAGCTCAGGGAAGAGCCTGTATTTAAGACCTCTGTGATTACTCTCGAGGAAAAGAATGATGTTCTCTTAAGTGTTTTGTAAATGTGCTTGTGTTTCAAAACCGTTTAAGTTGTGTTTTGGTAATAGCTGAATGGCAAACTTCAGTTTGTTGGACTCTTGTTCAAAAAATAATGTATTAGTGAGTTTCAAGAATGATAAATCTTTAAGAAGGGATACAATTACAGTTTTAATGAAATTAATTGTCTTGCTGCCTGGCTAACTTTTTTTTTTCTGCTCTCTGTAAGTAATTGAGCCAAAGAAAGTTTAACTACAGCCACCTAAAAGTTCTGTGGCAGTTCTGAAGGGACCCTTCTGGGATTGCCCCCTGCTCCCCCCTTAGGCAGCATTAATGTTTACATACTGGCTGTTAACATTATAGCGGCGCCTGTCTCCTCGCTACAGTTAAGACTGTGTCACTGATGGTATTATAAAACTTGAGATTTAGGGCTTTTATAATTTGGTTGTAAAATCTTGCTCTAGGCGACTACTGGCAACATGTTTTTAGTTGAAAACTTTGGGTGTTTTTCATCAAAAAAATCAGTATACTGGACTCTAAGAAAAATATTTAAAGCATGTGTATTTAAAAAGTGATATAGTGCAACAGTGCATGTTAGAGAGAACATTATATATATACTTATATTTAGTGTTCTTGGAAACAAAAGTATGACTGTGTAGTGCTTAGAAAAGTGGCAGAAACATTTGTATAAGAACAATGTGGAATTTTTAGACTGTATGTTCATTCTCCTGATGAAACATTCAGTTGCTGCTAGGGTTATTTGCTTGCCTTAAATGCCATTAGGCTAAATACATTATAAAGGAAGAATATGGCAGCACCCTAATGGTAAGAAGCATATGTTGTAAATACAGCGTTTTTGTAAGTTTGTCCAGTCAAATACAAATTTGTTGGTATATATTTCAGTATAGTATATTTAGACTTGAGGTGACAATTTCCTTTCTCAAAATGTTTTACAGTTATTCAGTTTGACGTATTTTAGGGAAACTTATAAATCACCAGTATGGGGGGGTGAGTTGAGAGAGCAAGCTACATTGAGGGATGATTTTTTGCATATTTTTTGTGTTGTACTGAAAAAAATCCTCAAGTTTGAATCACTCACATGAGTATTTTGCGTGTAATCTGGTAAGGAGAGCTAGCAGGGAAACTTTTTTTTTTTTTTGAGTTTTACTCTTTTAGAGTGATTATTGCTTTGAAATATGGAGCCAGGCCGTAGAAGTTACCGGGAGCACTTTTTGTTTCTAAACCAAAATATGTTAAAATCCATTGCACTTCAGCAACTGCCTTGGTGAGAGCCAGTGTTTGAGAGATCTGTGTTTTTTGTAGTAGCAGCCTGTAAACATTTGAACATATTTTGCTGCATGCTTTGAGGGCTGCTACTGCTATAGTTATCAGAGGGAGGGAAAGATTGATTGATCAAAGTTGCCTGGGAGTGCAGGAGTCTATCTGGAAGATGCTGTGATTGTGGGAACATTGTGAATGGCAGGTAGCTGAGGACTGGCAGCTGTCGGGTGTGTTTTTCGTGGAAAGTAGCATCTCTTGCTGACTTTGGGTCTTAGTGGGAGCTCTAAGAGCTGGGGCCCATCCCCAGCACAGGGCTAATGTAGTTCTAATCAGTGATTTACAGTAATTTCTCTTTCTGAGAAATGGGATCACCTGGCTTATGGTTTGTTCTGACACACTCAGTCTCCAGTTTGGAAAAAAAAACCCAGTAGCCTGGTATTTTACACTAGAAAGATTGATGACCTCTGTAGGGTATATCCCTGGTAATCATAACTTTGTTGATAGTTGCAGAGATTTCTTTTTTTCACTTATTGTTATAGCTTTCCATGTTAATTCTGGAAAACGTTCCTGAAGCTGATTTAAGTGTGTTCAGTTAAATCAATATTAATGAAGCCAGTCTTTAAGAACCACCTTTTATAAGCACAGGAGCCAGCAATTCCACTGTGGTTTAAGTCAAGCAAGCGGGGTAGAAGGCCAGCTTGATTGAAGAGGGAACTCCTCGTGGAGCTCAAGAGGAAAAAGACACTGTACGATCTCTGGAAGCGAGGTCAGGCTTTGCAGGAAGATTACAGAGCTATGGTTAGCATATGCTGGGAGAAGACACCAAAGGCCAAAAGCTCGATTAGAGTTGAAACTCACCAGTGTTGTATCTGACAGCAAGAAGGGCTTTTTGAAGTACATTAATAGCAAAAGGAGGTCTAAAGAAAGCATTGGACCAATCCTTGTTGAATATGGTCACCTGACTAATAGGGATGAAGAAAAAGTGGAGGCATTCGATGCTTTTTTTGCCTTAGTCTTGAATAATCCTGATAGACCTTGGGCTGCCCAGTCCCCTGAGTTGGAGGACCATGAGTGCAGGAACGGTGACTTTCCTTTTGTGGACACTGAAATTGTAAGGGATCAGCTGAGTGCTCACAAGTCCATGAGGCTTGATGGGATTCATCCCAGGGTGCTGAAGGAGCTAGTGGGTGTTACGGCAGGACCCCTCTCCATCATCTTCCAAAGGTCTTGGGAGTCTGGGGAGGTCCCTGCCGACTGGAAGCTAGCCAGCGTTATTCCGATCTACAAAAAGGATGTGAGGGGAGATCCAGGAAAGTACAGACCTGTCAGTCTAACCTCAGTTCCTGGAAAAATTATGGAGAGGATTATACTGGGTACTATTGAAAGGCATTTGAGAACAGTGTAGTCATCAGGCACAGTCAGCATGGGTTCACAAAAGGAAAGTCCTGTTCAACTCACTCGATACCCTTCTATGACAAGGTCACCTCCCTAGTGCACGAAGGGAAGGCTGTCATTTAAGTTGTAGCCGGATTGTGAAGCAGTCCTGTGTGACGGAAAAGGATGTCCTCCGTGGGTCATAAAAAGATGCTGTGTTACTAGCAAGATGTAAACTATGTGCTCAATTTGTAAAAGTAGCTGCAGAGTTAAATTTGCTGCATTTAAATGAACTGTGGAAACCATTTTGTTCTTTATGCAAGAAAGATTCTTTCTCCCATACTATGCTCTTAATTATTCCTACAATCAGTCTACCATAAGATGTAGGTATAATCCTTATACTTCTCCATGCCTCTTAAAAAGAAGTTGTTACAGTCAACACTTGGACTTTTCTCACCATCTGAAATGTGTGTTTCTGTTTCATACCAGTCATCTCTTCCCAATCGGTTGAGCGAATCACCGTTGTGTCTCAGTTACAAAGGCAGTCTAGCTAACTGTCTCAAGCTAGATTTCATCCACTTCAGAGGGCAAAAGTTTGGCAAGATGAATCCTATAGTTGTGAACAGAGCAGGAAGGATCCGTGGGGATCTGTGATTCCAGTCCCATGCATTTATAGTCAGTCAGCCCAGGTTATAAACTATTCAGGCTTCTGAAAAACTGTAACCGTATCTGCAGAAGTGTTCAGCAACCAAGTTTCAGGAATTTTCAGCCTGCAGCATTCGAATGTTGCAAGAATTTGGTCCAGCTTGCTTATGTCTTGCACAAGATGGAAGAGCAGGAGAGCAGCTACAGCTTTAGAGTCGACAGTTCATTTTCTGGGGTAACACAGGTAGACAGAGTTAAGAATACTGGAAGATCCCATGTAAAATATATACCTGAGATTCTGGAGGTGCTGGAGAATGTGTTGCAGACATCTGGGTGGGTCTGTACAGGCTGGGTTTATTCTCGCTTAGTGTTGTTACAGTCAGGGCTGAGCTGGATCAGGCAGGACTATGTGGTGGCATTTGCTTAATGGTCTCCAGTTCCCTGAGTTTCAGGAGGATTTACTAGCTTGGGCACAGCACCAGCCGTGAGGTTACTTCGTGAATAATAATAGAAAGACATCACAGGCAGCACCCATTAACCTCCTTGATGCTTCTGTCAGTTCCTGTGGGGCCAGCCTGGATGGACAAAGGGCAGTGCTAAGGTCAAGCTACAAGCTCTGATAGATCCCAGGTGACTCTGTGTAGCTTGATTATAGTTCAAGTTTAATTTTTGTTGTTCTAAGGACCACTTTTGACAAATCTGTTTTTGAAATGTTCACTTTGTAGGCTGAAAACTGAGTAGAAGTGATTTAGTCATCTGAGTATTAGTATTTTGTACTTTTGTAATTTTGTATTCTATTTTTCATCATTAACCCCCCAAAACTCACAAAAAACCCTAGAAAACTTACGGTCCTGTTGAAATGCTTACAGAGAAGATGTTAAAATTCAGACTGCTGCTGAACATTGGACTGTTCTGCAAGTCTGACTTAGATTCAAATGGCACAAACAGTGGATTAATCACTCTGTTCTGTCTGCTCAGCACTCGTGTCCAGGAGACACTCATTTGGACTTCCTTGGCTTAAGCAAACACTTAATACATCTTCTGTGTCTGAATGCTTGCATATAACATGCAGCTCCCAGAGGGGGCATAATAAATATTCTGCTAGTGTAGAATAAACTTCAGATGCTGCCTAGGTGAGCTGGCTGTAGCGCTGGCTGATGTGGCAATGAAAAGCTTGACATTTACCTGGCCAGATAACATCCGTGCCTACCATGCCTCTGGTACCATGGCTGAAAGCCTTTGAGGGAACTTTTCTGTGATATGTTCCTCAGGTCTGCTTATAGGATATTGTTTTTAGATAGTACAGATGAGAGAAGCTTAAGTCTTTGTTTCCATGTGTGCCACACCTATAAAACCTCTGTAAATTAAGTGACTCTTTCCTGTAGCCTCATTGCTCCCAAGGAATTAATGTTGTTGTTAGCTCCTGCAGCAGGAAGAGTGTGGAGGTAGCAACCTGGAATGGTAATGATTTGCTATATTTAACCACGCGAGGGTTTTCTGTGGTGAAGATTACAGCAGTGTAGTGTGGTTAAACATCTTGCTTCCCCTTCCTGCCCTCTCCCCTCCACATCCCAGGACAGAAAATGACACGGTTTTATTTCCTTCAGTTAGTGCTATGGGTTGCATAGTGTTTCTTGTAATCAGATGACCTCCACTCCAGACTGAAACTTTTTGATAAACTAAGGGTATGCTGTTAAAACCTTCTCTTAAAGATGGTCTGTCTGAAAAGCAGGAACAACAAAGTCCACGGCATTAAAGGCAAGCATAAAACAGGTCTCCTGAATTTGGGCCAGTACCTGTCATCGCAATCCAAACTGCTCCAACTTGAGTGAAAGACTGAAACAATGTGGACTGAAACAATATGGACTGTCTCATCGTTTTGTCTACTTGAAGGAATTTGCATGTGTTCCATCTTGCTTCATCGGTGATAAGTTTTTCCTTTTAAGCTCTTCTTCGGTGTCTGTTATTCATTCCTCATGAGCAGCAGACTGAGGAACTAGCAAAAGTGTTCTAGTATCAACCGTTGGCATTTTGGATCTTTGAGCTTAAAGTTAGAAAATAATAGGTTCAAACTGGACTTGGCAATAGCTTTTTTCTGTCTTTGGTAGGTGAGGTGTCACATTAATGGCTGGCTGTAGTATCTGGCACAGTTCATCATTGAACGCTGATGGCCTGCAAGAAGTTTTCTCCTCAGTTAATAGGGCTGTGTTGAAATGACTCTCAGTCAAACTTTTGGTATGGCTTCCCTACCTTTCTAGAGAAGGCTTACATTGGCTTCTGACACTGCTGTTCCTTGGGACCCCTTGTGTTCCAGGCCCTTAGGGATGCAAGCACCTCTTAACAGCATTAATCCGTCTTTTTCATGACTAATTCATAGTTCCTAACTGGATTTGAAGCCTGTTTTTAATATGTCTTAATATTCTGTCATTGGGGTTCTAAAGGGAAAAGAAGTGCAAATGGCACTTTATGTTGGCAAGTCTTAACTCCATACCCTACTTCTGTTGGCATAGCTGGTCTGCTGTTTCTGAGTATAAAGGCATTTAGAAGTTAAGTCCCACCATGTGGAAAAACTGCAGTAGTCTTCTGTTTGAGTTGGATTGATTTGCCACATTAGCTTTTTTTGCATATTGCCTCAGGTATGTTGTAAGCAGTGTAATCCGGTCACAAATGTAATCATTAAAACATAAGTCTAAAGAGAAAATTAGCTCTAAACATGCAAACAAGCCAATAGCTACTAGTTTGACAGACTAGATAAGGAGCATTAGACTGCTTAAGGCTTTTGAAATAGATGAAAAAAACCCGATGATTTGAGTAGGTTATCAAAAAACTTGTATTGTGGAATGGGCCGTCTCAAACTGGTCACGGAATATGGCTTGGGGAGGGAAAGGCAGCGATTTCAAGGGGCTTCTTGGGAAGCCTCTGGAGCCGCTTCTCACAGGGCTGCTGTGGGCTGGGTTTGGGATGTGCAGGTGGGGTATGGGTGAATGGCTCTTAACCTGAGAAGGGCTGGAGGGTAGAGGTGGAGGAGAACCCGTCAAATACAGGATGAATTTCCACTGGGGGTGGGACAATCCCAAGCTGTCTGCTGGAGTATTAGCCTTATATGAGAATTTTTTTCTCCTTCTTCCTGTCCTTCTCGCTCCCAAAATATACTGAGTATATGTTCAAGGCCGGTGAATATTGCATCTCTCTGCAACTCTGAAATTTCCATACTGTCTTGCTCTTCTTCCTAATTTTTATTAACAGTTCTGACCATTATGTCCTCTTTTTGCTATGAAACAGTAGTGGTTGCCAGCAAAATATGTAGAAGCAATGAGCCGCTGTTGCTAAGGGTCCCCAAAGCAGTTTTGCTCAAAGAGTATTTGCTTTTGTGCCCTATGCACATACCTTCCAGACAGAGCGGCCAAGCAGCACATGTTGTATCCCAGCTGAGAAGGTGCCCAGAAAAGAACCAAGTGTTTTCTTTTTGATTGACTGAGCTGATTAAAAACAATCCTGTGTTATTATCAACAGTCCAAAGAAATTGTTATTTGGGGCCTTATTTAACACCAGATAGACCTTCTATACCAAGAATGTTAATAATTTAAAAAATTGCTGGAAATCCTTCATTTCTTTTCCTGAGGTTTGATTAATTTGTTATTCTTCTGTTATCTACTAGTCAATCCTTTTATGAAACTAATAAGCTTTTTGGAATCTGATTTTTATCTCTTCATGGAATCTTGGGAGGTTAAATCACGCTTTAATTAAGAGGTTTTTTTCCCCCCTCTGTAGGTCAGCCTTTGTTTTGACTCTGTTGGCTCTGTAGATACCATAGACAAACTGGGAGAGGAGGAAGAGGGAGGGAATGTTGAAAGAAAATCTGTATAAAATAGAGTATAAAACAGTTTAAAAATTAAACTATAGATGTTATCTTATGTTGCACTAGCTGAAAACTCGGTAAGAATTATTGGTACTAATTTAACTGGAATGTATTACTGTAGATGTATTTTCTTTTTGGCTTCTCTCCCTTTCCAGTTTTCTCATACCCTTTCTTTGGCATGTGTTCAAATCATAGAACATGTTGAGTTTCTTTTCTGTCCTTTTAAGAACAACAAATTCTGAGTATTTGCAAGAAAAAATAACCATTTTACTTAACATGTAATGTGCTCGAAGCAAGTATTACTGATTTGCGGTTTCGAGCAACGTCAATTTCCCAAACTGTAAAGTGTCCATTTCCTTCTTTAAACAACCCAAAATTTTGAAATAGAAAATTCCTTGAAAACAACCAGTGGCCCGTGGGTCCTTTAGCTGTATTTTTTGATATGAAGTTATGTGCCTGAACATTGTCTTCCTGTGAAAGACTTGCTACTGGTATTTACTAAGTTCAAAAAGTAATCATTTTCTTTTTGGAAAACTTATTGCTTAGGTCTGTTTTCATAATTTTCAGCATTATTTTGAAAGCTTATCTGTTCCTGCTGATTTTAAGTGAACTTTTGCACCAGGATTTCGCTGCTGGCCTCCAGCTGTCAGTAGGAAATTGGTGGGTGTGAGAGATTAACGATACCCTAAACATAATCTGTAGTACTTGTGTTATTACAGGGATGCAATCGCAACTCCAGATCTATAGTTGGTTAGCTTGTGGTGTCAAGCTGCTGTAGAGCAGAAAAAAAAGAAAAAACCTTCATTTTGACCTCTTTCTTTTCAGGGGAAACCTGTGATTTGTGTGTTTGATTTAATTCTGCAGGTTATAAAGTGGTGTGTTTTACAGTGTGGGGGGGAGGGAAGCTGGGGGGAGGAATTCTTCCTGTTTTTGCAGACCACAAATCCTGTCTGGGGAGCCATTACAAACTATTATGTTAGCTTCTTAGTTTATGTTCAGAAATTTAAGCCAGAGTTAACTCTTTCTTTTTCTTTCTTTTCTTTTTTTTTTTTTTTTTTAAAAAAAAAAGGGCAAATGTTCTCAAATTTTACTATAACAGGTCAGTACAGCGTAAGTTATGTGCTCTTTACTTTTTTTTTTTTTACATTGCTCCCCATATATACCTTTGAATCCACTGATTCCTTTGAAAGTAGTTTTATTTGTGCTTTCTTAGACTTGCAGAGGATCCAAAAAAGGATTATTGGTTAAAATAAGGTGATAACTGTCAGAATATGCAGCAGACTCAATGAATGAACGGTGGTATTTGTATAAAATTCAAACTTGAATTTGTAGGAAGCTTATAAAAATGTGTTTTTTCATAAATTCACGATGTTAAAGCCATGCGTAGTTCAGATCTTGTTGTATAGGTCACAAGAAAAGGTCGGTTTGACTTGTTTCATTCTAGTACCTATTTATTCTCAGGTCAGGCTTACTGGTTTGACAACACTAAGAATTTTTGGAAAAGCAAATAGTAGGAACGTGACGTTTTGGGCTGGGGGTGAAGTTAGGAAGCTTTATAGCAAATCTAAAACTATTCTTGTCTTAGTAGTGAGCTGGATATTTTTATTTTGTGGGGTTTTGCCCCCCACCTGTTTAAATCTACTATATATGTGGAGAAACATAACCGATCAGTGAGGCTGTTCAATCAGAGAACGTGTTCATGCATAAAGTTTTTTAACATGCTGCTTTATCCATCTTCAGGCTCCTTCTAGCCATCTCTGCTACTGACTGCTGCTGTACGCTGGGTTACAAGAGCTGTAGCAGGGTACGGGGCCTGGGTGTACTTGCTCCAGTGTGTACCTCGCCCTCTGGTGTGAATGTACTGGCTGGCTGGTACAGCTCACGCCTAGAGCTGTTCTCACTCAGAGAGGTGCCTGTTTAGTCAATTTATGTGAATTTTGTACGTAGGGGTATTCATCTTGCTGTAGTTATTTCCTGTTATTTCTGACTTGGTCACTTACTTCCCTTTTAATTTTGAGCAAGAAAAAAAAAGTGATCATAAAAACCACAAGACTAGTTAAAAAAAATGCAATTATAGTAGTTCAAATATGTTTAATTAATTGCAGTGAATGTTTAGATTTCAGGATGTCTACTCGGAAAGGTTTGTGGTTTAACTGAAAGAAGGCAATAGAGAAAACAATGCTTTAAACTTCGTATTGCCAAAAAAAGTTCTGGATGAGAAAACCGCCGGGACTGGAGTGCTGTGTATTAGACATATGAGATGGACAGGGCAAGGCAAAACATATGAAAGAAATAAATATTCAAAAGGAGGAATGAATATTCAGCGAGAAATAGCTTCAAAATGACAGGCCTACCCCTTTTCTGTGGCTGTTCAGAGAAAGAGAAGGTGTTTGCTTTCTGTTGGAAATTTTCTTTGAGTGCTGCTGTGGTTGCAATAATTAATTTATGGTAAAATTGCCATGAGCATAAGCATGTTCTGAGGATTCATCCCACCTTCAGGCAAGGGTTTTTTTTTTCTGTTGTTGTTGCTTTTTTTTAGCTTAGCAACAACTCTATATTTAAGGAAAACCATAAATAAGGAGGGAGAACTGGCAGTGAGTTTCATAGGAAAAAACATCTTGGTAGCATTTTAAAAATTGGTATTTTATATGATTTGCTATTATTACATGAAGCAAAAATGCATGCTACTTGTGAAAGTAAAGTTATTCTTTGAATTTTATAACGTGTCAAGCTAAGCAAGAAAACATTCTTTAGGAAACTGTTCCACAAATAATATGTTGGCATGCAGATTTGGACAGTTGTCATTGCTTCTATTGGCATGAATAGGATTTTCAGCTCATGTCTAAGGGGAATTGGACTTTGGCCTCAATCAAGTAAGTTTTCCAGAATTTACAGCATTTACATGAAAATATAAATACCTTGTTCACAGGCATTCAAAGTTTGAATGAGTTCAAATGCATTCAAAGTTTGAGTGGCACTTAGTGATTTATTTGACTTTAAAATACTATTGATTAAACAAAGAATAGGAAATCTTTAATCTGTTCTTTATTTCCTTTATTTTCATTTTAAGTCCTTGAAGATGAGTTCTGAAAAATTGAGACAGTTTCAGTAAAGAGCCATGGGTATGATTAAAATCTTAGGAAGCATTGTGGAAAAACTGAAGGAGCTCAGTTTTTGTTTAACAAATGGTATGTGGGTGACTTGATTGGACTCTGTAGTGTTACAGTGGAGGTAAAGATGTAACTGGTTTCAGTGACCAGACAGAGTCTTGTCTAAAGTAGGGTGCAAATTGTAAAGGGAAACAGCATTAGAATAACTTATCGCTGGTTGTGGTGACTTCATTGGAAATACTTCAAGACAAATTTGATCTTTTTGAAGAAGTGGCTAATTCATTAAAGAAAAGTTTGTGTTTTGTATTAGTTAGGAAGCCAGATTATTTATCGCTGTAATCTCTTCTGATTTTATAATCTGTGGACAAAATTATGTATGATGTTTTGAAGCAGCTTTCCACCTTTTGTTTTCTGTAGAACGATAGAATTATTCCGATGAGCCTTGGGAAGCAAGGACCAGCACTGAGTTCAGACTGGCTTGCCTAGGGTTTTGTCCGGTCAGCCTTGCAAACCTCTGAGGACAGAGGTCCGACAACCCCTCTGGGTCCCTGTTCCGATGCTTGGCTGCCTTGATGGAGAAACTGCCTTCTCCTCAGGTCAAGGCAAAATCTCCCTGGCCGTGCTCGTTCGTGGTCCTCCCTGCCGGCTGATCAATGCCTGTTTTGCACTGGGGACTAAAGCCGGGCGCAGTACTCCATGTGGAGTAGTGAGTGCCAAGTAAAGGGGATTAATCATTTCCCTTGACCTCCTACCTACACTTCTGGTAATAGATCCCAGTACGCTGCTAGGCTTCCTCGCTATTTTTATCCTATAGCTTTTTGGTTTTTTTGTAACGGTTATTTTAGACTCTTTCCTCTGGGCAATGCAATCACAAAAATATGTAGTTCTCTGTTGAGGTTTATAGGCTGTAGTTTAAGAGCTATTGCTGTTAGAATTTGGTCTGAACATTACCAAGTTGTCCAAAAAGCAAATATTATCAAATGAAACTTTTCTTTGAGGAAGGTATAAATGAACAAGAGAATTATTTTCTGGAAGCCTGTGGTCTTTTGTAATTTAAACATTAAAAGTGGAATCCATGAGATGGGAATTGTTCAGCCACAGATGACGTGACCTGTGCTGAATAACTAAACTTGGAGACATTGGCTGCTCAGTTCCTTAACAAGCATACAAGAAAATTCACGTGAAAGTGTGAATTGGGGGGGAGGGGGAAGAGAGAAACAAGATGAGAAGTATGCTAAACACTACTACTCTTTGGTACTTGAATTAAAGGGTAATTAAAAAATGTGATTGCTTTTGTGCAATCCTCCTTTTCAGGTAAAACATACCAGTCTTGTTAAGACTTTTTCAGAACAGTTTTTCTTCAGTTCTTTAACACAACAGATTGGCAGGACGGACCAGGACGTGCCATCCCATCTCTTGTCCCACGGATGCAGCTCTCTTGGATGCTGACTTACGTCCTTGTCTTAGTTCAGCCTTGGTCTGCCGCTCATGAATTTTGCCCCTAGCTTGTGTTTTCCCTTCCCTAATTAAAGATTGCACACGTCATTAAAAACAGAGTAGGGTATGGGAGATACTGTCGGTTGAAGAGGTGAGAGGGAGGCAGTGGGAAGCCGAAATGAAGATCTTGATGAGAGCAGCCTCTGGAAGAAAATGGCATGCGACAGAGATGATGGAGGAGGAAGGGGCAGTAAGGATTTGTGTGCATCTCCTTGGGCTTTCCCCTAGTGGCCTTGCCGAACCATCGCTGGTGTAACTACTTGCTCATGTTGGTGCTCCCGAGATTAATGGTCAGCACTGGTTCATGGACCTCGGGGGTGAAACGTTAGCTGTTTATTAATATCTTTAAGCTTCCCCAAAGCAGGTGGTTAGACATGGCTGACTAATTATTTTTGTTGTTTAATTATTTCCTGCTCTTGTAACACAATTTCCCGATTATATTCTTCTCTTATTTACCAGCTGCAGTTTTAATACAGTCCTTGGGTTGTACCAGTGACCCTTTCGCTTGGCCTACCTCCATCTTTCTGTCCTGTTTTCCATCAGCTGTCATTGCTACAAAATAGTGCAACATTTTCTGAACTTCCACCCACTTTTTAACAGTTGAGTTCAGGGTTGGGTTAGGCTTGCTGGATCACATTTGCACAGGACCAGGAAGAATCCCATTGGTTTTTTTTCTTTTTTTTTTTCCAGAAACATGGGGCTGTTCATTTTTAAAACAATCCCAGAATTAATTTGGAGTAAGAAAACCTTGTGCTTGGAGTTAGCCAGGGCCTCATAGAGCAGCAGATAGAGACAGGCTTGCCGCAGGCACTTTCAGATGATGTCATCCAGCAACTTTCTGTATTTTCAGCTCCGGAAGTTACTGCCTTGTGCGCATTTGTTGTCTGCGCGTTTTCCCTCCTCCCGACCCCCTGCTTCTCGCATCAGTCTCGCTGCAGCCACACTGCAGCTTCTGATTTCTTTCCTTCCTCTTCTCTAGCCCCCTTTTCCTTTCTTTGTCCTTGCGGTTGGCAAGTTGCATTTTACACTTAGCCAAAACGGACCACAATAGAAGCTAAAACTTTGTGAGATCACATTTGTAGTTTTTTAGTATTTAAAAATTCAGTGGGAGGCTAGAAGATCCTGCATGCGTGTCATCCCTGCCTGCGTGACATAGAGACTGAAGGAGGGAATCCACCAAGTAAAGTACGTGTGCGTACAATAGCCGTGCTGGTTTGCGCACGCTGTATGTAATACAACGGTGAATGCACACACCACACTCTTAAAGCTGCGTCTGTCACTCGGTAGCTGGTGGTAGCTTCTCGCAGGTGAGTGCGTTACTGCAGGACGTTATTGAAGTTCTGACGTTTTGCAGAATATTCAAAGCGTATTGAGTTACCATGTTAGTCTCATGGGTAAATTTCATTCTGTGTTTCCAAACAGCTGAGTGTTTGGATATTTATCCTAAACTTTTAATACTATTACAGGAGTAAAAAAAAATAAAATCCAAGAGACATGAAGTATCCAGTATTTTTCCCCACGAGAACAAATTAAAAAAAAAAAAAAAATACAGTACACAGAACTATATTGGCTGTCAATTTGGTAATCGGGAGGGTCAGGACACCAATATTATTTTATCCTCTGAGCTAAGCAGCTGAAAGACCAGCTTGAGAGTTGAATTCATCTATTACATGAGGTGAATTTTCACCCCTTCCTGGTCGGAAACATCATGCAGTATTTTGATGCTTTATTACAAGTTGTAGAGATCTCTTTGCTTTAACATTTACAGACCCTATTTCCTACCCGTTGTCTTTTTGGTTCTTGTGTGCCTTGTCCTCACCAAATTTTTAGATTCAGGCTTTTTTTTCTTAAGTTTCTGTGCGAGAGTCTTGTTTCTAATACCTGGCACAGAGTGGTACTAGGTGGAGAAGGTATACAAAGAGCAGATTCAAAACTCTACTTTTTAAAAAACAAACAAACAACCCCCAAACTGATTTTGCTAGTTAAAGTTTTGAACTTAAGCCAAATTTGAATCTTCGCTGTGAATAGAGAACAACTTGTGGAACTCAGGATGGTGCATCGTTGGTTCCCGCAAATTCAATGTAATGTGAAAGCACTAAAGCTTTTAGGTGGAATGTATCCCCGTACCTTAGACATCTGCTGTGAAAAACCTCAATCTGGATGTGTAACTTGGCAAAGTTATAAACACCTAAACATGGGGTCAGAAAATACTGAATAAACTTTTTTTCAGATGGCTGAAGCCTGGGAACTATGCAACAGGGATTTCTCTCTTTCCTGGTACCTGTGATTTTGTTTTGCTTGCTTCTTCAACCGAGGTGATAGCAAGATATCTTCAGTTAACATACTGTTCTCTTAAGCACTCTATGAATGCTTGAAAACTTAAAGTCTCATGAAAAAATGGAACATACAAGCCTGGGTTGGACCTTCTGTTATTCGTGTAATAGCAATATAAAAAAATCCTAAATGATGTGAAGACAAAGATGAGATCAGGTTATAAACTCGGTTCCAGACTGAGAAACTTTGATGGTTAAACATGTGGTGCCTTCTATGCCATTTTCAAGTTTTGTGTGTAACAGCAGTGGGGACAGTCAGAAAAATCCCAAATACTACAAGGCTGACAGTAAAATTAAGAAGTTACAAACAGCATTCCAGTAAGAAATACTGAGTTTTCCAGCCTTTGGCCATAGTCTCTAAGCTAATCTTTGCTGAAGAGCAGGAAGGAGTGAGGGCAAAGCAAATCCACGGTGGTAAGGTTTTCCACTTTCTCAAGGCCGATGGTGACTTGTGAATGATGTATAGAAAATAACTGTGTTTTTGATCTGGGCCCTACAGTGGCATCCAGCACAGGCTGTTACTGGAGCAGCTCACATCTGCATAGTCAAGAGTTCGGTTTTGGTCTTGTGCTGCAGGAGCATCAGCAGAAGTGTGAGAGCATGAGATCAAGTTTATACTTTTCCTGTCTAAACAGCAGTGTGAGCTATGGGCTGGGACACAGGGACAGATCTGAAAATAGAAGGGAAAAAAAAAAAAAAGAAAAAAAATGAGGTAAAGGTTAGAAGAGAAAATGGTGGCAGCTGTGCCAGGGCGCTGTTGGCATTTTGACTCTCAGCTAGAAAAGGCGGGGCGTATGGGTTTGAGCCAAGATTTCTGCATCACTGGCATCAGTAGAAAACACTTTTCATGATAACATAAGCAGAAGGGCCAAGGCGCCTTGAGTTACATAGCACTGATCACAAAACAGAAGCTTACACACAAGCATGTTTCTGTAAATTCACAATTTAACTTGGGCTTTGGCCACAGTTTGTATGTTTACGTTCCCAGCTCGCGTGTAGGCTTTTATTTTGTGATGAGTGCTGTGTAATTCAAGGTGCCTTGCCCCTTCATGAAGGCCTCAGGACTCATGCAGTAGCAAGCTGCTATATATAACTTGGTTCATGTAATTCCTCACCGCTTTGAATACTGTGCTACCAAGGTGCTATTTTTGGTTTCATACGTATTTTTCTATACGGTGGTAATGATTTGTCCTCCATCACTAATCTGTTTTTTAAACTCTCTTCTTTAATAGAATATTCTTAATGCTTAAAGTGTTTTTCTTTAGTGTGGAAAAAAATGTTTCATTCATCACTAATTTTATCATTTCTGTTTATAGGAGAGGTCTCCTCACAATTTACATGGCCAATCAAGTAAGTAGTCCTTTATTTCAAGAATAAAAATATGTACGATCCGTTGGAAATGTGTCTTGATTAAAATTGATGCTGAGATTCATTGCCTTTTTAATGCTTCCAGGATTTTTTATTTTTTTTTTAAGAATTACGTGTTATTAGGTAAATAAAATTATCTTAAGAGCAAATTGTGACTATAGGTCTTTTGGAAATAGCTGCAAAGCAGAGGCTGAAATGTATTTCATTGTGCTATGCTCAAAATTTCTTGTATCATAGCCCCAGGAAAATGGGTAGTTTTATATATCCCCTCCCTAGTAGAATGATACCTGGTACTTTTAATGTTCATTATTTTGCAGATGAGTAATCCAACACCGTTGGATTTTTACTTTAGTTTTGTAATTAATTGTTTCTCAAACATAGCAAATAATGCACATGCAAACACTTTTACCACGATTGTATAGATTTAAATTTTTTTGTGTCATATTCCTTATCTCATTCAAATACATAACAGTAGTGAATTTATCTAAGTGACGCTTTGTGTATTACCTTTTTCTAAGCATGTAACACTTCTGTTACATGATCATGCTCCTTTAGAACTGTTTTTATTCTGTCAAAAGAATTACCGGAGTTTTCTATAAAGTTTGAGTTGTGTAAAGAGTCACGGAAACTGCAAAAAAAGGAAACAACCTAAGTGTTGTGTTCCAGACTACTGTAACAATTTGCTGGGGCCTCAATAGAGTTGTGCAAGTGTAGATCTCTGATGACAAAAAGAGTCATGAGTAAAAATTATGAGACAGAGGCAATGTATTGCAGTACAGACTAGGGTGATAAAATTGATACCTTCTCTTCCATCCTTGTGAAGTCATTGACGGTGACTCTTGTGATTCTGAAGATTTTGGGAGGGGAGCTTTTTGAAGGAGGTGACATCATATGTTTGCTAGCAGGTGAATATCCTGGAAACTCCCTATAAGCGTTTGCCAAACCCAGTATTGACTTCTTTCTCAAATTCTGGTGTTTAACAATTTCTTTTAGGCAAAAATTGTTTCTTGGGTTATTCTGCATTCATTTACTGCCTGTCATTACAGACTGACTCGTGAGTGGAGCTTACACACTTCAGAAGAGAATAAATTAATTCTTGCCATTAATTCTATTATTGTCAAGTACCATTTTAACTTCTATAGGTGCTTGACTGGGATGGCTCATACAGTATCCTTTAGGATTCTTCCTCTTTGTAAAGTTTTTTTCCTGATTTGAAAAGATGAAAAATCCCTTTCTTGAAATGTAATTAATTAGATGTTCAGACCCTCCTCAATAACACAAGGGAACAAAGTTGGATTCCTACAGGTTATGTTAACCTTGAAAGGTTTGAAGTTTTCCTTGAATTCAAAAGAGCAACTGTGTAGAAACTCCTTGTTCAGGAAATGTAGGTTATAAAAATGGTGATAATTAGTTGGGCATGTCATCATTCATTTGGGATGGACTTTTCAAGAGAAGGGTGAAATAGGTGTGCTTAAATAGCAGCACCTCTGAGTATCACAATTCTGAGAAAGCTGTCATCACGTTCACGGCTCTTAAGCTGCGATGCCACGTAGTTCACATGATGTTGGACGGTGTTATAAGGGAAAAGTCAGCTGATGCAGTTACATTTTATTGAGGCCATTCAATGCAATGGATATTCTCTTCATAATAATGGTTTCTTTTAGTCACAAATCTTTGGTGAAGTCAGGGCTACCAGGGTTTGCTTTGTAAACTGCCCTTGATCATGAGGTACCTTGTTAGCAAGCTGTATAGTCATTGTAAATGTTTCCCTATTTGTGCTGCTTGTCTTTGGTTTAGAACTTTACATGCTTTGATAACATTCACTTAGAAATTTACTAAGCCTTTAAAACGTTTATTTCAGTAATCTTTAGTTTGCAGCATGCCCCATTCTGAAAGCTGGCAAATTTTAATCACTAGCGATGGCAGCTAGATTGTGAAATTACACTGCATTTCTTGCATTCTGTAAAACTAGTGTCAGGACCTATTAAGATATTAATTGAACTGAATGTATTACTTTGTTTTGTTTCACGTTTTACTAAACTATGTTTTGCAGCCTGAGCGATAATAATTGAGGCTTTCTGTGTGATTCTTCATGTGTGCCTTTTCCCAGTTAGACAGAGAGGAGGTAATTGTAATTAGGTTTATTGGTTATTATAAGCAATTATCATGATTGTTGGTGTAGTGAATTTTTATAGCCCTATTAGGGCTTTTAGATCAGAAAATTTTACTTCTATTGTCCTGTTGGCAATACGTGACTATTTATCAGAGATGAATGTGCTTAGTGAAAAAGGGGAAAGATGTGCTAAAGTCCTTATGCATGGCTGGTGTTTCGCAGTTCAGTGAGTGAAATGCAGTAGAACATGAAAGGCAGTGGGTCTAAGGACTTTTGTTCTAAAAGTGACGTTTTTATTGATTTCTAATCTGGAGCTACTAGAAACATATGAATAAGTGTCCTGGATAATTTTAAATAAGTCCGTGATTTATAGATTTATGTGAACGTGAACTTCCCAGTTGCGTTTCCTTGCTGCTTACACAATAAAATGACAGATTAAAAATAAGCTGTTTAGGTTGTATATACTCTATGGAAAAATTGAATAAAAATGCTTTCTTAGACCAGCTTTCTGCTAAATTGAAGCTATACAACAATGCACTTCAGGGCTTGCATTTTTTTTTTTTCTTTTTCTTTTTAAGATAAGAACTAGAAATAAGTATAGGAGTGAAGGATCTGTAGTTTTAATTTTGATATGCAGAGTCTAAAATCAACTTCTGAGCTTCTCGCTGGAAGTCAGTCGAAGTTTTTAGAAGTAAATTAATATGCCTGAGCCCTAACATTGTTGAACACGTGGGTTTGGAAATTTTTAACTAGTTACAGTCTGAGACCTGACGTTTCTGTAATACCCTGGAGCAGAGTAGCAGTAGTCAGTGCTGTGGACCACACAGAAGCATGGAGCCTTTCAAGTTCTATTTTGGATTGCACATGTTAAGTCAAGAAATTTCTAGGATCGTAAGAGATGCATTGGTAGTGAACATATAAGATGATCCTTCATGGATAATTGGAGATCAAAAGGAACTCCAAGATTCCAACAAAAGATGGAAAGTGAAATGTAATCTCTTCAGTTATTTTTATCTGGAAAAGTAGGTGATATTAATGACTGCCTATGGGTAAGACATATAGCTCTTATGTTTCAAAACAGTTATGACATACTTCATTGTGAACAGCTCAACAGTTGAGTTGTTGCTTTTAAGTTGAAGAAACCATGTCTTTGGATCAGGAATTTTTTTTTTGTGTGTGTGTGTTGCAAACAAAACAAACAAAGGCTGCTGTCAGTATGCAAGATAGCAAGAGACTGATCTGGACTAGGGCCAATTTGATACAAACCTTTTGAGAAACAAAAATTTAGGAAAATTGATATGTTGTCATTGAAATGCTACACCAAAGAGGCAGTTATCGTACCATATGCTGAACTACAAAACGTGTTTTTTTCCTTTATTAGAAAAAATGGAAGTTTCTTTACATGCTATGTTTGAAATTCAAACTGTGCATCACTATATCAAAGGCTTTCTTCATTTTGTATTACAGCTTCTAATGTACTTACAAAATTGGAAATGTTAATGTTAACAAGTTGCTCTTGAGGGTCACGGGTTAAACGATGTGAAGCTCAGGCGTAAGATAAGGCAGCTGGATGCAAAAGGCAGAGTGATGCTGTCAAGGACTGGTTCTTGAGCGTGATGGGAAGAAGAGGTGTAAGAATCTGGCCCAGCCATAGAGAGAGCATCAGGGAGTGGAAAGGTATAAATTTGAAAAATAAGACAAGAAAGATAGGAAGAAAAGGAGGCAGAGAAGTACAACCTAAAGATGAGAAATGAGAATTTATTGTGGCAAGAGACATGAAGGGACTAGAGCTGGGCTGATGTGATGGGGGTTGGTTTGTGGGAGTGTTACAGGTATGACAAGTGGAAGAAAGATGAGAAAATGTAGAGTCTATTCTAGTTAAAGCAGTGAGCAGATGATAAAGAAAATGATGGGTTTGTGGGGAAAGGAAAGGATGAATTTTGTTGCAAATAATATGAAGAGAAATTTAACAAGAGCCTGGAAAGAGACAGAGAGAGGGTATTATTGAAGTCCTGGATATGGCAGTTGGAGAAATTGTTGTCAGCAATTGGGTCTGGATAAAGTTTACACAGAAATATGAAGATCCTGTGTTTTATTTATCGCTATGCTGATGTTAGGTCATCAGTGCATCTGCCGTTTATGAAGTATTGTATACAGGTCGTCATATACCAAGGAAGAGATACTGTTTGAAAGTAAGAAATAAACAGCCATGCTTGTCATCAGTCGTATGGAAGCAAAGCATGGGAGGAACGGTGCATCTTCCCAAGGACAGTGCAAGACCAGTGATAATGAATAGAAATGCTGAGAGGACAGTCAAGAGTGTAAGAAGAGTGGAATAAGGGAAGACCTTCAAAATTTTGTACGTCCAAACTTGTGACGCTTTTTGGAAACCCTCTGAGAGCTGCTGCGGCCGTGCTCACTTTAACAGCCTGCTAACGAAGCGGAGAGCCTGCTTACCTCGCTGCTGTTCCTTTCAGACATACCAACTCCTTCCCTATGCCTGCTATTTCAGAAATACTTTTTTCATTTGTATTTCAGCTCCAATTAAGAAATTGTTAAAGCTACTAAGAAATGCTGTTCACATTAAACAAATACTGAACTGAACAAGTTGATGAAGGACATTCCAGTGGGTGATGCTCTGCCTCTGTATATGATAGAGAACAAGTAATACAGCTGAGCACAAAGTTTCTTGCAGTTTTAAAGTAATCCAAGCAGTTTCACAGTTGAATTGTTTTTCGGTTGCATAAATAGACTAAATCTGGGCTCATTTTGGCTGTATCTTTGTTTATTCCAGCCAGCCCGTGTGAAGGCTGCATGTAAGTTGTGCCCTTAAAGCTTGAAACATTTGGTCTAGGAGCATGCAAAAATGCTGAAGCACAGACTTAAAAAGAAATCCCTCAGGATCGAATGGAGAAATAAGTATCCAGTGCTCTTCAGTCAGATTTAACTCCAGATACTTGTATGTTTTTTTTTTTTTACAGGATGGAAGTCATAGTGATTCAAAATATCACTAAATCTTTGTGCTTTGCAATGTTCTAAAAAAATCAAAGCCATTAGCCTAATTTAAGATATTTGGCACACACAGGCAGCAAAGTAGATACCAAACTTGACAGAGATATGGTGCAATATAAACATGGTTCAAATGTTTGAGGCCAAGGGCCCTCCACTATCACTTTCCATATACACTAAATTTGTTGTTACTGTTTCATGCTTTGTGGGGGTGATACGTGGAGGGATGAAAGAGAGAGGAGTGAGGCTTGTTATGGCAAGAGGAAAAGCAACAACAGAAATCCACTTTTAAGCTGTGCTTTTGCTGATCCTGTAGTTTTCAGTTTTTGCTAAAGGCAAACTGGTAATACTGTAAAGGAAGGTACTTGCATGCAAGAAGTGCTCTGACACTGAGCATTCTTGAGTGATTTTTCTCACCAGCTTATCAAGTGCTTTCTGTACAAAATTGCCAATGTGTCTGAGTTGTTATGCGTGTTTCAAGAAATACCTTGTGCCAGTTGCAATTAAATGCAGGAGGTTACTATGAATAATACGGGTTGAAGGTGTGGTTTTTATTTTTTTTTTGAGCAATGTATTGGCTGTAAAAATCATGTTTCTATCATTTGCATAACTTGCAAATGAGAAATTATCACCTACTGCTGTTATATGCTATTAAACATTGTGTACTATTTAAAAAATATCCTTTAAAATAAATAAATTTAAAAAATCCTCTAAAATAAAAAAAGTAGTCCATGATTGCCACTTCTTCATTGATGATTCTGTGAAATAATAGGTATTTAACATGTCCCCTTTGTTTTGGCAAACCATTATATTTGGTTACAGACTTTATTTATTGTAACACAAGAAAATGTTTTCTGTTTAAACTTACTAAACCGACATTTTATAAACAAGGCACCGACTGGCTCCTTTTCTCCTCCATGGGAATAATTCAGTTTTAGTCAAAAGATGGAGGCAATCCAGAATGAAGAAGGGCAGATGGATTTACTTTTACCCAATACATATTCTAAAGTTTTTAGAAGTGCTGGCTTCTAGTAAAATGGATTTGACCACTCCTCCCTTTTCTTTTTAGATAATTAAAGTTTTGTTGTGTGCTTTCATGTGATTCTTAGTATTAACATTCTACAGGGACTGCTGGGACAGGGGAGCTTACCTGTTCTGTTAGCATATTAGCTGAGATAGGAATACCTGGATTTTTTTTTTTTTTTTTTTTAGTTTTTTAACATTTCAAAAGTAATCTCTACAACTGAAAGTGCATCAGGTAAAGGCTTAAGACGCTTGTCTCCCAGGATGCTAGCTGTCCTTCTGCCACCAGCTCTTCCTTGCTTTGTCACCATTAGCTGCGCCCCTCTTCTGGGGTGTCGGTGGCTTTGGTTACAGCAGCAGCTGGCAGGGACCATGTATATTTATTCTCTAATGGTGTCCAGGGTAGATACCCCTTTTATTCCTTGCGTTGTCAGTTTTTGAGTCTATAGTGAGTCAGTTGAAGTAAAACCATTGCTTAGCTCCTTCTGGCAGGATAGCTTTGTTCTTATAGGATTCTTATAGAATAGTAAGTTGTCTTATTTTCTCTGTTTTGTAAGTTGTTGTTAGAACAGCACAAGTACTTGAATATTTGGTTTAGATTGGATATTAGGAAAAATTCCTTCCCAGAAAGGGTGCTCAGGCACTGGAACAGGCTGCCCAGGGAAGTGATTGAGTCCCCATCCCTGGAAGTATTTAACGGGTAGACGTGGCACTTAGGGACATGGTTTAGTGGTGGACTTGGCAGTGCTGGGTTAACGGTTGGACTCAATGACCGTAAGGGTCTTTTCCAACCTAAATGATTCTATGATTCTGTGATATTCTGCTTCTGACCTGCTGGTTAACTTAGAGGACAATGTTCCTGTTTGAAAGCTCCCAGGGAAGCTCTCATGTTTTCCTCATTGAAAACCACGCTGAGCTAGAATGCAGGATCGTAAAGTAATTCCTGCCTCGTGGAGGTCAAAGCCCAATGTTGGGACAGCGTTCTGAAGCGATGTACCGACCTCCCTAGGGAAGCATCTGTCATTGCTGCCTGGGTAAGGGAGGAGGAAAAAGGACAGAATTTGGTACTGTCTAGAAAGACGTCTCAAGTACTCACTTATGGCAAAATTTCTGCTGTCACATGGACAAACTGCCTTAGGTGATGACTTGCTGCTGGCTGTAGTTGATAATTTTTGAACTTCTGTCACCAGTTAAGCCTTTAATTTTAGTGCTAACAAGAAACTAGTCTTGTCTGGTATCAATTTAGACATCGATATCATCTCACTAATGTTTTCCCTGAGGCTGCAGTTCTAATATATGTTTCCTCCTTAACACATCTCAAGTCTGAAGCTCAGCTGAGAGTCCTGAATCCCCACCTCTAATAGTGGCATTTTTGCTACTATTTTGGCCCACATTGTAATGTGGGATTTTGTGAAGAGTTGTTTGCTTCTGCTTGTATCAGGTCATTTTCTGCGGTTTTGTCATCTGGATTTAGGAGGAGAGCCTCTTCCATAGCTTCTGCTTCTTTACTGCCTGGAAAAATGAGGTAGAAAACAAAGAACTCGCATCTTTTCCATTTCATAGAAGGCATACTCAGATGGAGCTCATCCAACATTTGTTGTATGGCCTTCATCATTTACTCTGTCTTACGATTTAAAGCCAGGCAGAGTCAGCCCCTCGTTCTCAGAATGACACTTGGGGTATGGGTGGTGTCGTAGCATGGACGTCAGGCATCACAAATGCACTTTTTGACAGTGACAGAGGACTTGAATGTAACCTGGTTTACCAAACTGAGGAAAAAGAACCAAGACTGATGGATTTTTATCCTTTAGATTTTAAAGAGCAAATCTCAAAGAAGAAAGCTAATCACATGTTAGTTTAGACTTGCAGACAGTGTGCTTGAGTAAGAAATGTGGGGATTTTTTTTGTATAATTTCAATAGGTAATCTTTAATACTCTAAATGGTAATGAATTATAGCATTCTCAGGCACTAATGGCACTTAGATTATTTTGCAAAATAAAGCCTCAAAATATGAAGTTGTCTTTCAGAAACATCTTGAAGGAAAAAATCATAATGAAACAAGAAGGCTTACAGATTCAAAGATCTGCAAAACTAGAATATACTCGTTACTCATTCTGGTCCCTTTTTCCTTTAGTTTGGACTCTGACAGGTAGAATCAATAATTGAGAATTAGCTTTTATTAATTTCAAGCTCTTCTAATGCTTCTTATTTGCTGTAATGCCTAGGTATGTATATGCTTGTGTTTGAAGAAATAATTAAAAAACTCCAGCTTAGAAATAATTAAAACTAACTAAACCCAGTTTTGAATAAGAACATGGAAAAGAAAGCTTGTTTTCTCGTCTCAGAAGACTTGCAACTGTTCTTAACCTTGTCGTACTTCTGCTTTTGTCTCATTCTCTCAGCATCCCCAGGGTACAGAACAGCGCAGGAAGATGCTGCTAATACCATGTGCCAGGTGTATACTGCACTGGGAATGTAAAGGAAGTGTAAATGTAGTAGTAGCAAAAAGCCAAAATGGTTTCTGTTAAGATGTTCATAAAGCTAACGTAGACTAATTGAAAAGGAGCAAATTTTTCTGAGTAGTTTGGAGGAATGTTGAAGATATTCAACAGAAATGGGTGCTTTTTAATGCCTGACAGTAATGTTCAGATCTATTCCAAAGGCACTGAAGCAGAAGAAAAATTTTACCCTTTCACGGAATCATTGAGTTTATTGTGGTGACTGTGCAGGGAAGTGTATTGTATGATCAACATTTCCAGACTCCTTGCTTAGAAATTAAATGCAGATGTTTTCAAATAATCAAAGACTTGGGCATGTTTTGTTCTAGTCGATAAATGCTCGAGACACTTTCCAAAAATTTTATTTTGGAATTCAGAATTAGATGCCATAAATGGGTAAGCTATATACTTTACACATATCATGTTCTGTGGGATAGGCAGTTTGGCAACTGAAACAGGCAATATTGAAATAAATTGCTACTTTTAAATATAAACATTACATAAAACTCAGGAGGGAAATAAGCTGAAGTCTTACTTTCTTTTAAATAGAGCATAATGTAGACTAATTTGATTAACAGAATACTTTACATAATCAAATTATGGATAATTCATGGCACTCCGTGATGATTTTAAAAGGTCGAAACTTAAGGTCATTGTCACTACCCCCACCCTAAATCTTTAAAAGGCAGGTTTTAAAATTAGGAGTCATGTGAACTTAAACATTGCTGATGTCTTCACTTTTAAGTAATACAGTAATAAAGTTAGATCCTGGCAGCTGGCGTTCTTGAGGATTGACATGGCTAATTGGCTTTGGCATCTTAGCCTCAGGAAACCTCATCCATCACTACAGAGCAGGACATTTGGCAAGAGTCAGAGAAAACATTTAATACTTTGTGTCTTGCTTTCTATGCAAAGCTGCTTTGCATTTTTGAACTTCCCAGTGTATCTCGTTAGAAGCTCGATGTAATACTTATTTTTATGCTCCTTTAACATGATCTTTTACAGTGAATAACTACTTGTTGACTTTCTAGAATTAGCAAAAATGTCAATATTGCAAATCAATTTTGAAATTTACCTCTCGGATGAAGCTTATAGCTTATGCAGAATTTCATATCAGAAATATGCTAAGTGCTGAAGAAAGCTAGTTGAATTTTGTAGTTAACTCTTTGATAGTTAGTAATTGAGATGAAAATAATGCTTCAGATTCTGAAGAGCTCTCAGACACCCATCTCTAGTGCATATAGCATTTCTGATTGTGAGAATTGCTGTGGGCAATGATTTGATAGATGAAAAAAGAGGGGTCAAGAGTGAGTTCAAGACTTCCCAGTTGGTGAAATCCTAGAACTGTTTCAGGAAAGTTGAAGTTTTCCTGGTGGAAGGAAAGGGTTTCAGAGGTCTTCTGGGGGAGGCTTGTGAGGGCACGAGTCTCCTGCTCTTCCTGTTTGACAGCAATCTCAGCAGTCCTCTTCCCTTCTCTCAGATTTTTACATTGTCAGGCAGTCACATTTTCCTCCTCAAACCTTCCAGAAATGCAGGTGTTATCCTCCTCTCTCAGCAGCAGTCCCTGTTAATCTGGCAGTTCCTAGTGCCCTCTCGAGCTTCTGAGGTTGTGAGATTTGGGAAGAAGGGGAGATGGGTCTGTTCTGGGAGAAATGGGGGGAAAACACAGTCTGAGGGCTGAGGAAGTTGAGGTGGGACCTTAAACAAAAGTAATCCTTTATGTGATAATGTAGGTGTAGAAATGGAAACTTCTTTGGAAAGGAGGGATTTTTTCCATTTCCAGCAATATTTGCCATTTGCATCTTCACCTCTGCTTCAGAGCAACGCTCAGGGTCTGGGTGCTGCTGGCAGGAGGGAAATGCCCCGGGTGTTCAGCGAAGCAGGTGAAATGCTGCTGCAGGCTCGTTGCTCCTTCCCTCGCCCCAAACCCTGAAGTACTCTGTTGAAGCTTGAAAATCAGAGTGGATGTCCTGCTGGCCGTGGGGGTGGTGCATAACAAGACAGTATTTGAAGCAGTGGGCTATTAATGTATCTGCTTTATCAGCTGGTGAGCTGAGGTGTAAAGAATGAAGGAGAGGTGTTCTTGAGCTGGGTTCTCTGCAAACTCTTGATGCTTTGGGCAACAGTTGTAACGACCTGTTGTTGGATACCAGATTTACCAGGATCACACACAATTTATTCAGCTTGCTCTTGTTGGAGCACAAAGGAATTGGGCAAAGGCATTTGTGCATAGCCAAAGATACAGAGGTCGGTGCATCAGCAGAACTGCTAACTGAGTGCGTTGGCTAAAATGTATAAATTTTCACTTCAACTATGTCTCTGTACTGCCTTTTAACAAAACTGGGAAATTTTAATGTATAGAATTTTGGAGTCTTGATTTTTTTTAGGTTTTGGCAGTCCTACTTAAAATCTTCTGGCTATTGTGTTGGTGATAGTTGTTGTCAAGCTGTTTCTTTATAGTTTCTGGGATTGATAAAGTATTATGAAAACTAGCCTTGCAGTACCGATTTCATTTTATAGAAGAAGAAAGTTTCAATTCTGTGTTCAAAATACGCAGAATGAAAGCATTTCTAAGAAGAATACAGTTTACAGAGTGCAAGTTCATCCTGCTGGTTTGTGATTTTTTTTTTTTCTTTTTTTTTAACACAATGTTAATCTTAGCATAGAACTGGCTGGTGGAATGACCGTGCATTGTTTCTGATTAATTCTATATTACATGTAATTATTATTTTCTGTGCTCCAAATGTTTCAGTTGAAATTAAATCCTTCATGCTTTTAATTACCTATATCCACTCCTAGTATATTGGTGCCAGTTCTAGTCTGATACTGTTCCTGACGTCATTTATAGGATAATGATAATTAAACAGAGCAGCAGTTTCAGCCCAGAAATCATTTTGCTCCTTTTAAAACTCTAAGCTGTCAAAATAAAAGTCAATGGTGTGTTTGCAATGCTTAAATACTAGTACCACAGAAAGTTTTGGTCTAAAAAAATTTGCTCTGAAAGGTATAAATGTCTTTTTCCATACAAAAATGAGTTGTTTTGGGAAACAACTTCTCCTTTTTCATACTTTCTGCGCTGGAAAACAAAAACTATACCTTTGCACATACAGTCTGAAGTAATCATGGTTTTTATATTTTCACTTCTACATTTTGAAGAAGTATTTTCTGTGTTAAAATGTGTGTCTCATGGGTACGTATAAAAGTGATTTCGAAAGTTTTATTGTAAATAAGTAAATATTTTTACTTATGTTTGTAATCAGATATAATGGATGTGCCCGTGTATAGCCATAACCTTGTGTAAACTGGCAGATGTTAACACGTGGCTCTTTAAGTTCTTTACATGATGCTGTTACAGGATACGCAGATTTTTAAACAGTGCTGAGACTAAGATTTTTAATTGTGTAAACAGTCACTGGTTTGGCATTCAGGGGGAGGTGGTTCATTTGAAATCTTGTCTCTGTGATATGCTCCTTATGCCTCTAATAAGGTTGGAAAAGCGGAGGAGGACAACTTCTAGCACAGCTTGTAAATGTCAGTCTGGATGGAAGACAGGTCGGCTTGGAAACGATATTGGTGTTGGAAAAGTGAAAGGAAAAAATCCTTTCTCAAAGCTGAGCTCTTACGAGGAAAAATTGTTTTAGAAAATGTAGAATTCTGATTGTTTCTGGTAAAGCAGCAGGGAGTATTTCTGAAGTATCAAACTACAACTAGTAAACGTGGGGAAAGTTGAAGACAGAATAAGATTTATTTTAGCTATGTCTAAAGCTGACTCGTTTTCCTAAGGCAGTTTTTTATGTTGGTTTGAGCCTTGTCCACATGTGAAACTTTGCAATTAATGTCCTGTCTTTAAGACTATTCCTTCTTTAGAAGACGAACTGACTTTAATAGCATTTTTACAGGCAAATCCAGAGATGAGTGTGGAAGCAGGCTCTTTTCTGAATCTCCTTCTCTATTTTTTTCTACCCTTTCCACACTATAAAGCAATGATCAGCAAATCAGACTTATTAGTCACTATGGAAATTTCAATGGTGCACCCGTTATTGTATATTACTACAATATTCTGTTAAATCGGGTTATTTCAGAGGAGCTGCATTGTTTGAGGTTGGTCTTATGTGGTCACTTCCACACAAATCTTTAATGTTTGTGCAAAGTCAGTTGTGTGATTCTTTGAGGAGTTTCTTTATGGTGCAGTAATCTTCCTCCATCTGCTCAGAAGCAACGGAGTGCTTCGGTAGCTGCTGCTTTTCTCACGTCTTGAGGATTGCAGGAGATTTTTGTGGACTTGGTTAAAATAAGTCTGGAAATGGAAATCCCATGTTCAATATTTCCAGGGAGAAGAATGATCTGAAGTGGGAATCAGGAAGAGGGGCTGAATGATATCTATTTAAAAACATATGTTTCTTGACTTTAATACCTGTTTTATGTTGACAGAACATGTTTTGTCAATGAATTGGCACATATGCCATGTTTCTGAATTTTGTTAAGGATATCCACCATAGCTTGGGTTACAAAAAGTATGAGCACTGATTTCAGTAAGATGTGTTAGATTGACTTTCCATGAATTTTAAATAACTTCATTAAAAATGTCCTGAATTTGTTTAACTGTCCTCCAGTATCCAACTTAATAAATTGTCACCTTTGAATATTTTAAAATGTTAATGATTATATTCTTTTTCAATTGCAAATCTTTTCACCTTGAAAATTTATGCTTTCATTTATATAAAATCATTTGTGTCCGTAACATTGGGTAAAGTAACTGGTGGCTTCAGTCTCTTTCATCCAAATTTGCTGGTACAATTCCTTTGGCAAAATTCTATTTGCAGCATTTCATTTACACAATTTTATGTGTTGTTTTGCAGATCGGTATGTTGATTAAAAGGTCTCTAAATATCAGTCATGGTGCAAAAATTTTCAAAGAATGTTTGTACAGTTGCATTGGAAATATACACTTCTTGTATGTGTAAGCTCATGCCCCACTAGCTGCTTACAAATACTTTATAAACAATTGTATTTGCTTTGCATATTTGAAAATTTCAAATATTTTAGATGTTTATATAGGAATTTTTTTTTGTTTAAGAAGAACAAAACCCCTTCCCGGCTTCCTGACACATGCACATGCACACACATGCTGTCTTTGTCTCTATTTTTCTCTCTCTTTCTGTCTTTAAAGATCTTATTTATTAGCCAGCAGGAGCTTTACAAACTATGGTCATTCTCCCATATCAAAATATGCAGTTGTCTTTGGTGACAACAGTTCTTTTAACACACTGAAATTCTATGCTGTCCAAGAAGTGACTTCTTGAATAACCCTTTTGCTTTACATTTAAACCTTGATGTTCACCATGTCTCTTATTCTTAGCCTAATTAAGACTGCTGGGAACTGAACCAGGTTCAGTTAAGCTGTGCAAACGGGCCCCTTGAGTCCTGAGCCACGACTCTGGCGCACGATATCCACCATTTTGTGTTGAAATGGAGACACTGAACTTGAATATGGGCATTGTTTGCTAATGCTTGCAAATCATGGTAAGTTAGTGGCCTTAGGCAAAGCGAGAGGTAATGGGAATTCAGTGATGTAAATAACCTTGCTGGAGAACTGCGCCATGGTCATAAATAACCAAGCTCTCAGACACCTCCCCCCTGCCTTCCCAAAAGAAAATCTATATAGGATTTTTACTGAATTGCATGACTGCCTGCTTATACTCCGTTTATAAATCCGAGTATACCAAAGGTTGAAGATATTTCTATTTTGATAAATTTTGGAATAAGACCTCTCACTGGTATGTTAAAATAAGTCTTACTAATGGGCAAAAATCTGTCATTTTTTACTCTGAATTCTATCCAATGTGTAATATAGGTTGTATATTGTACATGTGGAGACTCAAAGCGTGTGTGTCAAACTAGTAAGATTATTTTTGGAACTTTACTGAATGGAGTTCCTGCAATCTGTAATTTGAGCAGCAATTTAAGACAGTGTCAGACTGATTTGTGTTAGGCAGTATCCTCTCATGCGTAAGGGGGGTTGGAAGGAAGCCTCAAACACAGGTCTGGGGGGTGGAAAACCTTCAACCTGTGCAGTGAAAGTTTTCCAAAATAGCTGTGAACTGAAAACAGACAGGTGTTATGAGCAGTATTAGGAAACTATAGCTACAGGAATTTTGCCACTGAGTTAAGAAGAAAGGCCAGCATAACAGTCTGTTGGTGAGCATCATGACCTTTAGCAAAAGTAAATGATGAATTACTTGAGAT
This sequence comes from Platalea leucorodia, assembly GCF_965183815.1. Lineage (NCBI taxonomy): Eukaryota > Metazoa > Chordata > Aves > Pelecaniformes > Threskiornithidae > Platalea > Platalea leucorodia. Next base: position 8,843,605 of record NC_138824.1, read on the forward strand.
TTACTGAAGTCATTAGATCAAAGGAACCGTTAGGCACTAAAATGAAGAAAATGAGTCAGTGTTTTGCAGTACTCTTAAGAATCAAAAACTGTTGTTTATGTTCATTTTTGCATTTTTAACATAATTTTTTCAGTTTGTGGGTCATCTTGAATGCAAAATCATCATCAGTCTGTAGACGTGAGTCCCATACTGTGGGCATATCTAAATTCAGCCATAGGACTGTGTATCTTTTTTGGGCCATAGTGTAGACATGGCTGTTGTCGCTCCCTTCAACCTGCCAAGTCTACTTGACTGGCCTCAACACACCGCATTAAACATTTGTGAAAATAATAATTCTACACTGATCTGTGGTTAGTAGTGTTTTGTATTTAGTTGCATACTATTTATCTTCCAGCAGTGTTCAAAACACCGCTTTAAATTTTGACTTGTAATTTTAAATGCAGAGAATTCATTAATCTGTTACGTCACTGATATTTATGTGATGATTAGAAAAATAAGAGAAATCTTTTAAAACAGTAAGTCTCTGTGGTTAGAGATCTTTGTTAATGAAAACAACTTTGCAAAGTGCATTTATGTTAAACTTTAATGGGTTAACATCATGATGAACAAGAAAAGTGTTTATGTTGCTTGCTTTTTAAGGAAAATGGGTGGGAAGAAATGGAGCAAGAGTTTACAGGTAGCTTGAACAGGTGATTTGGAGAAAAATACTTCAGAGGTTTGGTAATAGTGCTAATACTAGATTTTGAAGACAAAAACCCATAGGGAGCTCCTGGAAATTTTTTTAGTAATCACTTAATATCTACTAGATTGATAAAATTAATAATAGCAAGAACTCTGACAGCCTCTATGACATCTTTTCTCTCCTGAAATATTTTTAGACTGGCAGTTGAGATTATATTGACAAATGTTTGGGTAAGCTCATGTGATGATCCTTGAGGACCATCTTCAAGTCTTAAATAGCAGCTTTATTGTGTAGAACCACGCATGACTCCCAGAAAGATGCAGCTTGGTGCAAATGTTAGTCCGAGATTGTGGGCACTGCTGGAAGCGGTAAGATTACAGGTACCGTCGGTGCACCGTTGTTCTGTACAAGCTGTCACCAAGCAAAGCTGGCAGTCGCCTCTCCCCCCGCTTTTGTTGTTGGATTTGTAAGCAATGGAGTGGTTGATAGAGGAGCAAAAATGAACAGAAAGGGACTTAGGAATTTTCCAATGTATTGTGATGACCGAGGAAGAAAATGGAAGGTCAGAATAAGGAAAAAGGGTGAAGTATATTGTACTTTGTGTGCTTATCTCAAAAACCTGTGGTTTTTTTTCCCCAAAACTTGTTTTTTTAATTTAAAAACGGTATTTAGGAATTTCAAGTATGGATAGATTTTCCTTTTATATAGTAATATGAAAAGCTTAAAGACTTGTAAGGTGTGATAGCTGAAGAAAACTGTCTGAAAATAGTTTGCTCTGAAGAAAGGGAATGATTGTTCACAAACAGAATACCAAGACTGGTTGGTTAAGAATTGATAAAATATTGCTGTTCTGCAGGTAAAAAACAAACCCACAAAAGTTGTGTATACATCTTTATGCTGAACTTAGAAGCACAGAATCTGATTTAGTTTTTTGCCTCTTCATATTGCTGTTTTCATGGAACCATGTTCGCCAGCTGCGTTTTTAGTTCTTTGAATTCAGCCACAGAATTTCAGGTTGGTACTGCAAAAATGAGGATCACACAGTTATGGCATAGCAGTAGGTAATGGGGAAGAGTACTGACTGTCGTCGTCATAAATGCTCTGGAAAAGAGGAGACTGAGAAGAGAAAGTTTTACTATTTACAGTTTGTGGAAATAAGAGGTGGTTCTGGAGACTTGCAGAAGACTCTCCTGATACTTTGCTGCTGACGAAGTGGCAGTAACGCAGTGCATGTGAGGAGAAAAATCCCTTTTTATATACACAGCATTGGACTCCAAATTGTTATACGGAGGGATAGGAAGTTGGAATTATGAGGAAAATGTCAGTTCAACACTTTGTAGCTATTAAACACCCCCTACTCCCCTCAATATTAAGGATGATTGGGAAAGGAATAGAGGATAAAACAGAAAAATCGTTATCACACCACTGTATAAATCATGGGTGTGCTGACAGGTTTACTACTGTCTGCAGTTCTGGTCCTCTTTAAAGTGTAACAGAAGTAGAGAAAGTACCTCATGGAAAAATAAAGATGCAAAGGTGTTGAAGAATATGTGTAGGTGGAGGAGCTAAACTAAGTAAACCTAGCCTGGGGGAGGATGACTAAGGAGGAATAGGAGACAAGTATGTAAAATTGTGTTTGCATGGAGAGGGGGAATAGTGATGAACTATTTACTGGTAATACAAGAATGAAGGGATGCCAAAGAAAATTGTTAGCTGTTCAAAACAAACTGATGCACATACATACAAAGCTACACTGAGGAATTAATTGACGTAGGATGTTGTGGATGCCGAAAGCTTTCTTGTGGGCAACAAGAGAAATCATGGGAGAAAGCAATTCATTAGGGCAATAAAACGTGAAGATCCTGTATCTTGTTCTGGCAGCTCTGCCCTATAGTTTGCTGAAGTGTGTAGCGAGGAGGGTATTTTTCAGGCATTTGTCAGTGCTGGTTGTTAGAAGCAAAGTATTGAGCGAGGTGGGCCGTGGACCTGTTCTGGTATGCCCGGTTTTGTGCTCTTGGGTTTAATACAGATATTGCTTCTTCTGCTTCTGGAGGGCGAGTTCAAAGACTTCATACATCTGCATCTGGAGAGGTGAGTCTCGTACCTTGGGCCAGTTCAGCTCCTGCAGCAGGAAGGCGTTTTGGGGTGTCTGTAAGCTGAGAAACGATTCCAGCAGTTTGCTGGTTGACCCGCCGGAGCCCGGGCAGGCCGCTGGAGAGCTTGCTGAAGCATATTGCTCCGCTTCCCACTGCGTCTTGGTCTGTAGCCTCTTACCTGTGTATTTGTTTTTCATTATCCGAGCTGTCCATGCAATAATTTATCGAACATATATAAGCAGGATTTTCTCTGTGCTTAATTCTTTTTCCCTTATGTAAAACAACCAAGCATCTTGTGGTGAGCAGTAAGAGAAAACGCAGGGAAGCCACATGGCATTTGGCGCTTTGGAGCGTGTTTGGTGGCTTCTCTGGGCACACAGTGCGTGCTTGTTGTTAGCACCGAGTTACGTACAGATGGTGCGTGGCTAGGAGGGATGTAGCTTACTTTACTAAATCCTTTGTTAGTGTATACAGATGTCAACATGGGGATTTGTATATAGATAGCGGAAAGTGCTCTCTTCAGCTGAGGTTATTTGTCTCTGACAGATTTGGAAGTCTCTGTTCCAGTGGATGGAGATGGGGGAGCTTTTTAGCAAAGTGATGAGTAAGACCTTTGTAACACTGATAGTGTAGTTTTGCTTTGCCTTGTTTTCAGACAAAGCAGATCTCTTCCCCTTCCCTCCTCACTAGTTTAAAAGCAGTTGGTCTGGTTAATTGTCATAGAAAAAATAGGCAGAAATAATAACTTTTTAAAAGAAATATGAAGAAATACTGGAAGAACCGTAAATGCCATTAGCAGTTCTGCCTGTAACTCCTGTTTATCCTCGGTTATCTAGTTAGAAGTAAATCTTCTGGAGAGGTAGTTCTTTTTCCAGGCTGGACGGAGGGAAAGGACGATGGCTTCATGACGCAGAAAGGAGGAGAGAGCTTATTTTTAAAGTGCTTTTGAGTCTCGGCAATTTCCTCAGCGTACTTTTAAGTGGGAAGATAAATACGCTGTATATAGAATCTGTGATGTAAATATCTGAAAGCGTAGAGCGTTACTTAGTCATAATAACGTGTGTTTCCTAAGTAATTATAACAGGAAATGAAATCATTTGGGCAATTACGAATGTTACATCATTCAAGAGGTTAAATGGTATTTTTGCTGGAGACTTTTAATTAAAATAGATTACATTAATATTTCCCTGAAGTAATAGATATGTCCTCCCATTACATATCTAATTATTTCAGTAATAGTTTTAAAAATTTCCCTAACTTAAATTGAGAATGGTCAGAATGTTAGGTTTATAAACTTCACTGTATAAGAAGTTAGAAATAAGGGAGTTCTTTTGATTTTGATGGGTTTGAGCATCTTTTCCATATGGATTCAATTCACATTTTAATCGGAATGTGGAAGTCATTACTCTGACATCTGAAACTGAGGTAGCAATAAAAAAAATTATCACAAACAAGACAGCAGACACAAATTATTTTGTGTTTATTACTGGGTGGCCCTTTTGAAACTTTCCCAAAGTTAATTGATTCCAGATATTTGAGAATTGAAATTCTATTATGACAAATTTATTTCTGGTCATATTTAACTTGAATCTCCTCAGTAAGGCTGGCTTAAACAAACAGAAGAATTGTCAACCCACTCATGTCTGCCTCCAGTTTTTGTTGTAGTAGCTTTAATCCTAGTGATTTGGTTTAATAAAGACCACTGAGAAAACAAACACTGGTAGTGACTGCTCTGCTCTTGTAAATTTTTTTATCAGATCTCTAAGGTTTTACTGTGGCGTAAGTGCTGCTGTGTTAGCTTAAATCGTTCACAAAGATGTCGTGTCGGATTAAATGCCTGTGTAGAGTTTATATATGCCTGTGAACAACATTTCCTGCGGGATGTGATGGGAATGTGTGTGTGCGAGGCGGCGGACGTGCGGACCTGTCCCTGCCGTCATGGCGAGCGGGTGACCAGGGCAGGCTAAAACGCAAAACCTGGAGTTTCGTCCTCTACTTCCAAAGCGGCAGATAGCTGTCTTACGCAGGACGGTCTGTCTGAGTTGTTTTGTGGCTGTAGGCGTTCAGCGAGATCTCGGATGTGGGTTAGGGATGGGTTATTTGTGTTGCTCACCTTAGGTTACGCGTGCTGGGAGCCCCAGGGGCTTTGTATGAGGGAGGCAGGCGAGTCCAGGGCAGGGTGCACTGCACCTCGAGTTCTTCTTCTTATGAACTAGTGTGATTTAGGTTGGATATTAGGAAAAACTTCTTCACCGAAAGGGCAGTCATGCACTGGCACAGGCTGCCCAGGGAAGTGGTGGAGTCCCCATCCCTGGAGGTATTTAAAAGATGGGTAGACGTGGTGCTCGAGGACATGGTTTAGTGGTGGACTTGGCAGTGCTGGGTTAACGGTTGGACTCGATGATCTTACGGGTCTTTTCCAACCTTAACGATTCTATGATTCTATGATGTATTTTCTGTAGATAGTATAGAAGATTTTAAAATATTTGCAAAGGAGAGATAAGTATGGCTAAATAGCATTGTCATATGTCATATATTTTCTTATACTGTTGTCTAGTCTACTGCTATTGCTATATTTATTGAATATTTATTCCATATATTCATTGAATATTCATATGCCACTATTGTATAACAATAGCTTCATTTTTCGCTTTTAAACCTAAACTTAGGCATGAAAAAGGTTATAAAATGGAAGTTACCTTAATATTTCCCTAACCTGTCTATCAGTATGTACCTCAAACCTTTTCTGTTCCTGTAAGAAACAAGCCCTTTTTCAAATTTCCTGAACTTTTATTATGGGTGTCAAGTTTTAGTCTTTAAAGACTTTTAACATCTAGAGTTAGAAATAGCTAAAGCTGTTTCTAACAAGTAAATTAAGTAATGAAAGTCTTGCAATGGTAAAGTCAAAAGTGGAAACTGCTAAGAATTAATTAAGTTTCTCTTAATGAAAGGATCTAATTTGTAGCTTGGTGTGCCAGATCCTCGAAAGACAGTCTTTTTCCTGTCAAAGCTTGTGTATTATCAGCTGTGACACACTGGTAATAAGATACACACACAAACCCCACACATTTATGTGTATATATAAACTTTAAAAACACACCTGGTGAAAGGGAAGAGAAAGGCTTTGTCTGTCTATATGTTTTCCAGAATTAGCAGTAAGTAAAAACATTACAGGAAATGTTAGATTTGTGTAGGCATGGCTTTAATTAATACAAGTCTATGTTCTGTAAGTGTTGTGTTTGTAAAATTTATGAAAGAGCACTAAACTGCATTAAGGTAATTTATGGACCAAATAAATGTCAGTTGCTACGGTAAACTAGTGTAGGAAACAGCGTAACTAGGATAAAAAAGTGAAGAACTAGAGTAAATTGTAACTGTTGTAAGAACAGGGATACAATTGTTTCTTTATATCCACCCAAGCAAGTATAAGTTCGTTTACAATATATTTATTAACAGTCTCAGGCTAATAAAACAACACTTACAACGCAATTTTGGACACTTTCCAGCTCTCTGTTTTGTGTAGCGACAAGTTGGGCCAGTGATCTTTTTCTTTAATAAGAAAAAAAAAAAGTAATCTGTATTCCTGGCTCCTTTATAAGGTTGTTAAATTTGCTGTTTGGCATTTCAGAGCAGTGTTTTGCATTGTGCTCAATTAGTGCAGACGAAGCAATCGAAGCACCGGTTTCAGAAAAGTACCTAATTACTATAAAACACTGAGAGATCCATTCATTCTCCCTTTCTGGCTCCGTGGGTGCCAGCCACAGAGACTCCAGCAGCTTCTGAAGCCTAATCCCAGTTCACGTCTCCACGTTTCTGTGGCACTTGCATTTTGGAAGCCGTAATGTGGTCTGGCTGTTTATGATCATGTGTTGCTATGCCCACCATCTGTAGCATATTGTGGAAGGGAAAGCTTGGTGCATAGGAAGAAATTGAGAAAGACGCTCTGTGGTAGGAGTCAGAATAATTAAAAATAAAGCATAAAATACCACCTCCTTTTTCTAGGCGGGGAAGAAGGGCTGAAGGGTCTTTTTCGGGCTCAGTGAAAATGGATCAATTTTGGAATAGGATTTACTTGCAGCTTCTAGTAGCCATTATAATTTGATGGCTGGTTTGATGACTGACCTCTTCCAGCTTGATGACAAGCCTTTCCCAGTAGCCTTTTTTGGAGACTTCTGGTTGATAACTTATTTTTTAAACAGCTACCAGGCCTTTAAACTAAGACTTAACACAGATGAGCGTCTGCTGCTTCCTTTGGCAAGATCTGTGTTCGAAACAACAAAAACACACCTCACTACTCTAGTTGAAGCTGTTTTATCTGGAGGTTTTTGTAAAACGCTAATTCAGCTGTCCCTCTTTTTACTGGGTGAAGATGACTGCTGTCAAGTTCTTCCATATAGATACCTGTGTTAATGTAAAGCGTGTAACACAGCTACATCTGGGGAGCATCTTACCGTGGACAAGTCATGCTAACAATTTTTGTGATGTTTTGATTATGCAACACCTTTAAATGCTAACAAAACTCATTAGTTTTAGCAGCTTCAGCACCATTCCTTCAGCTGTGTTATGAAAGCTTTCTAAAGCGTGAGCCCAAACGAGACATTATAACAGTCTGATTTATGAGCCCATTTGATGTTTCTTCACTTATCAGGATTAATTTGCTCATTTGATGGGCAACACAGCTTGTTTTAGGCTCAGTTGATTGTCTGCCACGGTCTCTAAATTGTTTTTAGTATTGCTACATTCCTTCTGCAGTTCATTCTTCTGTAAGTGTGATTTATGTACTTTTTCCCCAAGAGGTATGAGCTATTATTTGGCTGTGCTAATGTACGGGATATTCAAACGAACATGCTTATCCATGCAATCCAGTGCAGTTTATATAACAGACCTACTACATGTATTTGTTACCTTTAAACCTTGCCAGGAATAACTATACGTTTTGTTCCTCATCAAAAATCCTCTTTCTTGTTATTTTGTACTTGGTTAAAGTGTTTGTTGTGAATCTTAAAATCCGTATAGTTTTTTTATCTTCCTTGCATGTTTAACATAAAGAGAATAAGTGAATCTAGGGTGAATAAAGTGGTCTGGTGAAGGGATTCTGTGGTTTGTCTGCCCCTGAGGTGAGGAGCAAGAATTTCAGTTTAAATCTAAATTGCAGTTTAAGCTATCTCCTCATTGTTTTCCCTGCTTTCCCAATACTGTGATACAGCTCTACATCACTTGGAGTAGCTTACGACCATGCTGTGGTTTCTGGATTTGGCAAATCCAGCAGGTGATTTACTGGGGATGCTTCCTGTTGATCCTAAGAAATGTGCAAGCTCAACTGCAGCCTTAAAAATCCCTTGCTTTGTCTTTGCTCTGTGTGAATGTCATATGTTGTGCATTGGGACGTGCAGATTTCCTGCTTTCATAAATAATACATTTTATGAACAGAGTAGACTATTATGACAGAATATACAAACCTACATTTAATGTACCACCAGACATTCATCTGCTAATTCTTGTAATAATTCAATTAATTCTGGTCTTGTGCTGCAAAAATGAAATGTGAATGCAAGGTTTTCCAAATAAGTGTTTTTCAAGGCTTTTTAAAATGAGACTTTAATGGTGTTGTCCTTGTGTACAGGAATTGTGTATTGTGTATTGGGTAGTGTAACAGAAATTTAGATTAATAGTGTAAATTCATCATGAATAAAACATTAATTCCAGAGAAGCATTTTGTTCTAGGTTAATTTTGTTAGTATGATACGTAGGAGATTTTTTTTAAAGTGCCATGTTTAAGTACATTGTGAAATTTCTGTTAACTTTACTGTGCAAAAAGCTTTTTTCTTAAACAGGCCTTGGGTGTGGTTTGGTTTTTTTTTTTTTTTTTTAATATTGGTGTGTTTTGCTCTTTGATGGATTTATTGTCTTTTACTGGAGGATACTGAATCTTTGATATCGTTGTCACTGAAAAATAAGAAGGAAATTCAAGATTAAATGTTACTCTAATGACCACATTTGTAGTTAAATTTACGTTCTTATTTAAAAGGTGGCATTGGTGCAGACTGGTGCTTAACACAGTTTTTCTGTATTTTAAGTAGTTTGTATTTCTTCTAGTTTTTTATTTGCTCTAAATTTCTTAAGCTAGCTTCAGGGATAGTTATTCTTAAGATTTCATGGTTTTGTTATTAACACAATGCTTCAGCCTTAAGGTTACGTATCTTTCAGTATAATAAGAATTGAGAATAATACACTTCTGAATAACAATGCTGCATAATAAAGTGCTCCATGTCATCGTGAGAGGAATTAAATTTGGAGTGCAAAATATTACGTTACAGTCCTATGGTTCATTTATATGTGTGGGAAGGTTGTTTTTAAAAACAGGCCAAAAAGAAAGATTGTTTTCACTCCAAAGTGAGCATCACATCTTTTTCTAATTTATATTAAGATTTAACCTCTACTTACAGAATATCATATCCTACAGACATCAATTGTACTAACGAGGCGCTTGTTTAACTTCAGTCTCTACAAGTGCATAAAAATGGTCTTTAACTGTGCGATCGCATAATGCCTTTTCCTCGGGAACTTTGCTCGCTCCCAATAAATGACTGAAGATGTCTTCTGGATTAGCAGCTGCTCAACGTTTTGTTTTAACCATAACCATTGGTGTGTGTTCAAAAGTTCCTTAAAATATGGGTTATCAGTTCCTCCATGGGCTTTTCTCTGATGCTCATCAGCTGCAGTCTGTAAATACTTCACAGACTGTTAAAATTTATCCTCATCAATCAACTGTAAAGTGGCAAATATGGTAACCATTTTAGGCATGAGAAGTAGTTGCCTAGAATTATTTATTGTGGTGGTGGTTGAAAAGTATTCGATAACTTAGTGTGATTCAGTGTTAGAAAGCTGAGACATTTGCCTCTCGCTCTTTGCAAATTTGTCGGCTTGTATTTTTTTAGCGTATTGGAACTTTAGCTGGTCTGGATGTTCTCAAGGCGATGGATGGCAATAACTAATTCGATATTCTTGATGACTTTGGGAGGCAAGTAAAAAGTATTATTTGTCTTTTGGAGGAGGAATTCCCATGGTAGTACCATCAGGAGTAGATTTTCAGGGCTTCTTGATTTCCCACCCTTAGGAAAGAAGACCACAGTGTACTTATTTACAGAAAAATCCTCTGTATTTCAGTTGTCTTTCCTGATATCGGATAAGAAGAATAATAGCTAGGGGGCACAAGTCTTATGAGGAGCCGCTGAGGGAGCTGGGGTTGTTCAGCCTGGAGAAGAGGAGGCTGAGGGGAGATCTTATGGCTCTCTACAACTGCCTGAAAGGAGGCTGTAGCGAGGTGGGGGTTGGTCTCTTCTCCCAAGTAACAAGCAACAGGACGAGAGGAAACGGCCTCAAGCTGCGCCAGGGGAAGTTTAGATCAGATATTAGGAAAAATTTCTTCACGGAGAGAGCGGTCAGGCATTGGAACAGACTGCCCAGGGAAGTGTGCAATCACAGTCCCTGGAAGTGTTCAAAACACGCGTGGATGTGGTGCTTAGGGACATGGTTTAGAGGCAGACCAGGCAGCTAGGTTAACAGGTTGGACTCGATGACCTCAGAGGTCCTTTCCAACCTTAACGATTTTATGATTCTATAATCCAGCTCTTCTGTGTGAACTTTACTTATTTTACCAATAATCTCACTGGGTTCTTCCTGCTTTGCTCATGATTTGCCTTCTAAATTTTAGAGAAAGTGAAGCAGGGGCTTTACAGACCTGGCTTTGATCGCCACGTAGCTTTATTTCCTTCTTTTACCATTGTCTATAGCAACCGTCCAAATTCTGATGAAAGGCTAATGTCCCACGAGACCACTGATATGCGATAGCAGAAATCAAGTCTCATATTTTTTGCGTTAGAGTAGGCTAAACTTTTTTACCTATATAAAAACGTGCCCAGTTATTGTTAGGATTACAAAGCTAGTTGGCAATAATTACCAGGTCGTTGTACAGCAGGCAAGGTTTTTTCCTAGCGTTGAAGTCAATTCATGACAGTAATTTTGGCAATTGCGATATTGTCGAGCAGGCCTGACTGAAAGCCTCTTTGGCTCTAATGTGTTTCAGGACATGGAGACTGTAGCCAACTTCATCTCAGGGGGGTTGAGTCTGAGTCTGGCTGGTGCCTTGATTTTTAAGGGCATTTCACTAATTTAGCTTGCTAGAGGTACGTACTTCTGCTTTGACATTTGGTATTTGTCCTCCAGTCCTGCTGCTGGGCTGGCTACAGTAGTTCATCAGCCGGGAGGGTCAGTCCAGTTAGCTTCTCTTCGTGGAAAACATTCAAGAGCAAGGAAGGAGTGTCCAGCTCCTGGCATGACAGAGAGACAGAAGTGAAGTGTTTTAAACTTAGTTACTGTGTATGAGTGAGTTCTGCATTTTTGGAAGTTCAGAATTCTTTAGCTACAAAATAAGTAGTGAGTTCTTAACAATTTTTGTTTGAGCAGATTTGACAGACGTTACTACTTTTGGCTGTTGTATGTTTACATAACGTTTTCATGATTGTGGGTAGGTGTTACACCAAAACCTTCGTTATTAAAAAGCAGGGCTTCTGGAGTACAATTGCACTGCGACTTCTGTCAACGGTCTTAGTGTTCAGAATAGACGTGGCCCTTCTGATAGCGTATGTAGAGAAGTGTGGCTTCCTTCTGAGATTGGTCTCATGATAAAAGCTTCCTGCCTTTCTTGAAAAGAAAAAAGAGTATGCAAGTGTGCTTTGCTTTGGGCCCCGCACTGCTTGGCAGAGGCGGCTATTCTCAGACCCTGGAGGTACTGTTGTCCTGCCAATTTTGAAGTAAGATGCTTGGGAAGAAGAAATCTTGCTCGTTCAGTTTATCTGAAATGGCTTCACTTGCAAACTTTGTTGAGCATTATGCAGCCTGTAAGTGAAGATTTCTGTTCTCCTGGGCAAAATAAGAACCGTTTTCTCAAGAACATGAAGAGACTGACCAGTGCTTCTGCCAGCTCTCACAAAATTGTTCTAAGCCCTGAAGTTTTGAGCCCTCCTTAAAAGAAGTTAATTTTTTTTTTAATAATGCAGAAAACCACATTATGTTGGTAGTTAGTTACTATTCCCCGTGTAAACCATACCAAAATTGAATTTCTGAAATTTCTTGCTGGTTATTTTGTTTTAGGTGGTTACAATCAGCATTTGATGTATTTTTTATAGACAACAGCATGTGATAAGTAAATCACACCGATTCATTTTTTGTTAGGTCATCTCCAGAATACACCTGCCCTTCATCGCAAACAATTTAGCTGTTGTCCAACATCAGGGAAACTTTTCTAGACAGGCGAGGGAGGCATTTTTTTAAGTTGTACCAAAGATGAAATAGCATGAACCTGTGTCTTCTGTTTCTAATTAGTTCGGAAAGATTGCGTGACATACACATGTTTAAACAATAAGGTTGGTGAGTTGAGTGTCTCATCCAAAGTAGATGGAGTCTATAATACTTACTGTTTACAGCATGGTGATGATAAATCACTAGTTTGAAAATGTTTTTTAGATTAGGTTTGTATTAGTTTAACTCATAACTCTGTGGGTAAATTACAATACATGGAAACAAAACAATTGAGACAAAGAAATTTTTGTTCCATTTGCAAATACTGAGAGCTACTACTTAAAATTGCTACCAGTGGGAAATATAAAAGATGAGGTAATCCCCTAAAGAAAAAGGACCATGGTTGTGAAACACATTAAGCATAAATCTTGTAAAGCTTGTAGGGAATGCACTGAATTGAACCCGCTCGGAGTTCATGCTAACAAGAAATTCTGGTCAATGAAGGCAGATAAAGGGATTGTAAATGACTGTATTTAAAGTAGTCTGGACTTCCAGAACACATGCTTGGATCATATGAAATAAAGCTGTCTAAATACGCAGCTCTCATTAATTTAGTGGTGTCGTGGCTTTGCCGCAGTCGGCAACCAAGCACCGCACAGCCGCTCTCTCACCCTCCCCCCCGCTGGGATGGGGGAGAGAATCTGAAGAGCAAAAGTAAGAGAACTTGTGGGTTGAGATAAGAACAGTTTAATAACTGAAATAAAATATAATAATAAGTTGTAACGAAAAGGAAAACAGTGCACGCGAGAGAGAAACAAAACCCAGGAAAAACAAATGATGCAACTGCTGACCACCCGCTGACCGATGCCCAGCCTGTCCCCAAGCAGCGATCGCTGCCCCCCGGCCAACTCCCCCCAGTTTCTATACTGGGCATGACGCCATACAGTATGGAACAGCCCTTTGGCCAGTCTGGGCCAGCTGTCCTGGCTGTGCCCCCTCCCAGCTCCTTGTGCGCTGGGCCAAGCATGGGAAGCTGGAAAGTCCTGGATTTAGTGTAAGCATTACTTAGCAACAACTAAGTGTGTTATCAACATTATTTTCATACTAAATCCAAAACACAGCACTGTACCAGCTACTAGGAAGAAAATTAACTCTATCCCAGCCAAAACCAGGACAAGTGGTTATAGTGAAACTTAAAAATGTCTATGTTACAAGACCCAAGGCTGCTGGAATAGCTTGCTGGTGTCATTGGTTATTTAAATCTCTGCCATTTTCCAGGGGTTAGAGTGGAGAATAGGGATCAGGGGTCTTTGAATTTTGCTCTCAGTTGTCCCAATAACTCACTGAGGAACTGTGGGTAGACTGAAAAGTAACCTCAGTATGCTTTTACTTGTATCACAGAAGAGTTTGACTTCACTTATTTATGATAGCTTGGGAACAAATTCTACAGGAACATCCTGCTGCTCATTGCCACGTCACACACCCTTCCTTCTCATCTATCGACTTTCTTTCATGGTGATCTTCACCAGTGCTCTTCAGACCAGCAGTGCCAGGCGTTAGAAAATCACAGCAAGGAGCCAGAGTGGACGGGCAGGCAGAGATGTAGTGAAGTAGTTCAACAAGGTTGACAAGTGCAAGGTCCTACACCTGGATTGGGGCAAACCCTGATATCAGTACAGGCTGGGGGATGAAGGGATTGAGAGCAGCCCTGAGGAGAAGGACTTGGGGGTACTGGTGGATGAAAAGCTGGACATGAGCTGGCAATGTGCTCTTGCAGCCCAGAAAGCCAACCGTATCCTGGGCTGCATCACAAGCAGCGTGGGCAGCAGGGCGAGGGAGGGGATTCTGCCCCTCTGCTCCGCTCTGGTGAGGCCCCCCCTGGAGCCCTGTGTCCAGCTCTGGGGTCCTCAGCACGGGAAGGACATGGACCTGTTGGAGCGGGGCCAGAGGAGGCCACCAAGATGATCAGAGGGATGGAGCACCTCTGCTATGAGGAAAGGCTGAGAGAGCTGGGGTTGTTCAGCCTGGAGAAGAGAAGGCTCTGGGGAGACCCTACTGCAGCCTTTCAATACTTAAAGGGGGCTTATAAGAAAGATACGGACAGGCTTTTTACCATGGTCCGTAATGACAGGACAAAGGGCGATGGTTTTAAAGTGAAAGAGTAGATTTAGATTGGACACAAGGAAGAAATTTATTACGCTGAGGGTGGTGAAACACTGGCACAGGTTGCCCAGAGAGGTGGGAGATGCCCCATCCCTGGAAACATTCAAGGTCAGGTTGGACAGGGCTCTGAGCAGCCTGATCTAGTGGAACATGTCCCTGTCCAAGGCAGGGGGTTGGACTAGATGACCGTTAAAGATCTTTTCCAATCCAAACCATTCTAAGATTCCATATAGTGTTGGGGTTCAGTATAGCTGTGGGCTCGGGGCAGTGTTGCCCCGTTATCCTGACACTTGGTGACTGCATCAGGCCCGGGCAGGCCTGTTGTTCTGCGCGTTGTTCCAGTGGCCCCTGGCCAGGCAGCAGAAATGTCCCCCGTGGATCAGTTCCAAAGGGGATGGAGGGAGGTGGGAAGCCTTCCCGCTGCAGGGGTGGTGCGGGATGGATGGATGGGTGCGTGTGCTCTGTCTCACCATTTTGGAGCTGGAAATCCGAATAGTTCGCTGCTCCTGAGTCCTGGGGGAGCAACTGACTACGTGCAAGTGTGCTCATATATTCCTGGGCTGGCCAGAGTGGTCTTTCAGCTCTTATCTTTTATTCTATCTGGCAGCATTACTAATCAAAACCATTTTTGACAGTTGTCATGTGCTTTCTGCAGGCTGGCTTGCAGCTGTTTTCTGTCCTTCTGCTGTGCGATTGGAAAGGAGGAAGGTTTTAGCTGGCTTTGGTGGTTTGCTTCTCAGACGCAGAAACCTCTGCTCGGTGCTGGTGGCGAGGCTGCCTCGCTTGGACCTCCTTTCTCTGGCATTTTGGTCAAGGCAGAGGAGATTAAAAGGCCTATTTCTCCAGTTTCCCATGCTGGCTGCTGGCCTGGTTTGTGGGTAATTCAGTTTGTGAGCATTATACTGCCAGATTTTTTTTTTTTCTGGTTTCCTGATATTTAGTTAATTGCAGCGTTGAGCCGTTCACTCCTTTGTGCAGAGAAAAGTAGAAAAAGGTGAAAGTCAGTTACAGGCTGGGACCAGGAATCCCAATTAAATACCAAGCATTTTTTAGAGGGGGGGTGGGAGGAAGGAAAGGGAGAACAGGTAGAGAAGAAGTCAGGAGAAGAAAAAAAGTTATCATCATCTTGGAAAAAGTTACAAATCCCATAACTGTAGACTATTAGGCTCAGGTTAAGATAAATAAATAGTAATGCTTTTATTTCATCCTCTTGGCAGCGCATAATGCTTGATTATTTTTGTGCTCGGTTCATTTGTTGAGCGTGTATTCTGCAGCTGTAAGTTTTAAGGCTCTTTGAAGGAGAGGCTGAGGTTGGTGAGCTGGTCTGCAGCAAGGGGGTGTTCGTGCAGTGGAGGCATAGCGAAGGCTAAGTGCAAAGTCCATCACCACGATGTATATTATCTTTTGGGTGTTATGAAGATCAGGGTAGTCTAGTTAGGTAGTAAGGTAGAGGTAAATTAATTCATAAGAGAGTTCATTAACCCTGAAAGTGCAGATTTAGTTCAATGAACAAATGGAATTTGTTAGTGTAATAGAAATTGCACTGAACTGATCAAATATTTGTGTGTAAATTTGAACCTACGTTTAAGGAGACAAATCTGCAAGTATTCTAAGGAAGGAGCAAGCCGTAACTCAAACAGAGCTACCTGTGCTGTTAATCTTGTTACTTTTAATAACTGGTTTATTTATGCTGTATTAGTGATGAGTTTTACAAACCCCCAAAGATCTAGTTAGGGAATCAACATACATTTATTATTTGAGAAAGGAGAACTGTTTTCAGTTAGTACTTTTGTTGTATAAGATACATGGCCATGTATGTGCTTTATTTGCTTTCTACCCTCTAATCTTCAAGCTGGCCTTTCCTCCTCCCCCATAAATTAGAGCAGATTTGACCCTTCTCTTGTGCATCCAGCACTTCCACAAGACAGTCCTGCAAGCTGATAATTGCTGAGCGTCGTGAATATTGCAGCTATGTGTCCTTCCATTCCTTATAGGCATCTTTATTTTCATTTGGGACAGGCAGTAAAACATGATTATGTAATGGAATTGTATTATCCTTCTAATAAAGGTGCACAAATGTTGTGTAAGTAACAAGAGGAAAGGGAGATCAAATATTACGGAGTGCGAAGGTGGGTGTTTGGTGTATTATTTTCTCTGGGTGTTCACATTCTGAAAGCTGAAAATGGAAAAAAATTGGCGAGGTTTCAGAAAATGGGTCCAAGGCTATCATGAGCTCTGTAAAATATGCTTTATGGTGGGATTGAAATTGTTTAGTCTTTATAGACTTCATAGTTAAGTTGCTTTTATTGAAGGTAAAGTGATTTGATCTGCTAATGACTGAATGGAAAGAGCTTGTGTCTCACAGATGTCAAGTATATACTGATCTACTCATTGTACAAGTGAGGTTCAAATCGTTCAGTAATGAAGGCAGAGATGTTCAGACTCTTTTAAAAAAGTGAAAGACAGAGGTATATGGAATTCACACCTGTAAAATGGAATGAGTGAATTTTTTTTATGATTTTCCAGAAAGTAAGAATTTAAATATATTTAAAAGCATCAGTTCAGCTTCAGTGTTGTATTTTAACATATTTTACGTATATTTTAAATTCATAAAACATATAGAATGGCAGTAAATTCTATATTGGTATTGTAGTAATTTCATCAAAAACTGTAACAATAAATAAGCTCATCAGGTAAGTTAAATCTGTCATCTGGAGTAAGGTTTAGATGGTGAGAGTTGCCTTACAGTTGAAATTTTGTGGACCGAAATTAGGAAAAATATTTTATTTCAGAGACTTCTTGTACATTTTCCTATTCATTATTGCTACTGAATCTCACCAAATCTTTTTTTTTTTTTATAGCACTTGTGCTTGTTTTCAAAAGCTGTGTGATGGTTAGCTAATGAAGGCTATAACAATAGTTCATTTGCAATATGTAATCAAGTTGAAGAATGTTAATGATGATTTTGGATAGACTGTCAATAACCTTTTTTTAATGTAATTTGCTTTTCGTGAAGAAACACAAATTTTACAGGCCAGAGCTGTCAGCCAGCTATTGTAGCCAAGATCAGCAAACTTAATAGGAGTGAAAAAAAGTCTTTTGTGGTATTCCATCCATTTTTATACTTATAACAAATTGCACCATTTTAATTTTAATTAAATCTGTAAATTGCTGTGAATGACTTCAGACAATCTGTGCCTTTCAGGACATATCTTTTAAATAGTTTTGGGGTTTTTTTTAAATGCACATTTAGAAGTAGGTGCCAAAATTTGTCAGGTGATAAAAAAGCATGCATTTCTAAATTAATTAATTTGCATTAGCAATCCCCTGCACTGCTTGCATTTGGAGTTCTAACTTCGGTAAAACAGTAACTATTTTGATGAAGTATTATAAGACCATTTTATTTTTGCAAATAGAAAATTCAAAACATCTGGAATCTAAAGTACTGTTTTTCTTGCTTTTTTTTCCCTATAATTTCCATCAATAATGTGCAATTATTTTCCACTTTAGTTCTGGTTCATACAAGTGGCTTCTCCTTTTTTTTTTTTAACCCACTTGCAAGGAATTTGAACAGAAGCGACTGCTTTCTTGGAGGGGGAACAGTTGGTCATCTTTGTCTGGAGATGACATTAGAGCTTGCACAGCGTTACAGGGTGGTAAGATACATGAGGCTGCCATTTCACCTCACAGATAATGTAACACAGTATACATTCCTTACAATGAAGAACAATTTTAGGATTCGGTAACTATCAGCTTGGCAACACATTTATTTCACACTGAGATCGCGACAACCATCTGTTGATAATTTGCTTTCTTATGGACCTCTGACTCGCATGTCTGAATAAAAGTATCTAAAGTCATTGCCTAAGCCTGCAATGATTCTTATTTAAGGCTTATTCACAGTGAATTGAATGCAAATAAATCTTAAATTTTTACAGCTTCATTAAAAATCTGGTTATAGTGAAATATTTAATGCTAACAGAGGCAGAAGCAGTTAAAAATTATCTGAATTCCTAGTCGGCGGTTTCTTTGGGAACACTATTATTATTTCTTAAATGGAGAGTTTTGCTTTTTTTAGTAGGTTATCCTGACACAATGATAAATATTTCCAGTCAGTGGTATTTCGTAGTCACAGTTACACATCCTAACATAAAATACGAGATTATTTTAATATTTTCAGCATTTAAAAAATTGACATAATTTATGCTGTATTTTTAAATTAGGAAGCAATAAATGTAATTGTATGTAAAAACTTGGCATTCAGTGGACAAATGTCTAATATATGCAAGAATTTTAAAAGATATTTTAAAGATTGAAAAGGGCTGACATTACAACCAGGTAATTAAACTTATTCTAAATGGCATGTAACTGTGGGTATCTCTGCTTAAGGATACTGTGAACTGTGAGCCAAAAGAGCCATGAAAACTGTTCTGGGGGGCAGAAGGGAAGTTTTGACCTGATGCCTAAAATATGCTAAACTTTTCCAATAGAAATCTATTGCTGAAGAAGTCCAAGAAATTATTTTGTAAGGTAGCCTGTGTTGAAAGATTAATTTGTGACATAGTACTCCGCATGTTTTTATCAGATTTAATCCAATTAAATAAACAAACTTCCTATTTCAATGTACTTAATACTTTTAAAAAAATTATTTAAAGTTGTGATGTTTGTGTTCAATGGATTTAAACTTCATCAATATTGAAACGAGTTGTATGAGAATATTATGCAGCATGAATATTGGCTATTATTGTACTAATAACTTCGGTAGCTTTGAAATTAAAAACCAAGAATATACCAGGCAAGATGTGTTCAATAAACTGGATTTTTAGTCAAAGTAGATTTGATGTCTTGTAGGGATCCTTTTACTATCAGCAAGATATTATCACATACAGAATTTGAGAAAGTATGTGAGGTGTGTGAGCATATTGTTCTTTTTTCATTACTGTTGTGGGATTCTTCATTCATGCAGCGTTTCCCCCCCCCCCCCCCCCTTCTTTATGGAGCATTGCGTATGATGGAGTTTGTCTTTAACATTTCAAAAAAATATAGGGTTTTTTGTGACTTTATATTTTAAATTTCTTCACCCCCATGCTTATTCCTTCATATTTAACTTGCACAGCTTGAATGCCAGCAGGATGCTCTGTGTTTTGGGATTTCAGTGTGGCTTGGCTTGTCACAGCTAGAAACCGCAGAAGAAAGGATGGCCTTCCACTTGGCTGGCATGAAGCATTTCCACCAGTTATGGAGTATTTGGGCAATTGGGCTGTGCTTCTTTGGGAACAGGGAATTTACAGGTCATCTGTGAGTTGCAGTTTTTTCATGGACTTGTCACTGAAAATGTTGTTATGAAATACTGGAACAGGTTGATCAAAGAGGTTGTGGGGCCTCCATCCTTAGAGATGCTGAAAACGTGCCTGAGCAAGCCCTGGACAACCTGCTCCAAGGGGCCCTGGGTAGGACCAGATGACCCGGGTGGTCTCTGCCAAACGACTCTCTTTGTGCCTGCATTTGCGGGGCAGAAAGGAAAAAGATGGCAATTGAAGACAGTGCCAGAGTTTGTCCAAAACAGAAGCGTTACAGATAAATTCAGATTTTTAAGACTGGCCAAATTTTCCTAGCCTGATGACTTTTATCATTAGTCTGTGTGATGTTACAGCTTTATGAAGGTGTTAAAGAAATTTCTGAATGGTTTCATCTTGTTCTTCTTCCATGGAGGACATTGCCATATTAGAATCTCAACACATTGTTCCCACTTAGTTTTCTTTGTAGAAAGGATACAAACTTGAAATGCTAATGCCCACCTCCTTCACCTTAAACATTACACGAACAGTAAGCTTGGGTGTGATTACCCTTTTGAAAGATGAACTTCTTTAAACATCCTCTTGGATGCTAAAAACCCAATAACGTTGTCTCCAGCCTCGTCATTGTCAGTGCATGAATGGCTGTCGGTGGCCTCATCCCCCCCACGCTGTTCGGGTAGGAAGCTGTGACTGTGGGGCTATCTCCTTACTGATGCTCGGCCCATGAAGAGTGGCACCCGTAGGAGAACATCCATGGTGCTAGATTTGCTGTTGCTCTGATTTTTCCTTGTTTCTGAATGGTTTTGACATCTGGCATTAACAATGTGCGTACAAGTCTATTAAGAGAGATCTTTTACTAGTAGATGTGAAAAGGAAGTCACACACACCAGTGGTTTTCAAAAGAAACCAAAGCAGCTTAGCTGTATTGACAGAATGCTCAATTCTGTTGAAACATCCTTAAAAACGTTGGTGAAAGAAACCAATTTGGGGAAATACAAAAGGTTTTATGAAGTTCGCTTCATCTCTCAAAGAAGAAAGGTTTGAGAAGAAGAATCGCACTTGGGCATTGCCCTGCATCGTCGCGGGTGTAAATGAAGTCGTACATTTTGCAGTCCAGTGTTCTGGAGCTCACACATTCATTTACAGATGGGACACACACACACACATAAGTTAATTAAAAGCTCTTTTATAAAATCATTTTCTGCAAGCAATTACTAAGAAAAGGGTAAACCTCACTTAATTGGTGTCTAGGAAGATTGAGGAATTAATCTCAAGAGATGTCTCTGATATTACATTTGTCGAGATACAGCTATCTTAGGGTAGTGTAGCATGCACGCGGCAAGTCTTGCAGTCATGTAAGCATCGAGCTGCTTATTTTTTAAAGCACTGTTTAGAAAGATGATCAGCTGCTGCAAACTACTTTTATTTATAAACATTCTAAATGTTTTTTCAAACAGGCTGCTAATTACTCTTTAACCTAGATCCTTAAATGTTAGAATATTTTTTTTATTAGAACCAGATATTAAAAACATGTTTCATTGCAACTGAAATTGAAACCGGCTTCACTGCTTGCTATGGAAACAAGTCTTTAAAACAAATCAGTTCTTGTTACACTGATGTGCCGATCCATGTTTTTATGTAACTGGTGAATTTTTTTCATGCCTTTTTGCAGCCAGCTTGTAGAAAGAAATGTGATACAGAAGCTTTGCCTTTTTTGTGTTATAGCCTGAGTTAAGAGTCAGTAATCTATGTTTGTGTCAGAGGTATGTGCTAATTGTCCCACTGGATTAAAGAAAGGATGGGACAACTAACACAGAAAGGTATGCAACCTAACTAAAGATTAACCTAATTAAAGCTTTCCACAAAGTTATGTTCCCTGTCATTTGCACGTGACAGTGTTGTGTTTTGTAATGCCACCATTAGTAAGAGTTAAGAGGGGCTCAGGTGGAGCCTGAGGAAAAGAGTTACATCATACTCTTGTTTTTTGATACTTGTTTGTTAATTCAAGTGTATACTACTAAACAGCAATTTGAAAAATTAATTAGTTTCATCAGTTGTAAAATACCATATAGCTATTTTTTCCCTTAATATGACACTTTTACCTGACAACCTGTGGAAGACCATTATATGGGGCTGAGCATCTCTGACCTGAATGGAGAGTCTTGTGTATCTGCTGCAGGGTTGCGCGAGGTACCACGCACTGTTTAGGTGGTTACTTAAGCTGAGACCAAAATCCTCAATAGACCTCTCACCTTGCAATAAACCTTTGCCTAACCTGTGCAGACTGTTTTAAATAACTTACTGAAGTGATTCAGTTGTAAAATGGGTGCTAAAGGTAGCTGACACTTCAAAAAATGTTGTAAAAGTTGACAGATATCTTAATGAGCTGCGTTGTCTATTTTTTAAATAACTAATTTGTGTGTGTGTTTGTTGATGCAGGCCACAGAAACATTGTTCCGAATGGCAGTAGCAAGAGGAGCTATTACACCTTTAAGGCATGGAGAAGTAAGTCTAAATATATCCTATTTTTTTTTTCCCCCCACATGTGGTGTAACATTTCATTAATGTAATGCTTTATAAATTCTTGGGAGACATATTGTCTTCAGGTAAGTGAAGAGGGCTGGACTATATATAACTTGCATACCTCTGTTATAGTTGGTTTTTTTTTTTAAAGGAGAACAAGAATTTAAATCCTGCCCAGTGGGAGATTAAGTATTCTTCAAAAAACACTCTGTTTTTCTCTTTACCTGAATTATAATTTAGGCTTATAATAGAAGTGACTCACAAGAATGTCCTTTTAGCCAGGCAATTTTTCACTGGATTTTCTCTATTAAAAATGGTAGAATCTAAAGAAATTCATATGAGGTTGATCTTTGTTACTGGGTAGCTGCAGAGAGGTTACTTCATACTTCATCTGTTCCTTTCAAGAAGTCAGTAACTTCAGGTAGTATATGAGGTTTTAATAGGTGAATTATTCTAAAGAGGATAAATATATTTGAATATTATATTGCTCATACATGCTTCTGTTGATGGTGAATATTTGCTTCCTTCTTTGTGTGGTTTTATATCAGGTAAACACTGTTCTGAACACTGCTGATTAAATGTCTCCAATATTAGGTGGTGGAATTTATGCTTAGGTTGAATTTAATTTAAAAAAAAAAACAAAACACTATAGTCAGTCATGACACTGGAAATGAGAACTGATCTGAGCATCGCCACAGCTGGATGCTACAGTATATAGGGTTTTAAACATAGAAACCTCAGTGTTTTTTCATGGCAGTCTGATTTTGATCAAATTCCTAGGTAACTTTGTGAAAAGTTCGTATAGTAGACAGAGTATTCAATCTGGAATCTAGACCTAGACTTACCCTGGAATCCCAGCTGTGCTGTAAAATGTTCCTTATGCTGATGAAGTTGCCTTAATATCTCTTTTGAAATGAAGTAATATATCTTTGCATCAGTGTCTGAAGATGTTCCTGACATTTCCTGTCCTGCCATTGTCTGTAGTTTTAGCTTTTCTGAATATGGATCCTTTATACTGTTTATGTACTGCTCTTCATTCTTTTCTACAGAAGAGTATAATGCAGTTTCCAGAAGCGTTAGTAATGGAATATGTGCAACGCTTCCAAATTACCTCTGTTTAGTTTTTTTCAGTAAAGGGTACTTAATTTTCTGTGTTTTAATGATCAGGTTGCCCAGAGAGTTTGAGGAATCTCCATCCTTGTAGTTATCCAGTGAATGGTGTGAATTACGGAAAAACCAAACGATATAATTTTTTTTAAAGTGTAACTAATTGTATCATGGAATGCAAAATACTGGGACAATTACAGGCATAATGATCTCTGTTGTGAACGATATTAGTAATTTCTGTGTCTGATACATCTTATGTTGAGCCAGTTCAGCTCATCGATGTGGTGGAAAAAGTTCCACTTTTTTCTTCAGATATTCCCTCTGGTCTTCTATCAATTAAACCGCCTCAAGGGCTAAAGAGAACCAGATGAGGAGCAGCAAGATAAGGGGTGAGAGAATGTAGCCGTGATTAGCAAGAACGGAACTGTGTGAAAGTTCATCTATTTGATGATGGTGAACTTTACGTTGGTGTACTGTGTCCTGTGACACTATTTCCGAGGTATTCCTTGGGCTTCAGTGGAAATGCAGTTAATGCTAAGCTAGATAATTTATAGCTAAAACACGTAAGAATTGTCCAGAGTTGGCTTTTTGTGTAACAAGGCAGTGGGAGAAATAAAAAGACCTTTTTTGTTTCTTATATTTTTATCAGGCTATATGCAGGGGGAAAAAATATTTTGACTCGAGGAAGACCTTTTCATTAAATTCCATTGTGGAATTATAATTTATTTGGTCTGAAAATGAGGAATGACATTAATCAAATGAAATGAATTTTTCCAGAAGAAACATATAATTATCAAGAGTCGTATTAAAATTTTTTTTAGCTCTTCCAAGAAATTGCTAAATGTTTGCACAGTGTGTAAGTAGAAAGGGAGCCAGAAAAAAAGTTGAATATGAACTAAAGTTGACTGTATTCTGTTTGAGAAGTGTGAACTTGGCAGTGAAAATCAAAGCAGAGCAACTTGTTTATTGGAAATTCCAAACTACGGAGGCAGCAGTCCAAATGTGCAAAAGTGCTGTTCAGCTTTCGTAGCAGCACTTAAAAATGTAACCCCATTTAACATTTAAGAGGGGGTAAAACTATTCAATACTAGAAGGCAAAAATCGTGTAAATACTTTGGTTTTTAAATTCATAAATTAAAAAAAATGACTGTTCTGTCTGCACTGCTGAACAGATTAATGCGCAAACATTTATTCTATACAGGCAAAACAGGGTGCGTGAAAAGCTATCCATTATAATCCAGCTGTTATCACCAGGTGTATTTATAAGATTGAATGGGAAAACGAAGGAATGGGAAATCCCTTTTCTTCTCCTTCCAACCTTTCTCCATTCATTGGGACTCATCAAGCCTTTATGCATATAGAATTTTTAATTTTTTCCTTTATTATTCTTGAAGAAATTGAAAAATGAGGTTGTACTGTTTTTTTGACTTTTGCATGTGGTTTGTAAAATTACTGTTGAGAGTTTAGAAGAGCTGCCAAAAGTAGTTATCAACTTTGAGTACATAGTGCTGAAAATTATTTAACTGTGGGATATGGATCATAAAGGTTCCTGAAGAATCTTCTCAGCAGTTCTCTTGCTCCTGGTTGGATTGAAGTGTTGTAGCATCCATGGGAGGGAATCAAACCCAGAAACATAATCCATTTTCAGGATTCAATATGTCGTTTTTCATGATAATTAGTTATATCTGTCAGTTGCTTTGTTTCGAGGGTGGAGCATGAGGCAGAGCCTCGTAGAGCTTATTCATTTCTGTTAGCACTTCTAGCTCATTCCCAAATGATTAAAAAATTGTATGAACAGATGTGATCACACCAAATCTATGGCTGCGCTTGTGTACAGAAGTCTTAGGGCGCGTTTCATTAATGTCACAAGGTTTAGAGTCGGTGGTAGGCATAGCTGAGAGCTGTGCATTCAGGGTGCCTGGACCTGACACCACCTAGAGAGCTTCTCCAGCTGTTTCTTCTGCTTCTGGTCCTCATGCAGCAGGCTAAGGTCTGCTGCCATCTGTTCCTCACGCCATCCAGCCTGTTCCAGACAGACCTGCTGTCTTCGTGGGTGCTGGCTGATGTGGCAGCAGTGATGGAGTTGAGGAAACAAGAGCAGCTACAGCCTGCCTGCTGAAGAGGGTGAGAAGAGAAGTAGGAGGAGGCTAGTGCTTCAGAGTTGACTGTTCATGCTTCCCAGTTCTGCATCCCCTGGAGCTTTTGCTGTTGTGTCCTCAACCCCCAGGGGAGAGCCAGGAGGAGTAAGGGTTGGCAGCAGTGGCTATGAGAAGTCACTGGATGCATGGTAGGAGGATGGAATACATTTGACACAGGCTAAGATGAAGTTTGATGATTATACACAGAGAGAGAGAAAACTTCCCTAATTTAATTGGAAGTGACCAATTTTATTCACGTTAAGCAAGTGATATACCAAAACCAGTGTGTCACATAAGATTTGTACATCATATGGAGGTACTGAACAAGAAGGAGGGATCTGATTAGGACCATTAGCTTGCAGGACTGATGTTCTCAGTCCCTGTAGAGGAGGGTAACGAATGCACACAGCCCATCCAGAGAAGGAGCAGGAGGATAAATGGAGAGGGTGGAACCCTTAATGGAAAAAATACTATAAAATATGTAGGCTGACAGGGACAACAGAGAGATAATGGTAGAGGCATGATTCCCAGAGAGCTGGAACTGATATCAGCCATGCATGAACTCTGTGGATGTTTGCTCATTTCTAATAATATCTCTCTGAATTTGTAAACTGCCTTAATCTCTTTTCATCTGGAAAATGCTGAGACTTCTGGGTGGAAGAATTCAGGCATGCATCTTTACGGTTCATTAAGTCTATCAGGAAAAAAACCATTGCTGCCTGAGAACTTGAGAAGAGAAGGACCATGCCCCATGGATTCTGCTCTTCTGTCTGAAGTGTTAAGGCATATGGAGAACCTTCAGTATGCTGGAACTTTCAAAATCTTCATATAGTGTCTTGTGATGACAAAGACAGGAAAAAAAAAATTTGCAGAAGAGAAAGACTTGCATAGGAGAGTCAGAGCAAAGAAAAGAGCTTAGGCTATATGATAGACTCCATTTTATAATGCCTGCAACAGCTGAGATGTTTTGAAATGGTTTCAAAGAAAGGAAAGGAGTCTTGGGTCTGTAGCATTACAATAGAATGCCATTCATTTAGGATATTTGGTGGTTCCCCCCCAGTTATAAAAAGCCTTTGTTCATGAAATGTCATGGGAAACAAAGTGTACAAAGGGATTTCCAGGGCTGTGTCTTTAAGTTTCTGAGAGATTCAGTTCACAGTAGCGGTTGGATTTAGCTGGGGTGCCTGAAGAGATAACTATCCAAAGCTGTTGAAGGCTCTGATGAATATATGTATGCATGCGTATGCATATCCGTAGGTTCTTTTTAACTGTGAAATTTTATCTTGTGTTGATTCTTTTTAAGAAAGAATTTCAACCTAGGAAAGGAAGGGGACAACGTTAAACTGACATTACTGCTAGCTCAAGGTTCTTTGTCCTCTTCTTCCCTGTCTACCATGTCATAGCAGAGTGCAGTGTAGAGTCCTGGAAACTCACATGTGGAATTAAGTCATGTAGACAAGAACCTTTTTTATTAACAGCAATAACTAATTTTTTTTTTTTTTTTCATGAGAAGGAACTTTCTAATTTTACTTGCCATTGGAGCAATTAGAAAGAGATCTTAGGACACCTCAATCATGTTCAGTTATGTGCTTTAAAGGTGACACGGAACAGAGTGCTCATTTAAATGATGATCTCTTTTCTATATAAAGGGGTTTATTCTAGAAATTACCGAATTCTACATTTGCTTTTTAAATTTTGGAGTTTTTCACAATCATGTTTCTGCTTGTATTTTTGGCCAGCTTCATTTGTAATACATGAAACGCAGGAAGATTTCATAAACGATAACATTTTAGGTTCTGAAGAAGTACCGTGAATCACTTGAGATTAATTTTCATTGAAATAAAATTAATGTGGGCACACTGTTTCCTGTAATTTCAGCTCAGGGGCATACCAGACCTAATCGCTTGCAGGCACTTTAGAAACTGAATGGCAATGGGATAGCGGACATCTGATCCCCTTGCCCTCGAGCCTTCCTATCACAAAGATGTCTTTATTTTCCGGGGTTCAAAAGTTCTGCTCTCACAGATTACCCCAACATCTCTGGTTTCCATGCTTTTGTCTCAAATACTTTGTACTGTCATGTTAATATGTGAGGAAAGATGTTTTCTCAGATTTACATAAATCTTACAGCAGTAGAGACACTGTAGTTGTGGTCCTGAAGGCTCTCTACTTTTTAAGCCTTCTGTCTTTAGCCAAGGACACGTTTAAAGAGCAGTGCTGTTAGTAAAAATGAGCCTTGTTTGTCCTCACTGAAGTGATAATGCTTCCTAGCCAACCGTGTTTGAAATTACAGAAGAAATCTGGTTTCGTACAAGGAAACTTAAATTTTTCTAAGGCCGTGTCATAACATTCATGGGCTTTTTCTGCCTTCATAGAATCAGAATCGTTAAGGTTGGAAAAGACCCTTAAGATCGTCGAGTGCAACCGTTAACCCAGCACTGCCAAGCCCACCACTAAACCATGTCCTCGAGCACCACATCTACCCGTCTTTTAAATACCTCCAGGGATGGGGACTCAACCACTTCCCTGGGCAGCCTGTGCCAATGCCTGACCACCCTTTTGGTGAAGAAGTTTTTCCTAATATCCAACCTAAACTTCCCCTGGCGCAGCTTGAGGCCGTTTCCTCTTGTCCTATCGCTTGTTACTTGGGAGAAGAGACCGACCCCCACCTTGCTACAACCTCCTTTCAGGCAGCTGTAGAGAGCGATAAGGTCTCCCCTCAGCCTCCTCTTCTCCAGGCTAAACAACCCCAGCTCCCTCAGCTGCTCCTCACCAGCCTTGTGCTCCAGACCCTTCAACAGCCTTGTTGCCCTTCTTTGGATACTCTCCAGCACCTCGAGGTCCTTCTTGTAGTGAGGGGCCCAACACTGAACACAGGACTCGAGGTGCGGCCTCACCAGTGCCGAGTACAGGGGCACTATCACCTCCCTGGTCCTGCTGGCCACACTATTCCTGATACAAGCCAGGATGCCATTGGCCCTCTTGGCCACCTGGGCACACTGCTGGCTCATGTTCAGGTGGCTGTCAGCCAACACCCCCAGGTCCTTTTCTGCCAGGGAGCTCTGCAGCCACTCCTTCCCCAAGCCTGTAGCGTTGCATGGGGTTGTTGTGACCGAAGTACAGGAGCTGGCACTGAGCTTTGTTGAACCTCACACAGTTGGCCCCGGCCCATCAATCCAGCCTGTCCAGGTCCCTCTGCAGGGCCTTCCTACCCTCCAGCAGATCGACACTTCCACCCAACTTGGTGTCATCTGCAAACTTACTGAGGGTGCACTCGATCTCCTCATCCAGATCATCAATGAAGATGTTGAACAGGACCAGCCCCAACACTGAGCCTTGGGGAACACCACTCGTGACCGGCCGCCAACTGGATTTGACTCCATTCACCACCACTCTTTGGGCTTGGCCATCCAGCCAGTTTTTAACCCAGCGCAGAGTGCACTTACCCAAGCCGTGAGCAGCCAGCTTCTCCAGGAGAATGCTGTGGGAGACAGTGTCAAAGGCCTTACTAAAGTCCAGGTAGACACCATCCACAGCCTTCCCCTCATCCACTAAGCAGGTCACCTTGTCCTAGAAGGAGACCAGGTCAGTGAAGCAGGACCTCCCTTTCATAAACCCATGCTGGCTGAGCCTGATATCCTGGTTGTCCCGCACGTGCCGCGTAATGGCACTCAAGATGATCTGCTCCATGACCTTTCCTGGCACCGAGGTCAGGCTGAGAGGCCTGTAGTTCCCCGGATCCTCCTTCCAACCCTTCTTGTAGAGAGGCATCACATTTGCTAACTTCCAGTCATCCGGGACCTCCCTGGTTGACCAGGACTGCTGATAAATGACGGAGAGTGGTTTGGCAAGCTCCTCTGCCAGCTCCCTCAGTATCCTTGGGTGGATCCCATCTGGGCCCATGGACTTGTGCACATCCAGGTGGAGGAGCAGGTCGGTGACTGCCACCTGTTCAACAACTGGGGCTTCACTCTGCATCCTATCTCCATCTCCCAGCTCAGGGGCCTGAAAACCCCGAGGATGACCAGTCTGACTATTAAAGACTGAGGCAACGAAGGCATTAAGTACCTCAGCCTTCTCCTCATCCTTCGTGGCAAAGTTTCCCTCCGCATCCAACAAAGGAGGGAGATTCTCCCTGGCCCTCCTTTTGTCGCTGATATACTTGTAAAAACAGTTTTTGTGATCTTTAATGGTGGTAGGCAGTTTAAGTTGCAGCTGGGCCTTCGCCTCTCTAATCTTCTCCCTGCAAAGTAGGATCGTCAGTCTCTTGGATCTTATCTTGTGGGTTTTTTCCCTCCTGGTTAAGGGTTGCTAGTACATGGAAAAATGTGTATTTTTTTGATTTAATATATTGCAAAACAACATCCATTTAATTTAACCAAACCATAGTTTCTGAATATGTAGTGTAAGATCCAAAGTGCCGGTAGGTTTCAGTATTAATTTCTCTTATCAGTACCCTCTTATTTTTGAAGGGCATTTGCAAAACTAAAAGGAAGGAGTTGCTTGCAGGCAGGTCTGAGTCCCTTTAAAAGGAGGTCTCTTCTCTCTCTGTCCCCAACAGAATAATCTGTACCTTAATTTTTAGCTTTTTCAAAAGAAATGTGTTTAAAAAAAAAGAGAAAAAAGTATCCTCGATCAGTGTTCTGAAACATCAATTAAAAAAGCCCCTTTAAATTATTGGCATACATAGATACAGCTTTCTGTTGAGTGAAATCTTTTTTGGAAGTAATATTGAGCCTGTCTTTCATAAGTTCTTGTAAAGGAGCAGCAAATGGATAAAATGTATCCATAAGACTAGAACTGTTTTATAGTCTATCTATTTAAGGTTTTGGTTTGCGGTATGTGTCAGAAGTATTTAAAAATAGTACTGGTATCTGGAAAATCCTTCTGACAGGTCACAATGGTAACAGTTCAAAGGTAATTTAATTGCTGAAGACTGGCATACCTTATCTGTATTATCTGGAAGTAAGTCAGAAGTAAATAATTCTTCTGATTAAATGCAGTGAAAACTAAAGCTTGATTGGAGAGAGAGAGAAAGAGAGAATGCCATTCATCCCTGGGGAGGAAAACCACCAGCTTACCTTTGAGGTGTTCCAGTGTACAGTGTTCAAGTGATGTTTTTGCCATGTATTCAGTTGTGTGAAGGTATTATTTGTGTAGCTTGCCCTGGATTATCAATTTTACGTGGTTTATAGGTTTTTAATTAATTTTTAATCATGAAGAGGAAAGTAAATTTGTCTCAAAACCTGAGTTAAATATAAAGAACTTTTCTGCTCTTTTAATATGCAACTTGCCTGAGGATATTTAGTTTCTTACTAAAAATCATCATGAGTTTTGAAAAAAATATTGACCTACTCCAAATAATTTTAAAGTGGAGTAGTGGGATTCGTGGGTTAGGGAATGTGGAAAATGAATACATTGTAGGTATCGTGTATGGTGCAAATTTAAGGTAGAAATACATGAAAATAGGATAGTGGCTACATGTTCCAGAATATGGGGAGTAACCACTGAAGAAAGATAACACAGAAGTTTGGAAACTTAGAGAACTGATGATTTCAATTCTGTTTTGAAAGTTATCTAGGTGATTCATGCTTTGTATTTTTGTTTTAAATGTAGTGGAAGTATAGTCTGTCTATTTTTTCATAGAGTGGAACAATGGGATTTAGTACTGAAGTGTTTGACATACCATGATATGCATTATTTTTATTATAAAGTAAATTTTTTTTAATGCAGGCTGATGGTATGTATTTATCTTAGGATAATCATAACGTTCCCTTTGTGAAGTGAAACATAGGGCTAAAAAGTAAATTGCATTATGCTCAGAAGTATTTGCCAGGTATCTTCCACCAAGAAGTTTTTGACAAGAAGTAAGGAGGGAATTACCTATTTTAAAGACTTCTTTACTTTGTAATGCCTTGCCTGTATATTCCAGAGTTCTTATTCTTTTTTATCAGCAAAATGTGAGTGCATTGCAAATATAGACAATGTAAAGTTATGGTAACAGAACTAAATGTGAGGAAATATATTTAGTTCCCAGTCTAGTTTTTGATTTAATGTGACTTAGAGTGGTCAAGAAATACAGTACTGGGAAGTATATGAGCTTGTTTTCATAGAAGCATAGAATCGTCAAGGTTGGAAAAGACCCTTTAGATCATCGAGTCCAACCGTCAACCTATCACTGCCAAGTCCATCTATACCATGTCTTCAAGCACCGTATCTATCCGTTCTTTATAAATACCTCCAGGGATACTCAGCCACTTCCCTGGGCAGCCTGTACCAATGCCTGACCACCCTCTCGGTGAAGAAGTTTTTCCTAATATCTAACCTAAACTTCCTTAAGGTTTTCTTAAGATTATTGTTCTTAATTTCCTTCTCATCAAAAAATGTAGTTAGTGATTGTCATTTCAAATATAGACATTTTTCTTCTGTAACCTGACAGCATTTGTTTAATAACTGTTCAAATTATTGTCTTATATGTCATGGTCTTGGAATGAAACTGTCATCTTGCTATACTTAAAACCTGACCTCAAAGACAGGGTCTGGCAACTCTGTTGTTCTGCCAGAGCAAAGATAATCTCTAGGGAGGATTTTACTTCTATTCATGAAGAAAGGCAGGATAGGTATTACAGGAGGTAGGTACTTGAATAATGCTTCTTTCTCACTTTGGTGTTGTTGATGCTGATGTTATGTTAATGCATTCTTACAGCTGAAGAAATAGGCAACAGTAAAAAGGTATTCGAACTGATAAAGCCAAGAATTTGTTCACATTTCTGTATGCATTTAAGAATGTTAAATACATGCTAAAGATGTAATTAAAGCATACACTCAACTGATTTTCAGTTTCCGTGCAAGTTGTTTGACCCAAGTTATTGGAATAATAGTCTTGCCAATGTATGAATGCGCTGTCGTATTCTCTGACACTTTACAATAGAAATGTATGCGTGTCAGCTAACTCATTGCTTATACTCTATGGAGAGGCACTTTGAAGAAGGGATAGTTTAAATTTAGTGTAAATGTTATTTACATTCCGTGATTTCCAATGAATGAAATTTAATGTTCCTTTAGGAAAGCAATGCAAATGTAAAAAACATGTTAAAGGGATTGTCAATGTTTCCTGCTTGCTCTTTAGAATTATCATTGAATTGAATTATTTAAATAATGTCCTCTCATTTCTATGGCAGATGTAGGAGTGGTTCATGACCATTCTTGAAAGGCCAGTTGATGGGACAAATCAGTTTGACAAGAAACAAATACCAAGATAGATTGCAATCACTGAGGACTTGAGATCAATTTTGGACTTTGCATCATAGGCTTTTTCCTCTGGTCAAGTGACTGGGGATAAAAGGAAATCACTGTATTTCTTCTTGTCCAGTCATTTTTAATAGAATCATGGAATGGTTTGGGTTGGAAGGGACCTTAAAGATCATCTGGTTCCAACCCCCCTGCCATGGGCGGAGACACCTTCCACTAGACCAGGTTGCTCAAAGCCCCATCCAACCTGGCCTTGAACACTTCCAGGGAGGGGGCATCCACAGCTTCTCTGGGCAACCTGTGCCAGTGCCTCACCACCCTCCGAGTAAAGAGTTTCTTCTTTATATCTAATCTAAGTCTACCCTCTTTCATTTTAAAGTCATTACTCCTTGTCCTATCACTATGCCACCTTGTTAAAAGTCCCTCTCCAGCTTTCTTGTAGGCCCTCGTCAGGTACGGGAAGGCTGCTATAAGGTCTTCCCGGAGCCTTCTCTTCTCCAGACAGAACAGCCCCAACTCTCTCAGCCTGTCCTCATAGGAGAGGTGCTCCAGACCCCTGATCATCTTCATGGCCCTCCTCTGGACCCGCTCCAACAGGTCTGTGTCCTTCTTATGTTGGGAGCCTCAGAGCTGCGCGCAGTACTCCTGGTGGGGCCTCACAAGTAGTAGCGGGGTAGAGGGGCAGAATAACCTCCCTCGCCCTGCTGGCCATGCTTCTTTTGATGCAGTCCAGGATACGTGGGAGATAATGTTCTCATTTGTTCTGCTGTTCCAATCCAAGTTATTTTATGCTCCTTACCCATATGTTAGACTTGTTAAAATATCTTTGATCATGCACAAACAAAAAAATGCACAAACAAAAAAAGTAAGCATCTTTGGTAACTTGTAATTGTCCTGTATATAAACAGATTGCATAAACCTAAATGCAATTTGAAATGCATTATTTGGGGTTTCTAAAGAGAGGATGAATGTGCTACAGGCAACGAGAAAGCTCTTTCTGTTTCCTTTTTGATGTTCAAAGTTGGTGAAAATCATACAAATAATAGTTTATATTTTCTTATTGATGAGTAATTTTAGATTGTAGCTGGTGAACTGGTAAGGAGTGAAAAAAATGAAAGGAAAGAAAGGGAGAGATACGAACAGAATGAATGAAATAAGTGGTAATAACTAATATTTCTCCCATAAGATCCTCATAGTCAAGCAGTTGAAGTATGGGCTGGAGGAGCAGACAGTGAGGTGGGTTGAAAAGTGGCTGAACAGCTGGGCCCAAAAGGTAGTGATCAGTGGCACAAAGTTTGGTTGGAGGCCAGTAACTAGCAGTGTACCCCAGGGGTCAATACCGGGTCCTATCCTGTTCAACATTTTCATTAACGATCTGGATGATGGGGCAGAGTGAACCTTCTGCAAGTCTGCTGATGACAGCAAACTGGGAGGAGTGGCTCATACACCAGAGAGACCTGCTGTCATCCAGAGGGACCTTGACAGGATGGAGAAATGGATTGACAGGAACCTCATGAAGTTCAAGAAGTACAGAGTCCTGCGGCTGCTGTAGAGCAACCTGAGGCACCAACATATGCTGGGGCCATGCAGCTGGAAAGCAGCTTGGCAGAAGAGGACCCGAGGGTCCTGGTGGACACCAAGTTGAACATGAGCCAGCTTCAGGAGCACTTGCTGCAAAGAAGGCTAATAGTATCTTTGGCTGCATTAGACAAAGTATTGCCAGCAGGGCGAGGGAGGTGATGCTTCCGCTCTACTCAGCACTGGTGAGGCCACACCTGGAGTGCTGGGTCCAGTTCTGGGCTCCTCAGTACAAGAGAGACATGGACAGCCTGGAGGGAGTCCAATGAAGGACCACAAAAGATGATAAAGCGCCTGGAGCATCTCTCCTGTCAGGAAGGGCTGAGAGAGCTGGGACTGGTCAGCCTAGAGAAGAGAAGGCTTGGGGCTGGGGGGTGGGGTGGGAATCTTACCAATGTATATAAATACCTGCAGGGAGGGTGAAAAGAAGACAGAGCCAAACTCTTCAGTGGTGCGCAGTGCCAGGACCAGAGGCAATGGGCACAAACTGGAACACAGGAGGTGCTGTCTGAACATCAGGAAACACCAGACACCGTAAGTCTGGTCCCACACTCCAGGGAGCTGCAATCAGTTCATACTTAAAAATCTTTGATCTTCTTCCTTCTTTTAAAAAACTTCTATGGAGTTTGCTCTCGGAGCCCAACCCTGTACCTAGATACCGGCATGTCTAGGGGAACAGTCTAGCCTCGGACGTTTAAGTACCTCTACAAATGTAAAGCAAGTCCTTGTTATGGAAAAGGTCAAATGCCATTGCTCAGTGCTCGAGTGTGAGCATTGTGGGCACTTCGAGAATCAGTAATAGTGGGCGTTAACGGAACTGCGTATTGTTGAAGTTCTGTAGTAACTGCCTGCATTGGTTTATTGTAAGAATTTTTTGTAGTATTTTTACAATATTAAATCGCCGCCTTCTCAGAAAGAATTATATTGTTTTTCTTGACTAGTATCTTAGCGTGAGCTGGTTACGATAGGTGAAGATCTGGTCTGCCAGCAGCAGGAATGTTAGCATGAGTGAACTGTCGGAACAGTTCTCCCACTCAGAACCGTGAAACCAATCTGTTCCTGTGGGTTACAATTTTATGGAAACTAATTCTTTGTTGATGGAATCAGGTGAAAAATACGTGGTTCTGATTAACAAACAGTATGCAGAGTTTCTTAAGGTCATGGAGAACATTCCTCTGGACATGTGCATGTATTCGGATGTGTGTGTATGACTGTGCACATATATATATATTACATATGCATCTTCCTATACTAAAAATGATGGGCAGTTTAGTTTTTTCTTTTTATATATACTTGTTTTTAAATATTTGTACTATAATTGATAAAATTATAATATTATTAAATATTTTTATTATAGTAGAAAAAACATTCAGTTTCATTGTTTCTAAGTTTCAGAAACTCGTGTTTTTAAACTCAGCAACCCTCAAAATAATATTTAGTATAACTATGTAACAGAAACTCAAATAACGAGCCTTTTTTGAAGTAGCACTGTTTTCTGTAGGAAATATGTATTATACAAGTGACAGCCTGGATAAAATAATGACCTTTCATTTTTAAGTATCCTGCAGAGCTGCAAAAAATAAACTGGTATCTGCCGTCTGCCTAATGGACTGCTCACCACATCACCACATGCAATTAAGCATAAGTGATTTTTCTGCTCAAGACAGGCTCAAGACTGATTTAGCAATGAAACTTAATTACATCTAGCCCTTAGAGAAAATGGCCCAACAAGGCTGAGGTTGTTGGCAGGGCAATGTGGGAAAGCTATTGCTGAAACTCCCTTCCCTGTTTCTGATTTTCTGTTAGCAGTACTTAGCACTGTTAACCTTCAATTAAGCAAATATTCCCACAAAAATTGTTCATTGTTATTTCTTTCTTTGTTACAGGCTAAAGAGAAAGATAAGGAAACTGTGCAGCTTCTTAAAAACAAGTAATCTGATCAAATCCAACTGCTTCACTGTATGGTGAAGTTCTTCTGTGCTAATGGAAATTAAAACATAAAAAGTAGCTCTCAGATGCCTGTGTAAGGGTAAGGTCACCATTCTGGCCATAGAAATCTCAGGCTAAAAGCTAAAGCTAAATGCACATGTGCTTCTTGACAATTTAGTGTGTCATAGGTAGATTGTTATTTTGTACTCAGATTATAGGAAGAAATGGTGAAGGATTTGAATATTAAAAAAAATTAATCATATTAACTGTTTCGTACTCAAAATTGCTTCATTTGAGTTTTTAGGAATGTGTTATTTAAAAGAAACAGGAACTTCAATTCTTTGACTCCAAGGAATACATCTGGAATAACAATTCAGAGGGACATATGGCATCAATTGCCTTATATTTTCCTATATGGGGGTTCTGATTGCAGTAAAAGGGAAAACTGTTCATTAATTACCTAGATTTAAAAATACACGTACTGTGGTGTTGTTGATTTATATACCCTGTTGAAGTACAGTGAATTTGGAAAAAAATGTGGAAGTTGAGCAAAGAAAATTGACTTTTCTGTTTGTCACCTGTGACAATAATTTGATTTACTTTTGTCGTATATTTTGCCCTTTAAAGGTTTTGGCTCCCTTACTCTTACCTCTTCATATAGATAAATCTCTCATTCACCTCTGTCATTTTCATTTACAGAGAGAAGTAATATTGCAGTTGTAATTAGTTCAATATAATTGCCTTCTCAGTAGTGCTTGAAGTCTTGTTCCTGCTAACAGCTATGGGCATGTTTATTAATGGGAATATTCATGGTAACGAAACTAAACATGTGCCTAAATATTTGCAAGAGTGTGCAGCATGAGACGCTAATTCCCAAAGGCACGTTTAGCACATGCTCTAGTGCTTTACTCAGTAGGGAGCGAATTTAAGTATAAGTCCCCTTGATTTCAACAGTATTTAACCAAATAAGTGACTTAAACTTTTTGCTAGACAGGAAATAATAACTTAAGCATGTATTTGAATTTATTTTTTTTTAAATCCCAGCATTGAAAAGCGCATTGGAATGACCACTGTCTTAGCCTTCTATTTACCATCCCTGGAATATTTAGCACCTCTGGCTTTTATTTACCATCTCTGGTATATCTGGGTATTTCTCATTATCATGAAGAGGAGTAGGTTTTGTTTGGGTAGTAAAGAGGCATTTAAAAAATGATGCTAAGGTTTCTCCTTAAATGCATTAAGTATAGCTTTCAATAATCTATTTTGTAGATGGGCTTGTAGCACCATCAGTCAGTACAGTTTATCAGTCTGTCCCTTTCTACGCCTGTTTTCAGGTGCCTATATTTTTACTTTGAACTGCTCAGGCTGAAATTTTCTAAAGCAAATGAGGCTGGTGCCCCTCAGATAAGTGTCCTTCGCTATGCGATCTTGATTCACCTCCTTTCATGAAGGAGGCCGAGGTCTTTTGCAAAACCCACCACGTGACAAAGTAATGAAAGACACATGCACTCAGAGACCTGAATTACAGTTGCACCAGCAACACGTGTCAAGAACCACGTGAACTTAATAAGGGGTGATTCCTGCTCCGAACAGTTAACTTCCTAAAAAAACTTGGAAAAAGGCTGGAAAAAAGTGTAGTATTAACATGTCCACATGAGGCTTGGATAGGTAAGTGAGTAACTTGGAGTCATACAAGTAAAAGCGAAAAGTAAGCTTTTTATCTCTTCAGCTACAAGGGCAAAATGCCACCGGTTATTTTGCAGTAGGTCGTGCAATAGCTGTACTTAATTCCTATCATAAACTAATTAACGGGGTTACCTGCAGCGACAGAGCACTGGTCTTGATAACCCAAGTGGTCTCCTGCAGTTTTAGGTTCCAGTGGATTAGCAATCCCAGTTCTTTTCAGCCATCCAGAGATAAGGTAATGCTCAGGCCGCCCTGTAAACTCCATGCTACAAATTTAGTGACTAATAATATTGTTGGGATGTAAGATGAATCATTCCGCTTTGCCTACTTCTTGAATTTCACTGAAGTTTGGAAGCTAAGCTTCAGTCCTATAGAAGAAAAAGCTGGTGTTTTATTGGGATAACATTGACAGCATTGCTGCCTCCTTTCGTATATTACTGAACTGTTTTTAATACAGGTAGAGATGAACCTTGCGCTTTACAAAGTTCGCCTCTGCTTTTATAATTTTCTAAGACAGGTATTTTGACTCCCATGCATGTGTTGGATTTTAAATCTCTGTTAACTGGTTTGTAAGAAGAGTTCAACAGTCATTTTTAATTTACTTCTCTGAATTTTCTTTGGTCTCAACTGTGTCATTTTACGGTCTGTGCAGAATGGAACTGAACAGAGGCAGATGTGGAAATATTTCTTTTCAGTAACCGTGTTTTGTACACAACGTACTTCTCTCCTGTGGCATTCATTACAGCTCATTGGACTTTGTGTCAATTCAGGAGAAGAACATAGACAAATAAAATTTCTGTGTGTCATCTACGTGCCCTTGAACTCGGTTTTACTTTGCAAGGACTGTGTGCAAGAGACCGTGAGTGGGTACAATTTTCCAGTCATGAGAAAAGTGCTTGGAATTCCAGACATCTGCAAGTGTGCACATATGTTTAATAAAACTTTTTTTTAAGAAAAGATGCTTTTAAGTTGCTGAAACTCAGAACCTGTGTGTAATGAAATCTGACCCTGGAACTGTTTATCAGACTTAAAGAAAGTGTCCTTCACTTACTTTTTATTTGAATGGTAGTGATGATGTGTAAAGGAAAGACTGATTAATATCTGTTTCCATGTTCTTGGTAGCCACTGAAGATCTTCAAGTTATTTCTCTTGTTTCATCTTGAATAGAAAAGAGCCATTTAAAAGCAGCAGCTGATAAACAATATGGCCTGGTAGACGCAGTGGTTATCAAGAAATAATTTCAGTGTGAGACATTAAATATCTATTTTACAAAGCATGTCCTTCCAACAGTTAACTGTACTTGTGAAACTGCCTTAAATTAGTGTTTTTTCATAACGTAGTCTCCCAATATAGATTATTTCAGTTCAAGTATATGCAATTTCTAGAAATAGCATTTAGCATTGAGGTTCACAAAATATTTTGATTATTTTAATGTGACAGTAATATGGGAAATATTCTTAGAAGTAATGGAACTGTGTGCACAAAAGACAGAAACACACCATTATGGTAAATTGTATTCATCAGCTTGGTGGAACTGTATTAAATGCAGTCTCATTTGAGCTTAACTACATGATACTGTAAAATATCACTCATTAGTACTTTGCTAACATTGCACAGATGGTTTATATGGCAGTTGATCAGTTAATGCAGGGGAAAAAAAGGTAGTTTATCCTAAAACGCACTACAGAGAGATTTGTTTTTATTGACTCTAATAAATGCTTTGGGATAAATTTTGCCGTAGCATATATTAAAATATCAGTACAAGGTTTTATTACAACAGCTATTAAAGTGCTGCTCAACAATGGACATGGTGACAAATAACTGGCTAAAAAAGGGTTCCTCCCTGAGTCGCTTACCTCAAGGCATTTTTATGCAAACAAAATTATAATTTGAGGTTACGTTACTGATATGGGAATGAAAAGTGACAGCTGTTTGACATTTCAAATGCTGTGCTTATGTCTGAAGCAGAGAGAACAGTTTGTGCATTTGAAAGTTACAGAGAATTTTAGAGAAGCTGGATAAAAGGGTTCAGCATTGATCAGCTCCCACTGGATTCCTTCTCAGTTTGCTGGCCGTGCCCATGAGACGCGAAGGTGTCGTGACTAGGCGTGACGATACAGCCGGCAGCGCGGCGGCTGGTGCTCTCCTCTTTGCTGTCTTCTCCAAAGGGTGATCGTGGGCTGGGTTTGGAGTAGGTGTTCATCCACACTGCTAGGGCAGGGAGGATCCTGCAACTAGCCCTGTGCATGCTACCTAACGCTTGGTGTAATCCCTGCTTTGGTATGGTTTTAACAAGCCTTAATACCTTCTTAGCCTAAGTGCTCCCTCTGCTCACGCCATACCAGCACTTGTCACTTCTGAGATGCCACGTTACTGCCCTCCCTTTCATTATGGACCATGTAAGGGCCATAAAAGAAGACATTTCTAAGTTTTGCCTTGGGATGTTTTTTGTTCTTCCAAGTGGTTGTGCAAAGACATGTCCTTGTACCCCTTAGTGTGAAGAAGTCCTGCTGTGTCTCTGTTGCGGTGGCCAGGCAGAGACTTGTAACCATGCAGTCCCCGTCCCTGGCTCACAGAAACTCGGTGCACATTGCCCCAGGGGCCTGGGTGTCTTTGCGTCTTCTCCCCTCCCCATTTTTGTTTTCTCCAGTATTTCAACAGTTGGGTTTTTTTAAGGTGCTATCAAGACAAAGTCTTTTCTTATAATGAGTAGAAACAGCCCACCAGATTTGTGCTTCTATAGCTTTATCCCCAAAATGAGAGCTATGTGCAGAGAGATGTGGTTAGAGAGTGCAAGCCTTGCTGGAGTAGTACTGGGAAGACTGGGCCAGCCTGTTGAAGGGGGACTCTGGACTAATCTAACCATCTGATCAGGAGAAGACTATGGGAAAGGTGGTCTGCAAGTTACAACATAATTTCTGTGCTGACTGCTATTAAGATGTCTCCAGTCCTACAGCGCTGAATGTGAAAGTTTCCTTAAGTAGGGATTTTAGGAGAGCTAAAATTAGACAAAGCTGCTCTTGGTGCTGGAATACCTAATTCAGTCATTTTCCCAGTACAGATGAGAGTTCAAATTTGCTTATATTAATTCTCTCAGGGTATCTTAAGGAATTCTATTCAAGATCTCTTAAGAAAAGAATTGTGTTTCTATTGCTGACGTTCTTATCTGGCATTATATTAAACGTTTGAAAATACACGTATTAAACATTTGAAGATATACTTATGAACAAGGATTGCTTGAATTCTTCTATGACCTATTCCTGTATTGTAGGCAGATTATAGTATCAAAATACTGTAGTAAATCACTTCGTAATTAAATTCTTTGTTGATATCTCGGGGGTTTGAAATTCCTTTGGGTTTTCCCACCACCACCTTTGAAGATAAGACCCAATTTGTCATGTTTTCCATGATTCTAAAGTAGTTTTTGCTCAGGTGACTTAACAAGCAGATAAAAATGGTGCTATATTTGGGGGAGAGAAAATATTTAAGACTTCTATGTTATGTATCCATTTATCCTTTTTTTTTCTATAGAATTGGCAAAGTTACAGCCTTTCAGAATATCCAAGAATTTATATCCAATTATTTAAGGCTGTCTTTTTATTGATCAAAACCTTTCTAGTGCAAACATTTTTTTAATTGGAAGGAAAAAAATCTTTTCTAGAGACTCAATACTTCTTATAGGTAAGACCTGAGAAGGCTCCTAATTTTTGTATCAGAGCTTTCCAATAGAAGACACATTTTTCAAAACAAACCAGAAGATAACAGAATTAAAGTCTGAAGTATTTATTTTTTATTTTTATCTGCTTGATCTTGGCTATTTTGTGTCTTGGATTTATTTCTGCTTAAAAGCATAGGGACCTCAGGTCAGATTGATATAGACTTCTTATAGTAAATCTGCTAGTATTAAGCCCTCATCCTGTTTTATTGTGGTATGTCTGTGTTGTGAGTTTAGTTTTTGTTTTAAGAAGCCAAATGGTAATAATGGTCTGTGATTTTCCCCCAAAACAATATTTTTATATGTGCTTCTCCCTTGGTAATGTGCCACGATACTGGTCAGTGTTTGAAGAAGCATTTCATTGCCCCAGTAGTGAAGTAGGTGTTCTTCAAATAGTATGAAATGCTGCCAGAAGTTCTGGAAGCAATCTGAGAATTGCTTTGATGTTACGATATTTGTACACGGATACCAAGTTAAGGGCCTTGTACAAGGCTCACTTTAGTTTCTTATTTTTGCAATTTAAACTAAAGCTCTTTAACACAAAGGAAGCAACAGAAAACCCCTAACACGGTATTTTTTTTTGACAAAAGCAAGGCAGCTTGTAATTAGGGTTGAAAAGGACTTTTAATGGTGTACTAATTTATTTCTCTTCCTTGTCCTGACAGGTTTAATTATTCCTAAATATCAGTGAGTAGACTGATGACTAGCCCAGAATTGACCAGCTCCACTGATGATGGGACAGTGGTAAAACTGTTCTTGCCATTTTGTTTCATTTTTTGTAAGTCGTACTAGTGAATTATTCACTCTTCCTCAGGTAACCTGTGTTTTACTCGATTGTAAATAAGCCATTCAGATGTTTTCTGTGGATCTAATGGGTCTTTTTTTCCATTCCTCTGTGATCATGCTGGCTGCAATTTAGAGGGTTTAAATCAGTTTTACTGGGTGCAATATTTCCCCTTAAAATTGTACTCTAACTTTCTTTCTAACACATTTTAAAAAATTAGACTAA
This sequence comes from Platalea leucorodia, assembly GCF_965183815.1. Lineage (NCBI taxonomy): Eukaryota > Metazoa > Chordata > Aves > Pelecaniformes > Threskiornithidae > Platalea > Platalea leucorodia. The sequence continues at coordinate 8,886,079 of NC_138824.1, forward strand.
AATCATCTCCCTCTTGTAATATTTTTTCTTTCCTGGATTCCTGGCATTTTTTCCTAACTTAAAATAACTCAACATGTTGAACTTTTCCATATCGTCTCCATCAACGTCTTCATCATTGTTTCCTTTTTCCCCTTTGCTTCAGAAAATGCATCTTTCATGTCACTCTCAGGCTAGGGAGTAGCCAATTTATACAAAGACCAAACCCTACCAAAACCACCCTTTTTTAAAATTACCAGAAGAATTGAACTCCTTTTCTGCCTCCCTCTCAACGTTTTGCTGTTGCCTCCTTCAGTGTTTTATATATTATAAGGGCTATGCTGTTATTACCTTACTTCTGTGTGATCCACCTCATCTGATGAATAGCTTCTGGTTGTGCACTGCTCTGCTCAGTTATTTCTGAAGGAATGCGGAAACCTTTTTCCAGGGGTTGAATAGCATAATTCTGCAATAGCATTTGATTTATGGCAAGTGATAAGGAGATAGGGCATAGAAAAATGAGGAGGTGGTATTCCTGTCTAAAAAAAGTTCTGGGTGAGTAGATGTGGAAAAAAAATTGTATCATGGGAGAACAAAATGGATTAATCTCTGCGAATTGGAATAGCTGATGTATTTTACTGCGTCTTTATGAACTTGTCTCATGGTGAACAGACTTTTGTTCAAGTTGTGTTGTCCCTGTAGCAGAAGCGACTGAACTACACAGGAACGAAACAGCGTCAGTGAGTGCAGCAAACGCTGTTGTGCAAAGGGACGACCTCAAGTGTATCCTGAGCTCACCTGGTGCTCCAGGCTCTGTGAAACAGGCTGTCTCCTACTTGAAAGCTTTGTCATTACTGCAGTTGAAATGGAAAATTACAGTGGTTGGTCTGAAGATATCAGTTTGCTCAAAGAAGTGGTGTTCCAATGTTCAGAAAAAAAACCCAGCAACCTAATAGAGCTTGTGGGTGCACATCAAGTATGACAGGAGAAAACACCTCAAAGACACAAGCTTATGAACTGAAATAATAGCATGTAATTTTCCCCTTCGTTTACATTTAAAATATCTTTGTAACAGTAAAGACTAGACATTTTTCTTTAAAATCTTCAAGCCCTAGTCACTGCAGAAATTGGATGCACTCATCAGTAAAGCTGATTACTTCCCATTGCCGGGAAGGAAGTTGTTTTCTAAACCCCCACTGAAAGTTTATGGCTGGTGCTTTTACTCTACTTCATGCCTCCTCTCGGCATGAATCCCTTTGTATATCTACTGACAGTATCTTTTCACCAAAGAGAATATTTCCAAGTCTTATGTGCTCCTCTTAACAATATGTTGAGTTTCTTTCAATATTTCTTTTGTTCTCAAAGGGGACTGTAATTGACGCCAAGTAAGTAATCCGAAGTGTTAAAAGCATTAATGCTGCTAATGCAAATTATTTTTAGCTGTTGTTATGTGATACGATCATTTTGATTGCATGAATAAAGTATCTTAAAATATTCTTTGCAAGCTGTTTATTAAAAACAGGCTTATGTGAGCATAATAGTTCATTTTTGTTCACCAAAAATATTACATTTATTTTCAAACTTTCAGCCAAATATCTGTATCATGACTAATCTCTTAAATTATTGTCCAGATTAAAACTTTGTGTATAACGGCATTGTATTTCTACAAGTTTTTTTCCGTAATTTGATAGCTGAAACTATCAGTTTGTGTTTTACACTGGTGTATACTTGCTTGAATATGTGTAACTTGATCCGTTCATCTGAATTTTAGCTGTACTGGGGCATGTGCTGCCTGCTCTGCTCCGCTCTGCTTTTGTCTCCCTTGTTTTCACTTTTGTAATGGTTCCCTGTGGTCCATGAACATTAAGGTCCATGTGAGGTCAACCATACCTTGCAGACAGTGACAACAGTCAAATAATGACAAATATGGGGGGGTCACGCGGTGTTTCCTGTATTTAATTTAGAGGCCGGTGATTTGTGAGCAGCCTGCAAGGATGCTGCACATAGTTTGGTTTGTCTTTAGGTTCAGATTTGAATCCCTGAGTATTCTTCTGCTCCCGACCTCCTTTGGTTTTCCGTTGCTTAAATACTTCCTGGAAAAGGAGCGTGTTCGGGGATCTTCTCTTTCAGATTTTTTTCTTTTTCATGTTTTGCACGTGTTTTATTTCACTGCTTTTAATGGGTGTGGGTTAACAAAGCTGTTTCTGTTTAACCACTGCCTGAACTTGGATAGTGTCAAGAGGAAATCGGTCCAGCTAAGGAATAATTTTAGTCAGTAATGTCTGTGAGATCCCAAGGAGGGAACACCAAATATTTTCTTCTGGGTTCCAAAAAGAAGAGGTGACTCTCAGCTGGAAATACCTTTTGCGAAGTAGGAAGTGTTGTGTAGGTACGGGTGATTATAAGCTCAAAGGTTTTCTGTCTCCACCAACTGATGCTAAGAAGTAATTTAATAATAGTTGTAACAGTGCTAGGAGGTAGTAAGGCAGGCAAGATATTCTGAAAAGAAAATAAAACCAACAGCAACAACAAAACTCTCTCTTTTTCTTCAGCTTTTTAATAAGCCTGTTCTAAATCGTAAGATCAAAGACTTCTGCTCATACTCTGTTGGCTGATGAAAAATAAGGAGCTCTTGGACTCACTGTGATAGCCCTTTGCCCGTGCAAACCTAAGTGCAGGTGGTTGTGGTGCTGGGCGGTGATGGGTTGTTGTGATTGCTCTTAAGGAAACAAAATAAAGATTAAATCCTTTTGTTACTTCCTTGGATTTCAGAGAAATGACTAAAATCCCTGAAATACCTGAAAATTGTGATACAGCAGATTACTCAAAGATTTCAGGAGTATTTGTGGAAGCATTGCCTTAAATATGGAGTAATGAAATTTGATGAGATAATCTATAATGTCTTCTTTACCTCAGGTGTCTTTGTTATTAAGTTAGCAGAAAGAAGTTTTTGTTTCAGAATACTTTTACTAAGATTTGCTGGGATCTTTTTTTGGTTGATTGATTTATTCTTTCATGCCCTATTGGGAAAGAAAAAAAATCACATCATCTGTATGTGATGGCTACCCTGATATTATGCACTCTGGCATTTTACAGAGTAGGATGTGCACTTAAGCTGTTTTACAGGAAAGTCTTTCGAGATTGTTGAGGAAACAGGCCAGAAATATAATTATGCCAAAACTGCTGAGTTTTTAAAAAGAGTTTCCAGTGATAACAGGATTTAAACTAAAAACAGTTTAATTTCAATTACATTGCTGCCATTTGCAGGAAAGAAATTTTACCTTGAGTTTAAATTTTTCTGGACGTGAATTTGTTAACCCATTGATTTAATGGCATAATGAGCTGTGGCATTTTGTTTAGCTCGTTTTCAGTGTTAATGATATAAAAGTGCTGAATTTATGGTTGGAAAAAGGGGATTCTAGCATTGTCACATTGCAATTAAATGTTCTCATAGCTCATTTATGCTGTTGCATACAACTAGCATCAAGATAATGTATTTTGGTGGAGTGGGGGACTGACCCCACCATTTGTTCCTAGTGCTGATTTTGCAGAGACTGTCTAGGAGTAACTGAGAGATGAAAAAGTGTTTTCAGCTGGCCATCCCTTTACCCAAGGATGTTTGGTTGGTTTCATTTATATTATAATCATCCATCATCTTTGAAGTTTAAATAGTATTTTCTCAGTATGATCCCATTTTGAATGCCATTTTACTTCATTAGTTGTCAGTTCATCTGTTCACACACCTCGCTTTGGGAAATTCAGAATTTCTCAGTGGTGATTTGGAAAACTCGAGTCAGTTTAATGGAGCAAATATTGCATGACCAGCTATGGGTGCATTTCACCTTTTGCTGTACTGCTTTCAAAGTGCCTATCCTGTAATCAAAAAGGCCTTTAACTGCTGGGACATAACCAAATCATTTAGTCTTCTGCACCGCTTGTGGGCTGTAGATGCAGAAAATACAGAATCAAATTATGTTTCCTGAAAGCGATGTGTGGAGCCCTGTAATCTTCGCTAGATAAAGATCGGTGTCTTTGTGCTTCAGAGCAATACTTAATGAGACGGTTCAAAAGGACAGCAGATGTGTTCTGGAAAGCATAAACAAATTGGTTGAGCTCTTTGGTGTTTTATTTGAAGATGTTCATGTTAAGTCGTTTTAGACGGTTCAGTGTATTGGGTGATTTCATGATGTGCTTTCCTTCAGTTTTGCTCCTTACCACGAGCAGTCTTTGTAGAGTTATTGCACTTGACTAGAGGTTGTTCATCCTTTGCTGTCAACCAAACCAAAAAGGTCTTTCAAATGTGAGTACTTGTGTTATGGCTCACCTGGCAAGCTAAGGTGAGGTGGACTCTGGTGATATTTGGAACTAATTCAGTGCTGAGAATTACTTGAATGCAATATTAGGGGAAAAAAAAAATCTCATAACACTTATGAAAGTATGAAGTTTTTGAAGATTCAAATCTATAGCATTAATTTTACAGGGAAGAATATAATCGATGGTGTCTTTTAGAGGAGTAATCAGTTGTATTAAATGCAGATGTTTCATTAATAGAAGTGTTTAAATAATCTCTATTTTCCTCCTCTTAACTTGTCATTGTTGTGGACTACAACTTGATTCTTAACACACCAGTATTTCTTGAGTTTATATAGAATCATAGAATCAGAGCATGTAGTACAACACGGCATGACTGAGCTCAGCTCTTTTCTAATAGACAAGTTCTATATTTCAATACAGCACACGACAACAATTATCCCATGAGAATAACTTACATCTGAAAAATGTCTTACTCCACTAAAAACTTAGAAAAAATATTTCTAAAATGTATTTTTGTTAGTTTATAGAAAAATAAGGTAAGTTATAAAAATTTAAAGGCTTATCATATGTATGATTTTTATCTAGAGGAGTTTAAAAGAGGACTGCCAAGCCCACCACTAAACCATGTCCCTAAGCACCACATCTACATGGGTTTTAAATACCTCCAGGGATGGGGACTCAACCGCTTCCCTGGGCAGCCTGTGCCAGCGCCTGACTCCCCTTTCAGTGAAGAAGTTTTTCCTAATATCCAACCTAAACCTCCCCTGGTGCAACTTGAGGCCCTTTCCTCTTGTCCTGTCACTGGTTACTTGGGAGAAGAGACCGACCCCCACCTGGCTACAGCCTCCTTTCAGGCAGTTGGCTTTCCCCACCCTGCCAGCTGCCATGAAAGATGTCATCTGAGCGGTTGGGCCATCTCTCGGAGCAGCCCTTCCCTCCCCAGCTCCCAGCTGGGAGGCGTTGGGTGCCGGCAGCCCTCCCACCTTCCCGGGGAAGGCTGAGGGAGGTGGAGGTGCGGAGCAACCAAGAAGGTGCAGAATAGGGCAGTGGTGTAATATTAAGGAAATTGTGATGGTTTTAGTTGTTTTGCTACATACCGATTTTGAATTGTCGTATTTTCTACAATAACAATTGGGATATTGCTGTGGTACTAGTGGAACAAAGTAATGCCTCTAGGCATGAACAAACATCTCTACCAGCTTTTAAACATTTCAGAGAATATTTAAACAATCACCAAAAGGCATAATCTTACATTAACCTTGTTTCACGTTACTTTTGTTGTTTAATATTATATTTTTCTATGTTGTGGTAGGAGTAACAATAGCTGAAGGAATGGAAATTAATCCATCTTCTCTATAGTGTTCTCTGCTAGTGCCAAGGCTTTTTTCCTGAACCTGTAACTTATGTTTTAAGAAGTGGGTGACAGATCCTCTAACATTTAAATGATAGACTGTAAAACAAACAAGACAATTTTAAAACTGCCAGGAGAAAGAGGAATATAATATAATGTAAACAGTTTATCCTAATGAAGTTGTAATGAAGTTCTGTGATAGAATAAAAAGGCGTGTTTCCTGATGTGCAAACCTTTGCTGTATAATCTTTTAAACAGAATTACATTAACAAGTATTTCAGTAAAACACTGTTATTTTTCCACTGATTTCCATACCTGTTTTGAGCTTCTCTTTATTAGGTCTAAGAATCTTAAAGCTTAATAAAAATTTAGGGAAAGGCACTGTGAATCTAACTAGAGCGGTTTAAAATAGTGCTTCTCTTTGCTCCTGGTTAGCATCTCCTCTTTCCACTCAGTCTCCACTCAGGAGATGGTTCAAAGGACCAAATGAGGGGGTCTTGGAAGCAAAATGAGTTGCTTTACGCTGCCCAGCTATCACCAACAGCGCGAGTCCCTTACCGCTGGCTCACTGCCGCAAAGCAGATGCCGAGTGCTTGCGCGAGCGGCTTCGCTGCTGCAAGGCAAAGCCGAATAAAAGGTAACCTCCAGCAATGGGATGGAGTAGACATCTGTGGCGAGAACTTCTTAAAGTTGCTAAGTCCTTCCTTTCCCAGGACACAGAAGTATCTCTGTCTTCTCAGGAAGCTTCACTGAAAAGTAATTCCATCGCAGCATGAACTCCTTCATTTGACAGATAACATCATCTCCACTTTCACCCCCTTCCAAACAATTCTGATTATACATCTTTCCTAGCATGCTCACATAAAATGCTAATTGTTAAGAGCCCTCGTTACCCTGAGGAGTTAACTGTGTCTTACGATGACAGCTAGTGTCAGCTCTACATTGTGGAGGCTCCTATCTTGGGAAACGTGAGAGGCATTTTGGCTTACCATGCCATTTCCCCCTCCTCGTGCTCTCAAGGGGGCTCTTACTTGCAAAGAAATGCGTGTAGTTCACAGTGTCACTGAAAACTCTGCCAAAGTAGTGGAAAGATAAAGAAATACTGATGTTAAATGACATCATGTGCAAGGTGCCAGGATGTGTGCGTAAACATAAATAATTATAGTAAATCTGAAATACTTTTTCTTCAATTAGTAAACACCAAAATACTGTTGTGTGTGTGTATATATATATATATATATAAATTTGGTAGGTGTCTGCTAGTCATACATAATTTTTAAGAAAAGAAATCCATGGTTCTGAGCGCATACTTTAATGCGTATTTCTCCTGCTGCACTATCGGCTTCCTCGGCTCCTGCCTGCCCCTGCCTGCATTTTCACCAGCAGAGCAGAGAGAGCAGCTCCGGGCTTGGGCATGTGGATCCCAAAATTTTTGAGGCTGAAAAATAACTATTTGTCTGTTGTAACTAACTTACAGTAAGTCTGAGCATGCTATAGTTTCTAGTAAATTTTAAATTTGTCCATCTAACTTGCTCTAATTATCAAATACACTGCTTAAGTTAATGGGCGGTTGCAGTAGTGGGAAAACCATGCTGTTTATTTCTGAATGATGAAAATATATTATTTATTTCTGCTCCTTGAAACCTGTCCCTTTACTAGTTTTTAGTGCTTATCAGAATTTCATGGTGTTCTGCTACTGTTTATAATTTTCACCAATATGAATGGTTACTGGATACAGTGGCTTTCATGACGCTGCCTTGCACAGAATATTATGCTTGGAATATTATTTTAATACATGTGCTTTGCAGCAGGGAAATTATTTCAACACCTGTAAACTTTTAAAGACAAATATCTCTTGCAGTTCCTTTTTGGATACTAAGGTAATCTCAAACCTTGTAATTCTTCAGTGATTATGAGCTCTGGAAGAAAAAAAAGCAAGCAGAAATCCTCATGGTGGAGATGAAATCTTGGATGATATCTGTAACCTGAGCTAAGGAGTTATGTTCAGAAGTCTAATATGAGACATCCGCACAGACTACTAAGAAAATTTATTGTTATTTTAGTATTTACTACATTTGTAATGCTCTTGTAGGATAAGTAACCAGATTTAAATTTCAGCTTACATATGGATTTAATATTTAGAGATGTTAGCGATTTTGGAGTTTTCATTTGCAATGTTACATTTCAAGTATATTTCTAATGCTGTATTTTCAATGTATCCTAATTTGAACAGTTCACAACTACTTCGCATTTATTCATCAACGTTATAAAGATGAGAAGTTCAAATCGTGCTGGTTGAACTGACTGTGTTGTTAGGAGTTTGCAGTGTGTAACAGGCTGCGATTTGGTCTCGGTGTGGCTTAAGCTGGTTTAGGCAAGCGTGAACGCCAGCTGCCTGCTCCTGCCCCCGTTCAGTCCTTGGGGGGGGGAAATAGTTACTTTCAGATGGATCAGGTCGATGATTTGTTTTTCTGTGCATCTCTGTGCCAGCAGAAGACACATGGCAGTAATCAGCAAAAAAAGGTGCCGGAGAGGAGGAGCGGTGACTACGTAGGTTGATGTTGTCTGGAAGTAATTCATGAAGCTTCAGCCCGAACTGAGTCATGACCCAGTGACGAGCAAACCTGCACAGCAAAATGTGTAGCTGTCATGAAGAAGTCACCAGCTTGTAGCAGTATCACAGTGACCAAATCTTCAGACAATCTTAGACTTTAAATATAGATTTGAAGTGTAGATTCTCAAATTTGGTTCACTGTGGTCCAGTGGTATAACATAAAACTCTTGCAGGTGTTGCTGATGAATATCCTGGATGCTGTAGCATATATTAGCAATAAATATAGTTATATACATATATGTATATAAATATCTGAAAATTTAAAATGATAGCAATTTTGCAGATTGGTTGTAGTTCTGAAGTGAATGAATAATTAAAAAAGCAAGAACGAAACCCTCTATAGCATTTTAGCATTTTGGGGGCCCAAATTCAATTAAAAGGGCCTGTTTCAGCTATTTCAGAACTTTTTTACTCTGCCATAACATGGTAAATTTAAAGAAAAGTGGAAAAGTTTACTCCTTGTAGATCATATATTTTAAAGCTATTCCTGGCATTTTTAGGATAAAGTAGAACAAATGCTAAAGTATATTTTTCTTATAATTTGAAGTTTCTTGAGACTCTGTTTGTAGGCTTGGTGTTGTATTCAGAAGCATTGCATGTTATTTAGGGTGTTGTTTGACATGAAGTAATTTTATTTGGTCTGTTTTTTCCTCAAGACTAAGCTGCATGCATAATATACATGTTAACTGTAACTATTTTCAGCGATTTTATTGAAAAATAGCAGACCAAAGGGAGGAGATGGCTTCCATGTGCAGTCAGAAAGTTCTTCTGGTGATGGGGGTGCTGATTTTGGCCTCTCTCCACCACCCAGCTGCCGATTTCAGTGGATCTTGCAGGAATGTCATTCTCCGAGCTGTGTAGCTTTGCTGCATTTGGCTGAAAGCAGGCTATAAGTTCCAGAGGTGTGGGTGATTGACGAAGAACTCTCATTTCTTTAGGAAATGAAGCCCAAAAGCATGGGAATATTTTATTCTGTGTAAGTTTGTTAAGTGCCCAAAGTTAACGGTTATGAATGCAGTGTCCTTGCCTGTGCCAGACTAGCATGGAAACTAATATGGTCAGAAAGAGGAAACTAATTGCAGGGCTTTTTTGATTTCTGGGATTAAGAAATGAAGATCACTTCAGCTAATGGGAGAAAGCTGGCAAGAACAGATTTTGTGTGAAACAGAATTTCAGCTTCAAGTTTTTGAGATAATTATTTCCTGATAAAAATCTACACTGGTCAAAGTCAGGTTAGGAACCTTTGTTTGTGCAACTTGAGGATGGTGAGAACACCACCAGAGAAAAGTTACAGTTGTCCAGAAGTGGGCTTACTTAAAATGTACAGGAAACTTACAGTTGAAATCACACCAATAAGAGAACCACGAATGCTAAAGAAATGGAAAAATAAGGCAAGAAAACTAACTCACTCATGCAAAAGATGATAAAGTCAGGAATAAAAATTAGCCGTGGTGCTTACAAGTTAGACTTGGCAATTGAGATATTATTGAGAATTAGATAAGCTCAATGATTTGATATCATTGCACTTTTAATTACATTCACTTATATTCATTCTTTAATTGTTAAAAAAGTTATATCACACTGTTACTGTTAAAAAATTAACTGTTAAAAAAATTATATTACACTCAAAGAGCTGTAAGCGGGGAAAAGTGAAATAGCTGCTAAATCCCTATAAAAATACCAAAATACCCCAAACGAAAGCAACCTGACACAAAATCAACCTTAATTATAGATACATGAAAGAGTATCTACATTATTTTTGTCAAAGTCATTTGAACAGAAACAGATGGGTGCAGACCACACAGTCTATGAGGGTTAATTACTGAGATATTTTACTCACTGGAAGTTACTGGGAATGTTTGCATCTGTAAAAACAGTAAAGAATGGAAGATCAAGTTATTGTTCAGGAGTGCAAATCAACTTTTGAAATCTGTTTGCATTCTAAATTTTACGCCAACATCTACATGACTGAATTGCAATTGTATTATTTTGGCACTAGTCTAAGCTATTTATTATTACAATAAAGGCATAATGTATCTCTAGATTTGTTATGTTATGTGTTCTTTGTTCCAAGCACTTGGACATTTTTCTCTCTAATTTATGTTAATTTATCATTGATTTAGAAAAGTCACTAGGCAAACAGATCTTTTTAATAAACATGGGGAGAAAATACTTCTTTTCCTACTGTAGTTCAGTACAGCATGGTACTATATAGAGTCTGTATGCAAATGCAGTTTGCTAGGCTATTCTAGGATCTAGTACTTCACCGGCTCACAGAAGAGTTGAGGTTGGAAGTCACCTCGCGAGATCAGCTAGTCCAGCCTCCCTCAAAGCACAGTCCACTGGAGCAGGTTGCTCAGGGCTTTGTCCAGTTGAGTTTTGAGTACCTCCAAGGATGGAGGCTTCACTGAGCCTTACCACTCGCACAAGAAAGAATTTATTTCTTACATTTAAACAGAATTTCATGTATTTCTGCTTGTGCCTGTTGCCTCCTTTCCTGTTACTGGGTGCCACTGAGAAGAGTCCAACTTAGTCTTCTTAGTTCCCCCACCTGGAATTTATGTATACCCATTGCTAAGATCCCCCTTGGGTCTTCTCTTCTCCAGACTAAACAACCCCAGTTACCACAGCCTCTCCTCCAAGCCCTTGATCATCTTTGTGGTCCTTCGCTGGACTCTTTGTGGTATGCCCACATATATATATATATGTATATATATGTTTATATATTAATTTTCACTCTCATGAAGCTTGTTCTTCTCAAGGATATTGCCTATTAAAACATTAACTGTATTGATTCTCTTTGTACACAGTATTTTTGGTGAAGTATTGGTCAAGAACATACTCCGCTAATTTTTGCTTCACTCCATAGTTTCAGAACACCCTTTGTTGGGAAGGAAGGGGTTTTATTTTGTTTTGTTGATAGATCTCTGAAGAATTTGATCAAATACCGTAGGTGCCCGCACCAGTCTTTACCATGATTAGCCTTGTACGAGCTAGAGACTGTTTATCTCTGAAAGGCAGAGAAACTTGAACTACTTCAGTTTCCGAGTGCCCGAGCACCGGGAAGGATTGCAAGCCACCGTGTGACTCCACTTCGTGTCTGATCACTCTCACAGCGAGAAGGTATTGAGTTGTTCTTGTGCCCTGCCTTGCTGCCTGTCTGTCTTACTCCTGGTCCTCGGACAGAGACAACCTGGGTGTTTGAGCAGAGCTGGACGTACGCTTTTACTGACTGATTAATGTTCTGGATTTGTTTCATGGACAATTTTCTGTATTCCCTGCTTTGAAAAGCTCTATCTAAGAAGGCTTTCTGGTTCACAAGCAATAGGAAGCCTTTTAAGACAGAGGACTACTTTTTGATCTATGCTTGTTTTTTCACGTGAAAAGTCTTCATTAGTCAAATTCTTGACTTTCAAAAACTTGTAGAGATATTTTCTTTGTGAAAACTGTGACTATTGAAAAAATACGGTTAACGTAACTGCAAATATTCCCTGGTAATTAGAAATGAATTATGAAATCTGCCGAATGGCTGTTAGTTATTCTCTTAAAACAATAACGAAAATCAAAGTTTCGAAACTCATTGAAGTGCACGTCCACCCAGGCAGGCCTAATCCAGCGAGACTTGCCCTGCTGAGGGCGTGCTGGTTTTCTCAAGAGGCCTCCAAAAACAAAGCAAATCTAGAAGTCAAAAAAGCCCCCAGACCTCCAGCTGTCTGAATATTGAAGTCATGGTTGGGGGGCTTAAAGCTGAGCTATGTCAGGAAATGGGAAATGAACTGAAAATACGGCAGTGTCACGTTTAATACATTTCTTGTGGTGTGTAAACCGAGACTACCATGTCTCATGGCAAAAATTGTCCCTTGTAGGGACTAATCACTGAAGCTGTTCATTTTTCCCTTACTGGTCAGAATCCAAGTGTAACCTTTCAACATCAGTCCATTTGACAGTGTTTCTGTTAATACGTGAATGTACTGGTGCCAGGTATCAAGGTGCAGTTTTCGGAGGAGGGCGCTTGATGGTGCGAGGCGGGGGTGCGGGCGCGTGCCGCTGTGAGCAGAACCCAGACCTCCGGCGGGAACACGCTGCAGAAGCACCGAGCACGATCCTCCTGATGAACCATACCAAGCCTCTAGCCTTTATGCCTTTTTTCCCCATGCTGGTGAATGCAAAATAAGGAAAAACCACTGCTACAAAAGGCTAGTGTTGAAGAAGATACATCTAAATGTTATTTTCAGAATATAAAGATGATGCTGACACCCCCCTCCTCCTTGATCCTGATGCAGTGTCTTGGTGGTCAGTGGAGATGTGTCAGTGACTTCAGTTAATTTGGGGGCATTTCATTTTAGTCCTACTACTCAGTGATAATAACTTAAAAATGAGCTGTCTTTCAGGAAGAATTACGTCTTTCGATTCTATTTATCCCCTTTAAGTGTAGGTTATATATGTGATACTCTACGTGTCTCTGTACTGAGCAATTGAGTCCATAGTGTTATCCAACCAGATGCACGGGGAAAAAAATAAATTTGCTTAATTTAAATGCACCTTACAATAAGGAAAAATAAGGACTTGATTTTTTAAAAGTTGTTATCTTTATAATATTTGTTGTGATTCATTCTGAGTATTTTGTTTCAGGAAGGTAGTTTCTTGTTTGTGTGATATGGTGGCTGGAGTTCCCTCCTGCTAATTTCTTCCTCTTGTAATTATTACTAAGCCATATGAGTACTTTTTTTTTTAATTCAGGAAAGAGCAACCCTCCCAAATGATTTGATGTCCCTGTAGCCCTAAGGTATTTTACTTAACTTCCTATGTCTAGATATTTTTGTGTGTGTGCTTTTTTCCTAGTTAGATACTATTGGAAATGAGAAGGTGGCTGTGTGGCAGCCTAACAGAATGATGTTTTCACAGCTGCTAATTGAGGGTTTATGTTTTATAGCCTGAGATGTGACTTGGAGACCTGGGAGTACCAGAAGATACAGAATAGGATTGGAGGTGTGTCCCCATTGCTTGGTGTCGAGCCGCCTGCCAGCTGGCTTGATTAGTTTGAAAAATGAGCCTGGACCGGCTCTTCCAATGTGATATGCTGTAAAATAGCTCTTCTTCACTCTTTTAGTAAGGCACAATAGTAAGGTACTGCTGTTTCATTTGTCGGTTACTTTTTTTATACTTCAGTCTCTCAAGCATTGTGCATCCTTGCAAGCAGTGGGCTCTCGTCAAGAGCTTTAAGAAAGGCTGTTTCGTGGCTGCGTTACACTGTGCTGTAGTTTTGTTTGCTGTGGTTAAGATAACATGAAAAACGGAGGGCGCGACTTGACAAGTGTTTTTTGAGAAAACAAATGTAGGGTGTTGAAGTGCTTAACTATATGTATACATATGGAATTTGTGAACTAGAAAATCAAGGGTTTAGTTTTCTCTTTTATTCTTCCATACTCTTCTGAGACTGGCAGGTGCTCCCCGTCTTGGCTCAGTTACCTTCTACATTTGCTAATTGTAATCATTTAATCATGATCAAACAACAGTGCTTTAACATGTATCTATATAATCTCTTGCTTAATAACACATACTAGTGTTTCTTTTGATCTTATCGGTCTAGAGATTGCTTGAGGCTTGCTGGCAGAAAAAAATCAGGAGCCTCTAACAGCTGAAGTGGTGTAGGTGTAGCTAAATTGGCCCGGAGCCCGATAAGGATCTGACAAATTGTTTTCTACATTTTCTTAAAGCCTGTCGATTTTAAAGCAGCAGCAATGTTGCATTGCTTCAGAAGTTACTTAATTTCAACTAGAAAAATAATCATTATATGGGTGACCAAGATTATGACAAGAGTTTTCACCATGCTCCAGCCACCTCTGCGCCTTCTCTTGAATAAGCCAAAAGCGTTGTGATGCTGACATCTTTAATTTTATTGCGGGTCATGTATTCTGGGCATTGAATTGTTCTTTGTAGCTGCCTCTTCTGGATATTTTTAGCTCTCTAGCTGGTGAGAATAAAGTTATGCTAGCGTTGCTCTCAGGAGAATCCAGTGTGCTAGCCCAAAAAGACCATCAGTCTAAGAGGTGGGAAAAAGTGATGGGGGGGCACAATAAAAACCTCCCCAAGTGATTTTTCACTGGCTTGGGACGGTAAATGGAGAACCAAGGCGAAGAGTGGGAGAACAGATAGAAACTAGTTCGGTGCTCAGGAAAGCCACTTGCCAAACCCATTGCTGATCTAATCTAGTAGTAAGTGGCTGCTACAGCCTTCCTCGGCACCGTGTCGGAGCGCAGGGCTGTTTATAGCAGTGAACTCCGGCGGTCTAGCTGATATTATTAGCAGCTTGTGGGTCTAGGGCTGAAGTCCTGCCCTTTAGTCCCATATAGGTGAAGATGTAGCTGTCATATGTAAGAACTGCCTTGTCAGCAATGGTGACTAATTCCGTCAGCTAATTATTTACGATGATAATTTTTTGCCTGGGGCATTAAATAATACTAAAAAGTAACTACTTACATTAGTAAGCGTGATCATCAGATCACATTTCAAGTGGCTGAACATAATGAAACGTCACACCTATTTTCACATAACTTCTTTTTATACGACTTCTGGTATCTTAGTCTAATTAACCAGAAGGATTCTGTGATTTCCCTTCCCTTTAACTACTATAAAATTAAAGAAAGTTTTATGCTTTTTAACCAGATACTTTATTATTGGAAAAGAATAGCATATCAATTTTATAAAGACAGTTCATTGATTAGGACACTTAGGTTTATGTTATGTGATGTGGAGGTAGAAAAGAGGTATCTCATGCACATGTATTTCCTTGATGTTGGAGTACAAGGTCATTACATTAATCTGCATGTCTAGTTTCATTATTTTATTCTTTTATTTTATTAGAAGGGAGCTTGCTTAAGAGAGAATCTTTGTGATAAGAGCTGTAGAAAGCTTTTTTGTTGGAGCAATAACATGTCTTGAAATAAAATTCAGGAACCACAACCATCAGCTGAAAAATTCCTATGATTTACACCAAAATATAATTATAATGCTGTTTATGTAGCTCTGTGGATTTATGGGTAAAGTTAGGTTTTTCTCAGTAGACCAAGGAATAGGTATGGAAAAATAATATTAAGTGCACCTTCCCTTCTTTGTAACTTTTGGAAGAAATTGGCTCAGGTAATAATTATTGGAGGGACTTCTTTTAACTGACCTGCTAGTCAAATGTCATCAGGGTTTTTAATTTTCCGTGATTTTTACCAATAAAATTTTCCTTGGACAGACCTTAGCTGGCAGTTCTTTTTTTCTGTGGCATACAGCCATCAAGAAACTAGGAGTAGTAGTTGTTTTTTTTTTTTTATCATTGAGTGTAGATATAGCTCTCACAGGCATTGCGAAGTGGTTGATCAAGAAGGTGATGGTTTTCAGGCTTCATGAATAAGCTGCAATTCAAGTGTTGATGTGCCAGTGGTTGAAACAGCCTCAGGTCTTCTGTGAGCTGGATTTAACACTATTCAGTGTTGAACTGTAGCTCCAACACTCTAAATGCTTCTACCAGCTGATACCACTGATCTGTCCCTTTTCCCTCCTTCTGTCTTCATTTACATAGATTATGTGTATCTTCAGTGCTTTTTGTTTTTAATTACAAGGTCTGTGTTACTTGATCATAGACTTCAGTCCTGCTCTTTATTCTGGTTGTATGGGAGAACCAGCAGCCTCCGATCAGAGACCTTTTTTATCCCAGGAAGTCTGTCTATAATGAAAACGCTTAAGGAAGATACACATCACCTTGGGATTAGGTGATGTGCATGAAAATTCAGAATACACGAGACCTGAGAGTAGTTTTAGTAGTTTTGTCAATGTTATTTTTCCTTTTTCTGGTCCAAGATTTTGATCGGGCTGCGAGGGCAAGTTGTCTGTGATGTGCTGCTGCTGGTGGTATTACTGGGGCTGCTGGTGTTACTGGGGCTGCTGGTAACTGCTTTCAGCCAGAGCTTTTTGTTTTGTGCTCAGAACTGCAAACTGCTGAATGTTGCTTTGTGATACTGTTTGTGTGAGGGCTAAGCTTTCTTGGGGGGGGGAAGGCTTTGTCAGCCAATAGAGATCTGGAAAAAACACCTCTTAAGTTTTGTCAGCAACTTTCCTCTTTATTTATTGAGTACAGTAAAGTATGATGTAATCAATTAAATTGCAGTGCTCACCTTACATACCAAATATGCTAACCTGTCCTGGAGCACAGGGATTTTTCCTTGTAACCTGTACACATCTCTTTAAAATTTTCAAATATTTATGGTGTATTATTCCCATTAGAAACATGTAGGTTGGCTGCTGCTTGTATCTGTTGCAGCTGGAAAGTTTCAGGGTCTGTGTGTTGCCAAGCCCAATTTGTTGACCTTGTATCGTAAATCAAAAAGTGATGGACTCCGCAAGAAAAATCCCAAATGAGACTTCCTGCTCGCTAGATTTTAAGGCTTAAATTCACTCAATATGTAGTTATTTTTAAATCTAAAATCAGTATTGCATATTGTACTGAGGATGCTACAAAAAAATTCTATAGAATGGGAAAAAGTTGAAAAAAAGGCTTATTTTGAAAGTAGCTTAATTTTGGAGCATCGTGACCATTTGCCTTCTGTTTCTTGGTGCTATGATAAGACGACAGTGACTGGGCTTTCCACATAGGGCTGTGCATTTCATGTAGAACATCTGCTTTAGCTGAACGTCTTGCTGTCCTTCACTTGTGTAAGTGTTGGGAGAGACAGTGTCAAACATTCCCAGAGCATTGCTAGGAGATGTTTGCCTCGACTGATCTTAAATCCCTCTGATAAAGGAGATTCTACAGTCTCACAGGCAATTCGTTTATCACTACCCTGTAGAGACACCTAGACACCTCTTCCTATCTAAGTTATTTTCACTGTAGTTTTAGCTCTGTCTTCCTCCTTCTGTACTTGATGTGAAAGATTTATCAGTATATGATAATTATATGAAAATAGTTGTCATGTGTGTCACTAGCTACCTCTTTTTTAGTTTAGGTTAAGCAGTTTCCCAACAGTCATGGATTGCACACCTCTTCTTTTCATCGTGCTCCCCTGGGTTGTCTTGTTTTGTCTGTGCTTTTCTTTAACAGTAGTGCCCAACACCATATTTCAGGGTGTTGCTAGCACCAGGGCATTAGTGTAATAGACTGTGATGTCTTCACCTCCTCTGCCTCTAAAAGACTCCATAATGCTATTTTACAGCACTTTCTGCAGCCTTGCATTGCTAGCGCCTGTTTATTTGTGATCTGCGGAATGCGTTATACTCTCGTACTGCCTATGCTTTTGTTTCTTCTCATGTTTTTTTGTGTATGTGACTTCTGCCAAGTACTTCATACTTGTTTTTACTAAATTTCATCTTGTTGACTTGGGGCAATTCAATCACTTTGCGTGAAGACCTGGACTCTAAAGGATGTTATCAATTTGTGACATGATCTCTGTTCCATCATTCAAACCATTACTGAAGAGGGAAGCAAAACCGCTTTGGTGACCTCAGTTAAAATGCCTTTTAGTTTGATACTGAACTGCTGACTGTTAGAGTTTTCTCTGTAGTGATCTTGAGCAGCTCTGTGCCCACTTAATTAACATATGCAACTGTCATAAAGGTGCATTAAAGCTCGGATAAATTACATCTGCTCCTTTCCTTAAAACATCTGTCAAAAAAGATTACAATACTTGTAATTTACTTGTTTATTGTGTTGGTTGTGTCTTATAGTCTTGTTATCTAGATGTTTATAAACTGGCTGTTTCAAATAATTTATTCTAGTATGGTTGTGGATATTGGAAGTGGCCTGGTTGACTGCCTAATATTCCTTGAACTTCTCATTTGCAAAAATTGGTACCCGTTTCCTCTTTTCCACCTGGCCAAGGTCATCCATATCTTATTTTTTTTTAAAGAATATTTTTAAATTCTGGCAGACATCTGATATCTATAGAGGTTGATTAAGCAAGTTCTTTAAGTTGCCAAGATTTTGCCAAATAGAATACAGATTATAGACAAATTGATGATAGGTGGATGGTGAGGTGGACTGAAAACTAGCTGGGCTGAACTGACAGGCTTGAAGGGTTGTGATCAGCAGCAGGAGGCCAGTCACTGGTGGGGTACCACAGGGGTCCCTACCGGGATCAGTCGCATCTTCATTAATGACCTGGATGAGTGCACAGGAGGCTGCGCCCTCAGCAGGCTTGCAGATGATACAAAACGGGGAGGAGTTGTTGCCGCACCAGGTAGTTGTCCTGCCATCCAGAAGAACCTTAACAGGCTGGAGAAATGGGCCGACAGGAACCTCGTTGGGTTCAACAAAGGGAAGTGCCCAGTCCTGCCCCTGATGCAGTTACATGCTGCGGGCATCTGGAAAGCAGCTTTGCAGAAAGGAACCTGGGAGTCCTGGTGGACACCGAGCTGAACATGAGCCAGCAAGAAGCCCTTCCAGCAAAGGAGGCCAGCGGCCTCTTGGGCTGCGTTAGAATAAGCATTGCCAGGAGGTCGAGGGAGGTGATCCTTCCCCTTTACTCAGCCCTGGTGAGACAAATCTGGAGTGCTGTGTCCGGTGCTGGGCTTCCCAGTACGAGAAAGACATAAACATACTGGAGTTAAGGGCCACAAAGATGAATAACGGCTTGGAGCATCTCATACAAGGAGATGCTGAGAGAGCTGGGGTGGTTTAGCCTGGAGAAGGAAGAGCTCAAAGGGAATCTCAGTGATGTACACATGTATACTTGTTAGGTTGTTATCGAACTCATTTAAGAAAAGAAAAAAGGGAAAGAAGAAAAGACTATTTAATGAAATGAGTGTTTTTAATATGCAAAGGCATACTCCCCTCCCCCCTGAAACCTGGTTTTTTTTGCCATTTCTCACTTATTTCTCAAGATAATTGCTTGGGCTGTCAAGGCTTCTTGTTGCTTCTGTCTCCCAGAAATGGCATCCAAAGAATTGATGGTTGTTGTTTGAATGATTAAATATGGTTTAAATTTTGGAGGGCTAGGGCAGATCTTTTTAAGTAGAACTCAGGTTTAAATGTAAGTCTGCTTTTGCTGCTAGTTTGAACTGAAATGTACCATTGTCTTCACTTTACCCTAATGATTGCATGTAAAATTAGTTCAGATGTTCACATTTTTGATGCAGAATAATAAAATACGGTAGTGCTGGTGAAGGAAAAGGAAAAAAAATGGGTAGTTTACACAGTAAACATTATAATGTCTTGTGTGACCTAATTTTAAGTCACATGTCAGAAGACTTAGAAGAGGGAAATAGTCTCATTGTAAGATTTTTTTCTCTGAAAGTCTTTGTAAACTTTTCCTATTCAAATTTTTATCACACTTTCTGATCTGTATCAACACGCAGCAGCCTACTGTTCTGTGTGCTTATAACCTTCAAATATGCACTGCTGCCAGCATTTCCATTTCTTTTCACTTAAGCTATCTGTATCCTATCATGATCAAAACTTCTTGAACCCTTGAAAATAAGTGCAAATGTTTCCTAAAACACTTGCAATTTTTCTGTAAGGTTTTTGCCTCCTGGATGACGGTATGAATATGGGCCAGTGTATCTAGAGCAAAACAGTATTTTCTTGCTCTCCCGCTGTATCTGGCAAAGATGGCATGGATTAAGGCAGGTTATGAATTTAAAGCATGGTGTAGTTGTTCCTGAAACAGCTGTATGTACAAGCAGTTCTACAGTCAAGGTACAGTGGCTTGTTGGTATCTCAAGGACGACAGCTTTGTCCTTTCTCTCCTCTGCTCCTGGCATGGAGGTCCCTCTCCATCCCTTTTGCCTGTGCCTGCTCTGATGCTTTTACACCCCTCCAGTGATCTCCTTATCTCACCAAATTGGCAGAAAACTCTGTAAAGTTTCGATTTACCTTTTTTTCCTCCTTGAGTTTGTTTTCTTCAGCATTTTTGAGTCACTGTGCAGGTGGAAAGGAGGAGGTGAGAGCACTGAGCTGGGAGCAGAGGGGATGGGAGGAAGAAGTAGGACGTTCCCCTCTCTGTGCTGGAGAGCTGCTAAGTTTTCTCATTGTCTCATTTATAATCTAAAGCAAGACTGGATTATTCCAAGTGAGTTCAACGCAAAGGTAAACTACTAGAAAGGATACTCATTTGGGAATAGCATTATCTACTCTCAGACTTGCTCGAAAGTGGTTAAGCAGAAGCAGCTGTCTGTACAGACATCTTAAATGTCCTGCCTTTTAAACTGAAACCAGCAATATGATATTTGAATAAAACACAAAAGCAGAGACAGGCAAAAGATAATGTTTAAATTTCCGTTCTATTGCTTTATTGTTTCCATTCTAATGGTTTTTTATTAATTTATTATTTATTATTTTATTCCAGATAATTTTAAGTGGCATCGTTTGCTGTGTCTGTTGTCCCACTACCCTGGTTTGGATTTCATATTTTTTCTAACTTCTACAGGAATGGCTCAAAGTCAACTAGAAACAAGAGAATCCTTTTTGGTGGATTCAGACAAGCTTTCCTTCTGGCCCATCGAGCATATAAAGTGTAACTTTTATAGTAACAGTTGTAAAATCTTCATGATCCAGAACATGCAGTAGTAGTGTGATGTTTTATGTAATAACACTCTCTCTCCTTCTTGTAGGTCCTTTTGTTCTGCATCACAGCTGCTCTGTTCATGTTCTTTTTCAGGTATGTTGCTAGTATATCTATTTATGTTTGTAAAGATTATTCTAAACAGCATTTCTAAGAGCTTACTTCCTTTTTGGTATTCATCTGAAAACTTGTGTATTCTTGACTCAAGCTTTCTGAATTGAGTAGAGTGCTTCCACAACGTTAAAAACCCAGTGCTGTGAGCATCATTGGGCTAAAAAGGGAAATGCTGAGTTAAATGCTTTAAATCTTCTGGAGATTGTACTGATTACTTAAGGAGCCTCCTCTCATCTCATAATTAAGACCCTGGAGATCTAACATTATATAGTATGAAAACGTCTGAAATACTGCTTTCCATGTATGTTCTTAAATAGCTTATGGCAGGGAAGATAACATTTTTTCTTCTAGTGAAAATAGAGGGGAACAGGAAAATGAGGGTTTACGGTCTCAAATAATGTCAAATATTTGACATGCGTGCAGGTGCAACTACCTTATTTTAATGTTAGAGTAAACTAGTTTCACATACGTTTTCGCAAGTTATCAGTTGTATTTCTTTTTTAAAACATAGAGTAGTGGAGTTGGATGAGACACTCATTTTAATAACTTTTTTCTCTCTCGCTTTGCGAGATATATGTAATGTCATTTACCTTGTCATTGTTCCCTTTTTAAATACCAGACCTCTCAAATTTTCTATATTATATCTCAAGCTGGAAAATTGCTTGCTAAAGTAACCTTTGACTGCAGCCCTTTGACTTAGAATTTTCTGTGGCATGTAGCCATCCATGGTTCTTCAAGCCATATATGATCCCCTGGTAATTGCAAAACTCTGGAAGCTGCAGCTTGTTTTTTTGTAATTCCCCTTACTTACGAATTACTTGCAGATCTTGGCCAAGAACAATCTGCAGATAGGGAGAGCTGTTAATTTAAAGGATTCAAAGAAGCATTTCTCCTTTCGTTTACCACACATTAAGACCCTTGCATCAGCAGTGTTCTCCTTGCTTTATTTTCTTCTACTTCCCAGAGGCATGCCATAACAGCCTTGGAGAATTTGACTTGTGAGGTTGAAGTTAGACACTTGCCTGTATGACTGCTGATTAAACCAACTCAAAACACTAACTGGTGAGAGCTATAAATGTTGTATGATTTGAGAGGAAGCTAGTTGTCTCTTATCTGTGTCTTTGGTAATGAATCAGTGTTTTAGAGACAACCTGGAAGTTAAATGAGAACTCACCAGAGCCCAGAGGTATTTGGTGAATTCCTCCCTGACCTGACACAGCAACGCTGACAGTAAATGGGCTCCAAACCACTTTCTCTTCTAAAATTAGTCCTTCCATGCCAGGGTTGATGGATATCCTGTTGAGCAGTCATCAACAACATTTACAGAATCATAGAATTGTTTAGGGTGGAAAAGACCTTTAAGATCACCAAGTCCAACTGTTAACCCAGCACTGCCAAGTCCACCACTAAACCATGTCCCTAAGCACCACATCTACCCATCTTTTAAATACCTCCAGGGATGGGGACTCAACCGCTTCCCTGGGCAGCCTGTGCCAGTGCTTGACTACCCTTTCACTGAAGAAATTTTTCCTAATATCCAACCTAAACCTCCCCTGGTGCAACTTGAGGCCGTTTCCTCTCATCCTATCGCTTGTTACTCGGGAGAAGAGACCGACCCCCACCTTGCTACAACCTCCTTTCAGGTAGCTGTAGAGAGCAATAAGGTCTCCCCTCAGCCTCCTCTTCTCCAGGCTAAACAACCCCAGCTCCCTCAGCCGTTCCTCATAAGACTTGTGCTCCAGACCCTTCACCAGCTTCATTGCCCTCCTCTGGACACACTCCAGCACCTCGATGTCCTTCTTGTAGTGAGGGGCCCAACACTGAACACAGGACTCGAGGTGCGGCCTCACCAGTGCCGAGTACAGGGGCACTGTCACCTCCCTGGTCCTGCTGGCCACACTATTCCTGATACAAGCCAGGATGCCATTGGCCCTCTTGGCCACCTGGGCACACTGCTGGCTCATGTTCAGGCGGCTGTCAACCAACACCCCCAGGTCCTTTTCCGCCAGGCAGCTCCCCAGCCACTCCTGCCCCAGCCTGTAGCGCTGCATGGGCTTGTTGTGACCCAAGTGCAGGACCTGGCACTGAGCCTTGTTGAATCTCATGCAGTTGGCCCCGGCCCATCGATCCAGCCTGGCCAGGTCCCTCTGTAGGGCCTTCTTACTCTCAAGCTGATGAACAGATGAAATTTAATTCCTTTGTCTCTGGTGTTGTAACAGAGGAATTAAAATACAGGACCAGGAGGTTATACATCCATTAGTTTAATTCTCAGGAAAAAAAAAAATCAAAATAATTTTTGTTTGTAAACACAAACAAAAACAGTAAATCAAAGTAGATTTATCAAAAAATAATTAGTGCAGACAAATTTATTTTCTTTTGTCTTTCTGAGTGTAATTGGTATTGTGATTAGAACTTCTTCACAGTGATTCATGGGATACTTTCCTGAAGTAACCAGGTACAGATGGTCTGTGTGAAAATACCTTTGGGTAAGCACAGAATCCCCTGGATAATATGTAGACAGAGTTGTTGTCAAAGGTTGGCTGTCAGAGAGAGGATGCGTTGACTGTGTTGACAAGCACCTACTCAGGTCCTCTATTGTTTAATATTTTTATATTTAAATAATGACAAAGATAACAGTGGAAATGGTTATTATATCTGTAGGTAAAACTGCTGGCTGGGAACTGCAGTTACTTTGCAGAACAGACTTGGAGTTTAAGATAGATGCAAACTGGAGTTACGATCTAAAAATCTATAAAGTTGCTTAGTAATGGCAAGGTTGAGGTAATGCATTTACAGGTAAGGAGCTGTGGAGAATCAAATGGTTTGGGAGCAGTTCACTGAAAGAAGACCCAACAGTAGTTGTCACACTCTGCTGCCTGAGTGTAAGTCAACAATGTCACATTCCTGTAACAAGGGGAGTGCTGTGATGGGATGTATAGAGCGTGTGAGGTACATAAAGTTGTCTTTTCGTTGTACTTAAAGTTTAAGAAGTTCTCAGTGCATTTTTGTGTCCTTTTTGATTATTACGTGCCAAGAAGAATATGGAAGAGGCAGAGAAACGTCAGAGTTTCTCCTCCAGTGATCTGGAGTTTGGAAAACATGGTTTATTTAAAAGGATGGATTGCAGTTGTTTAATTTAAAAAAAATAAATAAGGGATGGGATAACTGTCTTCATGTACGTACAAGACTGCTGAAAAGAGGAAGAGAATAAATATTCTATTCTCACTGGCTGTGATAGAAAGGATAAGGGATAACAGAGCAAGACATTTCTTCTTACAATAATAAATTGCAGCACGGATGAATTCACGTAAATAGGGAGGAAGGAAATCTTAAGAAAGAAGCTGTGAAAAGATTCTCTGGCTACAGATCATCTATCCTTTCAGATCTGTAGGAACAAATTTTGGATAATATAGGTATTACCACTTAGGGACAGGAATATTTCACTTCCTCAGTGTCTTCCACTTTTTGAAGCACATCAGTGGCTGTCATATTGTGAAATATTTGATGTAATAAGCTGTCAAAGACAGCGGCCAGTAAAGTCTTTGGAGGAGGAGAACCTTGCTGTTGAATGCAACTTGAAAGGTATACCTGGAAAAGAATTCCAAATTACAGCTCTGTGCTGTAGAAATCGCCATGTCTTGTAGAGCATATGGAGTGGAGACAGGAGGGCAGGCAAAGGCAGGGAACGCGTCAGTGGTCCAGGCGGGCAGGGGCATCTCTGAAAATCGGTAGAGGGAGAAATGTGACTCTTCTACCACACAATTAAAGTGTTCTTCCACAATTTATAGTCACAGAAATATAGTAGGAGAGGAACAACTACTCAGGGAGGAGACAGAGGACAGAGAGGTCACTCCATCAGTCCTCAAAGTTTTTGTCCAGTTTCTCTGGACTGGGATTGTGAGTTGGTCATTGTCTTATCCCATATATGAATTCATCATTGATTCCCTTCAGTAAGATTTTGGACAGCTGTCAGAGGGATCCTCTGTGGATCTATCCAGAGCCCTGGGGGAGGCAATCTTCCTGTCTCCATTGTTATCTAAAATAGAAAAGGATTGGGAGAGCTGTTAAACTGCATTTCCTCTGTGTAATGACTCAAAATCACTTCAGCCTGTTCCTCATCATAAGGGGATAAACTGACATAAACTGACAAAATAGTGTTAGAATTACAGTACTTTCAGAAAAGTCTCAGAAAAACACCTTATTCAAAGTCAGATCTGCTTGGCTTGTAGAGTATTTTCCCATTGACGATCAAATGCTGTTCACTGCTAACAAGCATTTATTGACACTGTCTTTCAAAGGGGGCTTTTTGTCCTCCCCACCCCACCAAAATGTCCTAAAAGGTGCTGAGAGCAGTAGCACTTTTGGTCACCAAGACCATTTGTAATCCCTTTCGTCGTTAAAGATAAAATCCTGATATCTAAATGGTGTAATCTGAAGCTTAAAACCTTTCTAAAAAGAGACTTGATGTCAGTATACCTCTATGCTACCAAAATATGACGGATGCTTGAGAGTCAAATGCCACAAGGAATAAAAGCAAAGTAGTCTTTATTTTCTCAGTTCATATAAATTGCCTTATCTGAGGCTATTGTTAAGTTTTCTGAACTTAAAAGTGATTAATGTCCCCAGTCAGTCGCTCTGGTTGGCACTAGCATTCCTGGCAGCTCCAGGGTTAACTGAATGTAGCCACTATTTTTGCTCTGTGTAGTTTTGAGCTGGATCATTTTCCTTGCACAGCTCATACCGCGATGCACCGTAGCTGGCATCGGTGCTATGAGCCAGCGGCGGTAGGTGGTTGGGATAAGCATGGAAAGCAGAGATGCTCTTCAGCATTCACATGGGCTTCTGTAATGTTAAAGTGACTGCATACCAGCATGGCTTAAGGTGATCTTTGCTGAACCTAGGAGATGAAAAGTTACTTGAGTTGGAAAGTTCAGAACTGTTTTCTTCATGGAGGAATTAAGATACATTCTATACATCACACAACTTTCAGGATATCTTTCAGGTTGCCGTGTTAACAACAGCCTCTTAAGTTGAGGTTGCTCAGTGTTGCTTCTGGAAGGCAAGTGCTCTGGCTGATAGTTATCCACTAAAAGAGAACAAAATATGGCACATAATTGTAACATGATCATACCTCTCCTTTGATGTGGGTATTTTCCTACCCACACCATTAGGAAATACTGCTGTAACAGATGTATGAATCTTGGTCTATGGATGTATAGGCAAGTTCTTCTCTATTTATTTGAAAAGTTCCTTTTCTAGTATAATGAAATTTCTCAGTATCTCATTATAATGTCTGTTTTGAATTATTTTCAAAACAAATTCTGTAATGGTCCTTTGGCCAGGCAGTTACAGTTTGCTGGTGCTTCTCTCTGACTGCCAACCCTTACACGTCTGATTTCTGCCTCCAAAGCAGCAGAAAAGCTCAAAAGCCTGTGCAATGGATCTGGTGAGTTTATTATTTGAAAAAGGGAAGTATTCAGATAATTTTCCTATCATTTGGTATAGAAAAGGTTTCTCCAATTGTAAAATTAATGCCCTTTACTGTCTGTTGGAAGGCTTTGTCCTCATATTGTGTTGACTTGCTACCCTGATCCTCTTGGCCCATCCCTATGGCAGTTGAAAATTTCACCAGGCAGCCTTGATGTTTATCACTGGAGTTTCCCCAAAATTCTGTTGGACTGTTCAAACATTATTGCATCTACTACAGGACAACAAGAAAAAGAAGGTGCTAAATATCAAGAGTTAAGAAGTGAAGTTACAGAACTGAGATGGTAGAAGAAAACCCAGGAATAATTACTCCAGAATAGATAAAGTGCGAAGGGAGTCAGAATGAAAGGTAAATTCAGAAGAGCAATACAGAAAGGACGACAGTAGGAAGAGGGAAGGAGAGAGTGACTGAAGAGGGAAAAAATAAGATCATGTCAGCCAACAGGAGAAAAAATAGAAGAATATATGAGGAAAAAAGCAGCTGAAATGCAGATGATGATAGGTTTACAAGCAACAAAGTTATATTTACAGACAGAGGAAGCATATTTTAGTGTATTATTTTTTCCTTTGTCTATTCCATCCTCCTTTTCTGGTGCTTTTCTCCTAACTTATACCTCATTTTTTTCTCAAAATGCTTCTGCTCAACTCCACTGGAAATGATGAAATTATGCATCACTCATTTGTGGATAATTGTGGTATACAGTAACTTGTATAGTCCTATCTGTCATAGGTGTATTTAATGCACACATGCAGTCAGCCACAGTTGAAACAGGATTCTTTCCCCTTCTACCTTTTTTTCTCCCCCCTCAAAAACTTACATACAGAAGCGTGTCTGGGGAGAGGAACATTTCCATATCTTTAGGAATTAATTTTCAGGTAACACTGAGCTCCATGGGAACTTAATTCTCATCGCTTACCAAAAAAAGTAATTTGTGATGTCATGTGATGTCATGTATGATTTGTTTAAAAATGCACCATTTTTTAAAGTGTCTTGGAACAAAAGCACACTTGTCTTTAATGCTTCTATTTAAAAAAAAATACAGTTTGCATGGAGTTAAGGTTATGGGTGGAAAGGTTTTGATTATACCATGATTTCATGTCATCTTATTTCAGCTGGAATAATTCATAGTACTGGCTGTCCAAAATACCATTCTAGAATAACTGAATAGAATAAAACAAACAAGCAGGAGGAATCCTATAATGTATAAAATAAATATTTTTAAAATATAATTGAATTAATGTGATTTTAGTAGCAGTGTTATTTTGAGTATTACACTTTTTGGAAGGTTGATGCAATGGCTGTGCTTTTATGCATATTTGAAGAAATCCAGATAATACAAAACTTACAATCTCTGCACAATAAATGAACACCTACATATAAATCCTATCCACATAAACTTCCAGCAATTTGGGTGAACATGTGTTGGCAGACTACAGCACTGGTTGCTATAGTAGTTAATCCTTAGACTATATACTGCCAGTTTATAACAGGCATATGTTAATTCATCTGCTCTGAACCCTCGAAAGGAAAGCTCCATGTATGAGCTGAAACTAGCTATTATGGGAAGTTGGATGTTTCTGATGATTGATTGATCATAAGTTGAGGATAACGTCTGCCTTCTATAGAGATAAAAGTTAAAATGTTATTTTCTGAAACAATAATTTCAGACAATCAGAAGTTATTGCTGTGATTTCACAAGGCAGAACATGGTGTTTTTCATAACTTGGGGTTTGCATAGCTCACGACAGAAAGCTGCTGATCTCTTAATGTCGTTTATATATTATCTATTGATTGAAAATGATAATGAAAAATATAATGAACATCTAAGAAATGCAGATGCGCTGTCACATACTGCCATTAAGATGGAGTATTGAAACTTGTGTAGTCACTGAAAACCTTTAAGAAAGGTCCTTTTGTTTGCAGAGCTCTCTATTCTATCTCATTAATGAAATTCTAGCCTCCCAAATTACAGCTATTTACTCTTCTTTCCCCATGAAACACGTATCCTGTAATTTATTCAGTATTTTCGACATGATATTTCAAAGTGCCTTTATTTTCTTTTAAAAACGTGCGGTACCAGTTCCATATCCGTCTCTCATTTAATCACCTAAGATCCCTTTTGTACAGAAGCAACTACCTGAAAGATATTTTTGCCTTTTAATTCTACTCTCTTTTTTACTGTCGGATAAGCAAGCTTAATAGTCAGAGTTGCTATTGTAGGGATTTAGGATCAAACAATCTTCCCCTTTCTTACAAAGATTAATTTTAAGTCTTCTACATTTGCTGTAGAATTACAGGAGTACATTAAAAGTCCTCTGCTATTGAATTATTAGGTAATAAATCAGAAGAAAAAAGCAGATGAGAATTTTTTTCCATGTTTATATATGTTTTTTACTGTCCTTATATAAACATCTCAAAGTTAGTGGTTCAAAGCATTATTTTGGTAACTGTCACGAAACTTGATTTCTTAGGTATTTTGGATGACCTGGTGAGTAGAGGAAAACATTCAGTCTCATAAGCAATGCTATAAATATCAGTTAGTTTTATTTAGTATGAGCAAAAGTAAAACATGGTATCGCAGGACGGGGTTGCGGATGAGAAGATAACCTCCTAGGTTAACTCTGACACTTCTCTGGCAGAGCACTGCCTTGAGAGTTGCTTGTGCTTAGTTCAGATGCAAACATGGGTAGAAAGGTGAGATAATCTGTCTTCTGTTTATATACCAATAGAACAAAAGGTGAACAAGTATTTTTACTTTTTTATCTTCACGAAGCACTTTTTTTTTCTCTCATACTCCTTCACCATACTTCAACTGCATTTCACTTTTTCTTTCTTATCCCTTAAAACTTGCAATGCCGTGTAGTATGGCTTTGGTTTGAAGGGAAGTTGTGGCCAAGTTTTGCAGAGCTCTGGTCCTAGCTCTCTGCTGCATTCACAGAGGGGGAGACTGGTCTCCCCAAGCTAACGTGTATCCACCTCTATCTCAAAAGTGATATAGTAGTGTTAAAGATATGTTTTAAGCATCTTTTTAAGTGCAAGAATTTGAGATTATTAGATTTTCATACAGGTAAGAAGAATATCTAGACTTACAGGCATTACAAAGAAAATGTATATTAGGGTGCAAAACTGCGGTGTCCAGCGGAACCTGGTGGGCGTCTTTAGTGAGTTTGGGACCCTCTCCTGATGATGTTCTTGCACTTTCCTTCAGTCATCTGTGGTGGCTGCTGGGGGAAGTCTGCAAGCAAATCCCACTTTTTCTATTTCTGTGTTCTTATATTTGCAAGTACAAATCACTGTTTCTCACCTGTTCATTTGGGTAGTGCGGGAGTAATGGGACAATAACGGTATTCATAAAATTAAAAGAAATAAATTCTGGTTTCCAGTCTAGCATCAAAGAGAACCTTACAACAATTAGATCTTTAGCATGCCTGCGCTGCCTGTTGTAAATAGGTTTTCAAGATTCATCTTCAATTTTAGGCACCTGTCTGACATATTTAGGTTAGGAAATCTGAGGAAAAAGGTGGGCAAATCAAGAGGGCAATTCCCATCTTGCGTGGGCTTAATTTATGTTGCAGAGCTGCCTCTCTCTATGGTATAGGTGATTGCGCACCAGACTTACTTGCATAAATCTAGGTGGAATAAACCTGGGCTAATGTCTTTCCTTAAAGTTACCTAGAAACCATATTAAAATAATTCTGAGTGGTGGTTAAGTGTTAAGAATTCCTGAAATGCTGAGAGGTCACGGAGGATGTTTTTTCTAACTTACCCTGCATTATCCTTTTATTTCGTGAACTCACTTTTTGGCTTTAAGATGAAAAATATAATATTTGCTAATAAGAGCAAAATAGGAAGGGAACACACACATATATATGTATATATATTAAAAAGTATATATAAAAGTATATATTTAAGTATTGATTTTTCTGGGTTATCACCAAAGTTTTTGGATGGGAATGAAAAGAAAAAGACATCATAGAATTCATTCTTTCCTACATGGAAAAATGATGTCAAATATTTGAAAACCTCCTTCTGAATGCTAAATGAGATTATTTTAATTTGTACAGTACTAAAAAGTACAAAACTGTAGCGAACTTTGTAATCTCATTAGATCCTTGTCAAGAGTAAAAAGAGAAACCGTTTATAGTTCTGATGCATCTCATGAATTGGGAAGGCAATTTAAATTTGTTGTTGCTTTATTTCTGTCTTTCAAAAAATACATGGCCATGTTATTGACTTGAAACTGAATTTCACATGCAGTTTTGGTAATATTCACCTGATGTCTGTCATATTTTTTGCCAATTTGGGAATAAGATTTAAAGTATTCCTTTAAATTAGGCATCTGTCAAATAATGTTCAGTTTAATAAGGTTTTTCCTGTTGCTGTATAAGTTTTCTTGAGAAAGTATGTGATAACAATATAGTAAGTTTAGGGATTAGAATGTAACATTTAAGATTCATGTTTACATTCTGAATATATATGTTTGTGATACTGAAACGTTACTAGAGCATACTTATTTTAGTCTTAAGATACCAGGAGGTATCGGACTACTTTCCTGAAGATATCCCGAGAGAGAACTTTGGACATTTTGATGCTGATTGTTAATCACTCGATGCCTGTTGTATTTACAGTTTCTTCCGAGGAAATGCATGCCCCATCAGTTTATATTTCTTGCTCTCATCATTTTACTGTCAGCCATGGCATGGCTGTCATGCCAAGCCAAGCAGTGTCAAGAAGTCCGTGCCTGTCTCTGGCCAGAGGTCACAGAGTGCAGGTCTGTAGGCATCGTAGGGAACAAAACCAAACCTGAGAGTCTATATTGTAAAGTTATAGGTGTTCAAAGGGATAAGCATAAATATCTTGACAATATCTCAAACACTCCTTTTGATAGTAAGTTTTAGGAGAAGAGAAGCATCTCTTAGAAATCAGAGCAGCTGTTACCTGGTGCCATCCTGGTGCAGAGCCGTGCTGGTGCCCAGTGCCGGTCTCTGCCTCCCCCCGTCCCAGCCGGCAGCTCCGCAGTCTCTCCTGAAAAGTGGGAGAGAGGATAGGAAAGGTGAGAGAGAGTCTACAGCAGCAGCAGTGTTATTATCAGCAGAGACGGATGATTTGTGTTGCTTCCCCGCGTTGCGGTCGGTTGTTGGCAGTGGCGGTGGGAGCCGAGGGGAGGGAAGGGGCTGGGAGGAGGCCCTGGCTGGGCGCTGCCTGCGGCGGGGAAAGGGATGCTCCTCTCGAGTGCCTTTCAAAATGTTTTCTTCTTTGAATCCCTCTCACTCCTTCACCTCTGTATACACTTGAGGGTGACTGATGGGCTATGCCGAGTGCCAGAACTGTCTGCTCCCCCTTTACCTGCTCTCGTTATCAGATATGCCGCTTCACCAGAGAAGAAAAGAGAAATGCGAGGAGGGGAGACAGGACAGTATCCGCAGTGAAGGAGTAAGAGGCCAAGCAGGACAGGGTTTCCACCAGCCATGAACCAGCTGTAGCTAAAGGAGTGTGAGAACATGGGTGCTTGCTTTGTTAGAGCTGTAGTGCAGCTTTGTGTCTTCGATTTTACTAAAGATCTTTAGAGAGAGTACTTATTTGAAAGCATGTTGGATCATCCAAGTACCTAATCTACAAGTCACCAGGTCATTTTTCCCCCTTTTTTTCTTCCCCTTGATCCAATAGAGAAACATTGTACGCTGTTGCGGCACTCTGTGTCTTTGACTCTGTTTTTGTATAGCCAAGTATTACCGAAACCTTTATGATACTGAAATGATACCCCAGAAAAAAGGTAATCATTGTCCTTTTGGCTTTTTTTTTTTTTAAAGATGGATACTGCCTCAAATCCCTTGAACCACCTTTCTTGTTAAAGGAGGTTTTCCAGTCCCAGTTCATACTACTTTTCACTTTGTCTTTCAAGTTGAAAAGGTGATAGTGGGTTGAAATAGTGGGCATGTATGTTATTGCTGTTATTCAAACTAGCTCTGTTCTTGAAAGTATAAGCTATGGTTAGATTAGATCCAAACGAAGAATATTAACTGTGTGGGCTGGAGTCGAGCTGGTTTTTTATTTTCCCCTGGTTAAATCACGCTGCTCCTGATCCTCCAATATGCAGAAGGGCTGCAGAGTAGGCTTTCTCAGCTGTCAGCGAGTGAGGAAAATGCTGTTCTAATTCCTGTCTCTCCTAGCTTTTTTGGGGGTTGCAGCTTTTCATAATAAGGTATGCTGATCCATCTGTTCCTTAGTAATACACAAGTCAAAAGTCAAGAAGATGCTCTTAAAGTGGGTGACTTCTCTTTTGTTGGGCTTCCCTGCTTTTAAACAGAAACAAAAACACTTTTACGCTGAACTCGGGTGGCTTGCTTTGTTGTTTCCAGTGGATTAAGTAGTGCAAATGATTTTACGACTATATGGGAAGAAAGGAAAACGTTTTGATAAAAGTATCTTATGGTTTCTGTTGCCGCTTTGCATGGTACGTGTGCCAATTTGCATGCTATAAAACAACTTGAAATGGGGATTTTAATACTGTGTATACACTATTGAAAATGTAACTAAATAGTCTATAGAAATAATTAGTTTCTTTAGAAGTTAAAATGGAACACCAGTTGTTGCAAATAGTTCATTGCATTTCCTAAATGAATAAGTTTACTCTTTTATAGAAAATACTAACTTTTGAATATAATATGAAGAGATTAAATTTAATTTTCCATGTTTGGTCACTTTTAGACATATGGTATATAGGCTCCTGGAATTTATTTAAACCTTTTCTTTCCAACAGCAAATCTTGTTCTCGTTTTAACAGATTGCTTTCCGTGTAGTTGGATCCAGTTGCACGGCCTCCTCAAGAGAGGAAATGCATTGCCTACAGACAAGCGGTGCAAGAATTATGGCTGTACAATAGGGAGGATTTTTCCACCATTATCACTTTTCACTGGAGATTCTTTTTCAGATACGTAACAGTGACTCAGTGAACCAGGAAGGTGTTTACCTGCAAGGTGATCTGGTGGTAACGGGAGAAGCTTTTGAGGGCTAAAATTTCAGGCGTCTCTGTCCAGAGCCATCCGAAAAGGAAGAAAAAGGGGGTCTCCTCCCCTTCTTTAGGTTTTGTCTGTCAATCACAAAGGGCTTTTGTCCTGCTAGCATATCGATGTGTCTGGGCTTTGGCTGTTTATCATCTTCCTGTCATCCTTAAATGCAAAATAAAAGAAGGGAAATAGCTTCTGGTTCTCAGGCTTTGAGAATAAAGTGCTTGTGGCTCCCGGGGACCTCGCTGTCCCAGCTGCCCTGGAAGGCCTTCTGCGGGGATGCTGGCGCTGGCAATGCCGCACATCACCCGTGGGGCTCCCAGCTCCCGAGGCAGTGGTCAGGACAAGGCTGATACTACAAGTGAGATGATGAGAAAGCAGTTGAGCTTCACAGATTCAATTTCTCTTTCATCCTGGCATTAAAGTGTCAAGGTTTGCGAGTGGAAGCATAGTGCAGACAAGATTTCCGGCTGCTTTAATCCTGGCGCTAAAAAGATCCATTCAC
Source organism: Platalea leucorodia (assembly GCF_965183815.1). Classification (NCBI taxonomy): domain Eukaryota; kingdom Metazoa; phylum Chordata; class Aves; order Pelecaniformes; family Threskiornithidae; genus Platalea; species Platalea leucorodia. Next base: position 8,919,990 of record NC_138824.1, read on the forward strand.
AGGGTGTAAGGATTGGATTTTATTTTTGCAAGGTTTCAAAACTGTTAGATAGATTTTGCCTATGTTTATTGCCAAACATTATAGAAAGTTGATTTTTTTTCCTTCCTTATTTAAAATTATTTTTCTGTAAGATTTTTCTTGTGCGTATACTCTATAGTAAAGATTTGGCAGCTAATTGCCTTACCCTTTCACATACATTTGAGGCACTTTTCATTTTACAGATAGACTACTCAGGGAGAAGATTTAAGTAGCCTGCAGAAGGTCAGATACAAAATTTGTGGTAGCGATGCCTTTGAGCCATAGAGTTCCAGTCCAGTTCTTAAATCACAAGACTATCTCTCCTGCGTTCCTGTTACAGGACATAATTTAACTTCAAAAAGTAGGGCATGGTACAGAATTGCTGTCAGAGAATTAAGGTGGGAAGCAGTATATAAGCAGCTGTATAACACGGTAGAGTTTTAAGCCAAATAAATATTAACTCAGGAGATGTATTCTTCATTTCCTTTTTCAGCAGAATCTGATACTTTTATTTTGGCTTTCTGAGAATTTCAATTTCCTAATATTCTCTTTTCTTTTTAACCAATTTCAAAAGAGAAGGGAAGAAGGAAAAGAAAAGGAGCTGAACAAGAAACAGACTGTGCAACTGTGAAAGTTTCTTTTTTACTTTTTGTTGTTACCTTATGCAGTGTTTTCCTGGGGAACTTTACATGGCAATTAGGATTTGAGAAATGTACTTTTGTAAAATGGTGAAAGTGAAGTTAATTTACGGCTTTTGTACTCTTATTTCTCTTGTTTTCTTTACTGTCTCAGCTCCTTGGCTTAATTTCTTTTTCCCAACTGTTTCCTGTCAGTTCTTCCTGTTTTTGCTGCTGCTCTATTAAAAATAGTTATCTAGTTTTGCTGAGCTGAGGGATATGTCTATGTAGTTGCTTATTTAATTTAGAAAAACAAAATCCTCCTGACATTAAAGAAAGAAAGAAGAGATCCCTTTGAGCAGCAGCTACAAAACTTTTAAGAACAAGCTGTTTATTTACAAAATGCATCTAGGAAAGGAGAGTCACAGCAAGGAATAAATCATAATTCTTAGTGGATGGATTAGATTTTAGAAATCCCAGCTTGTCATTTGACTGTTACCTGTGTTTATTTGATGGCTACAAACCTTTGTGGAGAAACTGAGCTGCAGTTCTTGCAGGCACCATCACAGTCATGAAATACAAGTCCTAAACCGGTAACTCACACTCATCACATGTTTCTGATTTGATAGCAGTCAGGGCAGAAAATCTCCATTTCATGAAAAGCAGAAAGCAATTACATTACATTAGAATCTACATGCTTTGGTATGTATTTTTAAAATAAATAGTCTTTCTGTTTATGTAAGGGTTGCACACAATTAAATATTTTACATGTAACTACTGCGCAACTTGAATATATATTTGTAGTCTAAAGACTACAGTCCCAAATACGGCTTTTAACATATGACATTTATATTTCATTTTAGAACCAGTCATATTTTTAACTGCAGGCATTGGAAATACTTGGAATTCTGTTCCTGTGAGCTAATTGCTGACTAGAATAGGAAAATAAGAGCTACTTTGTGGTTAGATGCTTGTGGTCTTTCTTTTGGCTTTTGGCCCTAAGATAAAATGTCAGGGAAAACACACTAACGGATAATGGTATCAATCAGTGTATCCTGGACATAATTTGAAGCCTGTCAAATGTCTGCTACTTTATAAACATTGAATTACATAATTCTTCTTTATTCTACCTTCTGCTTATACATTATTTGGTTAGAAGAGTATAAATTATGTCGTAGATGATTTTCACAGACATGGTTCAGTTCATAAAGTCTCAATTTCACAGAAGAAGAAACTGCTGCATAAAACCAGCTTCTTCTGTAAAACTGAGACTTTATGGGCCATTTTAAATATTCTGGAGAATGAGACATTCTTTATTCTCTTTCGTATGCTTAATATATTGACTAGAAGCTGTACTGCAAAAGGTTTCTAGTCATATATTTTTAGGCTAAATAATCTTTGCCCCAAAGTAATTGATGTAATAGCAAACTGAAATTCAGAATCTGACTCCGCTTTTAGTAATGTTAATGTCAAACCATGGGTCTAATCATCAGGTGAAACTGTGGTTCAGAAATTCAGTGGCAAATTTTCAATGGATTTTTAAGAAACTTGAATTTCACTTATGGTGTGAATAAGAGAACTGTATAAGTAAATAGTAAGTGAGGAAAAACCTGAAGAAGCATTAAGTTTAAACAGTTATATTCATAGTTGAGATTTTGCTCTAAAGGGTATTAATGCATTTTAGGTTAAAATTTGTATTTTTTTAAAGTAGGAAGAATACCATAGGTATCTGAAACAGTAATTCTCTGCTATGTCAGGATACTGTGAGAGATTTTTTTTTTCCTATATAAATTTGAATGGAAGCATATATAATTTTTTTTCAATGAAATATTAGTGTTTGGCCCAGGATCATGCAAATGCCAAAAATTCTGGGATGGTTCCTCAAATACATTGTTTGAAGTTATTTAGAAGAAACAAGGAGTTGAATAACAGCGTGCATAGTTATTGGTCAAAAATGAGTTGTGTCAAGTCAATCTGGCTTCCTTCTGTGAAGATAAGAGGCTTTGTTGATTCAGAAGTAATAGTGGATATCACATATCTTCAGTAAGCCTTTAGACAGACTCTCATGTGACACTCTCATAAGCAAGGCCTTAAAGTACGCTGTAGAAAAAACCTCCTACTTAAAGTTGGCTGAAAAACCTGACTACTGAGTTTTACTATCAGAGTGGAAGTATTGTCCAGGGGTAGCTGGTTTCATCCACAGATTTAATATCAACTGTAAGTCATCATCCTGATCATTAATAAAGTTGTTGAATAATTAGACCCAGCCAATCTTATCTTCCCAGTTGTCTGGTTTTATCCACAGATTTAATAAGTATGTCATTCAAAACAGTTTGGCAAATTGGAGAAATATTCCCAAGATACAGGATGCAATTCGATAATGTCTAATGAAAGGTTCTGCACTTGGGAAGAAAGGATTAACTGTGCAGGTGGAGAATTTGGAACGTCTTCCTAGGTCACAGCTCTTCCTAGCAGGGCCTGGGAGTTAGAGTACAAACTGAACATGAGTCAAAAGTTTCGGGATGTGGAAAAAAGTAATTGTAATTGGGTATATAAATAAAAGTACAGCATGCAAGCCATGTGACGTTACCATTCTCCTCTCCTTAGCGTTGGTAATGGCAGCTGGAGTAACAAAACTCTGTCTGTGGACAGATTTTGCAGAGCCCAGGGTAAAGCGAGAATGATCAGACATTTATAGACCGTATTCTTTGAGGAACGTCAAATTACTTGAAATGTTTTGTTTAGTCTAGAAGAAGTCTAGGCTGATAATAGTCTTCTGATGTATGCAGTGCTTCTCTCATGAGGATACAAATAATTAATTTTCTCTTGGGTGAGAAGTAAAAGAAATTATAGACTAAAATTGAAACAGGTTGGAAATTATTGGAGAAACTTTCTAATATTAAGACTCGCTAAGCACAGTGGAACAGTTTGGCCAGGGATACGGAGATTCCATCATTCCAGTGTCCGTCATGGAAGACCAGGTTAGACATGAATGGTAGATCTGCAGTCCTTGTTTTTGATGGAGAATAGACTATATGACATTTCTTCTGTTCCTACCTTCTGTAATTTTATGTGATTATTCTGTATAACTTGTGATATAACTGGAATTGTAATTATGGTTCTCTGAGGTTGCGTGTTGATTCTGAGCTCAGGAGGACTACTCAAGTGGGCAAGCATTTCTAAGTGGAGGCTAACTGCGTATTGTCATTTATTCATTTCCCATTTTGGAATTTTTTTTCTCTCTGTGTTGCTGCATGAAGAACTAAGTAAATAGATAACTGCTTACAACAGTTGAGGAAAAACTAAATTAATAAAATGCTTGAAACCAGAATATAGAAATAATTGGAAAAGCTGCTTTCTGGAATTCTGTCTCAAGTTTTTTCTTTAAAATTTTAAGAATAGTTGATAAAACAAGGCAAAAAAATGATTTGATTTGTTCCTCTCCCCTTGCAAAGTTAAATTTTAGACCCAGCTAAAAGAAATAGCAAAGAATCACTATTATGTTTTCTGCATTTGTCACCTTCCAAAGTTGACTTAATGAAATTGGGATTTAATTTACCCTCTGTTGTCGCTCTGTAATACAGACTGATGGGTTACTGATAGTTTCTTGCTGACACACCTCTTCCCACGGGTGCAAACAAAGGGTAAGCCATATGTTGAAAGCTAAACTTTCAAAGCTTAAAATGTTTGGAGCATTATTTGTGGCTTCTGATAAGAGTGTGAAAGTTTTCACTATGCTGTATGTGCTGTGATTTGGTGACAAGGCAGTGTCAGTTTGAGTTACATCAACACATCCCCCAGGAAAGTACTAATGTAATTTAGTAATATTATTAGAAATAATAAAAGCCAAAGGCTGACATCCTACTGTAAATCCATTGAGTACTCTAGACCATTATCAGATTTGTTTAGCATGTGTTACTAAATACTTGAGTTTACCTTAATAACTGATGAATATAGAGGGAAAGTGCAGGAATAAATTATTCATATTTCTTACTCAATATACATGCTTTTCTCTTTGAGTGTATAAGAAATGCTTACATTACATGTATGGTAAGCTAAAGTTGAAGATGTGACCATTTACAGTGGGTTTACTGTCTGCGTATGTGCTATCGGTTGTCTTTGGGAAGCATATAGTGAGTTAGCCAGAAGTTATTACTGTGACTTGCCAAAGCAGTCTGGTGGGGTTTTGCTGCACTTTCACTCCCAATCTCTCAGCACATTCTTATTTCAGACACATTTGATTCATGGGCAGCCAATATGAATATAAAAATATAAAATACTAATTTTAAAAAAATCACATTCAAATCATATATTATGCATAATCCCGTGGATTTCCCTCGTGTTACAGTGCACTTGCAATCAAATAGCATAGCAGCGATCAGTAAAAGCATGCTGAACATGCCAGCTGGTACTCGGAATTACAGATAACACTGGGACTGATACGCATATTTGCACGCACATGCACTTGTTGAAAAGCAGTTATCTAGGTTTCAATGAAAGGCATTGCAAAAAATGCAGCGTTTCTCAGGAAGGAAAAAATGAATTAAAAATTAGGGGTTTTTTTGAGCATTCTAAAATGCAGTCTCAGTAAGTAATGAACTCAAAGGTGAAAGCGTCCGATCTTTGAGATTCCTTTTGGTTCAAATTTTGAAAAAGTCATTTGTCATTCGATCTACAAATGCCTTTTAAGGATTTAATTTATATTACTGTATTAATTCAATATAAAGTAAACAAGACTTTGGAAAATAACCAAAGCTATGTTTTGGGATCCAAGAACATTTTGGTTGTCCATCTTCCCCTTAATTGTATTAAAAATGTGCATTTCTATTATTTGCCCTCTAATTGCTAACTCTCCTTTCCTCCTTTTGAAGAACAACTTTAGCTCAAACTATTCTTTGAGTTTGAGCAAAAATATTTTTGTATATAAATAGCATATTGTGCATATATATACAGAAGCGCTTTATTAATTGAAATAAGATTCCATATTACAAAGGTTATGGTGCTTTAAAGTTCAAGGTGATGTTTTTTCCCGGTCTTTGCTGCTCTCTTTTGTACATTACTCCTAAAGAAGTCATCTGCTTAGAGGGGCTTTTCTTGTCAGGAAACTGGAAAAGTTTAAACCTCAGTTCTGCCCAAATTATCCTGACCTTCCCACTAGATCAGTCCTGGAGGTTTCCTTTCCACAAATGAGGTGGTCTGCTAGACTTGGGGTTTTTCTGTCATGTTATTCTATTTGCAAAAGCAGGAAATCAAGGAAAAAAAAAACAAAAACCAAAACCAAACAGCCTTCTTCAGCATTTCAGAAGCTACTTGATAACGTATGGATAAAGTTGATTCAGGTCTAAAGTGCATTGAGATGTAAACAGTGAAGGATGATTTTTCACTTGTGCAAGTACTCCTTGTCATACTGTGTACCATTAGACTGCTAGTAAACCTCATCATTTGGACATACCCCTTACTCTGCCACTGTGGAGAGTGAGCTTTTGGAGAATGACTCTTTTGGTAGCCATCTGCTTGATAATATCTTTTTTTTTCCCGCTTAACTGGAAAAGATTACCTGGCATACTTGGCATTCATCTCAGCAACCCAATGCCTTCCCTGTTCTGCTCGGCTTCCCTTCTCCCATGCTTTGCTTTTTTTGTTTTATATCAGATCTAATTTGGTACAGATACCTTGTTTTGCTTCTTATCGCAACAGGTAGAAGATAGATAGAGCTTGTCTACATTTTTACATTGACAAAGGTTTTCCAGAAATCTCGTCTTCATCTAAGAGTTGTCAAGTACTGTTATTTTAAAGTGTGCACTGAAGTGTCCTTTTTTAAATAGCAATTTCCATGTGTTTTATTTCACACTGTATAAGGATTGCAGCATAAAAGACAAAGACAGATAAAAGAAAGTTTAATAAGTTGCATTGTTAGTACTTCAGAAGGCATTGCCACTTCAGGTTCATATAGGGTTTTTAAGAATTAATAGTAAATTTTGAATACCAGGTGTTGTAGCTCTACAGTGACGTTTCCTGACTTTTTAAGAACTTTTTACTTCTGATATTGATTATGCTAAAAATAAAAAAAGGACAAGGGAGGAAACATAAGGGCTATTTTAATTTTCTTTTTAGTCAAAGTAGTCTTTGCTGTGATTTGTTGGAGTAATAGGTAAACACTTTTTTAGATTTATTGTTTCTGTGAACTATTTTAAGCGGAATATTACCTGAATTATTTTACCTGCTGTATTAAAAGTAACACTTGGTCATTAGGTTTTTAATCTAATATAATCTCAAACATTTTCTCATATGTACATCTAACAAACATAGAGAAATTGCTTATTTTTCACTATCAAGTAGGAGCTGATGGTTGATAGCGAATGTGCTGGTCTTGAGCAAGACTCAGTAATGCAAAATATTCAGTGTTTCCTTTACATGATTGTATAATGAATATTTCTTAAATAACATCCTATAAAAGCTCAGGCATTCTCAGATATATACAGGAAAAAGCTGCGTTTGCTTTGTGTAAAATATTTTCTATAACCAGATAATTGTCTCCTCTTTTATACTAATTGGCCAGAACTGCTCCAGGTGGTACGTTAGACGTGAAATGGAGCTGTAAGGATCAAATTGAGCCTAAAATTGCATTTGAGGAAAAGCAAAGGGAAGGCAGGGCTGTAAACTCAGTCTTTCCAGAGCCGGCGAGGTGGTAGGTGGGAAACAGCACTCCTCCGATCCTCAGCCTTGCAGCACCCGCCTGCGAAGCCGAGGGCAGGGACCCAGGGCGGGCAGGCGGGAGCCTGGAGCTCCTGGTGCTCTGAAGGCTTTGCAAGTTACAGCTTCAGCAAACTGTCTGTAAAGCTCATTAAGGAGATATTCAGTTCGTTCTGAGCCTGCAAATGCTGACGGTCTCTGCCATATGTGAAGGACGTGGCATGGGGGGTTTCTCTTGTGCAGAATAACAGGAAATTTCTTTAGCTCATTATAATTTTTTAAATTTTTTTTTCCTTTGTTTTAAAAAGTGATGTCAGTGAGCTCCTGACTGTGCAATGGTAGAGTTATTCGAGCTCTCCGAGTGTTGGCAGCTGTAGTTACTTCCATTTGTATACGAGTTCTCTTTCTGTTTGCGTCTGACCCGCATGAGCTTGGCTAAGGCAGAATTCAGAAAAATGCTCAAGGGCTGACTATCTATCTTGCTACATCTATTTTATTCAGCAATTAAATCAAGCTTTTCTGAGGTCAAGGATTTTTAAGAGTAACATTGTCTGATACAACTAATCTATGAACTATTTATCTCACAAAAAGTTTAAATTAAGACCTAAGTTAAGACCTAGGTGATTTTTTTTTCCCCAAATTAATTTTGTTTTAAACATGCAAACATAGGCGGCACCAATGTAACTGCACATCCTGAACAAAATTCAGCGCTTAAAGACTGAAAAGCATCCAGCTGAGCACTGTGCAGACTAAATGCATGTTCAGATTTTATATAGATTCTTCCAAGGTTATGAACATACATAGAAATTATTGTACTGGAACAGATCAATGATTCATCTAGTCCTGCTGAGAAGTGCTGGTGAACCATGCCAAAATGTAAATCAAGGACTTGATCAGGATATCAAGTCTGTCACGCAGTGCTTCACCCAGCTGGAGACCTGGCAAGTGAGTACAAATCATGGGTGACTAACCTCCCCCCACCTTCATCTTCTTCCCCCCTGGAGGTCTCGTTCCTTCATTGACTTAAGTCTCAGGGCTAGACGGTACTTTCAGAAAAATCCATAATGGAGCAGTGGTCTTCTGGGTTGTGCTTGGCACAGGGAGGCCACTGCTTGTGGGCGCTTGCTCCATGCTTGCAAAATGGGATTGTGTAGCCAGGAGTGCCCGTTAGAGCCAGGTCTGCACCGTGTGTCTTATGTACCCATCCTGCCTTCCTCAGGAGCAGCGAAGGTAGCTCCTCGTTCTCATACCTGTGCAAAGTCCTGGAAGAGCAGGAATCTGATGTAAGATGGAAAAATAGTAGATTGTATAGTGGGCGGACGGGGAGAACATGTGTCAAACTACTATTTTGTTAAACAAGGTCCTTGGTTATTTCAGTTCTGCTAATTAACAAGCAGTTGCCCTGTTCCTTGGAGGAAGATGCTTAAGCAGTGCCCTCAGAACGGCAGAGTACTGCACTTGCAGGGTGTAGCGTGTCTTGTGAAGGTGCAAACCAAACCCCATAGATCTGCTGTAGCTACAACAAATAGGAACAGTCTGCAGACATGTAGCCAAGTCTGCCTGCAGTGAGGCCCCATGATATGTAAACAAGTCTACATATGGTTGGATGTATGGTTGGTCATGAATTTAGGAGGAGATGCGTGAATGACCCTCTCCTCTTGAAAAGCTGTAAGGGATCTTCAGTTTGATGTAGCGCCTATTAAAATGTGACAGGGAGCAGGCTGCTGAGTAGTCCACGGTGTGTGGGTTGTGAATCCTGTATTGGGGGATGGAAGAGAAGGAATTTCCTTTTCCCCCTTGGAAGCAATTAGGAGAAACATTAATAACGTACTCAAAAGCCTGGCTGTTGTAGGTTGAAGGAATACGGAGGAAGCTGTGTAGAAGTCTTCCTGCTGGGCCACCCTGTCCCTCTCAGGGTTGGGAAATTCTTCAGAATTGAAGAAATGAGCGTTGTCAGCGGTGATGATCTGAGTTTAGGTGATGGCATCCAGAGAGCCATCTGTTAGGCTTGACTGGAGTCCCGTCTGCGGCAGCCCACTGCCTGCTGTGGTCTCTGGCAGTGGCGTGTTTTGGTGGATATCTAGCGGTACTATTGCTGGATGTATGTTGTTAGCGATCTCATATTAGCAAGTGATGTTCTGGTTCATTTAAATTTAAGTTGTTTGGTTTTCAAAGCTGCTTGAAAGCTTTTGGGTGAGATAACCTGTTAATGAATGTTTGATGGTGGAAAGATGCATCACAAGTAATATATGTGTTGATGCTGGACTTGCAGAAGAAATCAGGTTTTAGATTAATTCTCTTCCCATTCCTCCACCAATTTCTTTTTTTTCAAACCAGGTGACTATGACAGTGTTTCTTGAAATATAATGGTTGGCCAGTGTATGTTGGGTGGCATGGTGTTTTAATGGTTTGTGGATGCTTACTACAAAGTTCATGAAGGAATTTGACAAAGTTCGGTAAAACTCCACACCTTTCTGGTGTGCCATGTCGGATGGTAGAGTGGACAACCATATATTCTCCATTTTAAAAAAGCTCCATTTTAAAAAACATTGACAGGAAAAAAAGGTAGGTTTTTCTCATATTGGTAACCTCATTTAAAGATGAGGAAAATGTGAATATCCCAAATCTTAATGCTTTGCTGTTTCACCTAGGTTCCTGTTTCATCCTGCGCTTACCTGCAAATGGAAAATGTTGCTTCCATGTTGTGACTGCGTGGTTTATGCTGCAGTAACTAACGTGCTCTTTCTCAGCTAATCTAACCTTGAGAAAAAGCATTTCCAAACAATACAAACAAGAAACACCATCAAACAGCAAATTTTCCGTTCTGTCATAGTTTCTGAAATTTCATTGGGACCCATCTCAGAGAAATAAGTAAATTTTTGCCCATAAAGTGAATAATTCTGTCTACATACAGATATATATGAATTTATACCTGTAGACATCGATGTGCAAGCTGGTGTAATGTTTTAATTTTTCAGCTGACACTGGGAACTGAGAAGGGTAAGGACTGAGGAGTAATTTATAATATACATTATATTTAGTTTATAATGTAGTTTATGTACACATCCACAGTTAGTGTTTTGCATAGATGTGTTATGGAGTGTGGATTTTTTCGTAAGGTACTTACAACTCAAATTATCATACTCGTTAAAGCATTGATGTAGGAAATCTGTGGCAAACAAACTATGGCAGTTTCATGTCGCTTTGTATCATTTTGTAGTGTTTCCTTGAATGTTTTGCAGAAGAGGGGGCACCTTGTTATGGCAGATCACTGTAGTTATGGTGTATCTGTGCAGAAAAATGTCTCACGTAGCTTTTAAATCCACTCATTTAATGAGTTTTTAAGAAACAAATAGTATGATTTTCAAATTCACTATGGATGTAAAATTAAGCTGCTTTGTGCCTATGGAGTGAGGCAGTCTGAGGAAAAAAGGGGGTAAAAAAATGATTTATGAGAGTCTCCATTTCAAAATATAATGGATTGAATTTAATATGCAACTTCTAAAAATCATGTTGTGAACATATGTTAATAGAAATCTCACAAAAACAGATGACGAGACATGAAAAAGATAAGATTCGGGGAGAGTTTGTTTTTCTTAAGTGTATCTTTTTCACGTTAGCCTTTTAACAGACGTAATTTCTGTCGGGGGAGATAGCTGCAAAACCTCATGTACATTTGTCAAGTAAAATCCTGACCTCGCAGCCAGGTTTTGCCTGGTTTCCAAAGGAGGAGGGATGTTTGCAACAGCACTGTCTTGTGTTTCTGCCAGTCTCCTTCCTAGGAACCTTTGAACCCAAGAGCCAGTTTTGGCCATATTTGCAAAAGCATAAAGGTCCCAAAGATACAGAAAATTCTGCTTTTTTCATGAAACTAAGCAGCTGTGTGGACAAGACAGATACACCGATGACTGCAGGCTGCTGGGTGAACCTGGTCCTTTGTAGACCCTAGGGAGCACATGAAGGTGTTACACTCGTGGAGTAGGCTTGCTGTGCAAATTGCTAGGGAATCAGGCTCGGTGCATTTGTTTGCTCCTGGAAGAACTTGTTGGTTTAACTATTAATGAAAAAAAACAAAACTTATTTAACCTAACTGTTTTTAAACAACTTTGCTGCTCTCTTGTTCTTTATGTACAGCTAGGGAAGTTGAATGTGAATGATCAAAATGCCTTAAAACTTGTATGGTCAATAATAAATGGCATTTAAACGTCTTGGTATTTTTCCTGTCTCTAAAAAGGCATAACTGTTTATCATAGAATCATAGAATCAGTAAGGTTGGAAAGGACCTCTGAGATCATCAAGTCCAACCTGTAATGTGCACCCTTCTCTATATAGCTTATGTTTTTTTTAAAACTATTAATAGAAAAAGAAGAAAAAATCCTTTATAAAAAGGAGAAGTTAACCATGATGCGCTATGATGTGCTGGCAAGTTAGGTAAATAGCAATAAAATGCTATCTGTATGCAGATACTCAAAAATCTAAGTTGTGCAGGAGATGAAAGCATTAGCTGACTCAGGTTGCCAAATGAATTCAAGAATTGACCCGCCCTCTTATAAAAATAATTCAGCTCAATTAAAAACATACAGAAAATGTTATAATATTTTTTATTTCGTTGATGAATAGAAAAGTTCTTTCTCTAACTGAAGTTCAACCCAATGCTGAAAGCACACTTAAGGTCATCTTTTCCTCTTAAACCCTGCTTCTAATCAGGGGGCTCTAAAAGAAGGAGTTTACAGAAGCAGGATACAGCCTGCCCTGTGCTGACCCAGGGGAGGGAGAACAGGGAGCAGTCCTGTTTGCTGTCTTCTGTGATGAAGTGTGATCTTCTTTAAAAGGATATAATTCAGTTGTATTTAAATGTAAGACAAAATTTCTGTGGATATGTTTAGTGGTGGGAGGTATCATTTATTGAACAGACAAAATGTTTAGTTCAGATTTTGATCATTGAATGAATAAATAATGGTATTTTTCATGGAAATGTCTGGTATCAAAACTTGTGGCATACTTTGAAGTATCGAGCAAAAAGTTGATGAATATTGTTAATTCTTAATGTAAATTAATTTGGATCATCATTTCAATATCCATTTTAAAGTTACTGTTTGCAACCATGCAAATTCCATATCGATGCGACAACAGAAAAACCTAGTGTACAAACCACAAAAAACAGGCTGGGCAACGTTAACGTCCAGTAGGAGAATCTGAATCCTCCAGGAGTGCAACATAAATTTGAGAGCAGATAAAAGATGCCTTTTCTCCATCGTCTGTCCCTACAGCTTCATTATACAAAACACCAGCAACTCCGGAGTGTGTACACGCACTTCTCCTCACAGTTTCTTAACACGTGGAAACCTGTCCTGGCAAGCCGGCAGGTTTAATGCAGAGGTGCAGGGTTTCTCAGTTGTCATCTTTGACACCGACACTACAGAGCCTCTTGCATCTTGACATGCCTTCCACGTGAGGAAAGGCATTCTGCAACCCGTGTTACTCATTTGCAAGGCATAGGAAGGTCTGGGGCGTATTCTAGATAAAAGAAAATGGTACAGTTTGATCAAGAGAGAGCTAAAATGTGTATGACCAAAGCAGAGTCCAGAGGAGGGCTCTGTGGAGCCTCTGTGACTTGACCACACAAATGTTCTGAAGCTTGAAGGCATGTGCTGCTTTGTCAAGGTTGTACCTACAGGGCTCGTGAGTCTCCTAGACATCAGCATTGCTCACCTGTGTCAAGAAGCCTCTTAGCTCTGGAATATTTGCACTGAGAGTAGGAATAGATGACATTCTGGAGGATTACCTTCCAGGGAAGATCTTTTAAATAGTGTAATTGTGTCCACATTATAAACACAAAAAAAAAGCCCTATGGGAACTTCTTCTGAAACAGCTCAGAAAGCACTGAAGCTGTTTGTGGTGCAAATTGCTTGTAATGAACTTTCCTCTGCTCCTTATATGCTAAACTTTCTTGCACGTATTTTCTTCTGGCCCATAGGGACGGAGCATGAATCTGAAAATGAGGAAAGAATTAATGAAATACTCTAGTAGCATTTGGCACGAGTCAGACAGACATTGGTTGTTTTGTCCTTTCAAACTGTCAGATTAGATACTTCTGCCTGTGCTGCAAGATATGGCCCTTGAAAGGCACGTCTCTAGGAGATTTAGACCTCACCATTAGTAGTAGGATTAGAAATGCAGCTAAAACATACTCCCTAATGAAGTCCAGAACTCTGATATTCTGGACTGGAGGTGGGACTTTTTCCCCCAAATCTCACTTGGCTGCATTCCACGGGTCAAGTTTTTGCAAGCACATCATGAAACACATTCATCACTGATTGCCATACAATGTTGTTTTGCAAGATAAAAATGCACGTAGTTTTATGTATTTTGAAATATATTTATAGAAGAAAGTTATACTTAAAATTCTGAACAAGGAAATGAATACAAAAAAGTCATCCCACATCCTCACACTCCACCCTTCGCTCCATCACAGATAAATCAACAATGTAAAATTGTTGTTTTTCTCTAGAACAAAAGTTTCACAGCTGTATTTAAAAGTATGTTGATGAAAAGTGATTCATAAGGTGAAGTAATCTTTTTTATACAGTGCATTTGGCAGTTTTCACCCAAATTACACCATAAAAGAAATATTATATTTGACAGCAAACTGTTAGTGATGTGAAATTTGAGAATGAAAACTGACTATCCAAGGACTTATTTATGACTATGCTGCTCTCTGATGGTACCCCGATTTTCATACCCAGTTGTGGTCAGTGTATGTTTTTCCCATCTTTGTTGTAGATTTAAGCTTTAGATAAATTTCTAATGTACTTCCATTGTGAAATAGTTCACATTTGTTTGGTTTAGGCATAATTGGAGGCTATTATATCTAATTTGTCTACTACACAGAATTCTTACCAGCTAAATATAAAAGTAATTAAACTTACAAAGTTTTGGGCTACCTTAAAGGGTTTTAAATTGCATCCTTTTTGTCTGTTGTATTTTCATTTTAAAAGGGCATGCGTGATTCACCAAATTACTGTGTATATAATGTTAGATGACTTAATGCTGTAACAAATAATTACAAGGATTTAATAGAATGGGCTAAACCTCTTTATCCCCCTTTGCATGAGCGACTTGGGAGCAAAAGGTTGTGACCTACAGGGTCAAGAATACTGCGTGGAGTCTTTGAGAGCAGTAGATTTATCAGACAATCCTATTCAGGCTCTGCTTTCCTATTGAAGCTGTCCTGATGCTCTGCAATTAGTAGACACCAGTTACCAGGGCTGTTAATGTTCCTTCTGGGTTTTGTTTGTTTTGTTGCTGGTGTAGAGTACTGATTAGGGCTTTTGAGTGTGGAATTCACTTGCAAGTGATTTATTTTGCATCTCTAGGATGGTTTCCAGCTGTTTGAGGATTATCTTTTTTTTTCCTGGGAAATCTTGGTTTCAGATAGCAGCCCAAGTGGCAAACTTTGAGAAGTTACAGCCAGTTCTTGATCAACTTTTCTTTGTAGAATGAGAGACTTTCATTTTCTACCTATCATGTACTTTATTTCTTTTTTTTATTATCTTCCTCGAAAATCAATTCCAGTCTTTCACTGTTTTAAGCGTTAAATGAAATGTTGATAGCAGATTTATAAGAACCTATTGAGCAAAGTTAGAACTGAGGATGTTACCAAGTCTGTATATTCTAGGAAACCCGTGGGATGTTTTACAAAAGAATGTGCCCTTGCTTAAGCTTCTCATTCAGAAATTAAACCCCTATTGATACATGGAAACAGACTCCTATTCATATGTTCCATATGATTTGTAGCATCCTAATCCTTGCCATGAATCCTTTCCTTATTCTCGGTATTGTAGACTGAAACACATCATTTCAAAACATAGCTTCTTCACATTTTTTTTGGAAAACGTCAGCTCTTGGTTGATTACAGTTCTATTCGTCTCTTTTCACAAGTGCTGTGGATTTCCTACATCTTATCGAAGAGCAATTTATTTTTAGTTATTTAAAAACTTGTCTTCTGTCAGTATATATTTAAAATTTACCGTGAGTCTGCACATTCATACAATTACCTAATTCCATAAACCTTTAATTTCTTCCACTTTTAGTAATATTTATATTTTTTTTACCTTCAACTATTAGTATCTCTTGGGTGAAACATGTATAATACTATTCTTAGACAACGTTGTATGCCGGTAGCCAGTGGAAAATAGTGAATAAAATTAAACTTCAGTAAGTAAATGGTAGGCTAAATGACCGTGCAAATGGTACACACTGCCTGGTTCACATACTTAATAATAACTTGTCCAACTTAAGTGTAATTTTGTTGACTTGTGGTTGTTTTACTAATGTAAAGCTATTGCTGTAGTTATTTGCTGGATTACAAGTGAAATTTTGAACCAATAATAATTTTTTCCGCAGTTGGCTTCTGCATGAAGTACATTTTCTAACTTTATTATAAACACTCAAAATGGTATAGGTCCAAGTATTGCCATCTGCTGTATGAAGTTTGTTAAATTGTTTACATAATATTGATGAGTGTATTAAAACGGTAAAAACTTGCCAAGAACATGCCACTCGAACTTGGATGCATCTCCAACTAATTATTGCAAATTAAAAATTAAGCAGCCTTGTCTAATCTGCTTTCATGGCTTTGCAGCATCAAGAGCAGTCTGTGAGTCAGCATCAGGTGCAGTTAGAAAAAAAGACATGTTCTGGCTTGGGGAGAGATAGATGGAGAAATGTAATCCCCTGAAGAAAACAATCCAAATGTCCTGGATATTACTGTAAACTGAACTTTTTCACTGGAAAGCTGTCAGAGCTGAAGGAGTAGTTCATGGTGCAAATCCTTTGTCCACTCAGTTTCTTCCTTTCCTGCAAAATGTGTAGTATTAGCACGTCCAGTGTGCCAAAATTTGCCTTGGCATATTACACTCTTTCTTCAGTTTGCTACATCTTGTTGCCTCTAATAGAATTAAAGGGATGTGTCACTGGAAATTCTGATATTTGTTTATTTATTTATTTTTACTAAAGCCTTATAAAGGGATCTTGCATCTCAGAAACAAGATTGGGACATAAAATGTCTCCTGAAGGACTCTGTACAAGAAAACTCACAGCAAAAGGAGAAGAAGAGTGACCCGCTTAACCTGGATGGGTACGAGCAGAGCCCACATCTTCATGCTCAGAGTCCTTGGTCTATCAGTCATGGTTGATATAATTTCTTATTAAATGTTGACTGTGGATAAAGTGCCTGGCACAAGCAAGTAGAATTAATTTCTACTTAATTTCTACGGGCTGTACATTTTTGTCAAAGACAGAAGTAGTGGCAGATGTGTTTTCTGGCCCTCCAACGGATGTCCCTCGGTTGTGTTTCACAGCTAAGGCAGTTGTGTCGCTTCTCCAGGTGTGTATTGTGGCCATATGGATTGATGTTCCTGGTTGTGCCTCTTGGCCCATAACTGAGAGGCACTGGGCAACACCTGTACTTTTTCATCACGACCTTTAATTTTGGATAACAAACACAATCCAACACCTTCTGTTCCCAGACCTGCTGGGATTGCAGCCACATGAAGGTTTGTTTGCCACACCATTTTTATTTGACTTTGTATTTTCAGGGACAAAAAAGTACGTTGAGCTTGCTATCTAAATTTAAAATTAGGACAACACGGATTTTATTCTAGGAGGACAAATTGTTATGTTTGTTACTTCAACATTAGAAGTGAAAGAAAATTCCAACAAGAAACAGGTGAATTCAAAGTTAAAATCTTATTTTTTTAATCTTGTTTAGAATTTCTTTCTCTTTTCTCAGCTGAAGGAACCAAGGGCTGACCTGGGTAGAACAGTGCCATCAGAGTGAGAGTCCTTTCTGGGTCCTCATTCACTGCAGTGAGACTTTGCTGTTACTAGGACAAAGAAACCTTCAGAACAGCTCTGGAGGATCTCCACTTTTCCTTCCCCCCCTTAATAAGGTGCTGTGGTTGGTTTAAGCTTTGGATATTTGAGAGCATGTAAGTTAAGTGTTATCTAAACTTTTCTGTCTCTTAATACAGAACAAAAGGACTTAAATAAATCATGAGAGATTGTTTAGTTTTACCTATACCTTAAGGAAGCATCACTTACTGCATTCGTGTCAAATACCTCACTAACTTGGTCTTTAAAATCTCCAGTAACGGAGAGTCCCTGACATCCATAAACAATCTATTCCTATTCTTAGCCATATTTATCACAAGATTTTTTGAGTGTCTAATCTGAATATATCTTGATGTGACTTTGGTCTATTACTTTTTCTTCTGTCCACCACAAACACTGAAGAAAACAGATTATTCCCTTCACTTTGTAGCAAACTTAAGTAGCAAACATTTATCACATCCTCCCAGCTTCTTCTTTCCTTGTCTCCCTCTACCCTTCTCCCCTCTTCTTTAGACTAAACAACCACAGTTAATTCAAACTTTCCATACAAATAATTCTCATTGTTTTGTTCTGGTTTCTCTGAAATGAGTCAACTATGAAGTGTGATGCATAAGAATTTATTTCAGCTGATAAAGCTGATAAGAAGTTTCTGGAGAAACTGATAAGAAGTTTCTGGAGCACAAGTCTTATGAGGAGCAGCTGAGGGAGCTGGGGTTGTTCAGCCTGGAGAAGAGGAGGCTGAGGGGAGACCTTATGGCTCTCTACAACTACCTGAAAGGAGGCTGTAGCGAGGTGGGGGTCGGTCTCTTCTCCCAAGTAACCAGTGACAGGATGACAGGAAACGGCCTCAAGCTGCGCCAGGGGAGGTTTAGATTGGATATTAGGATCAATTTCTTCACGGAGAGAGTGGTCAGGCATTGGAACAGACTGCCCAGGGAAGTGGTGCAATCACAGTCCCTGGAAGTGTTCAAAAAATGTGTGGATGTGGTGCTTAGGGACGTGGTTTAGAGGTGGACCAGGCAGTTAGGCTAACGGTTGGACTCGATGATCTGAGAGGTCCTTTCCAACCTTAATGATTCTATGATTCTATAAACCTGATAAACCAAGAGAATTAATTCAGTATTTTGCAACCTTTCTTCTGCATCCTAGAGCAGCTTTTGCTTTTTGACCCTCCACAGTTCTTATCCTGTATTTGTGTAGTTGATTGTTTCTACATACATATAATGCACATGCAATTGATGAATAGCATCCTGTTTTTCCTGAGCCTATCTCTTCCACTTGTAGCTCTTCTTTGCTTGATATTATCTGCAGATGTAATAGGCATACACTTTTTGCTCTGTCACCTCTCTCGCTACTGAAATTATTGAGTAGCAGACATCCAGGAGAGGTCCTTGTGGAGTACCACTGAGCACGTCCTTCCAGTTTGTCAGGAAGCCATCGATAACTGCTCTCTCACTACTATAGTCTAACCAGTTTTGTATTTGTTCTTCCATTAGATTATGTTTCCTTGATTGTTTTTAAAAGAAAATGTCACGTGCTTCAGGGTCCAAAGCCTGAATGAAGTCAGTAGTGTATGGCACGTCCTGCTTTTCATCTCGAGTCACAAAATGTTACCCAGTGTTAAAAGGGTTTTGTTGGAGATTTTTTTTTTTGATAAGTGTGTGTTGATTGTTAGACACATCCTCATGATTGTCTTCTGGGTGCTTACAATGTCTGTTTATGTATGATGGTTTCTCACAGTAGGCACCTTCCTCCTTAGGAAGCCAGTTGAATTGCAGTTTTGTCTAATTCCTCCTTTCCCAGACAGTATGATATTTATTTTTTAACTTTATCTTTACTGAAAATAACTTGTCTAAAGCATCCCGAAGTTATTTTCACTACTGCAGTCACATTGGTGGCTCATAATCAGTCTGTAACTGTCCTCTAGAAATGAGGCGACTTGCTGCCAGGAAGCTGAAGATTATGCTACATATTTAGTAGTTGACAAAAGCAGATGTGAACACATCACAGGTATGCTGATTACCAATGCTTAACCTGAGTTTAAGGCTGAATAGGATATTTTTTTCCCAAAATAGCAATGATTACGCCTTATCTGTTATAAAAGACCAACTTTCTGTGATTTTCAAATGGCATGTTAATTTTGTGTGGGGTGGATCTTTGATGGAGACACATAAGTCCATTTCCATTGACTTGTTAGGTTTTGTGGCACAGTAGTGCCATGCAGTGCTAGCCTCATTTCCAGGATCAGTTTAATCATTGCTATTCTTGTAGGACCAGCTCTCCTGGGCGTAGTGTGACAGTGACAGGGACAGGAGTGCTTCAGCTTGTGTTCCCAGCTAACTCGGTAGCTAGCTCCATGTGAGACTGCTTTGATCGTGTGAATGTACCCTCAAAAGAGTTGCCCTCAGAAGGACTGGTTCAGGGGGATTGGAGTAAGGATGGGTTCAATAGGAAGACACCCCAGTGCGTTACTCTTGTAGGACGCCTGACAGCCTTCCTTGGTAACGATAAAGAGAAGATCTCCATCTTTGCCAGTAATAATTTCCCGTAGAAACTGACCCCATACTTCACACATTGCAAGAGTACAAGAAAAAGTGTTGAAGGAAAAGAAAATATTCTGGTATCTGTGCTTTTTATTGTATATATTACTTGGGAACTTGCATGTATTTTTTGGTCCCTGTTGCTGGAGCAGTGGCAACTACAAAGATGCAGAGTTTGTTGATGGCTGTGCTTGACAGAGTGTAGAAGCTGTTGAAAATTACAGGTTTTCTGACTAAAAATGAGTCAAGTCATCAAGGATTTTCTGACATTACTTCTCTGTGACATTGATGATATGTTTGCATATGCAAATGATTTGGTGATTTGGATTCAAACTTTGACTTGCAGACCTAAAACAAGCTTTGGTGCTACCTTAGAGGTTCTGGCATGTCTTCATTTAGATAATGTTAGCCAGTATTTCTGGATGGCTTGTTTCTTTTTTGTCAGTGTCACTTATTTACCTTGCTAATTAAGTTTACATTGTTAACGTATAAGTTCTGGCTTCCTAGTGTAGTGTCACATGTTTTCTATCTCAGCTAGCTGAGGGTAATAGAAGTTTAAAATAGGTGAGAAATGGTGAGAGGAGCTAATGGTTCTTTAAAATCTTACAAACCGAACTGGGGTTAATAATACTCATCTTCATCTAATTTGTGAGCTATTTTAAATGTTTATCATTCCCTATAAATTTTTTCAAAGGCAAACAGAGGCTCTGAACACAGTGCCATTTGGTTTTTCCACTTAGATCATCTTATTCCTACTGAAGGGGGATTACTTCCAGCTCCCAAAGGTGCATCAGGATAGCTATCCTGGAAGGACAGGGAGTAAAATTGCATCATTTTTATGGATATTGATTTTTATGGGAGTTACTTATAGCCAGGTTCACACAGCCCAAAACTTACCTAAGTGTCTTTACCTGTTGTGTTTTCTGTTATTTTGGTGAATTGTTGAGGAGTATTTTGTATTTAAAACTTTCTTGACTTTTATAAGAAATTGGATGGAGGTGAAACAAGGTATAGTCCAAAACCCCATTCACAATATCAGACATCACTGGCAACATTGCCACTGTGCTGAAATTTCATCAGTGGATGTTAAATACTTGATTAATCGTATGTTTTAGGAAAAGGCACATCAGTCGTGTATAGATGTGTATTTTGATGAAGCACTCTAGAAATGGGGAACCACGTAATTACATACATATTTAGCATAGGGCACTGAAGAACAACAAAATATAATTAGTATATATAGACTGGGTTAGAAAAATAGCAGAAGTTTTCTAATGTTATTTTTCAGTGGTATAGTCACAGTATGTTGTGGTTTTGAAGTGGATGTGTTCTCTCAGCTCTCTGGTTTAATTTCTGTGCTCTGCAAGAGAAGTACAATAAATGCTCATAATAAAAACGCCTGTGACATACCTTACTTGCCCAGCTTGGAAAGTGGGGCTGATATTTCTTTGATTCTGAGTTTTTTTCTTTCTCCTATATGTGAGTGAAGGGAGTTAGCAAGTGTCCAGAGCTCTCTGTATAGATGAAATGTAGTGGAAATTTTGGGTAGTGTTTCCAATCTCAAAGTTAGAAAAACCTCAGAAAACCCACAACAATGCCTTCTCCAGAAGTTCTCTACTAAGAAAAACATTGTGACATGCCAACACATATGCATTGGACTATGGTTTCCTATTTCCTTGATTGTATTTGATTCACGTGTTGATAATTTGGATCTTGGAGATGCTAGAAATTACCCTGTGAAAATACGATAAAGTTGATCATTTCATGAAACCCAGTCAACCTAAGAACTGGGACACTCTGACAGAGACCGGGCATGGTGGCACTTCCACTATAGTGATAGGAATTGGCAGCACTTCAATACCGTCTCTGCGTAGTAGTTGTAAATGCCACTTGTATATTTGCAGAGCTAAATAATTGTGGGAGGTTTTATTGATGTTGTAAACAATGATATCAACAGTGGTTAACTTACCAGCAATAATTTTTGGAAGGTTATTTTCAATAAATACCATGTTCTTTCACAAAGTTAAATTCGTTAGTTGCAGAAAGTGTTTCATGTTACATTATTAAAAAATATTCTTTTCTTCATAGTTTTGTGTTTTATCTGGGAGATTGCGTGCATTCTTGGCATGGAATTTTTAAAAAGTTTTTTGTTGTAAAAAATCAAAATTGGCAGCATTACAGTATTGTTCAGAAGCCACATTTATGTGATTATTAGAATAAGAAAGGACCAGAAGTCCATCGCAGAGGTGACACTTCCACCTCCAAGTGTGAGGTGGGCTTGGGCTTTGTGTTATATCACTCCAAGTTTCATGATCAGTCTCTCAACTTCTTTTTTTTTTTTTTTTTCTGGTTCGTGCAACTTTCTATTTCACATACTGCACCTGGATGTGCAGCACTAAAATATTATCAATTTGAACAGCACTGCAGTAATTTAAAATAAAACTATGTTAGAGTAAAACTTGGTCCCTTGCTACAGCATAAGCCAGCAAGGGAGTTACTCAGGAGTGACCTTCTGTGGTAGCACTGAAATTTGGTTCTCAAAATAGTGTTTTCCAAGGCTGTGCACAAATACTTTATTCACTCTGTGGTTCTTTGAGCACACTTTTGAGATTTTAATGTATTTTCAAGAGTTCCTGTGATACTTGCGAACCTCAGAGGCATGTCTACACACCACAATGTCATGCTGGAGATCTGTGTGTAAACTCCAGGTAAGCAGGTAAATCTGCGTGGGGCAGTCATCACAAAGAAATACCATACAGCCAGAAATTAAAGTTTCAACAGATTTTGCAACATGGTCATTTAGCTTGAGTGTAGCAACAAACTGATGCTGTCCTAGCGCTTATGGCTCAATAACTGCTTGTAATAGATGATTTCTGCAATATTCTGCATTATAAACATTTAAGAATATTTTTGAGTAACAGAGTGAAAATCTCACTTCAAGTCATTACAAATAATATCTCACTGATCTAAAAGGCGTGTGTTGCCTTCACTCTGTAACCTAACTTGGCAATGGCCTGGGCATATTCAGAATGACTGCTAATTTCTTTAAAATCTTTTTATAGCTTTTCATTTCATTATAAGTTTATTCTGATTATATATGTCAATTTTATTAAATGTTAGAGATACGGGTAATATAATATAAAAATATAAATGGATCATCTCCTTGTAATCACATTTTTCCCAAATTGAAACAAAGCAAACAGCCAAACATTGCCCTCAAATCCAATTATGGGATCATCTGGGGAAAGCAAATGTTGTATCCATTTCTCTTGAATACTTGAATTAATCAATCAATCTCTATGAGAGAGGTTTGGCTCACTGAAATTTTGAATCACCTGCAAATAGCATGAAGTATGTTTACAGAAAACAGCTCCAACAAGCTTAGCTTCTTTTTTTTCTTTTTTTTTTTTTTTCTTTTTTTTTCTTTTTTTTTTCCCAATTGCAGAGAGCCGATAGAAAAAGCAGAGGAGAATTTGGCAGCAGATAAATTTAGCACAGGTCTCAGCGTAACATAGAATTGCTGCAGATGCCACCATTATTTAACCTGAGCCAAACCCGGTATAAATTTAAGATCATTTGCTTTTTAATCTCGTAACAGCATGTCCCTTTGGTAACAGCCTGACTGTTCTCATTGTTCTAACAACAATGAAGCGGCAGCAGCGCAACCTCGGCCACGGAGGTGGACGTGGTTCTGTGCGCGCGTCAAGGTACCTTTCTCTGTATCCCGATACCCTAGAGGCAATTTGACTTCCCATTTTCATGCCTTCAGGGTTTTTTTGCCGTTTCCTATTTTTCTTCCGCACCTGATTTGGAGAGAGCGTTCGGGTTTTGCTGTAGCAGAAGGTTACTGTTTTTTGATAAACCACTTGTAAGAAAAAGGTTAAAATTGGATAGTGGGAACATGACATCACTTTCCAAAATTCAACAAACCAATTGAACTAAGCAGGTAAATCCTTAACTTCATTGTTTAGTCAGCTCTTTTAATTGATGTTGGCTTCTTCTATTAGCTGTGGGAGGCAGGGGCTTTGATGAAGAGTTTTGAGAAGGGAACGTGGCCATCTGAGTGACTCAGTTGCTGCGCCTGAGCCCACAGCACAGCGTTGTTGCTACACAATGACATGGAAAGGCCGCATCCAGCTAAGATAATAAAAAATAATTTTTTCTTTGCTTTTAAGATCTTTTGACAGAAATTCCATTTACTTAAAAATGCACGTTTCAGGAAGCGCTAGTCTCTGAAGAAATGAGAGTGTTGTAAGTAGCGGAATAATTAACACCACTAGAAATCTGATTTCATATTTGGCAATAACACACAAAACTTGATTAGCAATCAGATGTGAAGTGTTGATTGATAACAGCTTTGGTTCACAACCCTGAATCCAGTATTGTAATTTAACTTCAGTATAAACAGCTTTCTTTTCAATTGTGGTGTCACATTCTTGCCAGAATTGCAGAATTTTTCTTAAAAAATATAATTCCCTGGATTTACATGAAACCTTAATGGGGCCATAGTTCACTGTTGACAGCGCTGTCATCTCCATTCACCCTTTCTATACAAGTATTGTAAATTATGCATTCAGTATAGGTGTAGAAAAAAAAATGTACATCCTGTACTGTGCTTCTTTGACCCTTCTCCTTGAATGTTGTCCTTACTTGCTCTTTCTTTGTTCATCTACTTTTTTTTTAAAACATAGTTTTATATTCGCTGCATGTAATAGTTACAAAAATGTAGCCTTGTCAAAAGATCATTTTATACTTCAAGCACAGCTAAAAGAAATGTCGTGGTTACATTCTTTCACTTTTTATTTGAACACACAAATGTTAAACTATCAATCTGATTTGGAAACACAGGCAATGAGACTTTTCATTGCATTTTGATCCCAGCTGCATTGCACATTTAATAGTTTGAAGTATGATTTTGATAAGAGTTTCCACTACAACTCTTCTGACTTCAGTTATTTTTAATCTGATTTCTGACATGTCTTCTGAAAGCTATGTGTTGTCCATGGGGTACAAGATGAGATTTTTGGTTATAATTCCTCCTTATAGTTTTTTTCATAGTCCTGGGTTGAATAGGTAAGACCTGTGAGTAAAGACAGAAAGAAAATAAATGTTTAATCCAGAAAAGGGGAAATTCAGAGGAGAGAGAATGTGGGTGGAAATCCTTTTTTCCCTTAAATTTGCCTCTGGATTTCCTCCGCACAAGTCACAAGTTGTGCCTCATGATCCTATTGAGTCTTGGAGGAGGCAGCTCCAAGCGCGGTGGTGCCGTGTTCTCTGCCTGTAGCTGTCACTGGTTCTCCTGGGGTTATGTGGTGCAACCGCATGGGGCCTCCTTCCTGACCCGTGTCAAAAAGAGGGGAAGAAGAGGTTTTCCATCAGTTTTTCCAGGCCAGTCCTGGCAAAGTGGAGGACGAGAGGAAAGTGGGTGGTTATTCCTGCTCCTGCATCATCTGGGAAAAGTTGGGCTATGGAGACATAGCACAAAGGAAGGGCTTAGGTTTGATTTTGGGGGAAATCTTGAAGTTAACAGCAACTGGTACATGGAACAAATTATTTTTGCTCTCTGCATTTCCAGGTGCTTTGATGTGATGATTGTTCGGGGTCTCTAAGAGATATGTTTCCGTCAGGATGGATGGACAGAAATGTTTGCATGTCTATACCGGGGACCATGACTTAGTTTGAGATACGGATATTCTTTTTGGGTTGAGTTATCTTTGTGAGAGACGTAAGTTTTAGTGTCTTTAATAAGATGCAAATAAAGGTGATTGGTTGAAATAGCCATAATTACAAAAGAAAAAGCAAAAAAATCTTGTTGAATCTTCCACGTTAAAGCAACCTAGCCATCTATGAAGGAAACCTCCTGCGTTTTGATCTTCTGTGCCACTTGTAGCTGTAGGTCTAGAAAGGAAGCTCCTTTGTGTTTAGATGCTACTCAACTGCAAGTAGTGGTTTTGATCCAAAGGAATTGCATCTAAGTCATAGAATCATAGAATCATCAAGGTTGGAAAAGACCCTTAAGATCACCGAGTCCAACTGTTAACCCAACACTGCCAAGTCCATCTATACCATGT
The DNA here is from genome assembly GCF_965183815.1 of Platalea leucorodia. NCBI lineage: Eukaryota > Metazoa > Chordata > Aves > Pelecaniformes > Threskiornithidae > Platalea > Platalea leucorodia. The sequence continues at coordinate 8,945,823 of NC_138824.1, forward strand.
CCTCGAGCACCACGTCTATCCGTTCTTTAAATACCTCCAGGATGCCTCTCTGCTTCCAAGTAGGGTGCTGCAATTTTAGATTTGATGCACTTTATTTCTGCTAGGAAAACATACAAGCAGAGTATTCTTTTTCTAAGCTGATGTCAAAGTCATGAGTAGGTCCTGAAGTCAGAAGACTCTCGTATAACCGTATCTGCAGAGATTTTTAGGATCCAGGTTCCCATAGATTTATCTAAATGAGGACCAAAATGTCTTTCTGCAGCCTCATCATAAACCACTGACAGCTTGATAGATTTGGGCATTAGGATTAACACAATAATCATGTTCTTCTTTGGTCACTGAGAAGAATGTAGGTACTGTTCAGATGGTTGGAAAGTTCACCACAACTAAGTAATGACAAGTCAAAATAGATTTTGTGGCATGTCCGATCGTAATGTTTAGAAATCACATTTTCCACTTAAAAATGTAAATGTGTGTTCTTCCACTGGGAAAAATACTAGTGATAACACATTTCTGAAGAACCTTTGGTTTCAGTTTCCTTTGTTTTATTAGACTTGTCTGGGTTGGCTCTTATTTTATATCCAGAGATATAAAACACTTAATTTTAAAATAAATTTTTCTGCATAGTTACATCAGTGAGGAAGATGTTACTGGTTTGGAATTGTTCTTGGTGCCCAGAGCCTTTTGGAAAACTAATATTTCCAAAATGTGATTTTATGTTACAGTCACCACATAATCAAATTAGTCTCAAAACAACTTAGAACTGAGCTTGAACTAATTCTTCCATTTCTCTGATTCGGAATGATTAAGCACGTGTCCCTGAGTCTGGAATTACTTTATAATCCTGTTTTTCAGTGGTGCTTATTCTGCATGTTCAATCTCGTAGTCACAACCCACTTGATTAGCATGGTGGAAAGTGTCAGACCATGGGGAGGTATGGAGAAGGTACTGATGGATTTTTTTTTTTTTTTAAGAAAAAGAAATGAGCTTTTGAGAATAACATTTAGAGGACAGATGGGGGGAAATACAAAATAGGAGTTTGACTTGCAGGAAGAAAGAGCAAAAGAGGAGATGGAAAAGGAAGAAGAGAAATGGATACAGAATGCATCTCAGAAAAATGGCACCTGTTGCTGTTAAGACAGGAGAAGACAAGGAATGAAGGACAGAAAAACAGAAGGAGGAAGGTATAGTAACCTCTCTGAGTAGCTTAAAACAGAAAATGGATTATCCTCTAGAGTTCAGCACAGCTCACAAAGGAGTGTAGGTAGCCTTTAATTCCTAATAGCAAGGGATTTAATAGCAAGGGATGTGGCTGGCGTGTTCAGACACAGTCACGTTTCATAACTATGATCCTCCCGTCTCTATAAAACAAGATGCCTTAACGCGGAAACGTGGTCCCCCCAGCCAGTCTTTATGGGCAGAGGCGCTGCAGTAATATGCCAGCACATGTCCTGTGCTTGCGGTGTTTCCTTCCCGCATGGCCGTAATGAGAGCTCTGCATATAGGAGTTTCTAATTTACTCTTACCCTGAAGGATAACATAAGCAGTATGGGGATGTTGTTAAACATGGCATATGTTGTTGCTGTGAGCTGCTTTCTCCTTACCAGTTCCGTGGGTGAAAAGTCACTTGTTTCCTCAGAAGGCTTCTTGTGCAGGGTATATCAGTTGTTCACGGAGAAAATCTTTAGAAGAGTTATGACAAGACATACTAATAAAAAAAACCCAGAACATAATTGCTGGCATCCAGCCTTACAGTTCAGTGTGGGAACTTCTCCTTCCCACAGGATGGAGGGAGAGTAGGGCAAACTCATGTACAGCACCTCTTTGCATACACAAACATAAATAATTAGAGTTAGTTCATGTCTTGTTGGAAATATAGTTAGTATCAAGCCTTGGCTCTATTCCACTTTTGCTGTTTTCTTTATGAAAAAATAAATGTGTGTGGCCATACGTTAAATTTATGTTATAAATATGCACGATTAAAATCGACCCTATTTGCTCATCTGCCAAAATTGTCCCAGCAGGGGAATTTGGAGAACCCAAATTTATTGCTATGGCTCCTTTATTTTTCTTCTTTTCTGGCTCCAGCCGCGGCTCTGGCCAAAATCAAGCTGGAGCAGAGCAGAGCATTTCTGCTGTCAGATCAGGTACGCGGTGCCCAACAGGGACAACTGGCAGAGTCGCTGGTGCCTCTGGCTTTGTACCAGGGACAAATTCCCCTCTGATGGGAAAACGTAACGAGATTATGTGCCCTTTAAATTATTACTTGCTGAGCAAAAAATGGTGCCGCCTTCCTGCAGTTTGGGATTGGGTCCCTGGGACATTCAGGGTGATGGGAATGGTAGCAGAGGTGAGCTACACCGAGTACCTGTAACGGCGTACAGCTCACTCCTGGAGACCTTCCAGGTTGAATAATACGCTAAAAATAAGCTTATAATACACTGTTGAGGTTTTTCCTGTCTCAGGGGTATCTGCAACGCTGGGCACATGTAATGCATTTTAGTGTGCTCATTTGCAGCTTGAATGGCTCGTGGGGGTCAGCAGCAGAGTGCAGACTTTTTCACCCCTTGAGCAATGAAGCATTGAGTAAAAGTTATTATTACCAATTAGTGGTGGCATTATTATTACCAATTAGTGGCTGTATGAAGCAAGTCATTAGTCTTAGTTCAGTTATTAGCAGCCAGGTGTTCATGAAACGTGCCATGTGCAGCTAGCGCTGGACCTCAGCAGTTACCGTTGGGGCCAGTTGCTGAATTTGTGGTGTCTCCGCACTGTCCCTGCATGGGTTTTTGTTGTCCCCCCCACCCAAGAAGTGTGTCTGGAGTCAGTGTGGAGGGTTTTTTTTGTTGCTGCCAGTGTTGTGTACCTAGTGAGTGAATAAATAAGGTAGTTTCAGTCTCTAGATGGGTATTTTGAAGCCTTTAATATGCTGAATTCATGAGGTAAAGCCAAAAAGTAGATTTCCAGTTTTGTTGTTTGTTGCTTCTTCATTTGTAAGAGCAAAATTGCCATGTCAGAGAAGGGGAAGTTACAGTGCAAATTACTCTTGATCGAAAGTATTGTTTCTCTAGGACTCCTGTTTTTGAGACCTTTAATACGCAACATTTCCACATACCCATTAGTTTTGCATAATGACTTTACACAAGACATTTTAGACAGCAAGCAGCATGAATTAAATTCTATTTAAGAACTTAAATTGCACTTTTATACTGTGTTGTTATTAAAAAATAAGGAAGTTAATGGGAAAAAAAAGGAATTGTATCTTTAGCGTTACTTCCATATTGAACTACGTATTTAACTTTGGTGTATTTTGCAGGAGGATGCTTAGCTGTTGCTCTGTAACTATATAGAATAACTAATAAAGTAAGAAAAATAAGAATAACTAATAAAATTCCAATGCATCAAATACTTACTGCATAGAATTGACTTTAATTGTGTAATTAGAACAGGCGTTAGAAATCTTTTTTATGTTTCTTGGTGTAATGAGGAGAGGGTTGGAGTGTTGTTTTCTCCTTTAGTGATTCAGATGTCGTCTGATTTTCACTATTAGTGAAGAAACGATTTGACTGACAATTTCTTTCAGGAGAGTTTAAAGCAAATGAATTGTAGGATGGCATCAGTCAGGTCGGGTCAGTCTGAGCACTAGTTGGGTAGGGCCATCTGGTGGTGCAATAAAGGAATAATTGAACACTTGCAACTCGAAGTGCAGTTGCATTGGAATGATTAAGGCAAAACCATCATTATGCTCATGCTGTAATTACTTTTCTATTTCAGTATTAGTCTAGAAACACTTACGTGCATGTTTACATTTCAGTTTGTGAATAGTTTTAATTTACTGGAAAAGTAGAAACTAAGGCCCTATTCTTGAGCTGGCAGCTTGCAGGTGTAATGTGTTGAACGCCCTTAACTCAAAGGGCATTTAACTTGGAGTCAGTTGGAGGTTTAAAATCGAACTCGTGCTACCACACTGTGGGTCTGTGGACAGAGCAGGTGTATGTAAACCCTGTGCATTTGGGCCGTGTTTGTAGTTCTGCCAGTGATTCGCTGGGATCTCTGGGCAAAGCTGATTTCACTTGCTTCAGTCCATCACTCACCAATTCTTTCAATCCATCTCTCAGTAAAAGTGCTACGATGATTTTCAGCTTCTGAATTCCACAGGCAACGGATCATAAAAAGTAAAATGTTTATGCATCTTGGTCACGAAGTTCTATATTAATTAAAGATACAATGAAAAATTGTATTTGTGCAAGGTTACCTTGAACCCCTATAGATCATATATACATGACCAATATTTTAGGTGTAGTCATTTTAAAAGAGAAAATTCTTAGGACTTTCATCATCCATAGGATGAATTTTCTACTTATTTAGCACTGGGCACATGGTGACAAAACCAGTTCCTTGAAAACATATGTGTTGAAGGCCATACCCTTGGGAAGACTTCCCAGAAGGGTTTAATGCTGTGACATCTTACCAGCACCGCACCAGGCACTCTCCTGCCAGGATGAAGCAAGACTCTATAGATCTGTTGATCATCTTTCATCTCGTTCCTGCTGTTCATATGTATGCAGCCATCGGTAGCATGTGTTGACCATGCATGGTGTCTTCTGGGGGATGGTGTCACATTCTCTCAGGGAGGCTTGGGCACAGACTTTCCAGGTGCATCTTGGTCTTTGCAGGCAGAATGGTTGTGTTCATCTATTCCGGCTTATGAAGGTTTTGCTGTCCTGTCTTCTCTTAGGGTAGGTGTGTTCTTGAAAGGATGGTGTTGATAAGTTACTAGTTTGTGCTTTATATATTGTGTCAGGAGTGCATTTTTACCATGATGTATTCCCCATGCAATCCTATAAAAAGAAAAAAGGAAAAAAAAAAACCCAAGTATCTGCTCTTTGCTTTGCTACCAACATGACACTGGTGCTGTGAGAAGTCTTCGAGGAAGAACCTGCAAGCTTCAACTCCTTTCATCATTCCCTGGGCAGAAAAAGTTAATAACCTAAAACTTTCACAGCCAGTTGTGGAGTCTTCACTGTGGTCATTATTCACACAAGGAACCCTATAGTCTGTAAGGAAGGATGTATATAATCAAGCTCAGAATCAGAACAACCACTATGTAGTTAAAAACCTGGGACTTTCAGATTGAGAGTTTTCTTAAAGTAACGAGCTGCAGAGATCAGCAATGTGCGAAGCAGAACAGTGTATCTCAAAGTCAGAATAACTATTCCCTGCAGCTCTTCACAAGAGGGTGGGTTATTTATCAAGGTCCGACCCTCCTTTCTCTCCTTACAGTAACATTTATGTTTCGTAAACTCATTATGACTTTCTTCCATAAGGTAACAAGTCTTTCTCACATGAAATCTTCTGTTGTCACCCCAGGAATTCTGTCACCATCCTTTAAAAGTTTCTCCACTCTTGGTTTGGATAAAAGAGAGAAGCACTGGCATTTGTATGCTGTACCCTTTGTTTCTGAGATGTCCCAAGGCCATGGTGACAACTGTGAAGTCAGGGATAGCCACAGAGTTGTTACAGACGTGCTGTTTTCCGTTCATGAGAAGCTGGTGTTCACCCGCAGCCCTTCTACATAATATTTAATCTATAACACTTTGTATTGCAAGCAGCCCGTTATAGCAAAACCTGTTGTTTTTATGTTTCAGGTGCAAAGATGGCTTGAAAGGGTTTACATACTCTGCACTAAAGTAAGTAAAGTTTCTGGGAGTACGGAGCTTAAAGTGAAGATTTTGAGGCATCGTGCACAGTGGCAGCTGCGTTGTATGAAAAGAGTTTTCTTAAGAAAATTCATCCTGTCACAAAACTCTTCCAACTTCTGGGGTATACAGCATATTTTGAAGAATGCATAATATGCTGGCACGAGAGGAATCTTTTAATATTTGGAACCATTATTAAAAGGAAATGCAGACATATGGTTGCATGTTTTTGAAGGAGCATTATTCTTTTATCTTTCTAAAACTGGGTTTCGTGATTCATAGAATCACAGAATCATTTAGGTTGGAAAAGACCTTTAAGATCATCGAGTCCAACCATTAACGTAGCACTGCCAAGTCCACCACTAAACCATGTCCCTAAGCACCACGTCTACCCATCTTTTAAATACCTCCAGGGATGGGGACTCAGCCACTTCCCTGGGCAGCCTGTGCCAGTGCCTGACTGCCCTTTCGGTAAAGAAGTTTTTCCTAATATCCAACCTAAACCTCCCCTGGCACAACTTGAGGCCATTTCCTCTTGTCCTATCGCTTGTTACTTGGGAGAAGAGACCGACCCCCACCTGGCTCCAGCCTCCTTTCAGGTAGTTGTAGAGAGCAATAAGGTCTCCCCTCAGCCTCCTCTTCTCCAGGCTAAACAACCCCAGCTCCCTCAGCCGCTCCTCATAAGACTTGTGCTCCAGACCCTTCCCCAGCTTCGTTGCCCTTCTCTGGACACGCTCCAGCACCTCGATGTCCTTCTTGTAGTGAGGGGCCCAACACTGAACACAGGACTCGAGGTGCGGCCTCACCAGTGCCGAGTACAGGGGCACTATCACCTCCCTGGTCCTGCTGGCCACACTATTCCTGATACAAGAAATTCATTCGAGATATCCTCAGTGTGCCGCTAAACCTTGTGTCTGTCCTAGTGGTCCAGGCTCTCCTAGAATTTACTTCACGATGAGACCCTCTGGTGCTCCTTATTTGTTGTAGTTATACAGAGTTCTCCCATCTTTGTGTCTCGTGTCAAAAGTAGAAAGACGCGTTATTCTTATCTGTCCCTTTCATACTCTGCTACCCTCTACCACTCAGACAGCCCGGTGCATGGACAGTGTCAACTCACAGGTGAAGAAAAGAGCTGAAGTCAATCAAGACAGACTTGCTGTTGTGGTAGTGGAAAATATTTTATAGAGTTTGCAGCTATGAAACAGCTGTGAAATTTGATATAATGTGCCAATAGTGAAAAATTCAGTCTACAGTCCAGAAATATGGACATGAACCACTCCTGTGGCAACGTGCAGCAACAGTGCTTTCTGAAATCATCAGTTCACAGTCACATACCAAATGACAAAGTTTTTCTACCTTCATTGCCCTCAGTAAGACTACTACAGTGCAGTGTAATCTGGATTATAGTGCAAAGTGTTAGGAAACACCTTGCTCTTATGACCTCCTTTGCCCTTGATATACAGTAATTCTACACCTAAGATGAATGGGTATATTGACAATATCAACTTCTGGGTGAAGAAAGAGGGCTGAAGATGAAGCCAAGCAAAACAAAATTGATGCTCTTGGTGGGAACAAAAACATTTTGAAGATTTTACAAAATAAGATATTTTAGAAAAATATTATAGTAATCATCAACCTTTCTGTAACCCCATTTTGCTGGAGATAATTGAGATATTTCATGTGCCTTTTTATTTTCTTATTTGGTGTTCTTGCTTTGTATGAGAGATGGACTTCCCCAGTAATGTTTTTGTTCCTAGTTTAAAAAAAATTCCTGGCAGCAATTGTGACCATTATCTGAAGATTAAATATATGTCAGTTAGTTGGTCTTTTCAAAGAGATACAAGGTTTGGCAGCTGTATAGGATGCATTTTCTTTTGCAGATCTGTGGGTAATAACTTCAAGCTTGTCTTAAAGACTTTAGAGACTTATTGGGCTTAATATATTTATTTGAGTTATTTATATAATTGTTGTTTTGCTCTGTTTTGTTTCTTCTTTCAGGTTCATTGTAGGGAAAGAAGAAATCCCCACTCATTCATTTTCACCTGAAGCAGCGTTTTCAAAAATAGATAGAACGATAAAGCACTGTGAAAAAGTATCGCAGCCAATGAACATACTGTCTCTAACAAAAAAGCTCATGGACAAAGTGTGAGTCAAAGAAAACAAAAGAAAAAACAAAGTGAATCATTCTTACTTAGCTCATTTTAATGATTTGTTTCATTGTATTTGACAATGTTTTATAAGACTTTTGCTTTGCATTTAAGTGTTTTGCATTTCGTTTTTATTGGGTACTTAGCAGTGACAAGTGATGACCTCTAATGAAAGCAAAATTTAAGACCCGTATGTCATAGCAATGACTTGCAACGTGCATTTGTCTAACAAGGGAGAGTAAATTCAATCAATTCTGAGTGGCAGAGTGGTGGTTGCTTTTTCTGCAGTGTTCAGCAAAACCAGCTCATGGCATGGTTCTGCTGGTGCTAGTAGTGATATTAAGGAGGGGAAATTGCACAGCAGCAGACCTTACTTAGGTCACCTTAAGTGACCATAACATCATCTGTTTGGTGACCTACATCCCTGTATTGCATAAAGGAGAACAAGAACAGGATTGGTAGCACCTGGCCTACCTCCTCTGTCAGGAAATAGGAAATTGCGAAGCAAGGAGTGAGTCTACAACTGTTTTGCACAAGGTCTGATCTAGACATCTGAAGCAAGGTAAGATAGGTTCCCTCCCGGTCTACAGGATCCAATCTATTGTCCTTTAGTATAAGCTTAAAGAAATGACATCAGATAGCTTTTCAGGCTAATATGTTCAGATGATGTACTTCTGCTGTGCTTGATTTGTCTGCTTCAGGCACATTGGGTACCACAAGGAGTCATTCATTTACAGGGAAGATGTAATAAAAAATGGACTAGGGGTCTGTTCATACCACACCTGTGAATCTTCACTTCCACTGACCTCTCCAGGAACAGTTTTATGACCAGATCTTTACCTGCTGACATGCAGGAGAGAAACAAGTCTTCCAAGTGTGTTGTGTTCTCAAAGTAGTGGCTTATCTTATTTGCTCAGATAATGCACAAAAATGAAGTGACCTACATCACGCGGCAGCTTCCTATGTTTTGCTGTGGTTTTTAATTGAAAAATATAAGGGAAGTCAGCAGTGGTTTCTCAGGCACAACTGTATTAGACAAGAAAAGACCTACAAGGAGAACACAGCTCCAGCCATACGCAGATTCTTTCAGCTGAGTTGCTTATACCTATTTTGCCTTAAATACCCCTTATTCAGTTTGCTAGATATAGTTCATAGCTCTTCCACTGTTCGTTAAATACAAGGATCAAGGGACTACGTGTGGAGAAGAGAGTTTGTTCTTTAAGGTTTTGAAACTCCCGACTCAGACCTTCAGAAAACTTTCGATATTCAGTCCCAATGCTCTCACAGGTTTCTCTTCCATATGGTTCTTTTCAGTATAATTGCGTCTAAATGCCTGTAACCTGATCACATTCTCATTACAATTTTTGCTACATAAACTGACCTCACAGATGATTTATGGCCATTAGACTTCATAGTACACAATTCAAAACTTCCAAGATATTTGGCAGAGTATATAAATTGTGTAATTTATTTTGCATTAAAACTTAAAGACTTGGCTATAGCAAAATATAATGTTCAGACCTGGTATGACATTACTTATTTTAATTCTACATAATGCAGGGCTAACAACTGTACAATTCATGTGTCCCACCATCCCAAGCCAGTCTGTTTTAAATGCTCAAGCTCAAATTCTCAGTCCAAAGTAAGAGCTACATAAAAATCAACACAGTAGAAGAAACAGCTCAGAAGTGAAAGGCTTGTAATTGAGAGAAGTCTCACAGGTATCTCTGTGCATTTGTATGTCCTGCATTGCCCTCCAGTGAACCTGACAATGGTATGAAAGATGTAGGGACACAGATAATGGATGCTTGGTCAAATATCCTTCCAGAACCACAAAGCAGAGACAGACCGGGAAGGGTCACATCACTTCTTCCTGTTGACCACAGCAGAAAATTTTTCTTTAATTTTGTATTTAATGTGTAGCATGGCAAGAGGTTGGATCCAAATAAGTGTGCAGACACTTCTTGCTGTACAACTGAAGTATTGTTAGTTTTTATTGTCCTTTTATGGCATCATAAAAGTTCACAGTGCCCTTCAGTGGGTAATGGGGAGAATGAATGGTGGGAAAATAGCACTTTATGTATTTTTAGGCAAGAAAAATTTATGAAGTCTCCTGTCGATGACGCTGAAAACAGCTATGAGTTAATATGTTTTTCATTGTGCTTTTTGCAGGTGCAAACATGGCCCAAGGCATAGATGCTGTAAACACTATGGAGATAATTGCATCTCATATTGTATTAAAGTAAGTGCAGAAAAGGTTAGCTTGACAAACTCTGGCAAAGACAGGGTACAAGTCTTTAGTCAGAAAAAGCATATACTTAGGAAGTGAGAAAGGAGCCTGTTACTCATTCTTCTTCTATTGAAAATGTGACAAGCCTGAAAACAGATTTTCTCAATTTAGGGCGGGGTGGTGGTGGGGTTAAAGTTCTCTGGTCTTTCAGATTAGCTGGAGTGAATGAATAACATAAAACGTGTGGGAAAAAATGGACTAGCGAGCAAGGAACTTGTTTAACTATGTGATGCACTTCACGGCTGGGCCCACTTGTGGCTCCACCCTAACTAAAGCACCTGGAATGTGCTGCTGCGGCAGGCGGCGCAGCCCTGGCGCACGTGCAGCTGCGCGGGTCTGGCACGCTGCTGCCGGGCGCTGGGCTCCCTCCTCCGTTCATTTATTTTAAGGGCTCAGGGTAATGAGAGATTGGTCACAGTTGCTGCGCCCAGGAAGAGCTGTTTACGTCCAGTGGTGTAATTCATCCTCCGTGATTCGTGTGATCAGCGCATTTTTTTTCAGAGGAATACTGTGTAGAGATTCGTTGTGGCTGGTGTTGTGTTGGCACAGGTGGTACCACCTGCTATGCCTGTTTTAGGAGTTGGTAAGACTCCAGAAGATCTCAATCACTTAATAATTTACCCGGTTTTATTTATGGAGCAGCAAAAATGGATTTGAGTATCTTCAGATGCTTTTGCAATATATTACTTTTCAAAAATAACTTTTTTAAATTAAGATTTTATATACAGTTAATGTTATCTCAGAAGAGCTATGCTTAAATTTAGCATCAAGAGATCTAGCACATTTATTCATGTATGTTTATTGACAATGTCATTTTGTGTTGTATTCACAATCTTTTTACACTGCAATATATTAGCGTACCACCGCGTAACGTGGATATAAGTTGTGCTGGAGTTGATAGGATTTGAGATGGTGCTTAAGTGTTCTGCTGAATTACGACGAGAATATGCAGTAGAGCATTCACAAATAGTTCAGGATAGTGGTATCACTTTTCTGTTGTAGGTATGACATATACTTAACAGAACCCAGATTAAAATTACGATTTTACAACCTCTCGCCACTATCTTGGTCCACTTAATGTTTCATTCATGGGCTCTTTTCTTCAAGGCATAACATCTTTGGGGACACAGACTGTCCTTTTGCTTTGTGCTTGTTCAGTGCCTTGCCCAGTAAGTTTGCTGTCCAGTGCCTCCTGGCTCGCTTTGTCTCCCATCTCCTGAGTGCTTACGTTTGGTCAGCACCCTCTGGGGAGCAAACATTCCCTGTGCCTTCATTTGCAGAGTACTCTGTGTTTTCCCCGTAGATATCAGTGTCTGGCCTTCAGAATCAATGTCCAAGACTGCAGTGAATATTATCTTCAAAACAAAGATTAAAATTAAGCAGAAGTGATTTTATGGGTTGATATGCTGCATTTCCAGATCTCTGCTGAGGGTAGTATCTCCTAGTGTGCATCTTTTTACATGGGTGCCTTGCTATAACTTCAGTCTGCTGCACTTTTACATAAAGTGCTGTCTTTCGTTATTTAGGCGTATTTTACAGTAATTAACTCTTAACTGCTGTTAGTCCAGACTTGCTTCCTGAGCTTATTTATTAATCTCACAGAAAATCCTTATGCATTCTGTGCTTGCATGCTCAGCAGTCAAATCTGTAAGTACCCTCATAACACTGTATTATTTTACAGGCACAGTTAGAACAAACAAGTAAGGATTCTGTTAGAGTACTCATAATGGAACTGATGCCTCTTCTCCATGGAAAACTGTCATAATCTGCTGGAAGAATGATTGTGTGTGTGACTTCATGGGTAAAGAGAGAGCTGATCTGACCGTTATGGAGTATAATGAGCTTGAAATGCCTTTAAAATAGAAGGGAGACCAAGAAATAGGAGTTAGTCTTGTTCAGTCACTCTAGTGGAGTGACCCAAATCTGATTCCAGGTTGTGAGTTCCTCAGATTGCAGTAGACCATCCCTACACTACTCTCTCTGTCCTTTTTTAGGTGAGTAGGAAGATGTGTTAATGATGAAAAGAACAGGAGCATCAAAAAGGGGATATTCAGGAGTCTCTCTCCTCCTCAGTTGTTCATTCAGCATCATTTTGTTCACATTTCGTATAACCTCGAAAAGGGATGAGGGGAGAAGAAATCCCAACTGATAATGGAGCTGAGCTAAGTCTTGGTCTGACTAAAAATAATAATTAAAAAAAAGACATTTTTATAAGGCTGTTCTCTCATTAGAGAAACCAGTTGTGCATTTGAACTATACTTCATTCTTGTACCAGTCTTGTATAGTATTTTAGTCTAAATTATTCTTGACTACAATAATATAATCAAGGAAGTATCACTGAAGTGGCAGCCAGATCGTTGAACTTCCTGCCTTTTCTGTGACTTTTTTAAGTTAAAACATGAGTGAAAAATTTTATTTTTATGTGTTTGGCTTTTTGAAGACCCAAAATTCTTAAAGCATTTTCAGTTCTCTCCGTGGCCATTCCTGGAGTCGATCAGTAATAACTGTCAGCTGACATGATTTGAGCATGTTTTTGTAACTCCGTATCTGTAGGGGAGCTTTCAAATCTGATAGTGATCTGATGAGCTGCTTATTGCCAAAATTTTCCCTTCGTGCTATATTTTCCCTTACCCTTGAACATCTCGTCTTCTCGTTATCATATCTGTGCTTTAGTTGTCATTGCATGCTCCTCTTCTCCTGCTTTACATTTAAATGCACATTAGGTAGTTGGCAGAATCCGTGGTAGCTTTTATGTAACATTTAGTAATGACATACCACCTGATTTCATAGAGTTCCCTTCAAGTTTTAAATACTTAAAATGCTTTGGGTTTGCGAATGTCTGAAAAGAGCTACCAGAAACAGTCAAACAATATTTTTCCTCTTCTGTTATTCAGCTGGTCACAATGAGGAGACATTGGCCAGCAGTAGTAGTCCAGTTGTCCTTTTTTTCTGCTGATGCTGTGGATGACACCAGATCACCCTCATAACTTACCTAATGACTAGGATGACCAAAAAGAATATAAGATTATTTTCTGATTATTGTAATCTCTGCATTCTGTCTCTTGAAGGAACATGGGTAACCGTATACCCAGAACGAATTTTAAATATCTTAACTAATTTATTTTAAATAATTATTTTAACTAATTCCTAATATGTTGCAACAGGTTGACTGAGTTTTGGTACGGTACCAAACTCTCTTTATGTGCACACACATGCTTTTCTGAATTTGAGTTATAGCCAATATCTTAACTGTATTATTAACTTTTTCAGAAATCTGTTTGTCAAAAGGTAAAAAAAAAAGGTTTATTCAATGAGTTTTGCAGATACGTAGTTTCAGTGTGCTGCTACTTCTGGCTGATCTGAGTCCCAACTCAAAATCTCTGGAGAAATGGCTCTTAGCAGAGTTTTCTTCACTCACTCGTGCTTATTATAGTGTCCTGCATATACTCTGCTGTTTTCTACCTCCCTTATCATTTGAGGTCTTTTTATGGAAGAGAAAAGCTACAATACTGTGCATTGATTATAAGATGTAATACTTTCTGTGACTCTGAAAAACACCTCTAAGTGTGATATAGATTCACCTGGTTGATTTAATCAGCTAAATAGAAAGATTTTGTGCACTACTTATTGCTGTTTGGTGCACATCAAAACTAAGCCTCAGTCCTTCAGTTCAGCACTTCTGAGTAGGTGACTCATAAAAATAAAATCATGGATATATTTGACTGTTTCCAGTTGGAACTTAAGTGTTTCCTAATGCAGTGTTCCTCAGCCCGTCAGAGTAACCTTTCCTACAGCTGGGTGAAAACGTCAAACATACCATACTGTTGTTTGTTCTCGTTTTAGGCTTTGTTCATAGCTGCTGGTTTTAGGACTTTCTTTTTATATAATAGTATTGTAATCATCTAATTTTCTTGGAAGACAAGGGGTATGTACTTCACACTAGGGTACCTCTTAATTTTAGGGGTGAGTATATGTTCCTCTTAATTTTGATATTTTAACTACACAAAATTCACAGTGCATTTACATCTCTGCCTACCTTGCATGCCTTTCAGTAGGCATTTTCATTACATGATCAGAAAACACTGGGTCGTTAGCTGTTCAGTATGTACAATTTACATACCTTTAAGAGCAGCAGACGAAGAAGTGGAAATTTTTCATTCATAGCTACTGGATCATTGGATGACACAATATATTTTCTTCCACTTGATTCTCATAAACCACTTCTTGAGTAGCAGGAAGAGTAATTGCTTCAGGAAGAGTTTATTACTGGATGTTTAACCACAATAAAATTTTATGAGCTTTATGATGCATTATAAAGTTCTGTAGGAGGCAAAAATGGTTTGAGTTTCCGAGTTTCAAAGGTTGCTCGGTCAAACCCTCTGCCAGTTGTCCCTGTAACTGGAATTGTCCCGGGGTCCCTGAGTATCTTCTGAAAAATGAACAACAGAAATCATGAGCAATGGGTGCCTGTCTTATTTGCCAATGGTGAATGCACAGATAGTTTTCAGATGAGGCACCTTCCAACCAAAAAACGGATAGGTTTTATTCAGAATGATTAGAGAAGTTCAGCCATAGGGTAAGAATAATGGTTGGAAGCTTCGGAGGAAGTTATAAGAAACTGGGGAGAAGAATTTGGAAAGGAAAGGTCAGTGTGGTTTTGTGACATGGTATAAAAAAGCTGATCTGTATCCAAGGTGGAGTAGTAAGAAAAAATCATTGGAACCCATGTTATCCTTTCTCAGTAGCTCTGCACATAATTTCCCTTCCAGTTTCGCCCTTTCTCTTGCTGCAGGCATCACTCAGCCTCCAGTTTGGTTGAGGGAAGGTGTGTGAGCACGTGCCAAACCATCAGGGTCAATTTCTAATTCTCACACTTTCTGAAATTTATTTTTTGTGGACTTTTTCCTCCCTTAGTGCTTTCTCCAGACATTTGAGTGTAGAAGTGCTCTTTTTTTCCACCGCATTACTTTCCTCTATATACCCATTTGTGGTTAAAAGCTGGTCAGTAACCTGGAAATGAAGTCATCAGGATTATTTCAAAGGACAGAATTTTGGAGCAGAAGAGAAGTAGAGTTTGTCCCTTGAGGCCTTTCAGATATTCATAGAAATTAAAGGAGAGTCAATTGTCTATGATTTTATTGCGTTTGCTATTTTACAGGGGAATCAGGAAAAAGAAAACTGATTTTGAGTTTTAAGATGGGGATGCATTTTACATAGTATCTGCAGAGTGGGTTTTATACTGCTCAGTGTCAAAAAATAAGTACTTCTGGAGATGTTTTTGCTTTTCCTTTTTCTGAATTAGTGGTTTCTTACCACAGAATCTTTCTTTCTTTTCTCTAGGGCTTCATTAGGATGTTTAGCATCGGTTACCTGATCCAGTGTTGCCTTCGGATTCCATCCACGTTCCGGCATCTGTTTACAGAACCATCCCGGCTGCTTTCTCTCTTCTACAATAAGGAAAATTTCCAGCTTGGAGCTTTTCTGGGATCTTTCGTCAGTATATACAAAGTAAGCTTATAACATACAGAAACGACGAATGCCATGTTTTTTATTTTACTTTTCAGAGTATCACGAAGAGCTAAAAAGTCTAGCCCTTTAATATTACTGATACTGTTTGCCACAGCATGTC
Source organism: Platalea leucorodia (assembly GCF_965183815.1). Classification (NCBI taxonomy): domain Eukaryota; kingdom Metazoa; phylum Chordata; class Aves; order Pelecaniformes; family Threskiornithidae; genus Platalea; species Platalea leucorodia. The sequence goes on from NC_138824.1 coordinate 8,961,588, forward strand.
ACCAACAAATTCTATCATATTGCGGTAATCAAATTGTAAATAGAAAACTAGTCTTCCATTCTGTGTGTTTTTTCTACCGTTTCTGAATAAACCAGATGAATTTTGCAGCATGGTATCAGGATCAGGAGATAGGGAGTACTTCACAGAAAGTGAATTCAGATTTCGAAGGGATTTGCTGTTACACAAAAACATCTTACTGCAGACACAAGTAGTGACTGCAGTAGCAGCAGTGTTGCCAGAGAGAAGCCATTTGCAGACTTTTTTGGCTCAAATATCTGGAATTCTTACTTGATGCTAAATAGCAGGAGATTGCAGAACATACATCATGTGCAGCTGAGGAGACATTGCACTTACTGCTTGGAAATCTACCCTTCTACGCTATTATAAGATGACAGCTTGCGAATTGATACGCATTCATACAGCATTGTTGGAATTAATCGAATTATGTTTATTTATGCCAAAAGAGAATGTGACAAAGCACACACCCGAAGGGAGAATATATTGCATAGTGCAGTGCTGAAGTGGTTTTTGCACTTTTATATTCTTAATTGCACATGTCATTTTTCAACTGCCACTTTTCTTGCTCTGCAAACTTAAGATAATTCTGTGTTATTCAGGGAAAATATTACTTACTGAAAATTAAAAAAACAAGTGTTATTTGTAAGCAAAACAGCATTTCACTTGACTTGCAGTCAGATTGAGAGACAAGAATTTGTAAGGTTACAGAGTTTAAAATTTTTGATGGCAAAGTGCAAATGGGCTGTTCAGAGTTTATTTGAAAATTAAATTTTTGCTCAAACTTTAAGAAAAGAGCCTTTAGAGAAAAACGTATTTCAATTGCAAAAGCTGAAATTATTTTGATGTCTTTTAAAAGCTCCAATTGCAAAGTGTAATTTACTTCTATAGATACTCATGACCTTTATTTATAGTTTATTAAGTATGTACTCAGCACTGGTGAGGCCGCACCTCGAGTCCTGTGTTCACTTTTGGGCCCCTCACTACAAGAAGGACATCGAGGGGCTGGAGCGTGGCCAGAGAAGGGCAACGAAGCTGGTGAAGGGTCTGGAGCACAAGGCTTATGGGGAGCGGCTGAGGGAGCTGGGGTTGTTTAGCCTGGAGAAGAGGAGGCTGAGGGGAGACCTTATTGCTCTCTACAACTGCCTGAAAGGAGGCTGTAGCGAGGTGGGGGTTGGTCTCTTCTCCCAAGTAACAAGTGATAGGGCGAGAGGAAACGGCCTGAAGCTGCGCCAGAGGAGGTTTAGGTTAGATATTAGGAAGAATTTCTTCACCAAAAGGGCTGTCAGGCACTGGCACAGGCTGCCCAGGGAAGTGGTTGAGTCCCCATCCCTGGAGGTATTTAACAGACGTGTGGATGTGGTGCTTAGGGACATGGTTTAGTGGTGGACTTGGCAGTGCTAGGTTAACGGTTGGACTTGATGATCTTAAAGGTCTTTTCCAACCTTAACGGTTCTATGATTCTGTGATTCTATGATTCCATGTATTTTGAACCCAAAGGAATTGCCTTATGGACTGCTTTTAAAAAAAGTCTATCTATCTTGTCCCTCAAAGCAGTCCAAAATGTCTTTGTAGGTTTGTAGTAGCTGTACTATTAAGATTTTGTGTTCCCCTTACTGTTAATTAATGTCAGCAAACATGGTTTTGCAGAAAATAAGTTGGCCATGGTAGCCTGGTTTCCTTTTTTAAATTACTTTACAAGTTTGAGTAGGAAAGTTGACTGTCATAATTGCAATGTATCAATGGCTTTGCAAGGAATTTATTTATTAAAAATGTGCACTTTAAAATAGCTAGTGAGATCACATCTGTGGTACTGTGTCCATTTTTGGACACAGCTATTACTTCATTTCTTCTTTTAATTTTAATGTCTTTTTCAAGAGTGGGTTCACCTGAGGGCCACCAAGATGATTTGAGGACTGGGTCATATGAAGTGTGAGGAGAAGCTGGGAGAACTGGGTTTTAAGCTGGAGGAAGATTTTATTGCTACCTACACGTCTTGGAGGTGTGCAGTGATAGGATGAAAGGCAATGGATACAAGCTGAAATATAGGAGAGTCCAAAGAAATATAAGTAAATATGTTTTCATGTGAGGGTGGCCAAATATTGGAACAGGTTGCCGTGGAACAGTGAGGCCGTGTAGTCTCCATCCTTGGAGATGCTCAGAACTCAACTGAACATGTTCCTGAGCTACTTGCTCTAATTAGACCTGCTTCAGGCTGGACCAGATGATCTCCAGAGGTCCCTTCCAACATAAATCATTCTTTGATTCCATGAAAAGCACACATAAGATGGATTAAGAGGCTGACACACATATCTCGAAGTAGACATCAGCCGTCTGTCATACTGAATTACATAATGTTCTCTTGGTGCCATCAGCACTGGATTGGGCCTTACTAGGTAGACCTCGAACCATTTAGAAGCAAACAAATTTACCAGGGGTAAAATTTGGAGACAAAATGTGGATTTCCAAAACAGTTGAAAAAACAATGCAGAGGATGTGGCAGATGTGGAACAATCTGGATCATTTGGTAACCTGCAGTCATCCAAATGAAATAGATTTTAATGCAGCCTAAACCACAGTTACTTACATCCATTCTGGCCTGAACAGCTGTGTATTGTTGTCTGTGTCAACAAGCAGGTTATTATGCGTTTCACTGTGTCTTTTAATCGGATGCAGTTCTAACTTTTTAGATTAATGTGTTTTCCTGGTTCCAGAATTTATTAGATGTATGGAAAAATCTCAAGGTGTTTGGTGTGTAGTTGAAAACAGACTTTATCATGGGAAAGAGTCTAGACAACTACAGCAAATGAAGATGATGTGAATTCAAGATTAGTTTTGGAATTAGATTTGTATTCAAATTAGATTTATCTGCTCTCTGATTCTGAAAAAAATGGTAGCAGTAAACTGTTAATTAAAACACTGAAATGTTTCAGGTACTGTGGATTATGGGTATTATCACACTACACTCTTAATTCATACTGTGTGCTATATTACTAGCTTACAGAGGAATATCTCCAGTCTGTGCGTTATGAAAGAGAAAAACTAGGGCTAATCCTGCTCTCTGTTCACCTGCAGGGTACTAGTTGCTTCCTGCGTTGGGTACGAAACCTAGATGATGAGCTTCATGCACTTGTAGCTGGTGAGTCCATGACAAGAAGTTTATATTGCCTCTGTTGGGACTCTGCAAATTTTTCTCTTGTCTGTCCTCCCATTCCCTTTTCAGACTTCTGTGATGAAAATGGGACTGTGTACATCAAGGTTGTGTCAAAGTGGCAGTGGTGTTTCAAGTATCTTCAAATAAAGAGTTGCAATGATAATTGTAAGGCAAATTCAACCAAATGGTGTGTTTTTTACGGTCAGCTTCAAGGACAATATATTATTGTATGCACAAATGTGAACTTGTCCTTTATTTTCCAACTATAGAGATGTGAGGTTCAAATACTGACTCTTCCATACGTGACAGAATACCCATTTGAAAGGATGGGCTCCACTGGATCCGAAGAAAGACCCTTTTGCCATGAAATACGTGTGGTGGTGCAGGCCCTTCCTTGCGGTTTGTGCATCTATCACGTACTGGAACCTCAGAGGTCTCTCTTCCTTGTGGGGTGAGAGAGGAAATTGGATGCTGTGCTCCTGAGCACTGAACTATTTATTTCAGGGTTTCAAAACTCTCTTTTTTTTAATGACATAAACCATATTTTGATGGGCAGCACAGAAACATCACTGAACTTTGTTGTAGCAACGGAAAGCATAATCTTGTGCAGTGTCTGTTGAGCTGACATACTGCAGCAGCAACAACAAATCACAATCTTAACAATACTTTTGTTTTCTAATTGTTACAGGGTGTCTAGCAGGCATTTCTATGATGTTTTACAAAAGTACTACTATCTCTATGTATCTGGTGTCCAAACTAGTAGAGGTAAGATATTACCCTCATAGCAGAGTTCTTCATTTCATCTATTTTTTCAAGGCAGAAAAAGAAAATTAACTTCCCAGGCTTTGTCCGACAGTTCCAGTATAATGCAAAGTTGTGTGGCAGTGGCGTGTTTCAGTATGTGTGTGCCAAGAGGCAGTGCCGGTCTGTGGTCTCATTTCTTTCTTATTTTCTTTTCTGTGACTCATTTTAAAAGTTCTTTATCCACTGGTCTCCATGTATATTCTCCATGAATTTTTTTAATCTCCGGATAGCCCTTTGCTTTGTAGCTTTTGCAGATTTTTTTAAATCTGAAAGTTCCAAGAATGTCTATTCTGCCAGAAACATAAATCAGACCTAGTCCTTAATTGCAGATTTATTGCCAAAAGCTACGGCTTAACTTCCTGCCTTTGTTCCCTAATTTTGGCATTAAGTTATAAGATAACTCAAAATAGCTTAGGTTTTAGTCTATAGCTGGAGTTGTTTGTCAGTATACTTCAACTGATTGAAATCCCAGCTTTGCAATGAACTTCGTTCTAATTACTATTTTTCAGGCTTGAATTATTTCTATGAACTTGTTAAAAATAGGAGCCCAGGGGGAAAAAAAAAAAGTTCATAGAGTTTGGGTATGTTGATTATACTTTGCTAACCAGCTTTTGATTTCTTACTGTTATTTTTCCATAAAATCGGGACTTAGTCATGGTTATTTCCCCAACAGCGCCACTGGAATAAGTTGAGTGTGTTCTCTTATTATGCATCATCCCCGAATCACAAAGCTTTCTCCTGCAGACCTTGGGGCCTCATTCCCTAGTGATATTTATCCACCTCCATTACCAGAGCAGAATTCATTTCAAAGAATATAAAAAGAAGGAACTATTTTTTTTAAGCATAAAATTAAACATAAAAAGGGAAGATGAACGCTGTTTATTCTTGCTCCTTGTAATCCTAGATCAAGCTCTGAAAGCAGTTCACATATTGGTTATATAAAAGCAAACCTGAGTTATCTATATTGGCTTTTAGAACACCAGTTGTAAAAAAATCAATATTATCTTGTATTGCTGATGGTTTTCTCTGGACTTTGAGACATTGTGGCTGCAATGAAATACAAAAAGTGCTGTGTGTTCTTTCTTTCCTTTTTTTTTTTTTTTTTTTTTTTTTACTACTTTTATCGTCTTACGCAAGCCAAGGGTAACTGACCAAAGAGGCGTGTGCTGCTTTAGAAGGTCAAGCTGTGCTCAGGAAAATAAACTTTACATGTTTTCTCAGAAAGAAAAGTACGTGATTTCAAGCTGTTTAAGAACAGTGAATATTCATTTTGTTGGAATAGTTACTGCATTGTTCTTTTGCTTTTTTAAAATGAAGAGTTTAACGTAGCAAACTTTCCCTTTTTTATCTTTAAGATCTATACTACCCTTTTAACACCCAAGCTGTTGCTAGGTCCTGTTCTATACATTAATAGTCTCTTATTCTATTGATCTTGGATAACTTCTGTAAGCTATCTCAACCAATGTCACATTTGTGGACATACACAAAAATATATGAGCATAGGTTAGTAATGTTGACATGTTACTTTGAAAAGGTGAAATAAATAAAAAGTAAAAAGCTACTTTTACTTTGTTTGTTTTGTTTCATTCATCATTTTTTGTTTATTTTTATAGACTATGTACTTCAAAGGCATTGAAGCAGGGAAGGTTCCTTATTTTCCTCATGCAGACAGCATCATCTATGCCATTTCTACATCGATATGCTTTCAGGCAGTAAGTATGTTGTCTTCTAACAGAATATGAAGTTCTTCTAGTTTAAGTCAAATGTAGAATGAAATGAGGAGTTCAGGGATATGGTGATAGAGAAAACATAGTGTGATGTAGTGATTCCAGCAAGATGCTGTGAATCAGGGCTCCTGCATCCTGCTTTTGAGTGTCACAGTGGGAAGATCATTTCTAGGACTCAAATTTCTGATATGCTTATAGCTGATTACATTATACAAAGCATTGAATTCTTTGGAAACGATCTCAAAATGCATTGCCCAAGAAGATGAACATAAATGTGTGGGCTTTCATAACCATATGAACAGACTGTTTCTCAAGGAGACAAACAATATATTGTAATATTTTGTGCTTTTTGAATCAACTAGAAGTTTTCACTTTCAGCTAACTTGAATTAAAGTTGCCTAGTTGAAAGAATCTGCAAAGACTAGTAAGAAAATCAGAAGTTTTATGTTTGAAACACGCTGTAGTTATCATGTTTTGCACTTTCCAAGTCAATTACGTGCCTTTGCCCTCAGTCCTTTCATCGGCTGCATGAGCTAGAAAAGCTCCTTTTCACTGGTACCCAAATGACTCTACTATTCCACTGCATCTCTCCATTTCTAGACCTTCTGCTGAAACATCCCACTGAATGATTTCTGGACCTCCAGAGCTATATGTATTTTTTGTACCCCTCAATAAAGAGAATATAAAATGACCCTAAAGCACTCTTCTGCTGTCTCGTGCTTAACAGGACAGTTCCACTCCTCCACCACATAGTTCCCATATATTTGGGAATATCTCTCATTCTAGTATCAAAGTGTACTGATATTTTAGTTCTTGGGATGTGCCTGAAGGTCTGCAGCATTGAAATCTCCAAAGTACTATTGGCGAGGACCATCGTGTGAGGCTAACAGAAATAAAGTTCATATGAGAAAAGAGGAAAGGGTTTTTTCATTACTTAATAACTAGTTGGAAAAGGAGCCCAGGACTGGAAATAAATTACTGGGTTTAGGAGGGAGGAAGGAGGGAGAAGTTAGCAAAGGGATCTATGCTGGGATGTTTGTTACTCACTATATTCATAAGTGACCTGGAAAAGTAATGGAATAGAGAGAAGACAAGCATTTTGGTTATATAACATTATTTAGGATACGTAACATGAAATACAAAGATGACTGACTACAAGAAATGGTAAATCACAAAATGCAGAGTGAGTGGGGGATAAAATAGCAGGTAAATTTGGCATCCACAAGTGCAAAATCACACATGCAGGAATAATAAGGATTATCGTTGCTTTGTCTGCAATGAGATCGGAGTTAATTGCCACCACTTTTGAAAGATAGTCTTCTGGGAATATCAGTCTGTGCTGGTGGTGGCCATATGGAGCCTCGAATTCAGCTGTGAGTGGTTTGTCTACGGACAGCGCTGGACCTTAGCAGGTGATCACAGCTGCTTTTGGTCCATGAATCATGAGATGATTTTAAAAAAATAAAATTAAAAAAAATATGTATTTTGATAACTATCCTTTCACTGGTTTTGGCAACATAATGTAGCAGATGAAGCTTTTGCCTGACGCTGTCACCTGGCTTTGACAGAATACTCTCCTTGCAGGCTGTCATGGAAGTTCAGAACCTGAGACCTTCATACTGGAAATTTCTTTTACGACTAACGAAGGGCAGGTATGTAATTGGGAGTATGTTATAGCTTGTCTAAACACGCCATTGATCACATTCAACTTTCTATGTCATTCACTGTCAACAGCAGAGCTGTAGGAGTAAGTACAGGCTAATTTCATGAGTATTTACTTTGCTTTTCAAATGGTTTCGAGTCCACTTAAAGTTCTTCGCTGCTGAAGTGACACTGCTAGGTTTAGTCTAATGACAGGAGCAAAGACTTAAATCTAGTTAAGACTGTTTAGCAGATGAGTGTTTTACTTGAGGGCTTTTTTATCTTTAGTTCAGTTGGAGGGTGGAATGCTTTCAGATTTCAGTGGAATATGAAGAATCCAGTAAACAACTCTACAGGTTGAAGAAATCACTCAGTATGTACAGTGATTGACAACATGGTATTCCTACATGTTTCAAAGCATTACTAGAAATGTCAGAGTATTTCCTAAGAATACTTTGAAGATTCAGCAGGCTTTTATAGGACATCTATTTCAGTTGGGAAAGGAATTTTTTTTTCTTGGAAAACTAATGAAAAATTTTCACTGATTATAATCACAAATTTACACTGTTGTATCTTATTGGATATTTTTGCTCTTATTTGCTGCAGGGATCTAAAATGCTTACCTTTTAAAATAGATTTTGCTGTAACTAATTTATAAAAATACAATTTAGTGAAGTGTACACTGTTATACTGAGGGTACTGTGTGGCAGAAACAAGGCATCCAAATCGTGATGTAGGTCAGTTTATGAATGGGATTATAAAAGGTAACGTTTGTCGTGACACTGAGCTCTCGAGACTATAAAAATAGAAGTGAAATCAGAGGCCAGTCCCTGGAGCATGTCGAACCTACACTCCCCATGGCACAGTACACTCTTAGCGGGACATGAGGTGACTGAATACATCGCTAGACGTAGTGGGAAGCTTTCCGTGGGATGCCTGGAGGCAGACTGCAGGCAACCTCTGAGGCTGTACAAACATGATACAGGGGATGATGTCAGTGCAGATGTCCAGCTTTGGCTGCATTTTTCCCTCTTGTGCTAACCCTAAGATTGCTTTAGTTGAAAGAGAGGAGGGAAAAGAAATTCTATTCTGCTCATTTGTTTTATCTGAAGTAGATCTCTGTAATAGTAATTTTGACACTCTCTCCATAGAGGGAGATTCTTTTGATGTTTCATAGGTCTTTCACTCAACAATTTTGAAGACTAAAGAGGTGGAAATAAGTTGCAACACCTGTAAAATTGTTATCCACACTTGGGCAGGCATGGCCAGAGTTTGCGAGGCTGGGGTGAGAAAGAAGAGTAGTATATTCTGGTTTGAGGTTTTTTGTGAAATTAAAAGTAGAAGGGGACTCTCCTTTCCCCTTTTCCACAAGTTGTGTTCTATAACGTATATCTACACAAAGCATTATTAATCAGATTTGTCAGATTTTTTTTTTTTAATCTTTATTGCCCAAGATGAAAAACTTGCAGTCTCTAAACAGTGCAGGCTGAAGCCTATATTTCAAAGGTTTGGATAGTCTTTCATGAAGTGAAAGAATTTTAATAATTTTATAAATAAATTAGTATTTTTTTAATAAAATAATTTTTAATAATTTTATTTTTTCAAAAGTAAATTAATAATCTGTTCACTCTCTCATGTCTCTTCTTTTTCAGGTTTGCTCTCATGAACAGGAAAGTTTTAGATGTATTTGGTACTGAAGCATCTAAGAACTTCAAGGATTTCACACCTAAGCTTGACCCAAGATACACGGTTGTACCACCAGAGCTACCGCTGGAGCTGTCTTGAAAATGATAGTGTATCTTGTCATTGAATGTGATCAGCGTTTTGTCCTGAAAAGTTAATTAACTTAACAGTCATATATAAGGAGGAGGGCTTGGGCTCCACTTCAGTATTATTTCAATGAGAAATGCTTTTTACCAATCAAAAATACTGAAGCTTTGCAGGAAGATGTGGCTTAGTGATTAAGCCCCTTCCATACACAGAAAATGTTTCTGGATTACTGTAGTTGGTTGGCAGTATGGTAGATTCCTGAATGAATTAAACAAATGAGTAATATATTTAGAGAAGAGAAGTAAAACATAAATATGCATAATAATTTCAAAAATTCGTTAGTTCATACCAGTAGAATATTTCTTGGTAAAACTAAAAATAATTCTTAATTTACAAAGGAAGACAGATGGCATAGTTTAGGTCCAAAATTTTACCTGATCTTAGAACTATTGCAGTTGGGTGAAAATGCGTCTTTGGCTTTCTAAATTGCATCACTGATTTATCTTAAAAGAGACACCGCCCACTCATATAAAATCACAGTGCTTTTACACAGCTATAGCTGTAAAGTAAGGCATTCCTTAGGAAAAGAAAATGCACATTAATTCAGAAGTCACATTCCAGGGCTGTAAATCCCACTGACGATACGATACAGACAAGGAAAATAAGGCGGCGGCACCGGTGCCTGCTGCGCCGTGCGGAGCAGCGGGGTGTGGTGGTCAGTATCTGCCAAGTGGAAAATGACAAAACCGGCAGAGGAAGGAATGAAACGTTCCAGCCTCTGAGATGGTGCTGGAAACAGCAGCCAGTTACAAAAATAAAAAAGCCAAGAACAAAACAAAACAAAAAAAATCCCCGAAAATATGCTGAAATTAAATGTTTATTTTTAAAGGGCTTGACATTGTCGCTTTAGATGGCATGGGATTGTTTGTCAAGCTGCAACGCCAGCCAGCATTTCAAGCATTTCTTTAAAAGAGAACTGACCCCTGAGGTTAGACTGTTACAAGAGAGCAGTTTTGACGATTGTATTAATAGTATTTTTTCCTTGCACTTAGTAGAGTGGTTTTCCGTCGGTCCATCAGACAGCCACGACTGGGACAGTTACATTAAATTTAACATGGTACTCAGTGCAAATAACTACCTATGCAAATTCCATCTAATTTTTACCCTGCATATTTCTGCAGATAATAGTTTATATTCTAATGTGAGACCTTGACGTGGTAATTGCTTTTTTTGATTTTTGGGGCTTTTTTTTGTTAGAATCCATTCAGGTGATGCTGAATGGTGTTTGTTACCCTACAAGTTAATGAAAAGATGAACTATATTCACATTCAACTGAAAAGAGATGAGGTAAGCCAGGGAATGGAAATTGCAGTAGGTTGCATGTATTTTAAAAAGAAAAAAGAAATCAGTGTTTTATTGGAAGTCTCTGTCAGATGATATGGATTGGATTAATTAAGAGAATCTTTGTCTTGTAACACTGTAATCCTACTCCAGCCTTAAGCATATTTTAATTCCTATTAGTTTAATTTCTTATTACTGAATATACAGTAATTTTTATCAGATTTACAGGAATGTCATGAAAATCGTACCAATCTGTGCACAAAATCTGCTTCTTCATCAGCTACTGTAACAGTGCTGCTTTATCACTGTTACTAAAGGTGCTTCATCCTTTAAAACAGTGGTTGTCCAAGTTGGTGTGAATAAAGTTCTGCAAGCTAGTTTGTATGCAATATTTTATTGCTTGAAATATTATATTAAAATTCCTCAAAAGGAAATAAAAGTTAATTCAACAAGAACTTTAAAAGGATTGTGATAGGTTTGGAGTGTTTTTCCACTGGAATATGGTCTAAAATATTTGACCTTGTAAAGTCTGAGAAGTTATATATTTTAGGTAATATGTTAGAACTCACACTATATTATGAATACTTTCTAGTGTAACTATATACCATTCTCAAACTTCAAGATATTTTATAGATGGATTAATTTTTTTCACTGGAATGACAATTGTGATTGTCTATTTGAGTTAAAAAAAATCCAAGTACTACATCTCAGCAGCTAAACAACAGTTTTGTCTATGTTTTCTTGCTTCCAAAATTCACAGTCCTTGTTTCAAGTTATTTTCATGTAATATAAAAAAAAAATTAAAAAATCTTAAATTATTTTTATTCAAATCAAGTATATGTAAGAGAAAACAATAAAGTCCTAATGTTTTTCCCAATAATAAACAGTTGCTGCTTGAAAAAGTGACTTTTTGTCTATGTTGTTGTTAATAAGCCATCTGGAGTCATCAGTGAAGTAATACTCGGCGGTGAAGGAACGCCAGGAACGTGACCGAACATTTAAATTGTACGTATTTGTTACAAAATAGAGTCCTAACGCCGTGTAAGTGAAGACGTAATGCCAAAGCAGTTCAGCTGACAACTTCAGCCCTGTGCTTCCACGGGTAATTATGCAATATGGGTTGACGTTATTTAATGTTTCTTTTTTAAACAGAGAAAGCCACATAGCCAGTTATGAAGGCAGTGAGAAGCTGCACGCCTCCTCCAGCTCTGCCCGTCACGTGGCCAGACGGTCGGACCTCATGTGACTGAAATGGCAGCGTTTCCTACCACCTGATGTGGCACAGCTATTTATTTTTTAGATCATATGATGGGTATCTGTTTGATCACGTTGAACTTCTGGCAAAAGAAGTTGATTTTGCAAAGAGGAATACAGGGGGAGACTTGCTCAGGAGGTGGTGGGAAGCAGTGGGTCAACCTGAAATAGCACAGTTCTTTGGTAGAGGTTTGGGTGTCCTTAGGGAGGCTGTGCAGAAAGATCTTGCTCGGCTCAGGAGGGCGTACCCGAGAGCTGCCGCCTCATCCGTGGCTCCCAGGAGTCGGGAGCAAATATGCCTGTGGTAGGCAATTTTTTCACCTTTCCTTGAGGTTGTTTGCATGCACTGCTCTTCTGGAGAGTTCATCGCCATCCCTGCCGCTCTTACCACACCGCCCTTACTGTGCATCTCGCTCTCTCTGTGGCTGTAGTCCCCGTCTTGCACCCCGACCCCCATGCTCCCTGTGTCAGATCGCAGCCTTTTGCCCCAGTTCCTCTTCGTTCTTCATCCCTCCCTCACCTCTACCCAGCCCAGTGCCAGCTGTCCCCTGTCCTCCCTTCTGTCTTACAAGCTCCATTTACAGCCCTTGGGTGCCTCCTTTTGCTTCTCCTCAGAACCGCGCCTTCACAGGGCATCCAGAGCTCTGCTCCCGAGGGAGCATCAGGCAGGGGTGTTCTGTGCACCCCAGCTTTGGCTGCCACCCTTGGGTTTTGGTCGGCAGAGCTGCTTTAGGAGCAGCAGAATTCAGCAGTCCCATCTAGAGTTTTCCCCTCCCGATGCAAGACGTTCTGGCCGTGACTAAGATATATGCACAAAGTCCCAAAGTGAAGGTTGCGGTTGTTCTTTTATCTTTTATGATGGATACTCATTAACATCCTTTGCCTGCCATCTTTCAGCTGATTTTCAGGCTGTATGAGATTGCTCCCGTTGCAGACCTTCATCGCTTATTCCCAGTCCTTGATGAAGGTGTTGACATCTGCCACTGAGATCCACTAAAAGAGAGGATTTTTTTTTTTTTTTACAGAATCATTTTAAATCTAGCACAAGGCTGAGATTCGTGCAGATTTTCTGGGTTCATGTGTGGTAGATACTTCCACCAGGGAGCGCATGAAGGCATGTAGAAATGTTGAGCTTTTAGAGAGCTAATAATAAAAGCAAAGAGTGCCTACAATGACACATTTTTAGTTTTTATAGATAATGCCATCTCAGTTCATGAGGAAGATGAGTAAAACATCAGAACTGCTTCGTGTAGATGGGGTAATTTCACTGCTGAAGGTAAAAGCTTGAGCTTCCTTGTATTGTCTCACACCTGGGTCTCCAGGACAATCGCAGAAGCTCTGCCTTCTGCAGGTGACACCTCTCCAGGCAAGGCTGCTCTGAGAAAATACAGGTTTCTGTTGCATGGTCAAGAACCTCCATGTTCCTTGGTTTCTCAACCGCAATGAGAACCAAGGTGCTTTCCATAATATGGACAACCTGTTCTCCTAGTAGCTTCCCACACCTCTCATAGCAGGCCTGGGTCCCGTTCACTGCAGCCATCTTGGGTGGGACATTTCTGAGAACTGTCAGTAAGGCTCAAAAATAATTTTCAGAAAACTTGTTGGGTTGTTCCCCTTCTCCTTTGAGAGTTTCCCTTCCTTTTGCCCAGGCCACCGTGGTTGGACATGGGAAGGGGTTCATTCCAGATGCTTGGTGACATCCCAGGCAGAGAGGTCTGCTGTGGTCTGAGCTCAGCCCTGTACTTGGCAAGACAAAAATTCAGGACAGCTTGTGTGAAAATGCTTCAATTTCCAACTCTGCCAGAGGAAAGTATTTCTGGACAAGTGTTCCTGGGGTGGGTGTGCACTGGCAAGGCACAAAAAGACAGAGAGCAAGAAAATCAGTGATGCTCAAACTGAGCTTTTACCTGGTTTAGGATTTTTTTTCCACGACTACTTTTAATATGGAGCAGAGACAGGGCCCAGGCTCTCTATATCAGCATCAGTATTATGAATCCTTGCCGTGATGCAGAAGAAACATAGGACCAAGGAGAGGGTGGCGTGTAGCAAAATGCAGTTGGGGCCAGCGAACTCATTTTGGTGGCCATAGCTTCGTGCCTAAATACTGGTCTGGAGGTTTCCATTTCCAGATTCGTGTTTCCCAGCAGTGAGTCCCTCACCAAGGAGGCCATTATTTCCCTCACTTCGACCCTTGTTCTCCACCCAGATGAATCAGCACTGGGGGGTACTTGCAGGTGACTCAGTTTGGGGGGGGTCTCACTTTCACAAGTCGCCTCCTTTTACAAAACAAATACGTTTTCTCGCACTTCTCTGAGGATACAATGGAAGCGTTTGACACTTCCCCTTGAGCTACACAATTTCATGGGTTTTCTTATTATTTAGTAGAAGATCCTGAATGTTTTATTTATCCTGTAGACACATTTACAGTAATATTTGAGGCAAGGATATTTTTTCCTCCATAAAGAGCCTAAAATTGTGGATGTACTGGCAAAATCACCCAATGCTCCCCCTTGCCTTTGGCCACATTGAAACGGGATCGCTTCCCTCAGGACACAGCACCCACCTTTTGCAGCTGATGGATTATGTCCTTCCATCTCCATCAAATACGACGCTCATTTTACCAACAGGCTCCTTTGAACGCGGCAAGCAGAAACGTGAATTAGAGCCCACTTTGATCTTAAGGACTTTTTTTTTTCCTGGCGCAGGCCAGGGAGCTTTCCGCTTGCTAATTAAAACAGAGAGAGGTCAGAAGAATTTTAAATATTAATGCCAAGGCTTTACTCAGGGTGGAAGAGGCTGGTTGGAAATCCAGGCGGACGATTAATCTTCTCACACCGGTGGAATCCAATCAATGTTTTTTCCCCTCAGCTGCCACAACGGAGACATAAAAAACGCTGCTTTGGCTGTCGGAGCAGGAGCTGATGGGACTGTTCCCAGGACTGCTTGAAGGTTACAGAAGACCTGATCACGCAGGGTCAGGGACAAAAGCAAGGCTTTTTTCTGTGTTTTCCTATTCTTTTAAAGAGTGAAGACCTGCTTTCCCATTGCAGGCAGTAAAAGCTTGCAAGAAGGGACAGATTGGGCTGGGGTGAACAGACCTGGTGTGATAGAGTCTCACTAAAACGCTGCTACTTGCACCGTTTTGATACAAACGTAAAAAAGAGTCCTGAACAACCCAGAAATGTTGTTTTGCTCATTGTCTATTGGCTGTGAAAAAAAAAAAAAAACAAAACCAAAACCAGGCATTTCCAGCCTGGGTCACTTGTGATTATATTCACAAGCGGATTTAACGTCTCAAACCATTTTGCACTGAGATGCTCTTACGTCTCCTTGGACACAAAAAAATAATATCCTGTAAACAGTTTGAAACCAAGGCAGAAAGTGACCCCCTGGTTCACCCGTGACATCTTCTGGGTGGTGCCCGTAGCCTGGTGGGAGAGGGCAGCTCTCGGCTGACTGCGCTGGCCGTACGGAGGCCAGGTCTGGCCTCTTCTGCAGCAATGTGGGGCAGGCGCTCGCCGTCTCCTCCACTGTAAGACCTGGAAACACCAAACAAAGCTTAAGCTTAAGCAGATTCTACTCCTAGAAGGTGCCCTGGCTGATGCCGGTAGTGCTCCCGGCTTATGGAGTCAGGGAAACCAGGTGTATTTCCACCAGCCTCATCTCCAGTAGTGCACCCCAAAAAGGTGGTCCTGTCCCTGCACCATTACCTGTTCCCTCCATTTTTCTGTTACTCAGCTTTCTGTGTCGGCCCCATCATGCTGGGAATATTGCCTCAGGGGTAAAGGAAACTCCAGGCGTCCTGGCCAGGAGTCTCCTATGGGAGTGCACTGGTCCTCTGCACGGAGCTGATCTAGGCCTCTTGGCTGCAGCCCCAAGTTTGTTATTAATGCATTTTCCCCCGCTATCAGCCAAGATGCGTATGTATCTTGTCAGGGTGGCTTGGAATGGGACTTTGCTTGGTCTCATTTGGAAGGAGACTATGAAGCTCTGTCACAACTGCTGTTGGGCCTGCCAACCCAAACGTTCTTCTGTGATGGGTTATCAAATTTTGGTTTGATTGCATCTTTGAATGCACATGGCCTTGATTTCCCAGCCAACATACCAGGGGTGATGCAGAAATCCAGTTGTTTTTTTACAACGGTTCAGCTGAATCCTCTGCAGGGTCATATTGACAGTGAGGAGGTGTCCTGGAGATCAACCCTCTTTAGTCAGGGCGGTCAGTCCCACAGCCACAACCTTCAGTGAAGTGTAAGCTCTGTCCCTGCTGTTGGTCCCAAAAGCAAAGCAGTGTTGCTTATGCAGGGGATATCAGAGAAGTGAAAAAGCTGGTGTGTGACTTGATAACTCCACTTCATGCTTGCAGGCTTACAAGGAGCAAAAGTCATCGACTCTCATACATGTTTTTCTGGATGGGACCAGCAGCAGAACACCTTCATCTGCCTGCTGAAATTGGGGCAGGAAACCAGCGGCCCACCAGAACGAACTCCAGATAATTAAGCCCAGGGCCACTCACCACCGCAGGCTGCTTCGAACATTTGGGAGTCTGTTTCTCAAGGAGCTGCTGGAGACAACCAGGGACTGATTAGATCAGTTCTAGCAAACTGGACTGAGTCCGACTCGCTGCTGCCATCAGAGATGTGCCCAACAGCCTCCCGCAATTTGCAATCTGCAACATGCAGAACAAAGCTGCCCTGATGAAAAACCTCCCCCTTTGATAATGCTCTTCACATGTTGGCCTGCCTGGAAACTTGGCTCCATGCAGTCTCCAATGATCAGCTGCTTTCTGAGCGTAACCTCGGGCTTCACGTTCGCTGCTTTGCAGCTCCTGAAAAACAGCATTTGCAGTGCTCCTGTGGGAAGCCGTATGCTGAAGTCTTGCTCACGCCAGCTGGAGTTTCTGCTCACCTGTCTGTCCCCCTTCACCCTCATGGTTCACCTTCAACCCTCCAGTACCCTACAGCCGCTGAAGATTACCTGCATCCCTGCTCCAGGGCATGGCAAACCCAAAGATGACCCAATGGGCCGAGCTCAACCTTTTTGCTCAGCTGGAAGGAGCAGCAGTGGGGCTGCCTTTCTCAGCCGAGGATGTGTTTGACCGTAATGCTGGCTTTGATCTGTATGTAGACAGGGATGCTGGACAGGAATTACTGCTTGCTCCAGCAATCATAATACCACTCAGCATGGGATTAATTTTTGATTCCATGAATTACTTTGAAACTATTTTGCTCTAATAAATTGGGGTGGGAGGAGAATATTCTCACAGAGATGAGAATGAGTCCAAATAAAACAGCGTGTGTAGCAATGCAAAGTAATTTTCCTGGGAGCCTAGGGGAGTTGGAGCCAGAATTTCAGTCCTTAACTCAGCTCAGATCCTTAGACCAAATCTTTCTTTGACTTCTTGATCCTTAAGATTTTTCTCTGCTATAAGGAAAGAGTGACCTTTTGCTTGCTGTGTTGGGAAATGTTACCCAAGACTTGACAATTTAAGCACTTTATGCCATCACATAGAAGAAAGATCTCCCTCCACTCCTGTCCACTCCCTCCTGCAGTAGATGAGTGTTGTGGTTTAACCCCAGCCAGCAACTAAGCCCCACGCAGCCGCTCGCTCACTCCCCCCCCGCCCCATGTGAAGGCGGAGAGAATCAGAAGGGTAAAAGTGAGAAAACTCATGGGTTGAGATAAAGACAGTTTAATAGGTAAAGCAAAAGCTGCGCACACAAGCAAAGCAAAACAAGGAATTCATTCACTCCTTCCCATCGGCAGGCAGGTGTTCAGACATCCCCAGGAAAGCAGGGCTCCATCGTTTGTAACGGTTACTTGGGAAGACAAACGCCATCACTCAGAACGTCCCTCCCTTCCTCCTTCTTCCCCCAGCTTTATATGCTGAGCATGACGCCATATGGTGTGGGATATCCCTTTGGTCAGTTGGTGCCAGCTGTCCCAGCTGTGCCCCCTCCCAGCTCCTTGTGCACCCCCAGCCTCCTCGCTGGTGGGGTGGGGTGAGAAGCAGAAAAGGCCTTGACTCTGTGTAAGCACTGCTCAGCAATCATGAAAACATCCCTGTGTTATCAACACTGTTTCCAGCACAAATTCAAAACATAGCTGCTTACCAGCTACTGTGAAGAAAATTAACTCTATCCCAGCCAAAACCAGCACAGTGAGAGCATGGATCAAATTCCCAGAGGACTTAGGAATCTCATTCTTGGTTTTGGTGCTTCAGCCTCAAATCATGATTCTCAATATCTATGCCAGCTGCAGTTTAACTTGCCATTTGTGTGCTGTTTTCAGACGTGAAGATCTCTAAGGACCTTCTATGCTGCCGCTTCTCCTGCACTGATGCCCTCAGCTGTGATAGTGCTAAGCAGCCTCCCATCTCCCACATGCCCGCGGGGATGCGGGTGTCCCTCTGCCGAGGCCAGACCTCCGAGGCACCCAGAAAGCTGTCCAGAGGGAATGAGGTCTGGCCCATGCAAACTCCTGGACATGTCCCAGGACTTGCTGGCCGGGTATTGGTTGGTCATTAGCACTGCGACCCTGCCCGTTCCTGGTCCAGCAACGTCCCCTGGCACTCTGCAATTTATGGGTATGGATGCAGCATCGATGCACGAGGAGGGACAGGGCTTCCCGCACCCCAGCACTGCCACAGGGCTGCTGTTGTGCTCGCTGCAGAGCAGAAAGCAGCGAGAGGGGCTCAGCGGAGAGGCACAGCAGCCTTAGCCAGCGGATCTGCAAAGATTTTGTTGTGGTTTAGAAGTTTAAGTCCTGACAGGACTTGTCAAGGCAAGGTTTTTCCCTTTGTTTTCACAGGAAGTTTCTGATTCCCAGCCATCACTTATTGCTGTTTCGAGGGAGGAAAGTGAGTCATGGAGTTTCCTATTGGCCTGAGGAGATATGCAGAGAAATTGCTTGCAAGGGACTCTGCCCAGACAGCCGAGCGTCTGGCAGCGAGGGAGAAATCGGGCAAAGAGCTCTCAGATTCATTAGCATGGCTGCCAATTAATTGCCTGAGCCAGTAATGGACATAAACATGTTTCCCTTGTGGGCAATCATTCTAGGAGGGAGCAGTGCTGCTTTGTCAAGGGCCGGGATTAGACAGGGTGATATGCATTTTATAGCTTTAACGTCCATAAGTTACTACGTGGACAAAGCAGGGGAGGAAACCGGATGCATGCGGAGCGAAGATGGACGTGCCCGTTTCCTCTCGCTCACCCCCTTGGTCTGCTCTCTGGAAATCACCACAAATTCCCCGGGAAGTTCACAGGCTTACATTTATTTTGCTAACAGAGCGATGCTAACCGTGGTCCCCACTGCACACAGGCTGCAGGGAACAGCAGCCAGCGTGTCCCAGGCAGGGCCACCATGGGGGCTGCTGTGGTGGGCGTCCTGGGGCAGGAGATGCATCTCTGCCCTCCCTCTTTGGCCAGAGCAGCCCTTCCCAGAGGGCATACCGAGGGCAGAGGTGCCTCCTGCAGCACAGAAGGAGCATTTTCATTTCCAGAGGGGTATCTCCATCCTGCCAAGAGGATGTACTGCAATGGCCGACCACTTGCGTCTGGTGGTGTTTTGACTTCCCAAGCAGCCCTCTCTGCTCTCATCAGTGTCCTTTCACTGCTTTTTCTTTCAACAAAATTACCTTTATGCTTTTAAGCTCAAGAAATGAAGGAAGAAAACAAGTCACTACCGTGTAAGGGAAGAAAGCCCCTCCCGACATATATAAGATGACCAAAAAGCTAATGATGGGCTGGGTGGGCCTATGTTCAACTCCACAGGGAAGATGATAGTACATTTCGTGCTAACAAAACCAGGAGGCAGTAAAAATTGTGCAGCCTGGTTAGAGACAGGGCCTTGAGAGGAGAGGAGGGGTTGTCTCTGACTGCAAGTTGCTCATGGGCATTTGCCATTTCTAATGTCTCTTGTGAACTGGCCGGGGTTCCTCCTCGTGCAGCGGCATGCGAAGCAGAGGAAATGTTGCTCCATAGGTTTAATTTTAGTGTGTGCAGCAGGCGCTGAGATCATGCATGAAAAAGTGGATCAGCATTAAGGTGCAGGCAGCAAGTACAGACCCAAGCAGCTCTGCTCCTGTAGGAGAGATGGGGATGTCAGCACATGAATGTGTCATCATCTTTTGAGCAGGGCAGGGGATTTCTGCTCCTACTCTCCTGCCATCCCCGTGTCTGAGAGATTGCCCCTTTCTGGGGGAAAATCACTCATCTCTCATCCAGATATTCTGGGAGCACTCTTCAAACTTGCAACGTGCCTGCAACATGCCATGGGGTTTCGCCTTTGCTCTTGTCTCCTTTTAAAGATTTGCTCTAGTTGAAAGAACTGAAGAAAATAAAGTTTCTTATTACAGACTCAGTTGCTCATACTCTTCAGTCACACAACCCCTTGCCTACGTGATTGTCACGAACACTCAGATCCAGCCCTGCTTTCTGCCTGGGCTTCCCCCATGGAGGGCTCTTTACTGCCCGCAGTGCTCAGATGCCAAGGTGAGAAATACCTCCCTATCAACAAACATTTTTCCAAAACTGCTCACCCAGGAATCCTTCACATCCCTAAATACCCTGATGCCATGAGGTGGCTTAGGAATATATAAAAATACACCCACAGACATGTACACACATACAGATGACGACAGTGTGGGCTACAAAGGGTTTGGCATTTTGCTGACTTTGTTTAGTTTTGCTTCACGTCATTTAATGTGATGCTACAGTGAGAAGGGACATTTGATTTTCTTTTTCATCAAAGGAGAATATAAAGGAAGTGCATTTTTAATAGAGATGAAGTGTGTATGTATTCCTGTCCCATCAATGCTTTACTGTACTGCTGAGTGTTGATACCAATCTTCTGGTAAAGATACAAACTTTTATTAAAAATGAACCGTAGGAAATAAAACCATACAGCTAAATTGTCTCTGTCAAATAAATAGTGGTCAAGACTCATTTCTTACATTCATACATGCTTCGTGTCCTTCCTCAGCAGTCTATCTTCAGTAGGGATTTTTTGCATGAAGTCCTGCCCTATTGAAGTCTCTGAATTCACTGGAGCCAAAATTTTACCTTCTGATTTTTGGGTTGTCTCTAGGTGAGCAAGGGAGTACGAGGTAGGTTTTGCTCTGGATGCAGCTTTCCCTGATGCAGCTGCAAAAGATCTGACTCCAACAGGACCTGGATCCTGTCCAGTGCATAAGCCTGACCCAAAGCCTACCCGTCTCTTTAGAAACCTTCACGCTCACTCTGTGATGACCATAAAAACCTCATGATTTGCAACTGTTGATAACACATCCAAAAAAGCAGAGATCTCATTTGATGTCTGTGTTAATTCATTTCCAAATGACTTGCCTTGTTGCAGTTTGTTGATGAATGCTGTCGGAGGGCAGGACAGGGGGTCCCACTGGCATGGTTTCCCCACACGGTAGGTACTGGCGTGCTGGTGGGTTTGATCTTGGGCTGCTTTTCAGTACCATGAGTGCCACATTTTGGGTCCCTGAACCCCCTAGATGGAGGTGAGCCCCCACCACCCAGGTCTGCGAGCTCTGGGTTGACCATGGCAGGGATGCACTGAGCCAAACGGCATAATGTCATCATGGGAGGAGAGAGAGGAGTTGCTTTTATTTTTGCAGGATGAACCCCACCTGGAGTTCACATGAGAACAAAAGTACCCAAGAAATATTTGTGAGGTCTGGGTCTGCTATCCTGCCCTTCATTTGTAAGGCTTTGTAACAACAAGACCTCCCCTTGCTTCATCATAACAGAGTGCTAAGCCACATCCGTGTCCTGCCGCGGGGACGGCTCCAGCAAAGGGTGTAATCACGGGCTCGGACCCACCACCATGGACTGGCTGGTGCTCACACACTGAGTCTGAGGTTCTCACCGCTGCCTCTCCTGCACTCTACATAAGCTGGGCCCTTTGCAGGACATGGCTGTGGTCTGGTCCATCCCTCCACGTACCCAACACTGCTGGCTGAAGTGACCCGATTTGCTGAGCAGGTGTACAGCCCTGGGTGCACAGAGCCTAACGGGGACACAGCTGGGTGCATGGGACATGACAAACTTGAGTACTGCCAAGAACTTCGTCCTGGTCCCACACCACATTTGCCGAGTGTACTTACTCCCAGACTTTCCAAGCCAGAGCCACTTTCTGCCCAGTCTTCTGTGTTAGAGAACTTACTTACAAAATCCCTGAGACAGAGACTGTGCCTTTGGGTTTTAAGGCACCGAACAAGATTTAGATAACATTCGGATGCTAATTTAGAGGATAGAGGCTCTTTTGCAATTTTTGCCAGGAGCATCAAAGATTATACCCATCCTAGGGAATTATCTACACCCTCAAAGTCAGAGCACATCTAGAGCTAAGGTGGGAGAAGTCACTGGGAAGAGTCTGTGACAATCTGTGCTGCCTCTACCCCCTTCATAATTATGCAGCTGATGAGCAAAAGGCTTTCATGGAGCTGAACTTATATTAGGGAAAAAAAACAAGCAAGATGCAAGACCTGCCTCCCCAAACCTCTGTAAGATTTCCTTTAGGAATTCCTACAAAATCCATGGGTCACCTTTTATAAAACAGGCGGAGCAATTAGTGCTGATTCCTCACATCTTAAAGATCAGACTCCCTGAGGGGGTCTTGAGCCAAGCAGCTGACCAGGGAAATATCCCCAAACCATTACACACAATTGGAAATGCTTAGAAGATTCTTCACAATATTGTGGAAGAGGAAGGAAAAGAAGAAAGAAGTGGAAATAGCTGACAGAAATGAAATAAATAGAGCAATCCTTTGCTCTATGTGTTTGGAGGGCAAGACCAGACAGGCCAGAAGTGAGTAAGCTTGCTGCTGACAGAGAGAGGAGACACAGGAGAGGTAAATTGTATTTATATAGGTGCCAATCAATTTGGACAAATGTTCAGCAGCCCTGACGCTGAGACAAATCAAAGCCTTCAAAGGAACTTCTTTTTTTTTTAATCACAGAATAACCAGATTAAAAGCCAATATGGTCTGGAAATAATTGGAAAGATATTATTTCCTAGTTCCCGTGGGAATGTGAGCTGGGATACTCTGTGCCAGTTGCTGTCAGCAGCATCTATTCTGAGAAGACCCCAAGTACCAGGTTACAGCAACCCGGGCTGGGAACGTGTAGGCTCAAAGAGCAGCTGAGCCCACTTGTCCAAATTACCCCTTTACAGGCATCCTCGCTCTCTTCATTAGGCTGCAGGAGAAAAAGGGGAAACCTAAGTAATACCCTGCCAGAAAGCAGAACAACTTCAACTTGTAGAATTGAGGTATGGATTTTTTCCTGCATTGCTGTTCGTTGCATTGGCTTTGTTTTGAAGTGTTGGATGTATTTCTCTGTGTAAAGGTTTAGGGAAGAAATGCTCTTCCTCTGCAGCAGGTGGGAGGGTAACAGAGGACAGTGGATGAGAGCATCCCCTGGCTCACGGGGACAGCAGAGTCCTGCAGAGTCACTGGGTCTCGGGAGGCTGCACGAGGCTCCCTGACTTGCCCTGCTTCCCGTTCCTCTTTGGAGAGGCTCCAGCTGTCCTTTAATTTTTTTTTTTTCTGCTGAAACAATTTTTTTAAAAGTCATATTTTTGGACTTTTAGATTTTTTTTTTTCCAGAAGATGCTAAGTTTTCATCAGAAAACTGGACATTGAAAGGGTTTTGGTCAATGACTTTTTTTAAAAAAAAATCAGGTTAAATGAGATGTCTACTACAGGTACCTGGGCAAGCAGCAACACTGAACAGGTTCACATCATGAAAGAGTTGTCAGCTCTCTTTTTGCCATCTTTGCTCTTCGTCCTCCCCATTCTTTTTGGCTCCTGCTGTATTTTGGAGCTTGGAGGACTGTGTCCTGGGTGGTGGTAGGACCAGGGGAGAGGCTGTTGGGGAGAGGAGAAGGCAAGAAGCCAGCGTATTGAAGAGGTGGTGAAGTCAGCTCAGATGAGCCACAGGAGCAAGAAAAAGGGGCCAGAGGGTGCCCTGTTGCCCTGCCGGCAGATTTCTCCTAGCCAATGCTCTTGCCAAGCTTTGCCCACCCTAGTCTGCTGCTTGTCCTGCAGACAGGGTCCTGGCACCCCCAAGGGAGAGCCTGTCCATGACATGCTGCCTCCCATCACCTTCTGCTTTGGAAACCCGCATGATGACCACCGGTCACCCTCAGTGTAGCACCCACAGAGACATGGTAAGCCAGCGCCTCGAGTAGCTTCAAAATGCTCATACTGCGTGTTGTCTTAAAATCCAGCCTGCCTTGTGCTGCTGGTTGGTGTTGGGAGGCATGGGGCTTCCCCAGGGCAGTGGTGGGGATGAGCATCTTTGAGCAGGCTGCTGGGGCTCTTGGCTATTATGGAAATCATAGAATCGTTTAGGTTGGAAAAGACCTTTAAGATGATCAAGTCCAACTGTTAACCTAGCACCGCCAAGTCCACCACTAAACCACGTCCCTAAGCACGACGTCTACCCTTCTTTTAAATACCTCCAGGGATGGGGACTCAGCCACTTCCCTGGGCAGCCTGTTCCAGTGCCTGACAACCCTTTTGGTGAAAAAAATGTAGCTCTATGGGCAGGAGGGTGATAACCCTGCTGCTGTGTGGCCTTCCTGGGCATGTCTCTGCTGCTGGAAAAGGAGCCCCAGGGACCAGGCATGGCTCCTCCTCTGTTTACCAATGTGAACGTGGTCCCCAGGCCACCTCTCCTGAGTATCCTGCTTTAAAGAAAGAGACGACAAATTCCTGAGATCTTCAAATGAGCAAAATATGGGCCCCTTTCTCCCTTTACAGCTTGGCAAGCAGTCTGGTAGGTTTTCCCCACAGTCAGGGCTGTCTGTGAGTTTCTGCAGCACATGGCCAGGTCTTGAGCCACCATTAGTCATGATGACACAGCTCTTGTTCCAGGGGAGATGGGGATTTTGGACATGTCTGGAAGGCAGCATTAGGGAATAATTGTCGCATGCAGAGTGCTACTTCTGGAAACCTTCCCTCCTCAGCAATCATGTTCCTCAATCTTCCTTCATCTAGTGATTCAAAACTCCCATTTCCCTCTTTATTCTGACATGTGCATGGTGTTTTATTTCCATGTCTGCTTTCAGCCTCTTCTATGACATTGGGCAAAGCTGTTCAATGTCTTTCTTTTGTTTCCTCTTTCATTCAGTGTCCATCGTGTCCTGTCTGGCCCTGTTCATTCAAAAGGATACTTCATTTTGACTATAAGCATGTGGGTTTTGGATTAGACAATGAAAGTTGTTTTTGCATTAAAGATGATCCTTTATTATGCAGTTGTACAACAGAAGGAGGTTCTGCTGTCAGGGAATCACAGAGTGATGTAGTTTGGAAGGGACCATGGGAGGTCATCTGGCCCAGCTCCCTGCTCAGATCTGGTCGTTCAATGGCCGTGAGATTTTGCCAGTGGTAATGAAAGATCCTCTTAGTTTCTGGTTAAATTTTTCCATGCTTTATTATCCTTTACTTTATGCAGCTGATAACTACAGGTAGATATTTCTGAGTGGGAGAAGAATCGTAGTGCAAGTAATGGTGTGGTTGAAGTCAAACACAGTTAATAAGAGGTGACTTGTTTTTGATATAGCCTATACAGAATTCATCCACTTCTCACTGCTTGGCCTGAAAGAGATGATTTCTCCTGCTTTTTTGTTCATTGCCAACCCACTAGCGACTGGCGCATTGAAAGTGCATCATCCAGGATGTCAGAAGACCAAGATGTGCCTGAAGTGGAAATTTCTTCTAATGTTGGTAGAGGATTACCAGGCACAGCTCAAAGGTTGGTACTGCATAATTACACCCACATGGGAAATGGCAGTACTTTACCCACCAGGAAAAAACCCCAAAGGATGTCATATTTCCCAATTCCCTCCCCACCCACTGCCGTTCCAATCCCAGAACAGCTGAATTTACAACGAAGACAACCAGCAATGAAACAACCTAATAGACCTGAGGTCTCATTTGTCATCACAGGACATTAGTGCCTCCGGACCTGGCTCTCAGCAGGTACAAACTGGGAGGGCTCTGCCTGGGAGTTCTGACATAGTTGTGCTTGTTCGTGCCAGCTGAAGACCTGTACTGAACTCTCTGTGTCTGAGCACAGAAGACAGATGGATGCTGGTTATCTTCATGAGGAGAAGATTTAGAAACCTGCAGCCTGATTGCCCTTGTTTTCAGTAAATGAGGACTACTGAAATCAGTTAGATTCTCATCTCGTTTAAATGCAATTCACCCCACTGCTGACTTTAGTAGCATTTCACTGGGGCTGTACCTGGTGCAAGGGCACGATTCAGCCTAGTGAAGCTACACATCTGTACTATAGAGGCTGGGGGAGAGAACAGCCCATTTGCAAAAGAAAAAAATCCTCCAATCTATACAAATCAATAAATCCTTAGAAAAAAGCTGGTTTGAGACTGAATTTCTCTAAGGCACTAGCTTGTCCTCGGCACTACTGTTTTAAGCATGTGATTTTCAAATCATAAACATTTAGACTAAGACCATAAAATTTTAGGTAGGTATATAGCAAACTAACTGTGAAGACTGATCGGTCTCCTCGTAAATAAGAAAGTATTTATAAGCTTGTGTTCACAACTATACATACAGTTTGAGAACATAATTCTTCTTGTATTTGGAATATTACTTCATCATGAGGGAACTGAAAAACTTTGTTCAGCTTCACAGAACTGAAATATTTTTATATAAACAACCTATTCAGTTCAGCAAGCTACTTAAACTGCTGCTTAAATCCTGTTTGCTTCAAGCTTTGATTTCCCTTCGTGCTCTTTCAAGTCAAGCATAGGCTTAACAGCTTTTCTACATCAATGCCCAGGATAGCAGGTGACGGTTTCAGCTATCAATGAGACTTAAGTCAAAAAATTACTTCTTTGGTCTTCTTGTTACCCCTAAACCTGTTTTGCTCAGCTCCAGGTGTGCATTTCTTTAACGGACCACTGGTGAGTTGTTTATAGCCTTAGGGGTCTCCAGTGCCAACTTGTGTCTCTTCTCCAACCACCCCCTGCCTGTTGACACCACATCCCATGTCCCCATTCTCAAGGCCTCTGCTATCATACCAGGCTTGTTTTCCTGTACAATGCATCATTATCCTGGGGTCATAAATATTTCATTTAGTACAGAATAAGTATTCTCTATATAAAAAATTATGGGTTTACCACATTATTATTACAAAGAAAACAAATCAGGCAATAGCTACCACGGTCACTAGAAAAAATGCTGTTACAGCTGAACAAGATAAAGCAAAACTTCAGGCAAGCCAAGACATGTTTGAACAAAACCTGGCAAGTCGTGAGGCCTTGCAGAGATAGGACGAAGCCTGTGGTCTTTTACTGGCAATTGCAATGCTGAATTTGGTGGGATACAGAGCAACAGCAAAATGAAAGCATTAAATAGGCTTGGTGCCCAGACTGACTATTGAGAAACAGCACTAATGACCTCTTGTTATCCTGATAATTCCTCTTTCAGGAGACCCTATTTTAGGATGTGAAGCCTATATCAAATATTCCCTTGGTGATGCTATGCCGACTACCCCTGATGATTTTCTTGTCCTTAATGTGCCTGGAAATGGTTTCCAGGATTGCCTGTTCCACTGCCTTCCCAGGGACTGGGGTGAGGCTGACTGGCCTGTAGTTCCCTGGCTCCTCCCTCTTGCCCTTCCTGCAAATAGGAGTGATATTTGCTTTTCTCCCAGTCACCATGATTGATGAAAGATTATCTAGTGGCCTCACAATGACATCTGCCAGCTCCCTCAGCACTTGTGGGTGCATCCCATCAGGGCCCGTGGACTTATATACATCCAGATTGCTTGAATAATCCCCGACCCGATCTTCTTCCACCAAGGGTACAACTTCCTTGCTGCAGACTTTGCCATCCCACCACATCTCTGTGATCCCAACAAAATCATAGCCCCACAAGTCTAACTCATGATGTTTATTCCCCATACTGCAGCATCAGTATACAGGCACCTTAGAGAGGTTCCCCAGCATGTTGAGTTCCTAGAGAGGGTTTGGGGGACTTCTCCATAACGGTGCCTTGTAGGCACTTCCTTGCTTACGTGCTGGAGATGATCCCACTTAAGCCTCATTTTGTTACTTTGTGATCCCTTCTATCACATCATCCCGTGCCATTTGCCCAGTGATTCTGTCCATCACTCCTTCACAGGACTGCTGGTTACTCTCTCCCTCCCCCATTACCCTTAGTTTAAAGCCCTCTTTATGAGGTCAAGCATCCTGTTGGTGAAAATAGCTTTGCCCTCCTTAGTGAGGTGGATCTCATCTTTTCCAAGCAGATGCTATTCTGTAGACAGGGTCCCATGGTCATAGAACCCAAAACCCTGCCACAAGCACCAGTTCTGGAGCCAATTACAGACTTGTCCTACTACTGCCCTTCTCCTCACACTCCTTCCCCTCCCCAGCAGGATTGAGGAGGACACCACCTGGGACCCCATGCCCTTGACTACTGCTCCCAGAGCTCTGTAGTCAGTTTTGATATAGTCCAGGTTTCCCCTGGCAGTATCGTTTGTGCCCACATGGAATAACAGCAGGGCATAGTGGTCAGAGGGCCAGACAAGCTTTGGCAGTTCCTCCACCACATCCCGGATCCTGGCCCACGGCAAGCAGCAAGCCTCTCCAGATATTTGGTCAGGTTGACAGACAGGTGCCTCTGTACCCCACAGCAGGGAGTGACCCATTACAATGATTCACCGTTTCTTTCTGGCAGTCTTGCATGATTTAAGGCAAAAAGTGAACCAGTTTTTTTTTTGTAGTCACATCTGACTCCCCTTCAGCTTTGATGGTGGTGAATCCATTTTGCAGCTGTAAGACCTTAGGTGGGGCAGGAGCCTTCACCCTGGTGCCAGAAGTCACTAGCTTCCACTCTTCCCCTTCTCCAGAGGTTTTGCTTACCTTGATAGTGGAGGTAGATACTGCCTGCTTCTCTACTGCAGAATAGTGGAGATTCAGCAGAGAGAAAGAAGAGCTTTGGGGCTGTGATTCATCTGTCCTATCTTATATATCTGTTTTAGGGTGAGATGACACAGTCCCGAGAAGTGCCTGGTTTTGTCCGATGACTGCAGAGGTGTTCTAGATACAGTGGTGCCATACAAATCATGTTTGTCGGTGTGTGCGACATCAGCAAGTGGCTTATAAAATAGCTGCAAATTAAGAACCATAAGAAGTAAATGACTTCTATACATTCACAGGCACATTCCTACATGCACTCTAACAAACACCACGGGGAAAATAGAGATAAAGAATGAACTCTGAAGGTATAATCTTACTGCAGGTTTCCAGCAACTGAAAAGCACTTTGGTGACAATGTGCCAGCAGACACTGATTTTTTTGAAAATATTGAATGATCTTTGGATTAAAAACGGTTGATCAATATGACACTAGGTGGCATTGTATAAATACATATGAAGACTTGTGCTTTTATCTTTCTGTTTCAAAGGAATGATCAGGTGGGAAAATGTCATTGAAATGTGTGGGTTTTGTTCACTGATTTTTATTCTCTCTTCATTGTAGTCTGGGATTTAGCATCACTGAAATCCATGGAGTAGTCCAGTGATAGGCTACATTTCATAGTTTCATCAGCTGCAGAGAATCTACAGCTCGCAGTCTTTCTTTTATTTATGTATGATATTTATTCTTGAACAACAGTATTTTCTAGAATATAAATGAGAATAGACTCAGGCCTCATGTCGTCTTATCTTTTGTGAGCGGCTTAGAGTCTGACTGGTTCAGTCCCAAGGTGGCCAATGAGTTTCTGTGAATCACCACGACCTGCTGAGCATCCCTCTTCTGAAATAAACTTCACCTCCTTGTTTTTAAGAATGCTTGTGAGGTACGTCGTGCCCCTGAAGGATCACATCAGGATTGTGTGATGGTGCTAGTTCTTGTATATGGGATTGAAATACTGATAAAACCAAACAAGAGGATGTTGATGGGCCATGCACATCACAGGTGGAAATTAATCTGCTTTTTTGTTAATGGTGGGAGATTTTGGGGTGTCTGAAGTGTGAAATTACTCAATAGGGTCATGTCCACATTGGCAAAACAAGAGTATGCAAAAAGATGCGATGCTTTAAAGGCACCAGATGAAACGTTTTCTTGGAACTGGCAAAATTTCACAGGCCTGTTCTGAACATTGAGGTGGACAAGGGCTTAATAAAGAGGACAGCGCAGGAGAGCAAATCCTCTTCATTGCTCAGCCCTTCTAGGCAGGTGCAGGTCTTGGGGAACATCTTCCTATGCACGCCTTTTCATCACCCTGATTGCTAAGGGGAAACGGGCTCTGATGAACCAGTGCAAAACTGACTGGAGACAACACACTGGCGTCTTCACCAACCTGGTGAAGAGAGCTTTAAGGTAGGAAGGCTCTTATGACTTTTCTGGGAAATCAGTATGACTGGGCACCTCTCTGAAGTGCTGGCACACTAACACGTGCAGCACAGGGAAGAAACAGGAGGACTTAGAGGTCTGCACGCAGTTGCAGGGCTAAGATCTGTTCGGGATTGCAGTGACATGGTGGAATAGCTCACACGCACAGCTGGAGCGCTCTAGAGATTGGATGCAGGCTCTTTAGGAAGGACAGGCCGGGAAGGCAAGGAAGGGGAATAGCCCTTTCTATGAGAGAGCACTGGGAATGCATGGAGCTCTGCCTTGGGATGGGTGATGAGCTGTACATGGCCCTTAGCAACCTGCTCTTGCTTACTCTGCTTTGAGCAGGAGCTTGGACTAGATGATCTCCAGACATTCCTTCCCACCTCAAATATTCTGTGATTTTGAGAACGGCAGCTTCTCTGCTGGCCTCACTTTCATAAGACTCTGTAACTATTTTCGGTAGGGCAGAGTGATCTGTGCCATGCAGGACCACCTCTAAACTGGTGTCCTGTTGCTCAGGGAGAGAAGTGGCAGACGTGTGCAGTCTCATTTTTGGGAGAAGGCTGGTTATGACCGGAGCTGTGTTTATGGCTGTAGGCTAGCATATGAATACTTGGTCATGCTGGAGTGTGTAAGAAGAGAAATTGGCTTTAGGTCTTTAATACGCTTCTGACACTTGGACTGAAACTTCTCATGCTGGGGTGATTTCACACAAGAAGAATTTTAAGGTTTGATGGCTAACCAAACAATATGTCTGATAATTGAACTGCCGTGCCATGTTAGTAGTACTGCTGTTAAACATGGGAAATTTATTTGTCGTTAGATACTTGAAGCAGCAGGCTGTCTGGGACTCATCCTAATGTACTGTAGATCCATGCAGCCTAAACAAACAAGCATGTGGATTGCAGCTAGAAACTTGCACATGTGTTTGTTAGGGGAAAGCCATCCTTGCTTACCCTAAGGGACCTGCAGAGGCGGACCAAGCTACCTCCATGGTATTGCTCAGATGGGAGGAGGTTTACATGGGCAATGCAAAAAAAGAGTGATATTCTGGAAATTTTTAGGGAGAAGAACTGGTTAATTTTTTTTTTTTTTTTTAATAAGGATTATTTTTCTCTTGGTCAGTTCTTTTAAATACATTTCAAAATTTCCAAACAAATTTTAATTTAAAAAAAGAAATTATTATTTGTGTCAGGGTTGTAACTCACAGTTGCGTGAGATTATTTAGTTTAGTTTAAAGCAAAGCAACCTCTTTAAAGCCATTCAATTGTTGTAGAAAAATGGCTTTGATAGATGGTGATTTACACTATGTTTTTCACAAGATGAAAATAAACCAACCAAAATATTTTAAAAAATAAAATTCTAGTCAAGCTGAACTCTGTAAAACACGGTCTACTTTTTTTTTTTAATTGTTTTATTTTAAAAGCCTAATTCAGTCTTGAGCTCTCTGGAGGAGAACTGAATGCTGCAAAGATTAACAGACCTTAGTAACTGAACTGGCCAAGGAAAAGTTTCCTGTGTTTGCTTGCCCTCTCCTAATGCATTTTTTAGCCAATACAGCCTGTTTCACTGTGTTAATGGATTATTGTTCCTATTTCATAGGAGATGGTAGGGATATGAAAGAGTGTTGAGATCATGGGGCAATAGAAGTCAGTATATTAGCACAAAGACCGATTATTTCTATCTTTAATAGCCAGAGGGGATGGTGCAACATCTGTTCTTTGTGACTATGGGAAGTATTTGGTCAACCTGCCAGTTAGCGATTATTGCATTGTACCGGCAAGAATGAGCGTCACACGATTTCAGACATATGGAAGGTGCCTGTTGGGGTGAATTTCAATCATCTGAGTTGCAGAGCTGAGCCAAAAATTCACAGTAAATCATTTATATGACAAATTTGGATTCCTTTCTGCCTGTGGGATATTCTGTCTATCTTTTTGAGGGTCTTATGTTGCTGCCCTTTACTGCAATAACGGATTCTTATCTTACAAAAGGATGAGGAAATCCCTGGGGTGCTTTGAGCAGAAATGAGGAGTCCTGGGCTCTACTCTGGCCATGCCTTTGGGATTCACATCTACACATCACCTGCACGTCAGGCTAAATAATAATTCATGGATGTCCATGGATAGGTTTTCCTTTTCCTCAGTTTACTTTGAGATAGGGCTGTTAAATGGTAACCAGCTTGGTGGGTTTTTTATTTTCAGAAATAATAGCTGACTTAGAGCAACCTCTTAAAATGATAATGACAAGCTTTCTCCTGCAATTGTCACGTTGCTGCATGGCCACAGAAACATCTTATCTGGCCCTCAGTACAACTGAGGAGCAGAGAAGGGAAGGTGCAGGACAAAAACCTCTGAAACCACAGCTGCTACCTGAGGAACAAGGCCCTTGCACAAACCTGCAGGTCTCCCAGCCTTCTCTCCTTTCTTCCTGCCACCAGGCCTTTATTCCCTCTCTGCTCCCCAGAAAATGTTTTACCCCTTGAGCTGAGCCAAATACCAAAGCAGTGGCTGCTCCAAGGGGTAGAAACTTTGGCAAGGGAAGTAGAGAGTGCCACCACTATATTTTCAAACTGTTTATTTCAGATTAATTGCCTTTGGTACATAGAAGACAAATTTAGCAGCCTTGTTTTCAGGACTGATGTTGGAAATTTTCACACCATTTCTAAATGGGGAATCTGGGCCTTTTGAGTAGCCCTCATGATCCCAGATCTCTCTGTGCCATGTTTCTTCTTGGCTTTAAAATGCAGGCAATGACACTTCCCACGAACGGATCACAAACCACTTTCTGAAGAGATTGTTATAGAAATGCTATGAATCTGACTTAGGCTTTGTAATGACTGGCTAGGGAATCACATGCTATCTGTACTATCCTTGCAACGCACGTCAGTATAACCACATCCAGCTTGGTTGATTACTGAATGCTTTTCCAGCTTGCCTTCATGCATATGGTACTGAAAACTGCTTTCTGTGAATATCAGTTAAGAAAACAGGAGTGTGTGAATTTTCAGAGAGAATGATGCAAGATGAGGAATGGGAGTTGCCCATGGCAGAGCACTGGTGTTACGTCCGGCCAGCTCTACTGGGTATCACGAAACACTGCAAAACCATAGATATATCTTTAATCTTTACTGCATTGAGTTTCTAGTTCATCAGATAAAGCCAAAGCTGCTGATGATCCGGGCTCTGTTTTCACTTTGCCATTTTGGGTTTTGGACCAAATCACCAATTGTCAGCAGGGCCAGCATTTGTGTGTGTGTGTGATTAAATAAAAAGTAGTAAAATTTTAGTCACTAAAGGTACCATTCTTCAAATCACATAGCAAACCCTCTTTCACATGCAGTGTAAGATATAATGGCGAGCATGTTTGACACTTCTACTGTGCAACACAGAGACTTTGCAGGATCCCCTGTGGGTTGTATGACATGCAAGTGCTCACGGAAATCTGCGTGCGGCACTGAGCTCCCCACTGCTGGAGAGCAGCAGTGCCTGCTGGGTGGTGCATTGCAGCAGGTTCAGGTTCTGCTTGGGTTCTGCCAGCGCGTTCGTCCTGATTTCTGCATGATATTATTCCTTCTAGCAGGCTGGCACAGAAACAATTTCTTCTCCCACAGGATCACTGTGGTAGATCTCAAACAGTCATTTCTGATGTTGTATGCACTCCGCTCTTAGCTAGTTCTGTTTCTAGATTTATTTTTCATGTGTTGGAGTGAAGTGGAATACAAGAGAGTGCCTGAATGCCATTCAGCTGTAGCTCAAGGGCTGCCCCGTCTTGTATAGCAGCAGCAGCTTTGACAGTACTGTCACGCTGTCCTGACTTTGACATGGTGCTTCCCAACTGGGATCTTTTACAGGTAATTTTGATCAGTGAAGGACATTCTTTTTTGTAGAGGAGATCCCCTTCTGTACCACACAATCTCCATGTCACAAGTACAACCCATCAATCTACAGTATTTCACATCCTATATTAAACCTGCCTCTTCACCTGGATTTCTAAGGCAGATATCTCATTGCTTGTAGGTCCACTCAACAAACCAAAAACTCTGGGCCTTCCTTTTGATGGAGAAATGGAAGCAGAAGAGTGCTGACATTCTGGGCTGTCATATACAGTAGTGGTGAAACCATTTGAGTCCCTGGTTAGACAGAATCAGGCCCAAAGCTTGAAAACAAGATGCTCGTGTCACCTCCCTTTGGTGATGCTGCAAGGTCACTCTCTGAGGAGTTAATCCTGTGAGTAGTCCCAAGAGCTGATCTGGCCATAGCTGAGCTGGTGTAAAAGGGCTTAGCCTACCATCCTGGTGACCGGTCTTCCTCACCTCCTCCTAGGATCTGCTGGTGTAGTTTTTCCTAGCCGTAGTCTGCCAAAATGTTCTCTTTAAAGATCAGAACAAGTAAAACATACTAAAAAGTTATAGCTGAACCTGGATACGAGCACACTTTTGCTGGTGGCTCTGGAGGGGTAGTAACCGGCATCAGATGTAGCGGGAGGGAGAGGTGGGGGCAAGCTGCCGGGGACAGGCTGGGGGCTGTAATCTCTTAAGCCAAGTCAGCTGCAGGCAGCACAGCGTGTCTGGCCATGTCATTACATCGTGTGAGTGAGAGGACCCAGACGTTGAGGACTTCAGGGGGCAGGAGCTTAATTCTGCTCCCTAGACCCAGACTTTCCTTTAAGGGCGAACACCCGCTGCAGCTGACCTGCCTATCTTGTCTCTATTAGAGTGCTGGCGTTTGATTGATTCAGCACTGTTTCATGCCTTTATGCAATTAATTTCATTTTTCTTGGCATTTGAATGACCTTCTATTCGAGCCCCTCAGTTAATATTCATCTTCCCACAGACACATTAGTAGTGTGCTCTAATAACAGATAAGTGGTGTGGTAAATACCCTCGGGTCTCGTTACCGCTCAAGAACTTACTATTTAAGAAATATGGCCCCAAATGTGCTGGTGAATAAAAATAATTAGTCATAGCCCGTTATGAGCAACTGCTCTGCTGTGCCCTCTCTGTGCACTTAACAACACGTGTGTGAGAAGTACTACCCACCGGTGGGTGTCCTTTTCCACCCAGGCAGGGTCTGACTTGAGGTAGTGGTCTCCCACCAAGCCCTTTCCTCATATTTGGTCCTCTTGATGTAGTTGGTGTACAGACATCTCCCATCCTGGGGAAATGTCTGATCCCTTAACTCATGTGATAACACACCATGGCATGGTGTAAAAACTGAGGAGGAACCACTGTGTATCGTGGGAGGTGCTTCCTTTCAGTCTTCCCATATTGCTGGTTTTCAGAGTCTGCTCTCCCTTCTGATATCAGGAACATCCTTTTCTTCTTTCAGTCTTGGGGGCTTGGACTTCTGTTGACCCCCAGCTTCTCCCTTCCATCCGCAAAAGCTCTGGTTTTCCTGTGCAGCTAAACCCTTGCCTCACACTGTGCTTTCTCCATGTTCTCTTTGGTCCTTGGTTTTCCCTGGTCACAACATGGAGGGCTCAGCCGTGGCCCTTGCCTGCTGCCATAACCCATGTACTTGCCCGCTGGGATGGCTCGCCTCATGTACAGCCATCTCTGCTCTGTTGGCTTGGTGATCCTTCATCTCACCATGGGGGTCCTCGCAATGCTCCACTTATGGGGAGTTTTTCCTGCCAGGAGGCAATTTTCCATAGTGTTCGTGACCACAGATCCCTGGTGGGGTTTTCTCCTATAAAAGACTTCACAGACAACGATACAGATAGAACATGACCCAGAGAAACAAGAAATGTTCCTCTTTCTGTTGACACCACAGACTTGTTGCACTGACTTTTGAGGTTATCCGACTCTTGTGTAGGAGCTTAGAACTCAGAGAAACTTTTTGGTAAGTGTATGCGGGAACAATGTCTTAACTTTCCCATCAAATAGTTTTATGGCGAGCAAGTATACACAAATGCTATTTGCAAAGTTATTACTGCCCTGGAAGATTACAGCAGTTCTCTCAGTCATTATTAATTCCTCGAGCATTTAATCAACCCTGTGCAAAGAGGCCTGGGAATGCTCCACCACTCTGCATCTGTTGAATTTGTGGTGTGGCAACTTGGGTTATTAAATGGCTGTGGCTATAAGGAGAGTAAATCAAATCATGGGTCTGCAAGCCTTTTTATTACAGTAAGCAGAAGGGACTGCTCTCTTCTGCTTTTTTTGCAACAGTAATTTGTTCCTTGCCTCACTGCTTGTGAGTGACTGAGATGCTTTGGGCTCACTTGGAACATCCTTCTCCAGTCACTACATTTGGGCAGCTCCTTTGGTCTTTGCACCTGGAGGCTAATTTATAGCTATTTGCTGTAAAGAAAGAAAAGTGCTGGATGTGAGACTGGCTTGTACCAGATCTAAGAAGGTCTCCTGTGACTTAGGTCTGTATATATCCTCAGTAAATGCTCTCCTTTATGCTGATACATTTCTCAGATGGCCTGGGATCAAGGGATCTCAAGGCCTGATATCCCATCTGAAGTGAGCAGGAAGATCCTTGCTCTGGCAATCTTTGTGAGATCTGGAGGCATCTATCTGGCCTTTTGGCCGGTCCCTCTGAGTAGAAGCTATTTTCTCTACCTTGCTTGTCCCTTAAAGGCAGTAACAGGGGAGCGCAAGGCTAATGCAGTGCTGAAGTCCCCACCTCAAACCTCAGCTCTGTGTAGTAGACAGTTGTGTTATTCAACTTGAATGCAGAGTAGTTGCTTGGTTTCGAGATCAGCTTGCTGAATATCTTGCTATTTTACTATTCTTGCTGTCTTGCTGTTTTCAGCTAAAAAGCCCTATCCCTCTGTTCCCTCATTTTGTCTATTTACAATTCTAGTTTGAAGGAGCGTAATAAATAATACTTTGAAAGAACTTTGTCATTGTTTATAACACCATAACAATCAGAGGATATAGTACAATATTTTTTAAGACTTAAGGAATAAGCACACTTGTGTTTAGGATTAATTTGACAGTAGAAAGAATGGCTTGGTATTTTCCAAATAATGATGACAAAAGTGGCTTAAAAATTATTTGTTATTTATGAATATTGAGAAAGCTGCTCTGTATATTTGAAAAGATTTACAAGTCCTGAAAGTTTTGTGTATTTTTGCATGAACAGTTCATCCATAAAGTCACCCCAGAAAACTGTTCATAGCTTAGCGTTCTTTAGCCTCTGGTGTTTCAGTTACCACTCAGGGAGTGGCGATAATACTTTATGATTTTGTAGTTACTGACACATAAAAACTAATAAATAATCACATTGTCCATTTGGAAGGAGTCCTGGCTTTTACTGTACAAGCGCTCAAACAAGATATTGGCAAAAAACTTTCAAACAGAGAGTCGATTTTTATGAAAAAATTAGCATGAATCAGTGGAAAAATACAGAGGGGCCACTTTTGTAATGGATATTAGTCTACAATTAATTTGACTAGTTCTATTTATAAAACAGATACAGCTGTGGAAAAGCTTTGTGAGGAAGCCCATAAACATGCAGCCTTCATTCGCTTTTAACCATGAACTGGGGATATGTTCTTCTTCCTATTGCCAAACCTGAGTATAATTTATATTTTTGTGTGGAAACCACGTGAAGTTGAGTGGTGGCTTCATCCATTTGTAACACAAAACCAGGAGAGTTTTGTGGTTTTGGCTGGGGCTTTCTTTTTATAATTTGATTCTGATACAAGTAAAAACAACCTTTTTGGCTGGGAGATGGCATCTGAATTACCTTCTCCTAAAATAAAAAATACGTGTTCTGCGAAGCTGGCATAGGTTGGCTGTCTGTGGGCGAGCATTAGCCTCCACCTGCGGATCCATGTGCAACCTGCCCTTACCGTCAGCAGGTACAAAACCTTCCCTCCCCTCAGTGTATCATCACTGAAGAACTATTTGAAATTTTTTCATTTCCATTCCCTTGGGCTGGACCAATTTAATAATTATTTTAATGCTATTCTCCCTGTTCGGAGAATGGAAACGAAGCGGTTTGTCACTTTTTTTTTTTCCGGTCAGATTTGCTTTCAGATGGCTGTGCTTTTGAGTTAAAATCACTGAAGAAGGATGTTTCTTCACGATGTTTCTCAGGGGGATTTAGTTGCAGGAATGCATGTTAACTTATGTTAATATTACCTTTGGCAGAAACACTGTTCCCTTTTAATAAATACAGTCTAAAATGACAGAAGAAGTTGGATGAACCGACCAAACTCTATTTTTCTGTTTCTGTCAGGCTGCTGCGTGTGAAGGGAGATTTCACAGATGAGAAGTCCCCTAGTGATCTGCCACAGTGTCTGGTAAGATATAGTTTAAAAGGAGCTTTATCGTGACGGGGACTAATCTATTACTGTAACTCACTCTCCTGTGGCTCCAGGCAGTTGACGGTTACTTGACAATTTTGCCTCAAAAAGTAAAAATCCAAATGGCATGCTGTTTTTTATATATTTATGTATTTTTATATATACTTTTATAGATATATCCGAAAGTAGAAAATCTTTTTAGCCTCCCTGGTTGATACTTAGATTTATTTAATGCACCCACCAAAGGAAGTTGTTTCAGCGTCATGCTAGTGGAAGCGTCAACAGGCATTGTCACTGCTAAAAAATTCCCCTTCTCTGCCCTTGCAGCACGGGCAGAGTTTGTCTTTCAGACCCAAGTGATTGCACGGACGAGTGAAGGAGCCTTTTGATATTCTGTACCCACACAAAAACATTTGATGCAAACAGATATGGGCTCCTGGCTGCTAATGTTCTTCCCTATCTGTTTGCAATCAGGGCAAAGCCAAGACCTCAATTCTTTGGGAACTTGGAAGACTTTATAAACAAGATGAAAAATGATATTTGAATGATATTTGAATGAAAAATGATATTTGGGATTTCACTGCTGCTGGCCTGAGCAGAATGGATGGCTGCTGAGTGCTTTTTCTGTCTTCTAAGGACAATTAGAATAAACCAGCTGGATTTTAAAAGTAGCAGGCAGAGTGTCTGTTAAGCAGATCACTTAAGAGTGCTTGTTTCTTATTCTGCCCTTTGTGAAAATTTCAGGTATTTAAGCCTAAAATTTACTTGTGCAAAACTTGGCCTTATCTGGTAAAATTTTGCATCCAATGCACTAAGTGTGATTGACAAGGCACATGTATGTGTTAGAAGATGGGAGCTCAGAGGCAGAAACATCAGAGTTCTCCAAGATCCTGTAGATATTTTCTTTTATTTCAGTCCAACTGTTTTCACTTACCTTCTTAGAGCTGAGCCAGAAAGAGCTTTAGCCTTACAAAAATAATGTATATTGGTTTTCTCAGGAGAAATCAGTAACTACTGTGATAAAGTAAGGTCTATGCACTCTTAATTCAATTTAAACTGAGAATATTAAAAGCATTTTCATGCTGGCTGCCCCTGAATATGCATTTAATCAGCTTGAATTCTGATTACAGACAGTGCTAAAACCTGGCTTGTGACCTGCACTTAGCAAGTTTCATTAGAAGTGATTTGGACATCACTCAGATAAAACTAGATGTACATCTAGCTAAAAATAGGGAAGAAATGGAAAATTAAAAAAACCCTCCCAAACAAATGTAATTGCTATGTTTTAAGCTGATGTCCTTTTTTCCTCACCAAATGATTCCAGACAGAGCAATGAATGACCAATAATTTCTTAAATTAGGTCTGTCTGAGCTGGGTTGCATTGTTTGGGAACTTTTGCAGTGTCCACACGAGGTGGAGGGTATTTATCCTCAAAGTCATCAACATTTGTCTTTGTTTCTCTGTCAGATCTGTCGTGTGTCATGCCGGGGGCAGCCAGGGGACACTTGGACACCGGAGCAGTAGATTCTCTGCGGGCTCAATTATGCCAAGTTTTGAGCATGCTTTTCCCATGTAGATCACAAAAGACAGTTCCTGTATCAGACTCTATGAATATTGGTGTTATCAATGGTGCATTATTTCCCAGGCATCTAAGTCTCATCTCATGGAGTGCTTGGCTGCTTCTCAGCCTCATTACAGACCCTGATGATGTCCTTACAGGCATTTTTAATCCTGACTTCTTTGCCAGCTTGCCAAAAATGATCCTCCTTTGTGAAAACCCTGATCTTCTTCACCCAATGTTTTCTCAGAATCCAAAATATCTGTAGATGATACACAGGGCTGCCAAAAGAGTGGGTGCCTGTCTCTTCCTCCAGCCTAGTCCACCATGCCGTAGTGGTCTACCTCAGGATCTTCTGTAAACCTCTTTACAGGTTACGAACTTTCCAGACGGAGATGCATCTGAAGTTTAATGTTGCGACTCCTTCTCACCGTCACTGTGACAAATGAGCTGCTGCTGCTTCCCTGCCTGCTCGGTGCCCATCTGTGTGTTGCTGACCAGAGAACTGAAATGCACATCTTTAGCAGGGACAGTCATTTTGGTAATTGCAACTGTTTTATTTATAACTAGGCAGTCTGTACTTCAGGGTCAGTTTCTGCTCAAGAAACTTATGGTATGAATGCCTCACTCAGTTTAAGGGCTAAGAAACAAAAATAAGTTCAAGGTGAACCGCTTTACCATGGCACTTGTTCCTCCGTCTCAGTGTGTAGCTGCTTTTCCAACCTTCTGCTGAGAGCATTTAACATAATCCAAATGAATTATGTCCTTGGCTCCATTACTTAGTTCCTCCCTCTCTGTGCAAAACATTATGTCAAAAAGACTCCTCCTAAGGCTTTCTGTTGTCCCTTGTGGCTTCCTGCAGATCTCTGGAATATAATTTATCTGATCCAATGCTTGTGAGCCTTCCTTAGTTTGCAGTGTCCAGCTGTGTGCTGTGGGACAACACTTCATTCTTTCAGTGTTTACCTTACCCCCTCTCCACCCACCTCCACAAGAAATCTTACCACAGCCTTTGCGACAGGAGTGTCAGTCTTCTGTTCCTGGGACGAAAAAAGTCAGAAAACGCTTTTTATTTTAAAAGTCAGGTCTTCAGTAACGTGAAGCTCTTCCATCATGCACCAATTTCTACTGAAACAAAATCATTCCCTTTTTACCCAGTGATTTGTTTCTTGGTCAAAATTTTGCCTTTGTTTTATTCATTCTAGTGTTCGTTGGGTGTTTTCTTTAATTTTTTTTTTTTTTTTTTTAATTCCCAAATGTCCTTTTACTTATTGTCTATTACTGGCGGCATATCTTGGAGTTTTCTTTTTCAATATATTTTATGGTGTTTTTTTTTTTTTTTCCCCTGGAGATAGTTTTATATTCTTACAGCTCTCAAAGATTTGCAGTTTAAAAGCATGTACATGTGACTGCAAGAAAATGAGTTAAAGTGGCCCACGGCTTACTGCTGAGGAACTGAGTTACTTAACTTCCCTGAAATAAAATAACTCATTTTATTTTATATTTGCAACATGATAGGAAGATATAAGTGGCTGCCTAACAGCAGTTGCCTCCAAATTGCTCAGCAGTAAAGTCGCAACAATTCAGTCTCTGGCATCTGTTTATTCATACCCTAAACCAGCTTTCCCAATATACTTTCTTGATTTGTTTAATAGAGTATGGATGGGCCTTACATAGCTAAATTACCCAGAGAGCAAAATATGCACGGCTCACTGGTAGCTCTGCAGAAGTACAGTTTATAAGTAGCTGTACTACAGTTTTTAATTTTAAAGTTGAATATGCATGTAATTTTGTTGCTGGATCCCAGGCAATTCTGGGGAAGATTTTGCCCTAATTTTAAAACCTGTTCCTTCTACCAGGGGTGCACACAACATGTGAGGACTGGGTAATTGATTTTCCAGGGCATACTGCTCCGCAGCGGGCTGCAGTGGCTAAGTGCAGCAATTCAGACAAGCAGGATTACTTCCAA
Source organism: Platalea leucorodia (assembly GCF_965183815.1). Lineage (NCBI taxonomy): Eukaryota > Metazoa > Chordata > Aves > Pelecaniformes > Threskiornithidae > Platalea > Platalea leucorodia. Next base: position 9,003,469 of record NC_138824.1, read on the forward strand.
AGCAGGACAGTATACTTTTCTTTTTAATAGTCAAGCTTTAATAGTTACTTCTGCACGTCTGGCGTGAGGTATGCCAGAATTACACGTTATCCTCCATTTCAAGAACAAACGCATCTTCAGGTGGGCTATTTTTTGATTGCTGAAACTCACAGTGAAGGGCATGATGCATAAGCGTGGCTTCTGAATAATATAACTTGTTATTAATGAGATACCGTTCTCTGAACATAAGCACGGTGTTCAGAGATAAGCTGGCGCAACACAGAGGAGTACACTCCACAGCGTGGTTGAACTATTACAGAGCCAGCTGAGCAGAAAATTCAATGTCTACATGCTGGCCTCAGGGCTAAGGGTTAAAAGCATTGCTGGGATAGCTGAGTAGTGAGGTTGCCACCTCAGTGCTACAGCAGGAGGAACTTAGTAAAATCTTTGTCTTTACTTATTAAATAAATGAGCTATCCAGGGATCAGCTTTGTACTCAATGTAACATGTTCCGAACAGATGCCAGATACTGAAATTCCCCATGCACAGTAAGCTACAGGAAAATGTTGCAATGCTTCACTCTATAAATGGTGGTGGTGGTGATGGGAAATGCTTTTTAAAATATCCTTTCCAAAGCCATTTTAGAGGCCTTAAATGTAAAAAATTATATGTAGGTAAACATGTAAATCTTTTGGACAGCTTACACACACTCAAATTCATTTCTTGCCCGTTAAGGTCAGAGGTTAGTGTTGTCATTGTTGTCTGATGTTTATCTCAGCTTCTCGCAAACTTCAGGCACCAGCGTTATGGTGCTTCACACTCCTGGATTCACATAACCACATGGCCCTCTCTGGTCTTGATTATTGCTAGTGTATTTTAAAGTTTTGAAAATTTAGAACAAAAATTAAAATGTAAAAAAAAAGAAAACCGCACAAGCTCCTTTATTAAAACCCAAACTGATTCAGTACTGGTCTCCGGGGCACTGCTTGTGTGCTGTTTTAGCCAAAGGGGTAAGATCTTAGCTGTAGCAAAGGAGCAAAGCAGGGATGGTGAGAGTGAGCAGGGCTGCCTCTGGTACCAACCATGTCTCTGCTGTCTCGTGTTGGGCAAAGCTTTGCCTCAGCTTCACAGCCTGCAGAATGGGTACAGTGGGCTGGTTTTGGCTGGGATGGAGTTAATTTTCTTCACAGTAGCTGGTAAGCAGCTATATTTTGAATTTGTCCTGAAAACAGTGTTGATGATAACACAGGGATGTTTTCGTTACTGCTGAGCAGTGCTTACACAGAGTCAAGGCCTTTTCTGCTTCTCAGCGAGGAGGCTGGGGGTGCACAAGAAGCTGGGAGGGGACACAGCTGGGACAGCTGACCCCAACTGACCAAAAGGCTATCCCACACCATATGGCGTCATGGTCAGCAATAAAACTAGGGGTGAGGTTGGCAGGGGGGCTGCTGCTTGGGGACTGGCTGGGCATCGGTCAGTTAGTGGTGAGCAATTGTTTTCATTTGCATCACTTGTCTTTTCTTGGGTTTTTGTTTCTCTCTCTTTGTTATCTTCCTTTTAATTACTATTACTATTATTATTATTATTATTATATTTTATTTCAATTATTAAACTGTTTTTACCTCAACCCCCAAGTTTTCTCAGTTTTACTCTTCCAGTTCTCTCCCCCCATCCCGTTGCAGAGGATAGAGTGAGCGGTTGTGTGGTGTTTAGTTGCCGTCTGGGGTTAAACCATGACAGTACAGTCACCCTGTTATCTGTTGCTGGAATAAATGACAGGATGAAGAGGAGCCAGAAATAGTATTATGAGTAAGCTAACAGCATTTTTTGGCTTGGGAAGACGAAAGCACAGGTCTACTGAATTTTGTATTTCTGTTGTTCCTTTGAAATCTTCATAGACAGAATAACACATACACTCACACATAACCAGACATTTCATGACGTTCATGCGGTATTGTTTCAATAGCAAAACGATCCCAGGCTGACACCGAGTTGGATAAATAACGCTGCTGCTGAAACCCCACTGTGCTGCCAGCGGGAGGAATTGAGCCCGTGGCTGGCCTGGAGCAGGGCTGTGTAGGGCAGCTCTGCCTGGGATGGGGCATCACCCTCCTGCCCGGCACCCCAGCACTGCCGGGCCCTCACCTGCGGACTGCGGAGATGGAGTTAGAGAGAGAATGATCTGAAACATCTCTGCAGTGTTTGCAGCTGAGGTTTCTGTGGCTGTCAAATAGACAGGTAAAACAAAAGCTGTTCCTACTCCTGAGATGCAGGCGTACATCTCGTATTCCCAGGTTAAACCAAGTAAATCCCCTTTTAAGTTTTAGAGACCACCAAACTTTAGACTTAATAAAAAGTAAGGCAGCTAATGACAGGAAACAAAATATAACACTGTTCAGCTCTTATCTTCTGCAAAAAGTCTCTAATTCAGTTTCATCCTCTTTTCCTACATAATTTCCCCTGTAATGAAATTTGAAAGAAAATCTCAGATATATTGAAGAGGATAAATTTTACTCTAGAACTGTGTAAGGGTGTCTCAGGTTACTCATGAAATCTCTGGGGATATCTCTGAAAGACATGACTTTGAAGCTTCAGTGGCAAACAGTGTGAAAGACAAAGAGGAATTGTCTTGAAACCTGAAGAAGTTCAGATAACTTTTGGTGTGGTACCAAAATTCGGGAGCAGAGGAATTGACTTTGACAGACATCAGAAGTTTGACAGGCGGTTAACGGACAGTATGACTAAGCCATATATCACAAAGAGGTGTAATTGGAGTGGGAAGTGTGTCTCTTCCCAGGATTTGAGCACTTTCACTCGATCTGACAAAACTTGCAAGCATGCCCACAACCTCCAGCCCAGCCAAACCCCAGAAGCCCCGTCCAAGCTCAACCCAAAGAATTTGACCCCGATTCCCATTAGAGCAAGCTGTCTCACCCCATTCAATGTTAGCTGTGGTCCTACTCAGAAGCACGGTGTACTGCTGTAGGCCAAAAAGATTTCTCTGAATAGACTGGGGTGACTGAAAGGGTTTGTGTGATGTGTGAGTCCGTCTTCTTGGCTATCCTTATTCAGTCTACCTGACTCAATAGGTAATATTAGCAAAATATTAAATATTATGTTATGTGCAAAGTCTATTTAGACATCTAGTTTTGAATTGGGGGTATGTCCTTAGAAGCAAGAGTTGTTTGAGCAACTTGGTAAGTTACCTGGACATTCAGACTGAAATCTTGACTCCCGCTAGTATAACGTGGCAGGGGTACTTCATGCAACAAGACCTAAACAACAGGATGAAATGAAATATTTTTGTCTTTTCTTAGGTGGGCTGGTAATGTTCAACATTTGCTGTGGTATTTTAAGGGACAGTCAGAAAGTGCCTGCCATACCCACATGGTGAAAAAAAAGACTCTCTTCTCAGGGCTTACTTACCACCTTTTTGATTAAGCCACCACACCTGAGTATTTCCAGTCCAAGTGCTGCAAAGCAAAAGACGCTTGCTTCAGCAATGTTCTCCTTCACGCAGCCCTCTTCTAGCAAAACATGACTGAAGTAGCTGCAGTTTGATCTCTTGGTTTGGTAATCCCTGTTTACAGTGATCCACGCTGTTGGCTTCTTCATCTCCTTCCCTGATCATCACCACGTTCCCTCCAGTTGATCCTGCAGTTCAGTTTGTCCACCTCCCATCTCTACCTCATTGACATGCTGTAAATTTAAACACGTTAAGTGCAGGACAGAATAGGTAATTAGGACCTGCAGTGTTGGCTTCAGTGTTATGGTCTGGTCCCTCTGTGCAGTTCAGATAGTCAAGGCCAAATTTGGCTGCAGAAGACCAACGGAGAATTCCCCTTGTAGGGAGAAGGGGAGAGAAAAAACTTGTATTCCCAGCAGAATTAGCTCTTGTGTGAATTGTATGTCTCTGACAAGTTGTGCAAATAAAATCTGGCAACATGGACATAAGCTTTATTTGAAATCTTTCACCCATGGCCTTCACTTAGAGGTCTAGTCTGATGGGTGCCGGAGTTGGCCATTGTAAAGTTGGAGAGTGGTTAACAACACACTTTTTCCCTTTTCTACACCTTCAGTTTATGCACAAGGGTTTATATTAGATTAGATCATGTTACTAAGAAAAAACTCATTTGATCACAATCAGTTTTTGCACTGAGTTGGCAGGTGAGTTTGTGTGCAGTGTTGCTTGTCTTTCATAGAAACTCTGTTGTAAGTGCAAATGCATGTGAAATGCTTAGAAACCATGTTACCAGATTGTTAATCTTTATGTCCTGGCATTAAAGACTCTATAAGTAGAAATGTTCATTTCGAGGGAACTCTTGCAGGTTTCTGAATCAAATTTGTGTTTTCTGAGGCCCTGTTTGCTACAGAGAGCCATCTGTCCTGATTTGGGGACTGGAAAAACTAAACTGGAAATAAAAAGTGCACTTTTAATGGTACAATTATTTAATAGAGTATTAATATTATTCATCTGTTTTATTACAGTCATTCTAATCTAGTAGCATTGAATACAAATGGCTTCAAATCAATTACGTTTGTATTAAGGAGTTCTTCCTTGGGGTTACTACCTCTGTGAAGTGCTAATTCTTTCCTTGTTGCCTGTGGTTATAAAACTTATCATCCATTCTTCTCAGCAGCAGAGGGAGAAACTGTCAGCTACTTTTTACTTCATGGCAGTAGTCTGGGGGGTTACGAGGATATATGAAAAAATGGATTAGCCTGAAACGTGAGCCACAGAACAAAAACCTTTGTATGTTCAAGACCATAAGACACATAGTGGGTACCTCCAAGGGCTGGGCACAAAGGAGAGAGGCAGGTCCCAGACACGGCTACAGACAAGAGATGATGTACCTTCTCAGAGGAGCCCATGATTGTTGGGGCTGGGCTTGCCCTGGGTAGTGTCAGGTCCAGGAGCTCCTTCTGCCTCATGGCATTTCATACCTGGAAATTTAGAGGACTTGGCAACTCCTTGCCTTTGGTCGTGTTCTGGCTCAGCTGCTGCACCTGGATTGCTTGTGTGAAGGAGAGTTTGTAAGACTGTGGCCACTGGACGTCACCTGAGGAGATGGATGAGACCTGGGTAGAGACGGTTGGGTGGAGGGGAGAAGCTAACAGAAGAAAAGATGTAGTGTGGACACCCAGGTGCTTCAACACAGCTCTGCAGCTGCAGGTAACCACCCTCTCAAGACAGGCTTTGACTACAGTGCCCACAAACCATACTGGAGCCACGAATAGCAAAATAGGGTGAAATGGAAGCATTTAATCAATTTTAATCTCAAAATCTATATTCTAGATCTTATAGTATTCTTACAGAATTCAAAATGAATTCACCAATTTTTGTTGACCCAAAGTTTTATTCCACGCACTCTGTGTTTTATGTTGGAAAGTTTTGCTGTTGGTTGAAAGCTGATTAAAATACAATTTGGAAAAAAAAAAAAGAGAGTCACATTTTACTACTATTTATGAGACTCTTGTCTCACCCTTTGGTGTGAGGTCTGTGGTTTCTAGTCTAGACCATCCAAGTGTGAAAGCTGTGTTTATTTATTTGTCTCCTAGGTGATTATGGCTATCTTGGATGAATGCATAAATCAAACCGCGGTTTGTCATATTTCTTTCTTTTCTTTAAAAAGCAAATACTCATATGACTATAGTGGACTAAAAAAAATTGTTCTAGTACTGCACCTTTGGATCTTAATGCTATTTATTATAATGCCTTAGGGTGTGATAGTCTGGATGGATAAACATTAATCATTCTTCACTGGACCAGTTTTCTGGAAGCAGAGGTAGCAGCAATAAAGGCTAACCATGCATGGGGCCTGCAGCAGTAAGAATGGAGCCAGCAGGTCCAGGGAATTGGTCTTCATCTCTACCCAGCACTTGTGAGATAGATACATCGGAAGGACTGTGTCCACTTTTGGGCCCCCAGTATATGAAAGGCATCAATAAACTGGAGCAAGTTAAGCAGAAGGCCCCCAGGATGATCAGGGCTGATGTACTTGCCATCTGAGAAGAGGACTGGAACTTGTTCAGCCTGGAGAAGATAAGGGGACAGAGGCCTTACTGCTGTCTACAGCTGTCTAGTGGGAGGTGATGGAGAAGACGTAGTTGGACACAGCAGTGCACAGCACAAAGACAGCAAGCAACAGGGAGACATCAGAGCAGGGGAAATTCTACCTGGACACAAGAAAAAAAATAACGTTCACCATAAGTTTGGTGAAGTTTTGCAACAGGGCCACAGTGAGCTTGTGGGGATGTTCTTAAACATTTTCAAAATTTGACTGGAGTAACATGACCCCATTTTGATGCTGAACTTGCTTTGAGTGTGGGGGAACAGAGTAGATCTCTGCAGATCCCTTCCAACCGACATTATTTTGCCATTCCGACTTCTGACTGGAATGCTGAATATAGACCTATGCAACTTCAGAAATTCTGTGAATTAACCAATACTGTATTTTAGGTAATTTTAGAAGGAATAAAAAAAATAAATACATTTGGGATCATTTTTGTGCTTATGCAAACCCAAATACTGTCAGTGGGCAACTTCCCCACTCCTTAATTTGTCTTGAATAAAGTAAATTACTTTTTTCATGGGACAAAAATTCCATATAGTGAGGCACAGTGTTTACTTTATACACAAAGGTACAATACTGGATATATTATATCTCTGTGACAGCAGATGCTTTTTTCCCTGGAGAATCCCAGATCTGTGCTCTAATATAATGGGGTACAAGGCTAGTTTAGACAGCAAGATGGAAAATACTGCTTTTATGCATTTAAAATTCAATTCTAATTTTGGCTTTTTCAAACTAGCATATATCACCAACAAAAAATAGAGGAAGAGTCCCATATTAATACGAGGAAAATTATTTTCTAATGCAATAACAAGTTGTTCCATGAACAGCAGAATTGATTAGATTCTGTGGTTTTTGAAAAGATATGAATATAAATGAACCATTTCTCTGAGCTCAGAGCATTTGTGGTATTTTTACTCTATGCAGACTTCCAGCGTCTTTATAAAGATTTCAATTCTTGCTGCCACCTTTCATTTAATGAGGGCAGTGGTAGGAGCTTTATCTCATATGGGTGTGGTGAAATCTGCAGGACTATAATGTGCTTGAATCTGTCAGATTTAGTTGAAATTAGAGGGTTCAGAAGTTACTAGCGAGTGTCACAGAGAGGAGGATGGATATATGTATGAAGTCTGACCATTTAGGCTTCGTTTCCTTAGAAAACGTGATAAAGAATGTAAATATTAAGATTCTGAACTAGGTTTAGTTACATAATTGCTTATATTAACTTGTCTAAATATACTCTTCCTCGATAGCAAAAAAGTGCCAAATTTGGGATGAAGGTTCTATTAATGAACAGACTTTAAAGTCCAGCTCTTGATAAACAGCAGAGCTGTTAAGGAAAATTCAAAAAGCAAGCCATTCAGAAGACAACTAAAATTACTGATTTAAAGCCAGGTTTTCAATTTAGTAATTAATCTTCTTATAAACTAATTTTTGCCAAATGGAATTGAAATTAAGACAATGGAAAAACAGACTGATGCTCAACATCTAAAAACCTCTTCAAAAATAAGCATGAAGATTGTTGACACCTGATCTTGGGACACATCTTTCCATGATTTGAATCAAGAAAGAGTCATGATTCTTCTACCCATATTTTTGATCTCTGCCAAGCACAGTGGTATGGACATTGTACAGTCATTTTACAGGTTTGTAACCTGAGTGTGTAATTAATCTCACTTAATATAATCTATGTATAAATTAGCATTCAATGCAAAACTAGTCCTTTTAGACTGTTTTTAGTCAATGAAAAGAAAGGCAGGATCCTGCAGAGCCTGACTCAGATGACGTCTAAGACAAATGGAAAGAAGCTACCTCTGAATTAGTCCATCTTTCTCCAGTGACAGTAGATGTGGACTAAATGGTCACCTATGACTAGAAATCTAACTCTCAGACACTTAAGTTTGGGTGAGATGAATACTACCTTTACAGACCAAAATCTCTCTTTTGTCTCATAAAGATTTTTTTTCCTTCCCTCTTCTGAACAACAGGAATTTGCTGTCTGTGTTTTATCCTTCAAATTCATAACTTATGCAGAGGCAATATAATTTTGCCTCTGACAATAGACATGTACACACCCAGTGCCTCTGTATACCCTTCACAGTGCTCTCAGACTTGGCTGAGAAAACATTTTGTTTTTTTTAATCAAATAATTTTCACTAGTCAAGACAGACAATATGTGGCTGTCCTCTCTTACACAAGGAAAATCCCTGGCTTTTCGTTGTCTGGTCATGTGTTTAAGTGCTGTAATTACTACATGATGTGTTGTTGATACTAAATTTTTTATGCTCTATTTTCTTCTTGTCAGAATAATACTAACAAAAACAACCCTCCCATAACTGATTGTCCTCTCAAGAGAAGCATGAGGGGTTACTCTGTAGAACCATTTAAAATTTCTGGAGAAAAAAAAGCCTGCACAAACTATTTATTAATTATTTATTTATATTATTATTTTAAATGTATTCAAAACCTCATTAGACACAGTCCTGAGCAGCCTTCTCTAGGTGATCCTGCTTTGAGCTGGGGATTGGACTAGATGATCTCCAGACATGCCCTCCCACCTCAGCTGGTCTGTGGTTCTGTGAAATGACATGAAAGCCGAGGGAAGTGTCACAGGGTGAGTGGATTACACAGCTCAATCTTTTTGAAAAGAAAGGCTGAAGGGTGGCTTCATTATAGTGTGCAAGTGCCTTCATGGGAAGGAGACAATGGGCACTAAAAGGGCTGTTTGAGGGAAAAGAAGTCTATAAGCAACAGACGTGGAGGTAAGATAATTCAAAGGACAAAACTAAGAAACAGAGGGAGAAATCTTGTCCCAGCAATGGTGGATTAACCAGCACTTGATATATCTTCCACTGCTTTCCCAGAAAGCCTTAGTCAGACATGAATAACCTTTTTGTTAAATACAAGCTATTCATCCCAAGAGCAGATACAACCAGGTAAAGTAAATAGATAGGGATTTACAGGATGCTTGCTTGGATGACCTAACACTTCATTTATACCTAAATATTGAAGAACCTATGTTTGATAGCTGAAGAGGATAAAATGAAATACAGGAGATATAGGTTTTGTTCAGGCTGTTGCAGATTTGTGCAGTTTCATTAAAGGTTCCACAACAAGCTTTGTTCCTCCTGGGTGTTCTTCATGGTTGCCAAAACTGTCTGTTGACATTATATTACTTTTCGTTGAGGGCTTACTTACAAGCAAACTGAAGGCTATTGGAAGTAATGAAAATAACAGTGTTTCAGTATCTGCTCATGGGTGGATACTGGACTGTAACTCTGTGATGCAAAGGACAGTACAGAGTGCCTGGGAATAACATCTGTGCTTTGCAAGAAGCTTCACCGATGGGGTCTTTCTTTTTGCAATAAAAGGTCTGCCTCATACCTGATAAAATAAAAAAGTCAAATACACTGATGAAATAAGATAAAAAGAGTTTTTAAATGATTGTAGTGTAAAAAAGGCAATTTACAGCTTGGAATCACCTCTGGAGCTTTTAATCCAGTACGGGAGAGGGAATTTCCCCATGCGGATGCTGTACACCATTGCCAAGTGGGTGTCATATAATCTGCCAGAAAAAAAAAAATTGCTTTATGGAGTGAATCTATTTGTCTACATAAATATTAACGTGGTGTTGCTTGGCTTCACATGAGCACTACTTATTGGCCAGACACTGAAGCTATTATCTGAAATCTTGAGATCGACTGAGACCACGGTGGAACCAATGAATGTCAATGAGGCTGAAGCCTACACTAAGCAATGTTGACTCCTTATGTAAACAGTGGTTTGGGGACTGAATAAATCAGACCACCTTACAGGCAGACTGTGTGTCCTTTCCTGGCACAATAAGAATACAAAATAGACATGGTTTGTTTTTTAAGTAGTGCTCTTTGGCCTTTCATTCGAATACTGACACAGAGAAGAGAGAAATATGACGGTTCCTACCACACTGTTTTCTCTCTGAGGCAGCAGGATGCTCATGACAAGAGAAGTGTGAGGAACCATCTTCCTTGCACCCCATAGCATGGCGAGAAACAATCATTGCCACCCCAGAGGTCGTGGTTGTTTCCTGAACCCAGGGGTGGCGGTGAGGCTTTCCCTCCCATACACACAGTATTGGATCATCTACAAATGAGCCAACTGCTGAATTCCTTCAGCTCATCCTGCTGCATTCAACGCTGTACCAGAGTTGGAGACATTCTCCAGAACATACTTCAGCCAACCCTGACTGCCTTTTCTGTGTAGAGCAATGAAAACACAGAGGGAAGCCTCCCCGCTGTTAGGACACAAGCGTCTGCCAGTTGTTAGCTATTTCAGAAGGTGACTGAATGAAGCCAGTGCTCTTCCCTAGAAATAATTGCCTGGCTCAGTCATCACTCCTCATAGCCAAGTGTCGTAGCCAAGAGTCCCTGTTTGCTCAACCAGCCCCAAAACAGCAGGAGTCATTCCCTTTCTCTTCATACTTTTCCCATCTCTATCAGCTCAGCTTTTGGAGAGTTAGTGCAGTGAAACTGCCTCTGGTTCCTCTGTCTTTGCATCTGTATCTGTATAAGGGTATTTCAGGGCTGGGAAAGTGACAATCTAGAACACGAAAACTGGACCAAACACAATTTAAAAATCTCTTGACTTCCTTCATTCAGTAGGTTTGGGTTTTGTATTAGAGAAGGCACTAAATTCTGTACCTTTTCAGTATAACTGAAGTTTTTAGAGTTAAATTTTATAGACTGAAAAAATAATAGCGCATACCTTTTCCAGCCGTACTATAAGAAACTTCTCTTTAGTTAAAATGAAATCACCTCTGGGCCTAAACCATCTAACTTACTTACTTTTGGTAAAGTAATATATTTGAATCCTCAGGGCTTTACTTCCTGCAGAATTATTACGTACCTTTATGGGAGTAAGAAGAGATGACTTGAACTAAGCTATAGGAACCTTACAAGCAGACTGCAGAGTGCATATTCAGGACAAGGAGCCGATGGTGGGACTGTTGTTACAAAGTGTGGAGCATCTGGCACCTGCCACTCCCATGATGTCCAACAATGTCACTTCTTGGGCCTATTTAAACGGCCACTTCATAAACTTTTCTTCTAGCTCAGATGAACATTACTAAGTTATGAACACTGGGAGGAATAACAAAGACCTTTTAAAAGAGAAAACAAAGAAAAACTCTAAGACCCTAGACAACTACAGTAATGTATAATTAAAGGGAAACTGGGCCTGGGTGAAGGGCTGTTTGCTGCAGGGAAATAATAATTTTTCCACTGTAGAATAAAAACACACTGCAGGGACCAAATGCATTTTTCATTTGGTTGGTATCGTCTTGCAATCATTCAATATCCACATCTGTTGATCAGGAGAGTCCTACTCACAGAAGCACTGCAGAATTGACAGCAATGTCCATTTCATCAAATTAAAAAGAGAAAAAAGACTCTGTGCCAAAGGACTCGGTTCTGTCAGCGTATCTGTACAGTGTGTTCAATTCTCCGCACTTGCTGTCTTTGCCCTGAGCCCTTCTTTGATAATGCTCAACTCTGTGAAGTAAAATGGAAGAAAGTACAACAGTGAATTTGCCAGTGCGGAGGAGCGTAACTCTAATACATCAGTGAACAGCAAAGGAAACCCATTCTTATTGCAAGATGTTTCAAAAAGGCAAAGATTTGCACAGGGCTTTATAACATGATATAATAGTATTTAGTTAAATGGAGTCATTCTTGCAGGTTACTGTACAAGCAAGAAGATCAAGCCCATAAACTAAGGTTGCCCAATAAGAAACAGAGAATTAGTATAAGTTTTATGACATCATTAGAATATAGGCTGAGCATTAACTAACAAAATATGACCTCATTTCACAATCTCTGACTACTGTTCAATGTCCTTGATACCATGTTATGATACTAATATTATCACAGATAAAATTCAGTTTAGTATAACATTTTATACTGAAGTGGGAAGGAAAAAAAACAAATCAAGAAATGTACAAATGTACTTAAAATATATATCTATTACTGACATTTTATAATGGCAGCTGCAATAGAAACTTGCACAGAATGAAATCTTTTGCTCACAAAAAATAAACATTTACAAGAAATGTAAACATTTTTTTAAATGCTTATTCAGTTTAACTTTGAAAAACACCTACACAGGAAACCTCCCCCAGTTTTCTTTATGTCTTCTGATTCTTCTAGGAATATATTTGTCGAGTCTGGATTCTCTTTTTAATAGATATGAGAGAGGACAAAGGCTGTTCCTAAACAATTTATTAAAATGCATTTCTTATTTCAGATGAGAACTGACACTAAGCTTCTTCCATTAAACATCTTCCTCCTTCCTAGCTCTCATGAAAGCTCTGCTCTTCCACTATGCCCACAAGGGTCTCTTACTCTTACATATGTGGAATAAAGTTTGACCTTCCCTCATGGTACCTTAAAAGCAGTGAAGCTGTTTGAAGAAAAAGGTACTAGTCTGTGTGAATGGGAATAAAAGACACTCTTGGAGAATATTAAAGAAGAGACAGTAGAAAAATTTTGTTTATATAATATATATATTTCCTGTACTGGGTCCTTTCACAGATCAAATGCATTCTGCTGCTTAGCTACAGTAACTGAAATCCGAATAAGACAAGTATATTCTCTGTTATTTTAAATATAATTTAAGCTAATTGTTGTTGGAGAGGAAACTAGAGATGGTTATGATGCTATACAGAGTCTGAGTAAATAAACGCAATGCAAAATAGGAAAATCAATTCAAGTCCAAGTCCACAGCATGTAGTTTACCTATATGATTACTTGTATATTGAGATGTTTTCAGCTGCCCCAGAATGTACGCCGCTGCACAGTCTTTGAACAGTTTCTGCTCTGCTTTTCCATTCAGTGTTGTGTGACTCTCTTCTGGCATCACGAAAGCCCTGTTTGCTTTGAAGGTTGAACTTTCTCTCTGATCTGTTTTATTTCTTTGTAGACATGTTCATTTTGAAGTTTTCAAGCTTATTTAGGAAAATTTCTGCTGGATTTGTGATGATTTGATGAACTTATTTAATCAGCCTTGGAAGGTATTGCAAAGTCACACAACTATGTCACTTCAAGAGGTTTCAGATTAGTTCAAAACCAGCAGGAAGAATCAATTATAAAAAATCTTTCCTTCTTTTCACTGTTTCTTCATTATTCCTTCAGTAATGAGAATGAAATGTTTCATCTTTGTATTTCCATGCAAAAAGCTAATAAACCTTATTGGACGAGCATCCATTTTTAATACACAGTGGGTAGGTTTGCCTTCAAGTTACATCATTGCTTAGAGGAAGAGTTTCCTTAGTTCTGACTCTTAGAAAACCAAAGTGACTTAGTCTCTATTGCTTCCAAATCAATTTTTCGGGAGCTGACTAAAATGGCCTGGTTTTCAGAAGTGGTGAGCTCTCTCAGGCTCCAGTGTGTGAGAGCTACAGGTGGTTAACAGCAATGAAAGCTCAAACCACATCTGCTGAAGAGATTAAATATGGATTTTGAAACCTCACTGTAATCAGGAAAGCTTTGACATTTCAAACTAATAATACTGGGCAGATTTTTTATGCATTATTGATCTTTCTGGAAGCAGAGTCTTACCCTTTGGAACAGGGAAAGAGATCTCTGGGAATTAAATGTGTTGTATAAGCACAATTAATTAGACTACATATTGCCACTTAATTCTCCAGTTTTTTTTTTCACCCAGTAGCAGTGAGACCAGCTGTTACAGAACTGTCCAAAAATGTATTATTGAACTCTCTGAGCCTTTAAAACAGAGGCTGCATGAGAACTGCCAGCCGGGACTGTCCCTAGCCCCTGCTAACTCCCAGACTCTCCCAGAGAGTATTCTAGAGAGTGCCAAAGCTGTCTGACATGGCCCAAACTGCACCGGGATAATATAAAGGTGCAAATTTACAGTGCAGACAATTCATTTCCACTGCTTGGGAGTCTTCCTTGGAACTGCTTAACTTACAAGTATAGACATAGCTGTAATGTCCAGACATGCCATCAGTGACTTACTTTACTGGTGCAATTCATACCATAATTGCATGTAAGCCTCTGAAAGAGGCTGTCCATCTACGTGGTGAGACACTGAGTCCACACCACAAGGTGCTTTACAGCTGGGGAACTGAGATACAGGGGAAATAAAGCACGGACCCTTCCCCACCACTACTTTAAGCATTAACTGAGGAAGCAATTTTCATAGATTGTCTCTATATTAAGTACGGCTATAGAAGAAGCCAGTATGCATATTGGAGGAGTTTATACATGCAGAGATAGAGGTGTTTATGGAGGGAGACTGCAGTCTACCCAGGCCACAGCTATGCTGCACCATGAGTTTCTACATTGATGGGAAGGGACGTAACACGCAGGCTCCCAGTGTAGCCACTGCAGCTACGTCACTGCTGCTGGGAGACTGCACCTAGGCTGAAATAACTTGCAAAAAGTTACATGCTAAGTCAGCCTCAAGCCTGGAACTGAAAGCCGTTTTTTCTGCCCTAGGCAAGAGATAACATTGGTGTTGTTGCACAAAGGATGCTGAGACAGATGTAAATGCTTAAAGTTTTGTTTGTGAGGTCTGTAGCTGATGGCACACATCTACTCTAAAATTTCCTTTGGGGAAAATACAAAAGAAAGAAAGAGAGAGAAAAGAGAAAGTGAAAACTTTCACCCATGCCTGGCTGTGAAGAGGTGCAACAGAGTCTCCAATGCAAGCATCTTCTTCTGGGGATCCTCTCTAGGTGATGCTAATGATAATGATAATTTCCCACCATGTTTTTCCATAGTAACCATATAGCTTTCATTTTGACCTGCTCAAACTCCCTTCTGGATACTCCTGCTTAAAACACTATTTGCTCTGAATGGAAGACAAGTGTTTCACACTGTGCTTAGATATATATTATTGGATAATTCTAACCAGAGATTTAAATCACTATTACCTACTATGTTATTGACTAGCTTTTGTTTTTCCCCTGGTGTAAACTAAAAGCTATAAAAGAGATGGGAAAGGGCAGGGGGAAGGAAGGAGTCATTCTTGCTCTGGTGGCAATTGCTTCCCATGAGAAATCAGACATAAGAATAACACCAGGGTTTGCAGGTGTGATGCCATGAGAATAACAGGATGAGAACAACAGCGTGAGAACAGGGAAAACCACTGTGGCAGCAGCTTTGGTGAAAGGTAACCTGCAAGTGGAAGGCAGACTACAGAACTGCAAAGGAAAGGACCTTAGCACTACCCAGGTGAAGGCATTCTGCAACAGCTTTGTGTCTGTCCTTCTCTCTCCACTCTGTCTATCTTCTTATCTCCCCCAACACCTCTGCAAGAAGCAGGTGAGAGCTACAAGAGTTTCTGTGAGTGGTTTCGGGCGATCCTAACCATAGGCACAATAGTTCCATGTGCTGGGGATATGCATCAGCAAGGAATAATTGTCTTCTATGTTACTAAGAAATTTTCTTATACTGCTTTATTAGATTTCATACATCTGTCTTCAAGATTTTATGCATCTGTCTTCCTCTAAATTTATTAGATATTATGTTTACTTGTGTTCACAATTACACGAGTGACTGAGTCCCTTTTTGTAAGAGAAGGTTTGCAACAGCAGGCTTATTCTTAGGCCAATTGTTCCATGTTTAAAAGTCTGTTCCTGATAAGTCTGCGGTTTCCTCCACATTCACTTATTTTACACCATCTGAGGATATAGCCCTCTGGCTACAACAACTAGCCAACTGCAGTTCCAAGCCATAAAATTCATTACAATATTAACTTGGCATGTGTTTCGTACAGTAACAATTTTCCAGGACAGTAAACTTTTCCAGGGTAGTAAACTCACAATATTTCCCTGGTTGCAGTTATATATTTCAGTCTGCTGCCAGATGCTGCAGATTTTCCTGAGTCTGGCAAAGTTCCACACGATTTAACAAAATTGTTGTCGGTATGTATCATTTCTTTACTTAGAATCCACTTTGAGATATTTATTATTATAGGACAAAGAAGCCAAGTTCAATGGAAAGAAAGTTGCAAATAGAGCCTTGAGGGTGCCCCTGTTTTGCATTTTGCAAGTGAGACTCCAGCTGGTACTGTGACCCCTTTATGAGGCTCAGCATAAGCCTAGAGGCAAGAGGCTGGGAGGAGAGCAAAGCAGCAGTGAGATGGCACCAGTCACTCGGAGAAGCACAGAGTCCCAAAATATCTAACCATAGCTGAGTCTGGATGCATTCAGCCTGAGAAGTGGAGTTTTGGTGTTTTATGAGGAGCTTCTCTTGCATATGAAAGGTGATGTGGGAGACAGTGGAAGGGCATTTGCTTGCAAATGTAGCAAATGATGGCTGAAAGCTGACGCCTTCGGCAGAGTGAGATTAGTTGTTTGCATTCTGTATGAGATGTTATTCCTTGAAAATACAGGTAATGAGGTAGGCCTGGGACTGGTTCAGCAAATTTGTGAGTGACAACTAGTGAAAGAAGCTGTCAACTATTGTGGTAGACCTATGCTAGTGTGGGGACTGATAAATAATGCTGGATACATCAAATGCTGAGAAGCTGATAGCAGTTGAGACGAGCCTGTAATTCATCTAAACCAAGCTGGACTTGATCATAACTAAAAAATACACCAGTTAGTCCCCAACAGCAAGAATGTACTTGTTAGGCACCTGGTCTGCATGGCAACTAGTGTACAGGTTGAAAGTGGAGAGGAGAGGAAAAATGTGTGTGTATATACACATGTGTACATCCGCCCATCCATACACAAATTGTTTGTGACCATGTAACAAATATATAATGCTATGCCTTAGAACATGAAGCGTGCAGAAGGAAAGGGAGGGTTGGTAAATTCGGCTGAAGGGCTTGTGCCCCACTGGCTGTTGTTGAACAGTGTTGTGCTGCTTTGCTGATTGCCAGCGGGCCTGAAGTAGGGAAACGTGAGTGATCATTTTGGTGCCAAACTGAGTTCTTAACAAAACAGAGCAATGATCACTTCTGGAGAAGCCAAACTTGGAAGAAAAGCCATTAAATCACCGTGGGTCACATGACCTCCTCCTGTATTCAGTTATTATTCTCTGACAGTGATCAAAATGGGGAAAATATAATCAGAGGAGTATAGAGTAAAATTTATTGTTTTAACTTCTGGGAATCTTCAGTAGTGCAAGAAGATCATCTCTCTGCCTTTATTTCTCTCTCCTTAGAATTTGAGTGAACTATAAGTCACATGTAGGGATCCTTGTGGTGTTCTGCATCTTGTGATGTAGGGTCGGGGAGGCACAGACATAGCTCCTATTCCATGGCTGTATAAAGGATGGATAAAAAGAGACAATATCTACAGCAAACGTTGTCCTGGTTGTAGGCAGGCACGTGTAGAAAGTATGACCATGAATTTCTTAGAACAAGTGAGTCAACAATGAACTCCATCAGAATTTAGTTTTCAGTTCTTCAGCTTCTAAGTATTCCACATTGAATATAAAATGATACTGACTTCAGGGACAGTTAGGAGGCAGAATTTTTCTTTTCAAACAGGTCTTCTGTATTGCTATTTTGACGTTTTCTTTGGTTCCTTGTTGAGCAAGGGTACTTTTATGATTCATTCTCTTGTCCTTGCCCTTGCCCAGGATTACAAGAAGTAACAGCATTTTGCCATTTTTCTGCCTCCAGTCCACCTGAGGCACTCTCAGGCTCTGAATGTGATAAGATCAATCTTGATTAGATTCCTACAGATATGTGTATTGAGGCAAGCTGTATCTCATTCTGTGCTCAGGTCCTGCATCTTAATTTTGAGAATATTTATTACCAATGTCATTGCGTGCTTATCATCTCTTCTGTTATTAAGACAGTAAAGCCAGGTAGTATTTAACTTTAAAAAGTCTATTTCAAGTTGTACTACTAATTCAAAAGTTTTATTTACTACAAAAAAAGAACTTAGTACGCAGCAGAATAGATCAACCAAGCTCACCAGTTGATAGATTTGTATTATTTTTATCTGATTCCCAAACCATTGTAGACTCTTGCAGAAAGCATTCACTCTCAAAATCTATTTGTGAATGTCTGAAAAACAGATTTCATGCTTTTACATTTCACATTGTATCACTTTGCAAATCACGTTAAAGACAGAGTATGAACAAATTGTGAATGCAGTGCTATGAAAACTAGTTGCTTAGGGAAAAAAATTTGGTAACAGACAACTCCCAGTCTAGCAGATTATGCTACTCTGAGATCCAGAAACTGAATTTCAATTTTGACTCTTGAGAAATTGCATTAAAAATTAATAGTAAGGTTATATTAACCACTAGAACAGTTAGGCATGGATGGGCTTCTTTTCACTGCTCAGTTTTTTTTCAGGGACTTTGAAGGCTTTTTCCAAAAAGAAAGCATGATCTGCTTTGAGCTGGAATTGACACTAGGAAGTCTTATAAGAGGCCTCAAAGAAAGGAAAGCATACAACCAGAAACTGGCCAAGCTCAAGTGAAGCCAGCCAACACGCACTGGTTTATACCACTGAGGGATCTGACCTGCTGCTCTTCGGACTCAGGTTTACATTCCACTCACTGTTACATGAGGAGTTGTTATGTATCACCTCAACTGCGGTAACGGCTTACATGTGAGTGCTTTACATGGGAAAATGCCAGGTAGCTCACTGCAGTCCAATTTCATGCAGATTAGATTAAACAGTAATTTAACACAACAAAAAACAACACAGAAAGCATCTATGGATAGCTACTCTGCTTCAGCTTGTTACATTAGTCTAACTTCCTAACTACTGTAGCAGTAATTAAGCAGAGCCTTTAATTCAAACAATCTGGAGCCATGCGATGAGTCTGGGTCAGATTCTCCAATTTGACAAAGCTGTAGCTAGCAGATGGTCAGAAACAAATAAACAAAGACACCTTCATGCACCTGAAGTTGGTTTTGGTCCCCAATACAGCTTAGGGAAGTTTACCTGATCCCCCACAGCTCCAAGGCACTATTTTGTAGCTAGGCAGCCCAGAAGCATGTTGTAATTCAAGTATGTCCCTGACTGTTCCTGATGTACTGGACCCCTAGGCTTGGAAAGGAGGGTATCTCCTGCTATGCTGCCTCTACACCATTTTGGCATTCCCTGTTAACAGACAATCCCAGCTCTGACTGCTGCATATCAAGTAGCGTCTATACTTACTGTGCAGGAAATATCTTCATAAACAGCAAAAATCCACTCCCGTTACTATGTTCTAATTCTTAAATTGTTCTGGCTCCTATACCCTGAGGCCAAGGAAAGGTATTTTTTTGCTGCCTCCCAGAAGTAGCTGTCTCAAGAGAGAGGTGGATGTTTTCTGCTCAGTATTTTAATTGGAGGGCCAAGCATGTCTTCACAAGGACAAATCACTGATGCCCTTGGGGCAGCCCTGATGAGTATAATGCATTTTCTCATAACTGGAGGCTAAGTAGACATTTTCATATATATCATCTGCTAGTATAATTAATAGATGCCTATATTTATATATAAGAGCTGAGTAATGATGATAAAAAAATCATTTAGTGTTCAACATGTCAACGTATTAAATAAGACTGGGATACCTTGAGCCCCAAATGGCTGTCATAAATATTCCCAACTTTTCCCTAGTTCCCCTTCTAGCTGTCACACTCTCCTTTGTTCTGATTAATAGAATCAACCTTCTGAAGTTAAAGATAAGAAATAATTTAAAATGGCAAAGTAGGATACCTGTAACGAATGCATATTCTGTTCAAAACAGAGGAAGAGAGTGACATAAGAGACTTCAGAGTGGCTTTCAACAGGGGATTTAAGAGCGTAAACAGAAAACTTTGTGAAAGACATTCTTCCCCATCTCATGTCTGCTCCCACTCTCTGATGGATATGCACTCATACTTTGTTCACAAAATTTATGTCTGTTGTCTTTTACACTCATTCTGTACAGATAACAGCTTTCATAGACATTAGACTAGCAAAACCCATACCCCAGAGGTGTTTTATATTGTCTTGTTTCCCATCTCTCCTGCGTTTCTCTGGCATCTGTGATCACGCTGCCAATATGCTGCACAAGAAGCGCATTCATCGGTGTCATGGAAGAGTTGTTCATGGAAGACCAAATTCTGTTAGTAGATCTTTAGCATCATACAGCTCTCTAAAACTAATGACCACAGCTGGCAGTAGCTGCTCTTTTCATCTTGGACAAGAAATGTTATGTTCCATAAGCCTGTCTGTACAGGCTAACAGTAGACTCAGTAGGTCTATGAAACTGCATATTATCTTCCCAGTTCACATCATGTCCTGATGTTGCCCTCTGCATCTATGCCATGGGTTATATAGGAAAATCCCTCTGCACTGTCATTGCACCCGTGGTCTCAATTACTCATAAGATGTGTTGCCATTAGTTTAATGCATAATCTAGGCCATATTAATTGGCCTAAATACCATGTAAGTCTCTGTATCTAGTAAATGAAAATATGACTTTCTGAGGAGTTATGCAGTCGATCAAAAAAAGACCTTGAGTATGAAGCCACCTGCACCCAACCAAGAGGAGAATCTCAGGATTTTAGTTGTGCAGAATGTACTGTCTTTTATTCCACCATTTGAAGTGATCCCTGTGGACCTCAGAACAAAGCAACATGTGATCTTCATAGTGGAATGAGACCAGCCACAAATACCTTGCAGAGCAAGAGAGGTATGACAGTGCTGAGTGATTTGGTACTTGTAAGGAATTAGTCCTAAATCTTTGGGAAAAACAGAAAGAATAATCTGTTTGTTTCAGCTAGTTTTTCTCCTTTGGGAATATACTAGAGCAGATTATGTAGTCTTGGAATGGATTCATTCTTGGAGCGCTTGATTCTTTGAACATTGATCCCACTGCTGCAAATGAAGATTAAGACTGTGTGAACATGTTACCAGAAGACAAATCTTGTGGAATTATTCTGTTTTTTCTTAGGCTGTGCTCAATTCCAAGCAGCAAAGATACCATACTTTGTTATTAATCATCCACAAGTGTAATGCAGTAAATGACCATGTGTGAGCCTTGTCCTAATGCCAGTCACATCAACAGCCTTTAAAAGGACATAATTATGGCAAATGAGGAATTTGTGGGACAAATGTGTAGCTCGTGTGTAAAAGGAGTGGGTGGTGCCACTCGGCCTGGCCTTCATTGTATCCATGTATGTGTGCTCTTGTCTCCAGTTTCTGCAAAGCCTTTCTTTCCTGTTTTCATCCAACCATGCCTCATAGATCTACATCTATTGGCAATGGGTTGTCTTCAAGAATGGAAAGCATGGTCTGAAGCAATGGATTTAGCTGTCATTTCAACAGATTGAGAACAAGTGGGTGGCTAATTAGCTAGGCTGATGATTTGTACTATGAAGAGATAAGGAGACTTTTTTTTTTTTTTAAGACCTAAGTGCCCTAAATCTCCAACTCCTTTCCTTTAAGGTACCACGCACTAATCTGGCAGGATGGAGGTAAGATTGCTCACAATCACATATGCCAGTTGTGCTTGCTGTTTAATTGGCTTGAGCCAATTCACTAATTTTAAGAATGGTCTGAAAAAATAATGCTGATATTCACAGTGTCTATCAGCTTGTTGTCCTGGTTTCAGCTGGGATAGAGTTAATTTTCGTCTTGGTAGCCGGTATGGGGCTGTGTTTTGGGTTTAGGATGAGAACAATGTCGAGGATACACTGACGTTTTGTTCTTGCTAAGTAGTTGCTAAGTGGCGCTCACAGTGGTAAAGGACTTTTCAGCTGCCCATGCTCTGCCGGGTGCACAAGAAGCTGGGAGGGGGCACAGCCGGGGGGAGGGCTGACCCAGACTGGCCCAAGGGCTATTCCATACCATATGACATCATGCTCAGTATATAAGCTGGGGGAAGAAGGAGGAAGGGGGGGACGTTCGGAGTGATGGCGTTTGTCTTCCCAAGTAACCATTACGCGTGATGGAGCCCTGCTTTCCTGGGGATGGCTGAACACCTGCCTGCTGATGGGAAGTAGTGAATGAATTCCTTGTTTTGTTTT
This sequence comes from Platalea leucorodia, assembly GCF_965183815.1. Taxonomy (NCBI): domain Eukaryota; kingdom Metazoa; phylum Chordata; class Aves; order Pelecaniformes; family Threskiornithidae; genus Platalea; species Platalea leucorodia. Next base: position 9,025,494 of record NC_138824.1, read on the forward strand.
GTTTGCGTGCACGGTTTTTGCTTTGCCTATTTAACTGTTCTAATTTATTTTACTTCAATTATTAAACTGTTCTTATCTCAACCCACGAGTTCTCTCCCTTTTACCCTTCTGATTCTCTCCCCCATCCCACTGGGGGGGAGTGAGCGAGCGGCTGCGTGGTGCTTAGTTGCTGGCTGGGGTTAAACCACGACAGTCCTTTTTGGCGCCCAACGTGGGGCTCGAAGGGTTCGAGATAACAACAGATTTAATTGGAATGCGCTAGATCGAATTTATAGCTGTTATTGCTGTTTAGCTGTTAATCGGCAGGCTTCTGTGCTTGCCATGGGGCTTGCTTGCCTTACTGTATGCTAGAGTCATCTTACTGTGTTGTGCCTGGGAATATTTTGATAACAGCAATGGCCACGTACCCGGGCTGGCAGATGGCCAGGGCATCGCTGTTTTTCTGTGCTGCTTTACTGGACAGGCTGGAACTCCAGTGTCAACTCGAGTGGAAGGGACTGTGACCTGTGGACGAGTTCCTGCGGGAGCATGACACCCCAAAGTGTCTGTGGACGTGGATAATCCCGTGTCAGAGCAGCCCATGGAAATTAAGAGTGGAGCAGAGATCCACCTGCAGCCCATGGAGGACCCCATGCTGGAGCAGGTGGATGCCCGAAGGAGGCTGTGACCCCATGGGAAGCCTGTGCTGGAGCAGGCTCCTGGAAGGACCTGTGGACCCGTGGAGAGAAGAGCCCACGCTGGAGCAGGTTTGCTGGCAGGGCTTGTGACCCCGTGGGGGACCCACGCTGGAGCAGTTAGTGAAGAACTGCAGCCCGTGGGAAGGACTCACATTAGAGAAGTTCATGGACTGTGCTGTCAGAGGGACTCCACGCCGGAGCAGGGGCAAGGGGAGGACTCCATTGCAGTGTTAAACCCTATAACCTGGCCCAAAGGGGCCAGGGGTGGAGACTGTAATGGAAATACCTTTAAATTGTTGTGACCCGGGATTTGAGTTGCATGTTATGGGAATTACTATAGCAGGAACCCCTTGTTGCTAGCCAGGCTAGGAGTAAGGGGAGGAGTTCATTGCAATGTTAAACCTAGCCCAAAGGGGCCAGGGGTGGAGATTGTGATGGAAATACCTTTAAATTGTTGTAACCCATGATCTGAGTTGCATGTTATAGGAACTACCATAGCAGGAACCACCTGAACCAATGGAGGAGAAGCCTTACAAGAAGCAGTGCAAGTGCAGCGGTGCCCAAGAACTCCACGCAACACACCACCTCTCCTGTCCTGAGTGACCACTATCACAGATGGAGCCCAAGTCATGGACTAAACGAGCTCAATGGACATTTTGGGGACAACAGGGGTGGTGGTTAAAGAGGATGTATTGGATAATGTGGGACCTGAGCATGATGTAAATGGTATGGAATAAGGGGTGGATACTGTCCTGGTTTCAGCTGGGATAGAGTTAATTTTCGTCTTGGTAGCCGGTATGGGGCTGTGTTTTGGGTTTAGGATGAGAACAATGTCGAGGATACACTGACGTTTTGTTCTTGCTAAGTAGTTGCTAAGTGGCGCTCACAGTGGTAAAGGACTTTTCAACTGCCCATGCTCTGCCGGGTGCACAAGAAGCTGGGAGGGGGCACAGCCGGGGGGAGGGCTGACCCAGACTGGCCCAAGGGCTATTCCATACCATATGACATCATGCTCAGTATATAAGCTGGGGGAAGAAGGAGGAAGGAGGGGGACATTAGGCGCGATGGCGTTTGTCTTCCCAAGTAACCATTACGCGTGATGGAGCCCTGCTTTCCTGGGGATGGCTGAACACCTGCCTGCTGATGGGAAGTAGTGAATGAATTCCTTGTTTTGTTTTGTTTGCGTGCACGGTTTTTGCTTTGCCTATTTAACTGTTCTAATTTATTTTATTTCAATTATTAAACTGTTCTTATCTCAACCCACGAGTTCTCTCCCTTTTACCCTTCTGATTCTCTCCCCCATCCCACTGGGGGGGAGTGAGCGAGCGGCTGCGTGGTGCTTAGTTGCTGGCTGGGGTTAAACCACGACACTTGTCTTCTTGGAACAAGAATCCCTTAAAAAAAATCCAAAGTACAGTCTACTCTTCTAGTCCTTGTTCAAACAGCATTTCCACTGATTTCAATATAACACTACCCTCACTGTAAAGTCTTGGGAGAGACTGACTGGAAATTAAATCCAGTCACTTTGCCATCTAAAACCAAACTGGGCAAAATTCATTATGCTTGTTTTTCTGAGGAAGCACGATAATTTTTTACAAAATTGAAATAGAAAGTTGAAATCCACCTTGAAATAAACTCACAGGAGTTTTCTGGCTCAGAATAAGTATTAAATTACAGCTTGATGTTTTCATATGATGTTATAGGTGGATACTAATTTACAGGCCTTATCTTGCAAGTTGCTAAATGTCCTCAGTACCAGTTAAAGGCAGTGGTACTGGATGTAAAAGCTGGTCAGTACTGAAAGGGATGGAGCCCCTGCTTGTTGATATTTTCAAGTCACACTCTTTTCAATCTTGTACCATGACCAAGAATTGCCCTTGAAGAGACACACCTGAATTATCTCCTGTGCTATCTTTCTTTTCCACAGCAATCTTGTTTAACCATGACTTGTTTTTTGAAGCCATATCCCTCAAGTATAGCTAAAGGACAAGCTGTCTGAAGAACCACATAAATAATAAATCCTATGTTTAAATGTCAACCCTAAACAAACATCTTAAAAGAAATACCATTTAACTTGTTTTTAAATTATAAGGAATAATAGAATTTTGCAGAAAACCAGCCTATTATGACATTTGTTTATACTTCATATTAACGTCAAGCAAGCAGAGCTCCAGGAGCGATGCTGAACTTTCTGTTCTCCCAGTTGGTTACAGTTGGGTATTTGAAACAGCTGCTGTTTCTCATGAAAATCAGTGGTCTCTGTGAGTCTTAAAAGCTTGCTCCCCACCAATTCTGATGCTAAATGAGTTATTGGATTTTAAACTTCATAATCACAATTACCATCTATATTTCAATTTTCTGACATAATTCTCTTCGTTTCTCTTGTTTCTTCAGACTCTTGCTTCACACTGCATTCTGCATTATACCATCCACTGATTGATTTATGGATGTTTCTCTCCAGAGTAAAAACCCAATTTGCCTTTTTTATGGACAAAATGTTTATACACTGGTGTGAGATTTGAAAACCCTCTCATCCGTACTGATCTAATAAGTATTTCTGGCTTGCGGAAACGAAAGATGTTTGGAGTATATTCTTTTCTGACAGAGGCATCCCCTAGAGGGTCCATAAACTTTCTCTGGCTACATTTCCCTCTTATTTAAAGTAAGGCAAAATAACAGGCAATAAAACCAAGAAAGAGGAACGTGTATACCCCATCAGAGGGCATCTCTTGATGAAACCCAAAGTCAGGGAACGGCGCTCTGCTTTAAAGTGGAATAATCCTGGTCAAACATTTAGTGGATCGCAGACATTTTGCTGTACAGCCAGCCTGCACATCTTCATTGTGACCCCCAAAATGTTGTAGTTTGGGTTCCTTCCCCCCTTATTTCATGACCAGGAAAGGCCTGGCATCGCTGTTTCTCTCTCAATCCCAAAGGGCTGTCCCAGCTTCTTAGCTTGGGTTGCAGATGTCCTCAGAGACTTTGAGTCCCCACCCTCGCATCAAACCTTCGGTGTGTTTTTCTCTGGACTCTTGATACCCCACCCACATCCTGGATGCTTGTAGAGCACCTTTCCCACATTTACCACATTCCTTTCTGTTAGTCTTATTTCCTTCTCTTCCTCAACAACATTAGTTTTTTCTTTTCTCACAAAATCTTCTTAAGAATAACCCATGAGTCTGCTCCCGTATGTCTTTGTTTCCTGCTCGTCTTCTGCCCATGAGGCCCATTCCTACCCAGCCAGCATCCCTACTTCATCTTCTGGCCCAGCCTTTTAGTGTTGGATTTACTCTTGTAAGAGCTGACCCACTGGTGGGAACCAGGTGCATCTGGGGCTTCCTGCTTATTTGATGTAGAAAATCATGAACACCATTTCCTGCCAGCTGCATAGCCCCCAGGCTGAAGAAGGACTGGTTGGAGAAGAGTGGTGAGTACCTGTTTTGCTGTGGGGTGGGATACAGCTGCAGTTTTCATCTCTCCAGTGGTTCCCTCAGGGATGGGAAGGGGACGGACAGCATTAGTCTCTGCACAGTCCCATCCCCTGGGTGGCTGATGACTGGGGAATGGGTTATTTTTCTTTTTGAGCAACTTTACTGAATATGGTAGCAGAGCATCAGAGTTGTTCTGCTGGCAGGTTGTGCTTGCTAGCTCCTGTGAGGTGTCAAAATGCTTAGAGTAGCTTTCCAGGATGAAAGCAGCTATGGGCTGCTCCTCTGGCGCAGAGGAGAGCCTGCAGGGAATCAAAGCTCTCTGCATGGGACAGAAATACAGGTCTTGGTGAAGTTACCTCTCACTCCTTCACTTATGCAAGGAGAAGGAAGCTGGGCCTTTTTTCTTCCTGTTTTAGTGCTAATTATTGGGTTTCTGTTGCCTAACAAGGCCATTTCAAATGCCCTGGTGACTGAGACCATCCTTGGAGACATGAAGCTGATGGAGGCAGATCCCTGTACCATATAAATCCACATAGCTTTCCTGGCTTCACCAGAAGTCTGCTGGCCAAGTGCATTAGGTCACTGGAAGAAATGAATCTATTACCATGAGCTCCCTTCAAATTGCCTTTCCTATCTCAAAGTGGTTATAAAATTTGAGGACTGGATTAGAGAGTGTGAGAGTGCTTTTGCTCTACTAACTCCCTTAGGGAATAAAAGAATTGAAATGGGTAATGAAGTATTCATTGAATTTGCTGTTTGCTCCCCCCCTGCTAGTTATTTGTTCTGCTGAGAGCCTGTGTGCATACTAGACTTCCTTAGTATCTTTATACGTTTATTGGGGGGTCACGTGTCTGGGGTGGAGGGTGGCAGCCTCTTTAACCTGGTCTGTTGTTGGGGAACTTGCAGTAGTGTGGGTTGGTACCTGTATCTGGGATGCAGGAGGATATAAAAGGCCACGTTATATAACACTCAGAGTCATCCATTTGTTTTCTGTCATATCTAAAATTATCTTTTTTTTTTTTTTTTGAGGATTTTAACTTGTATTCTTGCCTCTGTGACTCACTTGCTCCACTTAGATTAAGAAAATAAGGAAAAAGAAATATGCGCTGTTTTGTTCACAATTATGCAATGACTCTAGTCACTGCAAAACACACCTCGATCATCATAAGGTCCTTCTGGAATTTTACTGTTAAGGTGGAAAAAAAAAAGAAGTTGAAAGCAAGCCTTCCTCATGTTAAAAACTTCTGTGACTGAGCAGAAATACAAGTATTTTTTCTGTTTTGGGTTGTTGAAAATCACTGCTTTTGCTGACAACATAATTCTCACCATCTTTGTTAGCTAACCTATGAAGAATTCAGTATGCAGGGAAATTCTTTCAGGGTTTGTATTTGACTGAGAGCTGCCAGAGCCTTTTCTCTCTGACTTCCACTCCTGTCAAGTGGGAATTAGTTTTAAGAGCTGAACCCACTCCTTTGCCCCAGAGTGCTGCCAGTCTGGGACACATAAAGCTTTGGGCACTGCTGCACTGGGCAGCAAGTTGATTAAGCAAGCTAGTGATGGGTTTTCAAAGGCATCCAAAGCCTTTTACAGAGGTGAGAATAAGAAGGGTGTTTGATCTGCCCGAGAGGTGAGAATTTTCATTTGGGTATAGGAGGGCTCAATTTCCTCCTTTTCCTGAAGAGATTTTAATGTTCATCTCTGAGTTCAATGACTGCATTAATAAAGCATTGTATTGGGAACATTTGGTAGCTCTCTGTCCCTTCGGTGTCTGTAAAGGCTTTCCCCAAGGACCTTGGGACAATGTGGCTTCTTGTACAGACATATACAAATCATTTGTTGTGATTGTATACCCAGCTCCAGAAATTGTCCTGCTGATCTGTAGTAGAGACAAAGCCACTCTCTGCACTATTTTCTTTATCAGTGGAAGGGCAGATACGGGTTTTTCAAACCTCAACTGGCAAATGTAATAAAATTTGCCAATTAAACGAAAAGCCATTTTTGGCGGCGGATGTACTTGATGACTGATTAGAGCCTCCCTCTACCTCCAGCGTCTAGTTTTTCTCACAGGCAACAAAATGTAGTTACATCTCTTATCCGTTGGAAACCTAGAAAGTTATATATGCTTAGCAATCTTATGAATTACATTACTGAACTTCAAGCATCTAAATGCATCATTTGAGTCAGAAGGCTGATCTCCCTAGACTCCTCATATAATCAATGGAGAGAGAAAAGATCCTCCAACAGGCAACTTGAACATGTAAGTCATGTTCCTTCTGCAAATTGTACTCGGGAGGAATTTCTTCCCTTCTGCTATTCAGTGGGGTCTTGGGGCTGTCTGTCACCACAGCAGATAGCTCTGTGGGCAGCTTGAAGACAGTCTGGAAACAGGCCTTTTGCAAGGGCTGGGGTAGCATCAAATGGCAGCTTTGAGGATGTGTCAGGAGTGCAGTGCAGCCCTTCTCTTCTTAGGAAATTAGTCAGATGAGGAACTCAGAATTTCAGCACGCTGAAGAAATGTTTTGGACTGTGGGGCAAACTCGTTCTCTGCTGAAATCCCAGCACAAACCATGCCATTAGCCAATTTCTGGATCGGTTGCAGAAACTTATTTGTAGTGCTAGTGCAGATGCAGATGAGGTAGTGCAGGAACAACTGCTCAGTGTTCATGAAAGGTAAAACATAGGCACATGTCCATAAGAGACTGCTCTTACTTTTTTCCTCCCAACAACGTATGTCTTTCTTTAGGTGTCTGGGCCAAGGGGACACCTCTGGAGGGGTGATTGTGTCATTCCTTAGGGAGCTACTGAGCTTGAACAGGTTTCAGAAGGTGTGGAATGAGCCTGGGAAGAGGATAACAGGGTGGAGCTCATGTAGATGCTGCAAGATTGCAGTCAAACATGGAGGGTAAGTAAACAGGACACAGAAATGATCACAGGAAATTTCTTGGTACCAAAGGGGACTGTGCAGAGTTTGCTGCCAGACAGTCACTTAACTGGCTGCAACCAAGTGTAGGAGGATGCCACCCATCTATGAGGGCACAGTTAGTGGGGAGCGAGCGGTATATATAGTTTGTCTTCTATTCTTTTCCCCAGATTCTTTGATTTTTTGGTTTTTTTTTCAATTTGAAAATCTATTTTTCTCATTTTTGTTGCTTTTTTAATATAAAACCTTTGGGCATTCTGGAGTTGCATGCTATAAGGAAAAAGTCTCGGTTCCTCAAAGCTCCATCTGACATAGCTATTGATTACCAAATGTGCAAACCAGCTCAGGGAGGGAGTGAATATCAGAGGTCTGTTCATCCAGACACCATGCTACTTTATAAAAGACTAGTCTACCAAGTACAATATCTCTAAAAAAAATTGTTAATACTTTACAATATTTCTAACTCTTCAAAATTTAATTACACCTTGACATAAGGATGAATTTAATTTGCAAGTTTTCTTTCACATCTGAAGTGTAACTACAGCTTATTTGGACAGATGGTCAATACCTGCAAAGGAAAACTAGAGCTAACACAACAATGTGTGTCACCTCCTATCTGTATTTCATACTGGAGCTGGCTTTTTCTTCACGTACAAATTGCCCTTTGGCTTCTGCAACTTCATAAATGAGCCTTAGAGGAAAAATAAGATCCTCATAGATAGGAACTGGAAGAAGTAGGACAAGAAACAAAAAGAAAAAAATGTGCTGCAGATTTATTTATTGGCTTATCTGTAAGTTGTTCTTATGCTCATAGGTGTAACAGAATAGACTCCCTCACTCTGAAGTGTTCATGACTCATCTAGAAACAGCATTTGGAGAGCAGAAGAAAGAAATTCACATTTTTTTTTCCTAGAAAAAGGGCTATCTTCTGTTTTAAAGGGTTTCTATTATTCCCGTGTCCCGTCCCGTGTCCCCCCCGCCCCCAACCACTAGGCTTGTAATTGCCATTTTACAGCTAGGGAACTGAGATGTGGAGAGTTCAGCCCTACTGAAGTCCTACATTGCTATGGATTTTAATGGAGCAGAGTCAGATCTGAAGCAATTTGTCCCTGAGTGTGCAGGAATATGAAGCAGAGCCAGGAACAGAAGTGATTCCTTATCTGTGTCTGTAAAAACATGGTTAAAGTACTGGCAGACAGTGGTTTAGATTTTAGCACAGTTCCTGGCATCCATGAGAATGTGAGGGATAGTCTGGGCCAGGGACTGTCCTCCAGAAAGCAGCATGGACAAAGCCAGCATGTTTTGGAGCGGAACAGAGTTTTCCTATGTGGACTAAGTTGAGCCATTTGCCCTCAGCTCTAATGCATGATAAGCCTTTGAATGCTAAACCATTGTTCTTTTGATTCAGCTCAGGTGGTAATATGCCTTATTTGAAGCAAGATCAGTATGTGCAACAAGAAGTTAAGAAAATAGATCATTAATATCGTTCCCTTTTCAGTGCCATGGTGCACCAGTTATCAGTGCTTTACTCATGTTTTCCTTTTATTGGCTTCTCTCTCTATTTTTTTCTTGTGTGATTTTTCATTTCTGTGCAGGTATTCTGTGAGCAACCAGAGTGCCTTGACAGCTCCGCAACACTGTGCATAAATGCAGTGGGCTTAACAATCCCGCATACAGGCAAATGGATGGAAATTAAAATATCATGGGTCATAAAACTACAAAATTCCTATAGTGAAAGCAATGATCTGTTTTACATCTGCACAATGGTAGGACTTTGGGCACATTTTTACCAGTCTCCATTTTCCAAATATGAAAAATGTTACCTGATGCCATACTTTGTCTGGTTGACAGTTCTTAATAGAAGGAACTGTAGACGGATGAATAACTGTATTTATGACTATTTGAGTCTTTTCTCCTTGAACACATAAAGGCTTATTTTGCATTGATAATTAGGTATTTTATTTTCTGGGAATTGTCTGAGAATTATAACCAACTACACTGTCAAATGTGATGTGAATTAATTATAAATCTGGGTTAGGAAAGTGCTGCTTGTACATCCTTCTATGTAGGACTAAGAACAACAGCACTGCCCCCGCCCTGCCCCAAACCCCAAACCAGACAAAAAAAAAAAACAAACCAACAAAAGTTTAAAACTAATACTAAGCAGTATCCGCCCCTTTTATCATCATCAAATGTGTCATAATTCTGTACCCATTTACACAGGTATACCTGGGGCATGAAGTCAATGTAAAGGCAATGCCTCAAATCTTGCTGGAATGCAGCAGCAAATCTGGCACAGAGCTGTTGGAAGTTTATGGAAATTGGACTATCACACGGGAAGAAGTGTGTGATGAGCAGGGTTAGAATAAGAGACCTGGGATGAGCTTATGAAATAATTACAAACCCCAAATGGGAACTCATCAGCTGAAAGAAACAGTGGAAAGGAAAGATATCTATATATATAAAAATTGATCACAGAATGACTATGTGGCACGAGTGGGAATAAACTGTGGAAAAATCAGCTGAGGGATTTCAGGTAGAAAGTGTGCTAAGTGTGCTAAGTGCCGAGCAGGTCACATGAGGAATATTGTTTACAATAGTTACTGTCATGAAAAAAAGAGCTTTAAAATTAAAAGACTTGCAGAGAGAGTTACTATAAGTATCACAGAAATGGAGGAGCTGTTTATATCTCCTCACACAACAGATTTTGACTTGCCCACTTGAGCACAGCCAAGACTAAGAGAAGATACATTTCTCTCAATAAGTACTTCAGGAGTAAAAGCATCTTCTAATGAGTTCAGATATTTTATTTAAAGGCCAACCTTGGCACAAGAACATCTGTTTTTCTATGAATTTGTTTTTTGGTTTAGTTAGTACAAGGTTTAAGGTTTTACAACTTGCAGTAAAGAGAATAAGATACTCTGTTAAGGACAGACTTTGGTTAATTCATGAAAGATATATGAGTGTATGTGAAAGATTATATGATGTGGCTGCCTGTGACATGAAAGAACAGGGATAGATGATCCAGGAAATCCACTTTAATATTCTGCTGAACATTTACAAAGATGTACTGTGCACAGTACTTACAAGAGACTACTCTCAGCTGCTGTTCATTGCTGAAGACAGTGGAATACATTAATGGGGCAATTTGGGACCCTGAATCCCACTTTCAGGTCTCTCTTTCTGGGAAAGTGTCCCACTACTAAGCTACTGAAGAGGAGGTGGACATGGTTTGAGGTTCTAAATCCTTATTCACAGAGGTGCCTAGACCCAGTTTTGAAGATGTGTGTCTATCTGATGGGCTTGCGTTTCTCTGATGTTTCCTCTCGAGTGTGGGGGCATTCCAGTGCTGGTGGGTGGGATGTTGGAGCCTCTCCTTCCTACACACGATGTGCAGGGTGTCCAACTTTGCTATACAACCTCCAGCCCTTGAACTGGACACCTGACTTGTGACTTCAATACTTGACTTCTAGGTATCGCATTGTGAAATATCATATCACCTGTGGGGCATTCTTTCACATCTGCCTTTTTGTAGAAGTCCACCCACTGCACCTTTTGGGGATTAAAATGCTGCTCTGTGTGAATAAGAGACTTACCTGGATAGGTAGGTTCATGTTTCAGTAACATGAAATCTGATTTTGGCCTTTGAAGTCCAATTCACTTCGACAGGAATGCAGGTTTGTATGTGTGGTTATGTAAAAATGTTGTTAAAAACTTGATGAATGGCTAAACTCCACATTTGATGGACAAGTTACTAGTTGGTAGGATAAATGCCTGTAATGAACCGTTGTCTCTATGGCAGTGAGAAGTTTTTGTACCAATTTTTCAACATATGAATCTCTAATCTCAGCTGGTATAAGGTGATGCTGATCCATGGGCTTCGTAAGTGGCTAATTCATATCCATTGAGAAGATGGCCCTTAGCAACTTCTTTTCTCAGTTTAACTTCCAAACTGCTTACAGGATTTTTCATGTAACCACTTCCCCCTCTAAATAATGGAATCTGTGACAGAGATTGATTGTCCTGGCAGAGTTATGCTCATTGATTGCTAGTAAATGGCTTCCCCACTCAGTTACTGCTCAAACAACAAAATAGTAGCTGTAGTCACAGTATTTTACGGCAGTGTTTTGTAAATGTTTTACATACATCTTAATATCTACCTATCCCTATCTATCTATCTACTTCACCCTCTCTGCTGAATTTGCTACTAGGTTGATAACCACATGGGGAAGCCTGGTTTGAGCAGAGAGGATGATGAAAATTTTTTAAAGTATTGCTTGTTCTACCCTTTTTTTCTCCTTTTGCACTAGTTAATTAATAACAACATTTGTGTCAGCATATTTAGCGAGCACTAGAAAGAAGGTAGAACTCTGCATTAGTATTGACTATAAGCTCAGCAAAGCCAAAGTGGTTGTAGTAAAATGCAATACAAAAATTTCTCTGTGTTTTAATATTTTTTTCGGTAGGCTTCTGCTTTAAGATAACTGCAATATTAATCTAGCAGACATTTTCAGGTGAAATTTTTAAGATGACATCTGTGATATTTAGTAGGTTGAACTCCAGCGTCAGAGCAAGATTTGCTATAACCTTTTTTATGGTGACCTGAGGCAGTCTGACATTCATATAAAAGCTATATACTATGTCTTTGGGAAAGGCTGCCCTTAGGTTCTTGCAAAAAACAATTATTTCAAGAACTGCTTTTGAATAGACCCTCAGAAGACAGAGAGTAGGAAAGCCAAGAGAGACTCTCATGGAGCACCTTACTCATGATGTCGTGAGGACGGTGACCTAGCAGTGCCTTGGCCTTGCATACCCAACAGCATGATGATGGCTGGTTCCATAAAGCAGTGGTATAACTGTGATGTGGCTGTCATGACAGGTACAGGTTTTTCACGGCAATAATTGTTCATCAGGTGTCACTGGAATAGGGGCACCTAGGAGCAAAAACCTCATGTGAATAATTATGGATGTCCTGCATGCATCTAGAGACTTTCTAAGAGAAGGGTATGGTCACCGTGATCAGGGCCAGAAAGCTCCTTTGCACAGCACAGACCCACTTGACTGTCACTGTGTAGGGTTCAGGGACCATCTTGGACTGTTAGGGTTTTCTTGGCAAAAAAAGATGAACAGAAACAGCATCTCTTTAGCAGCTCGAGGTGCCACGCAGCTGTTCTGGAGAGCAGCAGAAGCTCCTGTAAGAAAGAGCTGCCTACGTGCTATTTGCTTTCGTGCATGAGGTTGTGAGACTTACAAAGAGCTGGCAGTGGGACAACTACTGCTCCGGACAGGCAGGAGCAGGCACAGGAGCCTGCTCCAGTGACTACCCAGTGCATCACCAGCAGCCCACAGCCTGTGGATGGGACATGGCACAGTGGCCAGACCAAAGCTGGAGGTGGCCAGCAGCAGTCCTTAGGGAGGAGGATAAAAGAAACAGCAAAGAAATGGCTGTTCTTGGGGAGGGAAGGACAATCAGTTGTTCTGCATCATGGTTAAGCTGAACCATTAAATATCCCCCAGTTTCACAAGCTTCTCCACTCTGCATCTGTAAATCCTCTGATTTCTGCTAAATCCTTTCCTTTCCTATGCTTTGTCTTTCCATACCATTTCTCCACTCTGTCTTCTTTCAAGGCTCCATAAAAAATGAACTCTGGACAGTAGGAGCTGTTGTTTTTGTTACACATCTGTACTATTTCCGGTAAAATGGAGCTCAGATGTGAGCAGGGGTTCCAGGCACTATTTTAAGTATTCTGTAAATGATAATAGCAACACCAGATAATAATGAATTTTAAGTGGGGCCCTGATTAAAAATCAGTGTCAGAACCCAGGTGCTGGACAAGGGAGGGTAATTATTGACAAGGAAAGCAGTCCTGCTCAGGGGGTTGTGGACCTGTCTGTAATTTTAACCATTTTTTCCCCAGAGATTAGGACACAGAAAATTGATTGGTTGTTTCATTGCCGGATAACTTAGGTATTTGATTACCTTTTACATCAGGTGCTGAGAGACAAACAATTCCCACCATTCTCTTTAACTTAATGAAATATTAACCTTAAAGCTGCCTTTTGCACTGCACCTCTCTGGTCTCCCTTTGGCCTGCACACTGAATGCTTGGGAGTGGCCTTCCTGCATCGGAACAGACACTGTACTCTGTATTTCCTGGCTCCACTGCATCCTTAAGTGACAGCTACCTTGTGACTCAAGAAGGTGGTTGAGGAGAGGAGTGAGGAGAAATGGCCGCTACATCAGAGGATGTTGCAGGTATGGGAATTAGGAAAAAAAAAGGGTCTAATATCCCAGATTGTCATTAGAGATTATTCTTTGGGGATTGTTCCTGAGAAATGGATGGGAAAGAGTCAGAAGTCTGGAGGAGACCTGGAAACAGTTGGAGGATCTTCAGAGCTGAAAGGGAAAGTGAAAGGCTTACATAAAGGACAAAGTTGCAGTCTGCTTGCTCCTAGTGGCAGAAAGTTTTGAGGACGCTTTTCTGGGTCACATTAGAAGTTAAAAAATAAATTAAATGTCTGGTCTTAATTACACAGGTGTGTTAGGTGTCCCATCAGTAAACATACTTACTTTAATTGGCTCACATTTTCTTTATCTGGTCAAGATGTTCTTCACAAAGAGTGTGAAATAATGAGATAGATAAGGAATGACTGTGTTTAATAGAAGCTTCCCTTTGAAAGGACAAAAAATGTAGTAAGGCAAGTCTGCTTTTCTCCAAAGTTAGCAATCAGTTTCCTGTAAGCTTTTCTTATACATGCAAAGATTAGTCAATTAAGAGGTAGTAGATAATAATAATTGCCACTGCTCAGTTTAATACCATGTCTGCTATGTCTGCATGGCAGTAGAATAATAAGAGAAGGCTAATTAAATAGTACAGGCCTGTTTCCAAGTTCTTAATGATCAAAGAGGAGTAATACTCTGAGGTAATAATAGATGGTGTTTAAAATTTGGCTTGGCCAATAACTGACCACAAAACAATAAGTCTTCAGAAATTTTGTTACAGAAATAATCACTAATGTTTATCTTCATATGAGACAAACTGCATAGGATAACAAAAAATTAAGTGAGCTTTCATGTAGAAATACCAAGTGTAAGATGTTGGGGTTGTGTTGAATTTGGGAAGTGACTGCTTCTGCTGGAAGATGCTGTTGTTCTGCAGAAGCAGGTGCCAGGTTGGTCTTCCAAGCTGTGGTAGTCTCCATGTAGGTGGTGAGGCTGTTTTGCTATCTTTGGCTGTCTAGCTCCCCCAGAAAAAGTATATTTTGCTTATGCCTTGGCATTACCTGGTTATATAAGAATACGTTGAAAGAGGTGAGAGAATGTAAAAAGCTGTGTGTATTTTATACCTTCCCTATGCCCGGGCTGGGTTTGACATGTCTGTAATTTCACAAGGTAAAAAATATGACATGTTATGAAGTCAGAATAGGTGGCTGTCGTCTCTTCGTTTGGCTTGCCATGCACAGCCAGTACAGCCATCCTAAGTACTCTTCTTTTGAAGTTTTAAAAGACTATATGCAAAAAAATGACAATAACGGGGTATCTATTCGGAGTCCAGGGTAAGCTATTCTAACAAGTTAAGTATTCTCATATTAAGAAAATTTACCTTAATTCTAACCCAATATAGTTTACTTTCCCTTTTTGCCTCTGAAACACATCATTTTTCTGTTATATTGAAGAGTCAACTACTTGTTCCCATGTGTACTCAAGAAAAAGAAAGTACAGGATGGGAAATGATTCCTTGATCAGTGAATCCAGATCTCCATGATCCTTGGAAGCTGGAGATGGAGAATTCACAGAGCACATAAAGTATGCCTCAATTTACTGTAAATCAGAACCTATGACCAGAGGAAGGCAGCAAGAAAGATCAAGATCAGTGATCCTCCTGCAGTGGCAATGTAATACTAATAAACAGAGGTTTGGAAATGGGCTAGATCCTCTGCTTTAAAAGAAATCCTAGAAAAACAACCTATCAGGCTCATTCAAATAAAAATTCAATCCTGATAGATCTGATAGAGGGTTTACCCTTGGATCAAGGCTTTCTAATGAGACACAACCCCTTCTCCCTAGCTGTGATCCATTTCAGCATAACTAATTATGCTCCTTCTGTTGCTTCAGAGGAAGGCAACATCTCTCTTCCATTCCTGAAAATAAGCAGTGCATTGAGAAAAAAATAAATCCATCATGTAAATATGGTAAAAACAAATGCAATCAGCAGACAATAACAAATCTTTTTCAATCAATTTCAGAAATTCCAGTAATTTAAAAATCCAAACTTTCACAGCCTGTGATTAAGGAAGTCATCTCTCTGTTTTTTTATTGCTGAGCTAACCAGAGTGAGCTCCTGAACTACTTTCCGTAAGGTCTGTCCTCAAACTCTGTCATCACTCCTGTGATTCTTTAAGACCTTTCCAGTGTATCAAAATCTGCCATGGATCCAGAGATGGGCACTGTATTGCTATAGTGGTCAGAGCTGCTTCGAACACATATATAATAGCATATACCTCAAATCAACATGTTCAGATAGCTGAAGACCTCATCAGCCCTTTGGTGACGATGTCATCTGGGGGACTGTACTTAGTCCAACACCTGCCATGCTATCATCAGCTCCATTTCAGGGTGTTTCCCAAGACTGAGTCTTACAGCCAGTACCTGTGGACAACGCTCCTTGTTCCTAGATGTCCTTTTATTTAATTCTGAAGCATTGCTTGGATGCATTGCTTCCTTGCTTCCCAGCTTTTGAAGTGATCCAGGTGCTTCTCTCTCATGGTCTTCCTCTGTGATTTATCACTTGCCCATTTTTCATCTTAGTTTCAAACTTTGGGGTTTTTGTCTTTGGACCAAAAAACAATCTGTGCAAGGGCCTGTGAAAATATCTTTCATAAAAATCAAAGGTCATTCTTTACATGCAGATACTGCTTTAAAAGGAACATTAATTTAAACATAGTGGTTTTGTTTAAAACTCTTTTGCTGTTGTTACAAGTAAGCCTTTCCAGAGAAAAGAAAAAAAATTCCCTAGGGTTTTCTAGTTTTATTATTCTGCATGTTTTGGAAGTGCTCTGGATACAGTTGATTTCCCTGTATTCCTATGTAGTCCATTAAGTCCTTCTATAAATGCTTCAGCACATGCCTAACTTTGCTCATGGGAAGCAGCCACATGGTGGTAAAGGGAACAATTCACATAAACAAAATTCTGCACAGGATTTTAGCAGGTTGTTTTCCATGGCACATATAGCAATGGACTAGGGAGTATTTAAAATAAAGAAATGCAATTACACATCACAAAGCTGGTCAGATCTAAGACGGCATTTAAAAAAAAGAGTTTGTTTTGAGGAAAAATTCCAAAGGTATTAAAGTGTTCCACAAGTGATTTTATTATTATTATTATTATTTATGCATTGATTTTTCAGGTTTCCATGGCTATACCTATAGTTGCAAATAAAGCAGACCAGGGACTTTTTGCTAGCCTTGAAGCCAACGGGCATGACAAATTTAATGTCTTGTATCTCCTAAAAGAGGGTGGCTGCACGAGAATTATCTACTGGAAATGCTGCCTGGTCATGGTACCCCCTGAACCACAACTGGGCTTTCCCTGGGAGGTTGTTAGATGGAGTTGGCCTAGATCAAAACCATGCTATGGACCCTGCTAATTCAACATGCGCAGACCTGCATGTCCTGTTTAGTGCTTTAATATAGATGTTGCTTGTGATTCTCTACCTTTACTTTAGCAGACATACCCCCTCCTATCTCGTTATACTAATCAGCAATTAGCTTTTAAATTCTTAGCCTGCTAATTGAAAATGACATGGATTTGTTCCAAGGGAAACATTCTTGAGTCTATGACAAGGCATCACTGCCAAGGGGTAAAAAAGTGATTACAAATATATACTTGTTTCTTAGCAACCATTGAGAGCTCCCCTTTCTAATTACTACTGTACAGTTCCTTGAAAGCCTTATTAGTTCACAGTACTGAAAGATCAGCTAATCTTAGTTAAAAATTGATAGTATGAATAATTTTTGTGAAATTCTAGCTGTGCCTGTGTTTAATGTTAAGACAAACAAGCAAGCCTTTTTGGTTTTTTTAATCACTTATTTTTATAAAGAGCTTGAAAATACTCAAACACAGAATATGTGTAAACAATAGAGATGAGTTTTGCTTCTCTTGGTAGCTCAATTCCTACTTTACTCTCTTTGAAATTCTAGTAGGATAAATAGGAAATAGCTTACCCATGAAAGGTGTGATGATGGAATGCCTCTTGCTTTACCTGCAGCAACCAACAACAAAAGCAGAAGCAAGAGAGAGAATAAGTTTCTCCAAATCCTCCCAGCTTGCTGAAGTGTCATGACATTTCATTGTAATTACTAAACTGATCGTATAGAGACAGAGAGTGCCTTAGACAAAGCCAAAGCTATGGAAATAGGCTTTAAGTCAGTGGATGCTGCATACGTGAACTCTAGTTTCAGTAAGAAACACAAGGGCATGATTTTATAACCAGAAAATCTTTGGAATGACGTATGAACATAGAGCTATCTATACAGATATGACTGCGGGACTGGGGACTCATTAGTGTTGTGACAAATTTATACCACTCTCTATAATAATATACCTTCTCTAAGGTAACAGCAGATGGTGCTGGTAGATAGTTCCAAGTTCTGATCCCTTGTTAATGTGTAAAAGTCTGGTTTTGGGAGGAGAAGAGGGTGTGCACAGACCTTGGGTAGATGTTGACTGTACTAAAAGAGTGTTTTTTTCCTGACATCATCTTGGATTGGGTGAGGTGGTGTTCAGACATTGGATTAATATTGTATTAGACTGCAGCACTGGACTGTAGCACTTCAGAAAAGAAAAAAAACCACTGTTCTTTCTCACAACAAAGAGAGCATTGTTCTGAGCTCCTTCTCTCTTAGGACTGTTGCATAGGTGTTAGGATAAAGTCATAGATAGGCTAAACACACAAGGGAGACTAAGGCATATTAGGTGTTTGCAACCAGATCTGAAACGTCTCCACTCCCTCTATATTACAGGGTGAGAATCAGGTGTCTAAAAGGAGGAAACTGTTTGCTTCTGGATGCTTTCAGTCAGAGGCAGATCCTGAATTGTCTAAAAAAGCTCATTTCCCTGCAAAAAAATAACTGTTATCTGAGTTACAACAGTTAGCGAGTAGCAACATCACCTGGTGTAGTTTTGTGGTACTTCTCCCACCCAACAGATGGATAAGTTGCTCAGATAAGAGCATGTTTCCCCTTCCTGGGAATGAGGATAGGGACATAAAGCCCCTACTCCAGCATGCACTCCAGCTTGCAGTAGTTGTTGGTTTGGGGATGGCTCTTACAGGTCATTTCACAGAATTACAGAATACTTGAGGGGGGGAAGGGCCTTCTGTAGATCATCTAGTCCAAACCCTCTGCTCAAAGTGAGGTCATCCAGAGCTGCGTTCAGGCAGGTTCTGAGTATCTGCAAGTACGGAGACTCTGAAACCTCTCTGGGCAACCCGCGCCAGGGCTTGCCCACTCTCACAGGAAAACAGTTTCCTATTTCAGTGGAACCTCCTGTGTTTCACTTTGTGCCCATTGCCTCTTGTCCTGGCACTGAGCACCACTGAGAAGTTCCTGGCTCCATCTTCTTTACTCTTCCCCCTATGCAGGTATTTACACATCGATAAGATCTCTCCTGAGCCTTCTCTTCTCTAGGCTGAACAGTCCCAGATCTCTCAGCCTTGCCTTATATGAGAGATGTTCAAGTCCCTTTAATCATATTTGTGACCCTTCTTTGGACTCTCTCCAGTATGTCCATGTCTCTCCTACTGAGGACCCCAGAGCTCCTCCAGGTATGGCTTCACCAGTGCTGAGTAGAGGGGAAGGATCACCTCACTCGACCTGCTGGCAACACTTTTTCTAATGCAGCCCAGGACACTGGTGGCTTTCTTTGCCAAAAAGGCTCATGTTCAACTTGGTGTCCACCAGAACCCTCAGGTCCTTTTTTGCAAAGTTGCTTTCCAGCTGGCTTGCCCCCAGCATATACCAGTTCCTGGGATTATTCCTCCCCTAGGGCAGGAAGTGGCATTTTCCTTTGTTGAACTTCATGAGGTTCCTGTTGGCCCATTTCTCCATCCTGTCAAGGTCCCTCTGAATGACAGCCCAACTACCTGATGACTACACTACTCTTCCTGATTTTGTTATCGCCCGCAAACTTGCTAAGAGTGCAGCCTCCTGTACCATTATCCAGTTCATTAATAAAGTTATCAAACAATAATGGCCCCAGTATCTGTCCCTGGGGTACGCCACTAGTGACTGGCCTCCAGGTGCACTTTGTTTCACTGATCACAAGCCTTTGAGCCCAGCAGTTCCAACGGTTTTCAATCCACTCCACTGCCCACTTATCCAGCCCGTACTTCATCTGTCTGTGAATGAGGATACTATGGGAGACAGCATTAAAAGCATTACTAAAATCAAGATAAATAACATCCAGTGGTCTCCCCTCCTCCGCCAAGCTAGTCATCTCATTTTAGAAGGCTACCGTGTGGTGAGGGTCACTGCGGGTGAGCTTTGGATTTCCTGCCCCAGTCTCTGCACACTCAGACAGCATCTGTAAGTGACTTTCAGGTCACCTGTCCCTGCTTCCACCTCTTTATGTGTCTTTTTTAAGCCTGAGTTTTGTTAGGAGCTCCTTCTTTGCCCATGCAGGCCTACTGCCATCTTTACTTGGTTTCCTGCCAAGATTAGGATGAGCAATTCCTGAGCTTGGAGGAAATTATCCTGAAAGTCAGCCAGCTCTCCTGGACTGATGTTCTCCCTAGGATGGTCTCCCATGGGATTCTTCCAAGCAGATCTCTGAACAAGCCAAAGTCTGCTCTCCTGAAGTCCAGGGTTATAATCCTGCTTTCAGCCCTGCTCCCTCATCTCAGGATCCTGAACTTCACCATCTCATGGTCCCAAAGCTGCCCCCAGCTTTCACATCATGACCAGTTGTTTCTTGTTTGTGAGCATCTCCACTCATTGGCTTCTCAGTCATCTGTATCAGAAAGTTATCATCAGCACACTCTACAGATGTTCTGGATTGCTTGTGCCCTGCTGGTTTCTCCCTGCAGGAGATATCAGGGTGGTTGAAGTCCCCGACAAGGACCAGGACTTGCAAATATGAGACTTCTTTCAGTTACCTGAAGAAGGTCTCATCTACCTTCCCCTCCTGATCAGTAGGTCTATAGCAGACACCTGCAACAACGTCACCCACTTTGGTCTGCCCGTTAATCTTTACTCAAACTCTCAGCTGGCTCATGGCCCACCCCTCGGCAGCACTCCATGCATTCCTCCTGCTCCCCCACATAAAGAAAGTCAAAGAGCCTTCTTCAAGGCACCAAAAAAGTCAGGAAAATAATCAAACTCTGAGGTAACGGCTGAAGTCCTTACTGTGTACTCAGGGCTGCCCAAGGCACACAGACACCCAGCTGTGTTACACTGACCATGCTGAACAGAGGTAAACATGCACGGTGCCAACACATTACTCTCAGCAGCACAGAGCTGCTCTGTGTCCCTAAAAACAAATGCTAACAGACAAAAGCAAATGATCTGTTGTAGCTAGGAGACTGATTGGTAGTGAAATAGATAAATAGGAGAAAAATACCCATTTCCAATAAAATAAGGTGATTTGCATATACATATATTTATAGAAGAAAAAACTGTTTATGCCTGAAGTTATGTGCAAGACATTCCCAAACAAGGAAAAGTTACAATGTATGAAGAATAATTTAATATTAAGCACAGCATATATAGTGACAGAACTTGGTGTGCCAATCTCTATTTGTTGTCCTAAGTAACAAACACTCTCCAAGCTGTGTCCGTGATGAACCAAATTTGTGCTGGTGTGAAGGGAGAGGCACTACTAGAATACATACTCACTGGCTGCCAAAATTCTTTTGCAGTTTCAATTAGAAATTGCTGTTATAGCAATAAGTCTCTTTTTGTGTAGGGCTCCGTTTATCAGACAATACTAGGGGAATCTGGAGGAGTTCTGCTTGTATAAAGGTGGAAATATTGGATCCGTGGCTAGTAAAATCAACTGGGATGAAAAATGTGGTATATTATTGTCAGCTATGGGAAAATGAAAATGGGAATGTTAGTGGCTGTCTGGCTCAGAGAGCAAGGTGATAGACTATTCTACTCGAGCATTGCAGATAATCTGATTTTCATGTCTGGTAAGGAGAAGCAAGAAGAATACAAAAATTATAGGTAACTTCCTATGTGACACTTTATCCGAATCTTTCTGTCTTATAGAATTGAAATCTAAATTGTGCCAATAAGCTACTGAGTGAATTTTTGCATTAGGGGTAGATATCTTTCTTTCTTATTCAGCTTGAATAACAACAGTCTGTGCTCTAGGAGAAACAGGCTGTTTAAACTCAGTTTCCACAGTCTCCTTCCATTATATGTATCTGTATTTCTGTCAGTTGGTCCATCAAATCTCTGCACTCATGAGTCTTCCTAATGTTTGATTAACAATCATGACAGATCTATATATACCTTCTTGTTAATGTTGCTAAATAAACCTTTATAATATCTAAAATGAAAACAAGCACAGGGTGCCAATACTTCTTTTTCTTACAGGAGCATAAAGGTAGAAAAAATCCTGATTCTAGATATTTTATACTCTAAAGCTGTAATCCTTCAAAGATGCAGGAGCAGAAGGGAACCCAGAGTAACTGAATATAATCACAGCTATCAAGGGCAAGAATATCCTATGATCTCTTGAATAATCGTGGGATTAATGGAAGATACATACACTATTCTACAGACTCTAGTGCAGTCTGTTCTCCTTGGTTTTTTTGCTTTTCACACATTTTCCATAATGAAAAATAATTTGGGACTTAACAGAGCTATTTTCAGCTGAAGTAACTATTGGACTGCTACAGCCGGCAGAGCAGCAGGAAGAATAAGCAATAACAGAAGAGTACTGAGTCCTGGGAAGTCTGTGGAGGTGTGAGATTCAAAGAAATCAAACAAAATCCAAAAGAAACTGTGTATTAAAAACAGCAGTGAAAAGGAACAGAAATACACTTTTCCTTCTCTCTTACATGAATTACTTCTCCATTGAAAGGGGATGTGGTACCATTTGAGTCTCAATGAACAGCTAGAATTATATTAAAAAACCCCAAACCCCTCTTTTCTCTGTAGTGTTATACAAGAACTCTAAAAAAGTTATGCTCTTTTCTGGATATCTCTTTTCTTTCTCCCGCTGTTATATTCAAGTCCAGAGAGCATAACTGAGCTAGTGATTTAGTTAGACAAAGTTCCTGTTTTAAGTTATTTGCAACTGGAAGTGTTAAGTCTACATTGGTTAAATATGATCTTAACTTCATCTGTAAATTGGAAAAGTCTATGCAATATGATATACAAACCCTGTTAAACGGCAGCAATTAACTAACACTTCAAGATGCCAGACAGGAAGGCCTGTTCTGCCATGCCCACAAGAAATATCGCAAGCAGGCAAAACAGCAAACGGACTGTTAGCAATTAGTAAGAGAAGAACAGAAAATATAGCAGTGTATGCTGTTATGCCTCCACTTAGTCCATGGTGAGCTGAAATTTTAGCAATTTTGTTCCCCCATCTTACAAGGCTATAGCAGAACTGAAAAATCTTTAGACAAAGGTTGCGGGATATTTAAAGTTAAAAATTGTCTTCCATATTTTGCATAAATAAATAGGCAAGGGCTCTTCAAGCGCCCCTAGATAAGAGTGGGAGTTGACTGAGGTCTGTAAAATCATGAATAATATTGAAAGGACTTTTATTATCACCACATATACAAAACAATTTGTCCTTTATGAGCTTATCCTAGACTAGTTGTGAGTATTCACGTGGAACTGATGCTGTTTTAGTTAGCGTTGATGGCTATGGTCCCTGATGGTACTAAGTCACTGAGGTTGAGTTGGCCGGTCCTCAAAGCTCTTTGATTTGGGAAGCCAGAAATGAAGTGGGCTGTGTTCCCCATTTTTTCTCACCCATCCTTGAAGTTTCATGCTTTTCTGCCCCATCCCTCCAAAAAAGGGAGTGATCTCATCTGTTCTTGGTATTTTATTTTTGGAATTAGGCCTTGTACTGGTTTTGCTTATTTTGCAGGAATTTTGGTTCCATCAGTCACCCTTCTTGCCTGCTTTATGTCCATAGTTATCTTCTTGCAGATTTTATTACTTGCATATGTTTTCCTGCATCCTGTTTCTGAAGCCATACCGAAAGTTACCATTTGCGTTTTGCAGTTATGGTTATTATTTATATATTTTAACTTACCTGTGCCACAAAATATTATTTGTGGCCTTACAATGTTACAATATGCTTTTATGATGATGCTGATTACAGTGTTTTAATGTGCTTATGAATGGGTTTAAGGCAAGCAAGTATTAATCATATCTTGTTCTGTATGCAGAAGCCTCTGCTTGGGCTACAGGTTAACTAGTGGATAGCACATTCATAACCAACAAAAGCAGGCAATTCTTCATAAAACTTGTGAACTTCCTTGTCATAAGATTTTCTTAGTGCTAAAACAATGTGGTTAAAAAGAGTAGGCAAGTTCATAGATCAGAAATTTATCAAAAGCTATTGAACACAAAGACATGGCATTTGGGATTTATTGCCAAAAATAGATATACTAAAATACATGACACATCTGCACAGAGTTGGCAGATATGCCACAGGACCTGTAGGAGACCTATGCCCTCCCGGAGCAGCAGCTGGATGCCAAGCAAAATACACATGGGGATTTGAAATAGCACCTATCTTTATGTGCCTGAACCCCATCCCAGTCTGTCTCAAAAAATCTGAGAGACTGTTGGAGGCTATGTACCTGCCACAGTGTCAGACAGACGGACCTTTGATCTGCCTCAGTCCTACTGTTTTTATGTAATGCGAACCTTGACAGGGAATGAAGAGGGAAGATCTCTGGGGCGTGGGCTGAGGTTAGTCTGAAGTGACATAAGCATTGCAGCTATGTGTACTTTAAATTCAGGCACAATCAATGGTAGGGGAAATGTGGTGAAGCTGTTGGCTAAGGGAAAGACATGTATCATTAGAAGCTGAAATATATATGACTGTCAGGTTACAGACCTAGGGGATACACTGTAAATCACAAATGAGAAACCTGAGACAGAGCCAGCCACGGCTCAGTTTGTGGTCTTGAGCAGCAGGATGGCTGAGTCCTGCTGTGCCCGACGAGCAGCACGTTGCTCCTTCGCTGCGTGCTCCTTGTCACTGTATCTCAAAAACAGGACCTGAGCAGTGTAGCTGGTGCTAAACCTGTGGAGAGCGGGAACAGCCCAGTAATAGCCCAGGAAAAGGAGCAGCCTGTTATTTACCCATCAGCATGTAGAAAAGGCAGAAATTAAGACAACTGCTCTTTGAGTGAAGCCACCCAAAAGAGAGGCAGGGCTGATGATACCAAGCTGTGACTGAAGTGACTTGCCTAAGGACTTTCAACTGGGTTGTGAATGACTGCAACTTCTCTGAAAGAAAAACACTCAAGGCCCTTTTGCTGGTTGTGTGTATTTTCTCATTTAATCTTTAATATCTTCAGAAGAAATCAGCTTCCCCAGTAATCTGAGAGAGGGAAGAGTCTGCGGTTTTGATCCCGTCAGTCGTCTGAATAAAAGACCAAATTGCTGGTGAGTACCGAGACCCGATAGACCCATGGGAAGAGCTGAGACCATCAGTCCTACAACGGCAGAATACAAAATAATGTACAGACCAGATTTCTAATGATGGTCAAATATTTTATGGTCAACAAAATTGTGAGCAATCTGCATAAATGGAAGCTGATCTTGTTGATGCCAGTGCAAATACAGAACAGCACAGCTGCAGTTATTGGACTCTCCCTCTTTTACAAAGCAAAATAAAGGCAAAAGAAACCAGGTCCAAGTGTATTACAACAGATTCCTCTAACATCAGAGTAAAAGACTTATTCAGTCCTTATATAAGGTGTTACAAACTCTAACTGAACTCCTGATTATTACCTTCCTTTCTTTCTCTAGCTGTCAGAGTAAAAACCACTTCATTTCAGTGCTGGTATTTTTATTGTACATGTCTACATGGCACTGTTCCAGTGTACAAAATGGAAATAACAGCAAGCCTGAAAGTATCTGAATCTGTCAAGAATAAACTTCTCTTAAATCAAGTATTTAGCAGCATATATTCTGGTAATGGGCTTGCCATGATCCAGACATTGTCAGTTGAAGGACAGATGTGAGTACAAGAAGAATACAGACTGAGAGGGATTTTGCAATGTAATGAGAAATGCCTTAACGTATGATCTGAAAGGAAGAAAAGGTTATGAGCCCTGGGTTCAATACAGTTGGCTGGATTTTGTTCTTAGTTGCACAAGTTGAAATGCAATCTATTCACCTTAAAACCATGCCAGTAAATGGAATCAGGATCTTTTCCATTTTGTCTGTGTACTTAGTGTTTAACTGCCTACGGGAAATGAACCCTAGACGTGAGCATGAAAATCTCTCTTGGTAGAAGTTATGGCCAGGTGAACAATGGTTCTGCCATTCCTTTCCGATCTAATCTAGCTTTTGCTGATGTCAATGGTAGGACTACTGTGGCCACCGGAAGGAGTAGGATTGTGATCTAAATTGCTGTAATCCAAAATAATATTGAACACATATCATCACATAAATTATACTGTAACTGGCACAGCTCTTCTTAAAATTAGATGCTTGTCTGTGTGAGAACTAAGCAGCTAAATATATGATGCTGATATGATAACAGAAGGTCTTATGGCCACAGGATTAGCAATGATGCTTATCTTAAGGTCTGTGGCCAAGGGCACTAATGATGTATCCTTATCCAATCTCAAGGAAAGTCAGTGTTTTCTGAAAACAGAGGAAATATGTTTCCAAAAAGTCTTTGTTTTCAAATAGACTGATAGGAATGCTCACATCACCCTTTCAGGAAAAGTGGTGCAAACTTCTGAGAACTCTCCCTGCGCTTGCTTTGTCAACAAGCCTTCAGGTGAGTTAGCCTGAAAAGGAGGTAAGTGCTCATCAAACTGTTCAGAAGTTCAGAAAGCAAGACTGAAACAAAATGAAACTCACTCTATACATGATCTGACCTTATCACTGACACATCTTGTGTTACTAGGTTACAACATCTGTTTGTCCAACCTAGCAGCGACATTCAACACTCACAATATGCTTTAAGGTCCAAGCAAAACCAACCATGCTTTGCCACTCCAAATGCTTTATTCTAAGACAAGTTACAGTTGCACAGTACTTTTTATGGGCCCTGATTAGCAAGGTTTTAAAAGAGATTTTATACAATGGGGTGGTGGGATAGCTAGACAAGTAGTTGTTGATGTCAGCACCTCTAGCTGCTACTCATGTCTGGTGGTGGAGGCTGTCACACAAAAGACTGTCTGATTCAAAAATTAAATTCTCTAATGCTTCAGAGCCATTAAAAAGAAAGTTGTCTCTTCACCTTTAATGAAACCAGTCTGTAACCTAAAATATGAGGTTACTCAGGAGGCACAAACTGCCTCTTCTGTTTGGATAGAATATGAAAAGCAGTTTTATTTACAGAGCAGCACATCTTGACTCTTCTAGCATTACTTTTTTTCAGAAGGTTTCAGCCAAATTTCAGCTTCCTCTTTGGGATGCATGAAATCATCCAAATCTAATTAGCTATTCACATCCTGAATCAGCTGATAGTAGAATGACTGAATATTAGGAGAAAAAATAGACTGAAATTACAGCAATGAAAACCCAATTTAATGAAGATGAGAATCAGATTCATTGTTCATTGTTGTCATGTCTGAATTTCTTACTTTGGAGACAGAATCATTGCCAGACGCTAAGCGTAAAATTGTGACATAATGCAATTATGCATGCTTCTTCTCTATCTAGTCAATAGCTTTTTCCATAGACTCACAGGAATTAAAGATGGGAAAGAATGTGTATGCCAAACTGTTCACTCAGTGATGTGAGTTTCTCACTTGCAGACTATTAATAACTGCTTTATCCATTGCACTTTATATTATTTGTTCTAATTTCATAGGCCTTGGCGGATGGGAAATGAAAAAGTGTATGTGTTCTTCTCCACCCGATTTGTAGATGTTCTACTCTGGTCAGCCTTGGGGACTATCAGCATACACATGTTTAATGGTCTAATTAGAAAATCTCTGCCCGGTATGGCCCTACATATTAATTTTATAATTTATTACAAAACACGTGAGTTCCCTCATGGTGCTTCTCTAATTATATCCTTTGTTAGTGACTCATTCCTATAGACATCTGTATGCAAAATTATGTTGTAAAGTGCATGCGTCTCCACGTTTCATTATGGGAGACAGTCCAAGCAGATTGCATCTTGCTA
Source organism: Platalea leucorodia (assembly GCF_965183815.1). Taxonomy (NCBI): domain Eukaryota; kingdom Metazoa; phylum Chordata; class Aves; order Pelecaniformes; family Threskiornithidae; genus Platalea; species Platalea leucorodia. The sequence continues at coordinate 9,052,873 of NC_138824.1, forward strand.
CTGCAGCACCTCCTGACCATCCCTAGCAGCTGTACCCACTCCATTTTACAGTTTCAATGGATCAAGATGAAATATAAATGTGTTTGGAACTGAAATTTTTGTTGAATACTTTTTCCACTGAATCAGAGAATGCAGACAATTTTCATGGCTGCATTTGGATTTCAAGACAAGTCTCAACAATTACACTGAAATGGATACAGGCTGGCATTGGAAGCCAGGAGCTCACATTATCTTCAGCATCGTAAACACTCCTTCCAAAAAACAGGGTTTTCTACTGTGAAAAACTGTTTCCTGCTATGCTATTTTCCTTGAATGCCAGATGTTGAATGATTCCTGTTCCAGTGGCTAATTTCATTCAAATGAATGCAAAAGAGGAAATGTGGGGTGTTTGGGGGTGTTAGGAATGTGTTTCCCGTGACAAGGAGTCTTTTCCTGAAAAATCCCTGAGCTTAATGGTGAGAAGGAAGAGAAAGCCTTCAGCTTGAAGAGAAAGATCTTTGGATTCTTCCTGAAAACAAGTAGAAAAACATCATTGATGTAACAGAACTCTTTCTCCTCTGCCAGAAGCTACAGGTTTTGCTACAAGTTCTCATCATGGGTTAAGTCAGTGCTGGTTGAATTCACACCAGCAAAAGAAGTGGACGCTGTAAAGTGGTCTGATTCAAGGGAGAAGCCAGCTGGTGCTCATCTGGAGAATATTTTAATGAATAGCTCAAAAGCTGCAGTGACCTCAGATCGGACTGGGAAATTGATAGGGCTGAAAAGAATTTGAAGAACCAAGGGCGGTGAAAGGAGAAAATCTGGACATTTCAGACTATATGCTCTTGTATGAGTGAAAGCTGGAGGCCCGGGGACAACCAAGTCCTGGATGGGGTGAAACTTGGAAAGGCAAGAGGTCTAGAGAGCAGCCTTCCCGAGGAGGAGCTCTGGGCTGGTCACTGGCGAACAGATGGGGACATTTGGGAGGGAGCTTTCTACCAGCTGCAGTTTTTACTAAGTTTTTTTTTTACTAATTTACTAATTTCTACTGAAGTTACTAATTTTTTTAAACCTCATGTTTAGGTTATTCTTACTCTCTCCCACTTTGAAGGTTACTGGCATGATGAAGTCTTCTCCATTTATATAAATCCTGAGATGTTTCACTGATTTGAAGGGAATTGATTTACTCCCTGACCTGAATTCTGACCTCATTTAGGCTGATCAGGTGTACTTGCTACAATTCTAAGAATACATTCAGAAATATGGATCTTATGGGTAAAATTTTGTATGCAGTAATTAATTTTCTCCATCCATTTTGCTATTATGGGCCAGATTCTGTTTCTAAAGACATTACCTGCGCCAAGGTACGATTTAAGTATATTTGATATCCAGTAAAAATATAGTATGTCTGGACTAAAAAAAAAAAGAAATTATTTTCTACTTTATTTAAAGGGGGAAATAAAGTTCTCATGGATTAGGAAGCACTTTGAGACAGGGGTAATAGTACACTACATGCTGCTAGGAAGATGACTTCAAATCTTAAACTTTTACTACATTTAAAATTTAGTAGTAGGAAAATAAACTCCTTCGTTTGGCCTTCCAGGGTCAGTCGTTTTACTCCGAGTGTTAGGAATACATCTTCTCTGACATAAACCTCAAATTTACTTCAATGTAAAATGTAAAAGTCAGGGGGTTTTGTTCACTTATTATTGTAAATCAAAAACTTGCAAACTGACTTTATAGAAAGGCTAAGAAAAATCACATTAAAGCTGTATTAGTACTTCACTTTAGGAATAAACAGCGTGTGATTTTTCTCAGTAGCCTTATTTAGCACACAAATGTACTTGAATTGCAGCTGACTAATTGCACTTTATTTCTATAGAGTATGAAAGGTTCCACTTGCCAAACTATATCCTGTGTGCATTTACGCATATTTTAAGCCAAAGTTCTCAAGAAGCATCGTAACACCCCCAAAGTGAATCTGTACCATTAAACTGCTATTGCACTTCATCCTGTTCTAGATGACTTACATTTTTTTTAAGTCAGCAGAGCAGTAATAAAGCTTTATGATGGGTATTTGCCAAACTTATTGATAGTGGTGCCTCAACAGGGATTCTACAGTGTCTTTTAGTTTTCATTAAGTGGGTAAGGGAGCAGTAAAATTGCATCTGGAAACTATTTCACTTCAAATTTAAACTAAGGGACTTACTTAGGAAATGGAGTAGACACCACAGTCAAGGAAGAAACCCAAAAGTAGTAAAGAGGAAAACCAGAAATCACTGCAATAATGTATCTTTTGCCTTTCAAACCAGCTTTTATCTAGAAAGGTAATGATGTTGGAATATATGTTTAATTTTGTCAAAATCAGTGGATTGATTCCCTCTGCATTATATGTCCCCAAAAATCATTATAAAAATGCATAGAGAGGGCAAAGACTGTTCCTCTTCACAGAAGAATGGACTTTTCCAGCCGAATCTAAAGCCTAGAGGCATCCTCGTCTGCTATCAAAATATACATGAAGACCACAGAGAAAAGCTAGTTACATGTGCAACTTCTTCTCCTCATATTATTAACTGGGGTGGAAAACCAGGAGAGAAGAGTGAAAGATATGACCGATGAAGTTAAGGCTGTATGGGAGAAGCCTCTTTGTTACTGTGCCTCAGTGCAGGAATAGTTGAGTATCACTGCCTTTGAAAGCGGACTGGAGAGGAAGACAGCATACTTCTCTTTGCATCTGCTTGTTTATATTTTCCCCTGCAGAAAATGCTGTTAGGAAATCTCAAGCAGCTTTCAAACTGCACAGCTGGCAGGGGCAACATCTGCTGACATGGATTTGTACTCACATACTTGACCGGTTCATGGGGAAATCTGCAATAAACATGCAGTTTTGCATGTGTAAATTTTGTGTGGTTCACCCATTGTATGAATATTTTCAGCTGCTTCGTAACTAAGGATGATTAAAAATGTACACTCAGTGTTTTAGCTATGTACTTGGAATTAGATGCACACCTGAAAAGATGTCAAATGCCAAACATGCAATGGAAAAGATTATGAAGTGATAAGATGCTTTCAGACAACTGTTCAAAGGAACTTAATCATGCGTTTCAATTCTTAGCATTAAGGGTACTCTGTGTTTTGCTGAATGGAGGTTGAAAATATAGGTCTTTGCTTCTATCATTCATATGGGTCTATGAGGTGAACTGGAAATTCTAGCTAAGGACTGGAACAAGCTATGATGAGGCCATGAAAGGAAAAGGTCTTCTTATCCCAATGAAATAACTTTGTATCATAGATGACTGGGGAGCTCTGTTTCTTATTCACATCTGCTATAGTTATATCCTGTACTTCACAAATCTTTCAGGGGAAAGAATGACAAAATCAAATGCTTTGTCTTTTTTTTTTCTTTTAGAGAAAGACCATAACGTGAAATTCCCAATTTTTTTTGAAACCTAAGTAGATTAGGTGAATTCTCAAAGGACAGGACAGAAAGACTGAAAGCAAATGTAAACACAGAATGAATCAAAATAAATTAAACACTGCAGCAGTCATGGAAACCTGGAAAGTGATTTGTTGCCATCCTTTTTCCAAAAACAAGTATTTACAAAAAGACTCCTTGGCAACAACAAGACAATACTGAGAAGCAGGGATAGCTTTTTGAACCATCAATTATATGCATGAGAGATAATGCATCATATTAAGGATGTAATCTGGACATCTATCCAGGGAAGATTCTTCTTTTTCCTTTGTGTTTTCCTAGAACGATTTTGTTGCAATACAAAGAGAAAGCAGATGATATGTTCCTTTCCAAAAAGCACATGAAGAAAAAGAAGGGAGAAGGGAATGAAGATGGAGCCTACTTATGCATTGCCAATAATTTGAATGGGCAGGGAAGCAATCTGCACAACAAAAATAACCAGCAAAATGAATTTAAATGGGAAGAAAGGTAGAAAATTGTGGTCTTTGGTCAGAAAGAACTGTGCCAGTGTAATTTTAGAGAAACCCTTCCTATGTTGTTCTCTGCCTGATCTCTTCTGTCTCGACTCCTTGTCCTGAATATTCTGTTCTGCTGGTGATATTGTTGTTTACTTGTTCAGCTCAAAGAGCTGAAAACAGACCTGCAGCAATATAGGACTCAAAAGACACGGGAATGTCTCTAAGGGGCTAGACCAAAGGTCTATCGTGGCATAAGAGAGTCCCTAAGGAAGAGTCTATGGGAATAACAGGCTCTCCTCACTGCTCTCAAAAGAGCTTTGGGTCTAGCCACCTACACTGGGGCCGTGCAGCTGTAACAGAGCTTCCAGTGATGTGCTGCTGGACGTGAGTTACACTCACAGAAGTTTTGAATATATTCAGTTTGTTTTACAGATGTAGAGACTGGGGCATGCAGAGAGGTGTTAGGGAGAGTGAGAAAGTCTCTTACAAGCCTGCAGTGAGTGAATTGCAGCTCCTACCTTTATTTAATTCAAAGAGCCTAATTCCTGAGCTAAATAAAATGTTTAATAGGATGCTTGTTACAAGGTCAATGTTTATGCTTGTCACTTAAGATTTAACTTCACAAAAGATGGTGAATGAAGCCTACCTATTTTCTTTTTTCTTGTTTTGAACTTGTTTTTGGCTGTTCTCATAAATGCAGACAGTTACCCCATCTTACAAGCCTTGATTTACCATTTGATGCTCATCCCTCATTGCACTATATGATCAATTGGCTTGTTTGATCACTTGCAGCCCAATTTCCAAAGCTTAATGGCTTTCCAATATTTTTGTCCTTGGAACCAATAGAAATGTACATATATAAGAAGATATTACTTAGATGTTTATCAAAAGTATAATTAGTGCATTTTAAAGTTAATGCTAAGATAGAGTATTTTATGTCCAGCCTCTCATTATAATTTGCCATAAATGTATAGCTATTAGTTATACTACTACAATGTTTAGCAAATACTGGATTCCCTCTGCGTAATCCCTGTACAAATACACAGGGTAAGGCATGGCAAGTACGTTTACATACTTAATCACCATATCAGAGATAAAGGAAGGAACTGAGACTGGATCCAATAGATGTGTCTACTGTAAAATGAAAGAAGGTCACAGCTCAGATTCAAATATTGCTTAACTTTTAATTCCCTTTGTTAACCGTTATCTTTCTGCTCCTGTTTTGGGCCCTTTTGTCTACATCACTTGAATACAAAGACTTTGGGGAATGTTCAGACTGGTTACAAAAAAGTGATATGAACAAGAATGCACCACTTGGTTCCTTTGCTCCTCAACGTTGGCCTTCAGCTTTATCTCAGCAAGCTTTGTACCTTGAAGCATTCCTCCATGTCCTCATGCCATCCCCTCCAGGGGAGGTAGTGAATTCCCTCACTTTACTACTAAAAATCACTGTGTTGGGCTGCAGCATAGCCCTCATGTTTGTCAGGTACTGTGAACTGAAAAAACACTCGAAATAAAGGAACTGTTTCTTTGGGTTGCAAGGGTTTGGGACCCATTTCTGACACTGCGGCCAGGTGGCACAAAAAGCCTACATCTATACTTTTCAAATCTGTTAGTCAAAACCAGAGTGCTTCTGAACTGCCTGGGGGGAGCAGTCCTTGGTCCATGCTACATCCCAAACTCTTGGGAATTGTTTCAGAAGTGTTATGGGAGTCCCATGCCAGGGACTGTTCTAGCAACTGAACAGTATAGACAATTTAATTCTGGGGCTGAGTTTCATTATTTGACATGGTTTAATTTACGAGTATAGGAATAGCCAGGGAATGGCCTGGACCCAGCTCAGTGCTCTCAATATTGATGCAGCCAGGCCATGTCATGAAAGCTCAGGCTCCTGGTCCTGTTCTGTTTAATGGTACAGAGGTTTCTTTCCAGCCCTACTACTGGGTGTTTCTGGGTACCTTTCAACTGACTTCAAATTAGAAGGCAAATGCTTACTTACCTTACTGACTCTGCATCCTAGGTCTGAATTTGCCATGTTCAGGACCTTCTGCCATCACAAGATGTCCTGAATCACCCATGATTGACCTGGCTTTCTGCTTCAGAGTTGAAGAACTCTCCCTCATGTTAGCAAAGGTATGTCAATCCATCACGATGCTAGTTCACTGCATCCTTTTCTTTTTGATCCATGCATGTTAACTGTCACCTGTCAGAAGTTTGCCTGGGGAGGAAGGGAATTCACACAAGTATCTTCCTAGTGGATCTACATCTATGCGTTAGGTAACTATAGGTTTAAGAGCAGCTTTTCTATATTTATAAGTTGTTTATATTTTATAGGGTGTAATTAGTATCACAGTCCAGTGTTTGTAACAACTCAGTTTCATGAAACTGCATGCTCATTAATGCAATTGCTATACTGGGAGATATTCTACACAGCCCATTTCATACTGATGGGTTTCTTTTGATCTCATTTTGTATTAACCACCATTACTTTCTCTCCTTATCAGTTTTTCTCAATCTTTAAATCCCCTGATGCCCCAAATGTGTTAGTTATACTTGGTACTTTAGTGCTGGCCTGGAGATGTAAACTCCACCAGAAAAATTGGTTTTGGGTGACATGGGTATTACGCTAGCCAGCTAAAACAATTTGGTAAATATTTGTGCTATTCTGATGTTCAGCTATTCATGTTCTTAACTTTATAGGCCCATCCTAGGTGGTCTGAGAGGAATTTGCTATCGGTCTTTGTTTGTGTGTGTGCTGTGGAGTGAGCTACAGATTGTTTTTATAAGAATATAGTATTGTCAGGCTCTTTAGGATGAAGCATGAAGTTACAAAACAACCAGTTAGAAATTGATTGAACTTAAATACATAATAGCTTTTATCAGCAAGCATTAAATTTTCAAGCAAATTCTTCTGAGCTCTCTCTCAGACATATCAGGTTTGGGAAGAACATCTTCATGAACTGGTCAGCAGTCTCACTTTTCTAATCTTTTCAATCTCTTGCTGGCATGCTTGGAAACAGCTTGGCAAAATTTAAACTGTTAGGAAGCTGCAGTGACTACCTATGCCTCCCACCTTTATCCAGTTGTTGTTGCTTGTGTGGTAATTAGATTGTAAGTAGACTATAAATATGTAATTCTAACAAAATTTTCGCTTTGATATTCAAACCATCAAGCTTTCCACTCAAGAATAACATTACCTATAGTAATAAAAATAGAATTGTTAAAAAAGGTTTTAAAGTGAAAAATGACATTTCTTCATCTAAAAATGAAGAAGTAAACCATTTTGATTTTTTCAGGTATCTTTTTACATCTGAAATCACTCATCAAATGTGAACAATGGTTACTGGTCCTTGAAAAAACTATTTTTAACCTAATAATAAACTATCCCTGTGTTTTTCTTTCTGTGGTATTACCCAGCTCCAGTTGTGAGCATCTGATAGGAAACCTGTTTCTGCTCTTTATTGTATCAGCCACACCAGCATCCTACACCATGACTTAGGCTCTGGGGCATTATGGTGATGCAATGACTGCTACCACAGCATTTGAATTCTTTGTCTCATTTGAGGGCAAAGCTGGGCATCAGGATAAAGGAGCCTAAATATACCAGGGCGCCATGCCTATCAGCAGGAATGCGTCTTCTGCTGGAAAACAAGGTCACCAATCTGTCATCCATGTCACCGGCACGAGGGGCTGGCAAGCGTTGCCATCAGTCCCTGTGCAGACCGACTTTCTTCCATTCATGATCTTTTGTAAATGTAAATTACGTGCAATTGTTTCTGATTTGGGATTGAGTTACTGAAATGTGTTAACCGGGAGAGTGGCACACAGCAAATAATAAGCAGATGATGAGCTTTTGGGCATAAACTTTATGAAATATGAATATTCATGCTAGTGTTTATGAAACACTCAGGAGCTGAGGGCAGTTCCTTTGCTATCTAGAAGATGTGTAAATACTTCATATGCTTGTGAATGCATTTTCTTATTGCTTTTACTTTTTCCTTGAGATCAGCTCCGTGTTCTGTATGCTGAACATAAAACCTCAAATACATTTTGATAATGAAAATATTTGTTTCAGCTAATGAAAATCTCTCATGTGGGCTGCTATTTCCTGTTAAAAGTGGGATGCCTTTTATAACTTGAAGGTGGTATTAGATTTTTAATTATATGTTGCTGTGTAACACTACTTAAATAGAACTTGAGAAAGAATTCTTGTGTAGAGAATAGGTGAAATGTAATGCATGGGTTCCATTTAATTAGACATTTTCTGCTTTGATAGTTGAATTCCCTACCCAAATTTCATTTCCATAATCAAGCCATGTTTAGACTGTTGACACATTGATACTTCATCAAACATTCACTGCAACCTTTGCTTTCCAAAATTCTCATTACTCTAAGATTAATTGAGAATATTTGCATAATGCCAAAAGACAATGAAGTTTCTCATGAAGTGGATTGCCCGCCCTGCCCCGGTTTAGGTAGTGTAATGAATAAAGTCATTGAGTGAGATGTAACAGTTGAAACAGCACTGTTATTGTGGATTTTACAAACAATTACAGAAAATACTGGAAGTGTGGTGAAAAATATGTATTATTGTTTGTCCTGTAAAAGCTTCATTTCTCTCTGTTATTCAAATACATTATGTGAAAGATCTTTCTGTAAAAGCTCTTTTTAAATGTATCTTATTATCAATGTATCAAAATTACTTAAAATTTTGAATTCACCATCAGTGAAGATAAAGCTTTTTAACCATCATGTTTATGAAATCTCTTACAAGATTATTTTACAAAGTTCTGGTTAAGGTAGCAATTTGGGGCAGGAGTAAGGAGTTCTGCTGCTACATCTTACTAGTAGAACTAAGGTCCTGTCTACTGCTTTGTGCAGGTTAATTATACCAGCAGTTTTCTCTTTCTGGATACTTGGGTCAGAACTGGAGATGTGGGTTTGTACAAATGCCATGTCAAGTATGAAAAAAGAACCTCTCATACTTACAAAAGGGGAAAGGGAAAAGGCAGGAATGAGATACAGAAAGTTCCCCCCCCCCCCCCCCCCCCCCTTAAATTATCATGAAAGAACATGGAAATAAGCTTTGACTTGAAACAGGCAGAGTGGTTTTCTGCACAACTGCCCCGAACTGCAGTCAGATGTGTAAAAGGCAGAGGGGGGAATGGTACTCACCCCTGTAAAATGTTCTAAGATCATCAGAGGAGGAAAGAATATGGAAATTAAGGCTTTTTTCAGAATTAAGGATCATCTGCATCCCTGATTATGGTCTTAATTCTCTTAGTTCCTTGAGCAGGCACTTGGCTGTTTCAGAAATCTCTTTCAATGTCCTGTGCAGTGCTGGGGTTATGGGCTAACAGTGTTCATGGACCCACTTTTTGCATTGAAAAATGACCATGGAGTTCTTTTAACACAAGTAACAGGCTCAGAGGCCAATTCGTATCTGTAATAAACTGAAAGTGTTCTTTAAGAGATTGCTAATACGTTGGTGGTACTTGAAGTTTGCTGTTTCGGTGTCACTGGAGATTTTCACTATGGTCAGCTTTTAGTCATGCAGTAAGAATCAATTTTGTTTCATATTAGGGTAATAGAGGGAGAACAGCTACCTTTCTGAGTAGAGTTATGTTTGGGGGAGACTGCAGAAAATATTACTGCCTGAAATATAAACCATCCATCTTGTGAACTGTTCTGGTAGACTTTAAAGAAAAGAAGACACAATATTTAGCTCTCCAAAATCTAACTTTCCATCCCTTCCTTCTTATTTTATTTTTAATCCTGCTTCCAATCTTGAGAATAATCTACTCTCCGTCCTTTCATTCTACATGAGGAAATTCTTTGACCTGGGCTTCTGTGACTCCATCTTTTTAACTTTCTTTCACAGGTGTTTCTAAAATCATAACATGCTCAGGAAGGATACTCAGCAAGTGAGTAGCCAGTACCAACACACTATATATATATATATATATTTATGCATACATACACACACATGTATATATCAAGTAGCAGCCATAACACAAATTAAATATTGTACCTTTTTTTTTTTTCCTAGAAAAGACATAAACAGGCTGTGGATCTCATTATTACAGGATGTTGTTGCAGAAGCTATAAGTGTATTTCAAAATGGAATAGGAAGATAAACTATGGAGCTAGAGATTGTCTGGGACTATTAAGTGTTAAAAGTGTTGAACGCAACTTTTATCTCAGAGATCATTAACAGTTTTTAGACAGAGACCACATCTTAGGTCTCAGCTGCAGAGTACCTAACGTGTTGTCAGTGCTCTGCGAGCATTATTTCTGGAAAAGAACATGGATAACTAATTGCATTGGAAGCTCTCACTGCTTCTACACAGAGAGTGACCCCTCTGAGGGCTGGGGGGGGCTGTCAGGGTACTAGGTTTACCTGGGATGTAATGTTTGCAGTAGTATTCTTTGAGGTGGTGCTGCCTTTGCGTGTGTGACACTGTCGTGTGCCCACTGAGACATCTACACAGCCATGAATGGTAGCGAACAAAAGTGCTTCTCTCAAGCCTGAAAATAGCTAAACTGCACTATTATGTATGTGGGAAGGTTATATAACATTCCTTTACAAAGTCCACATTAAGCCATGTTTTTCCCTCTATCTGAAAGTATCCCACACAAAACAAATACATGGTGAAACACCCATGACATTCCTAATGGTTTTGCTCATCATATTTATCTAATGGAAGCCAAATGATTGCTGTCAGGGGCAAAGGGGTGCCCAGGGCTCCCAGAGAGGATATGGTGTGCCAGCTCCAAAGAAAAAGACTGCAGCCTTCTTCTTGGTTGGACATGCTGGCAATCACATGGCTGGTGGGATGTGAAGCTCAAGGCCATCTACACTAAAAACAGGTCAATTCCTTGTCAATAAAATTCCTTTTGATACTATGGCTTTCACTGTTGCTGCTTTCTGTGCGTTATCAGAAAACAAGACTGATGATGCAACATATAGTGTAAATCAGTGGGCTGCCAGGAGAGAGCTTCATGCATTTATATGTGATAAAGCACTGTATTTCCCCTTCAGCGGCTATTCAAAGAGAATCTGATTTCTCTTGCACTGGCAGAAGTCCTAGGCATCATTGCACAATTGCAGCACTTTGATGAACTTTGGAGTTTGAAAATCTCTGGTTCTTGTAGCAGATAGAAAGGGCTGAAGAAGAAGTACCAGGGTGGGGGAATGAGAACAGAAAAGAAGTGAAGAACAGTAGCCCCAGTGAGATGTTTTGAGCAGCGAATAGCACAGGTAGGAGACTGGCTGATGCATTTCTTCCAAGTGAAATGGCTACATGACTTTTTGTCTAGTACTTTCACCTGCATAACTAGTATAAGAAACAGCTTGCAGAGCTGTCATTCAACAAGCTGAACCTTGCCTCTACATCTTGGTGCCTCATTACAAAGCCCCAACATCCTTCACCCTGTGCTTTGGACCTTAAATTTTTCAGTAGGTGGAAGGAGACCTGGCTAATTCTTCACTACAAAATTAGTTTGTCGGCTAATAGCTGAGATAATCTGTCTTAAGAGTTAAGCTTTTTAAAGATATATATGTTAATTGTTGATTTATAATTTATATTAGTTTCACTGATGGCATCTAAACAGTTTTAATTTACATTCCAGATTAATTTAGACTGAGTCTATCTTATGCTTCAACTCACACAGGCATGCTGAGGAGAAATGGGTGTATTTGTTCCTGTCCTGGTGCTACCTAGTGCAAAATGTTGTATTTTGCTTTACTGAGCCCCAAAAGGGCTGGCTAATACTGTTGAGAACAATTCTCTACTCTGAAAGCAGATGCACAGCCCTCCTTAGTGACAGCTTGCAGAAAAGGGTAATTGCACACCGTTCCTTCATTTTGGGTTAACAGTAAAACAGGCATTGCAGAATGTGCCACCTCAAGGTTACCTCAGCACCACTAGACTGATCATAGAATCATAGAATGTCTTGGGTTGGTAGGGACCTTTAAAGGTCATGTAGTCCAACCCCCCTGAAATGAGCAGGGACATCTTCAACTAGATCATCAGTGCTGTTTGATAAATGGCACTTTTTTTTTCCTTACCTACCCACTCTACGTAAGCATATCACTGGAACAAACCTTTGGGTTTTCAGTTCTGTCCCTGCAGAACTGTCTTCCTTCTGCTTCCTTTATTTCCTGCTTGTCCCTAAAACAAATTGCAGAAACTATGCAAATCAAAAGGAAAAAACACGTATTTGATAACTTTTTGATATAACAAAGAAATGATAATTTTCCACAAGGCTGGTGTTAGTGTCATTCGATGCAGAAATGTTGGAACTGAGCCAGAGTTACTAGCAGCACAGTGACAGCCAGTGTAACTTGATAAATGACAGTTTTCTCCCTACCTGTCTGCTCTCTGAGGACCTCTCTCTCTGCAATAAGCATATGCCTTCTGACTCCTTCCCATCATGGGTATGGCAATAAAGTTTGCGACTCCAAATGTATTACAGCTTCTCCCTCTGGCCCTCCCTTCACCTACTTTCCTCCACCTTTCCACATAGCTAAATTATTTAAGCCCAAGGCTCCTTTGCATGGTTCCTGCTAAAGGTAGTTTTTTGCTAAATTGAAAAGCTGGAGGAAAAGTTTTGAGATTAAAATAATACCTGTGTTCCTGTGGCAGTGACTCGGGAGTGGTGTGGAGCTACCTTGTCTGACCTCTCCCATGATGGATTCATTAATCTCACTGAAGGTGCCAGAAGATCAGCTAACTGCTTTTCCTATTTGGCTGCCCCCAGATGGCATTTCTGAGGAAAGAGTGAAGATTGGATGGGAGATATGACTTGAATTTCAACAGCCCATTGCTGTTCCAGAGTGTTTAGTCTAAGAAAAAGACAGAGCTTACCTCAGTCCATTTTGAAATCGTGCATGAAAAGCACCTGGAAGAACATACAGACTCTTCCTTAATTGATTGAGACGTGACCTTCAGCCATGGGAGAAACCGTGCTGTATGCTGCATTGTACAGAGCTTTCATTAGCACTAAAGTGCTTTTTAAAATAACCCACTTAGTTCTTCTGTACTCTTAGGTGAGAAAAAGATGCACAAAAATATTATTAAAGTCTTTCAAGATTTAAAAGTCTCATTATTTCTATGACAACCTGATACAACTGCCTAAAACCAACCTGTCAGAGAGCAACCTTAGCCCAGCTGTCAGGGCAGTATGATTCCTGCTGTTTCCCATGATACACACCTGCCTCAGAATATTACTTTATGGGCCTGAATACTCCACTAGTTAACATACAATGCTGCTATGTGTTTCACTTAGAAGCCTCTTTGGCATCTGCTCTCTAGTGTGTCAAAAAAAAAGCATTCATAGTCCAGCTAGGGAAATGGCCTGTGTCCAGGGTAAGGAAAGCTCCTGTAGAGTTCATAGGATTTTCTCCCATGAAATGATTTTAAGATAGGACCCTAAATCTGTGTATTGGACTATAGGGAATTTGACTGCTTTTAATCTTATAGATTTGATTACTGTGTTGTCTGAACCCACAGTTTAGAACCAGGTCAGAGTGTGAGGATTACGCCATAGTTAACTTTGGTTCTCCAGAGTGGTAGAGGGATCGTACCTGACACAAACACATATGGACAAGCATGGGGCACTGCAAAGCAGGATGAGCTCTGCACAGCTCCCTGCACGGAGAATCATCATTAAATAGTTGTTTGGGGAGAGCTTATGAAGGAATCTACACTATAATACTAAGGATTTTATTGACACTGTGCTGACATCTATACTGCTACCTAAAGAAGGATAAGAATCAGAGAATACATAGTAAGTGATGTGGATGATTACAGGCTCAGGGTTTGAGTTTGCCCCATTACATTTAGCAATACGGACATGACTTGTGAGAGCCAGTCCATGCCCAAAAGCCAACAGACTGAATAGGTAAGACAAACAAATGGTGGGGTCCAGGGAGCAGAGGGAACAAGCTGAGGGTGACTGGAAATAGTCTCGTAGTGTCAGAGGCTTGATTCATTCTGACTTTCCTTCTGGATGTGTTTAATGAACAACACAAACAAATAGAGAGATAACAGAAATGGAGTCTGGGGAGAGGGTCCAAATGGAGGGTGAAAGGATGCTGAGAGAGAAACAGCAATGGCATGTGTGGATCAACCATCTCACTGGTGTGATGAAGGGAAACTTCAGAGGCAAGGGTGGAGGAGTAAAGCTGAGGATACTACTCATTACAGAGCTTTTTTTCTTTTTTGGCTTTTTGGCTTTAGCCCTTTTGTTTTTTTCCTATTTTATTCCAAAATGCAGAAAAAGGAGAAGCTGTTCTGTTCTCCTGGATGGCTGCCATTATACAGGGCAGTTTCCCAAGGGCTTCTTGGTCTAGGGAAGTGCCAAATAGCTAAGCTGAGCTTTACAGGACAGCTGGGCAAGAACAGAGATGGAACTTTAAACTGCAGCTTTTATTTCCTGAGTAAATCTTTAACCATCAAGACAGCCTCGTGTAGGGATTTAAGGTCTCTGCCTTTCTTCTTTTAAGACTGGTCTTCTTTATATTAACTGAGGTGGTGAAAGGAATACAGCTCAAGAATGTTCAAGACATTTTGTTTTGTCTTCTAAACACACAATTATGATACTTAATTACTGACTATAGTATGAGAGCCAATGTGGGATGGCTTTGTCTTATAATTTTACTATTCATTCCAGTCTCCCCATATCAAGGGCTGTCTGTTTTGTTTTACAATCTACATTGGGATAAATCATCTCTAGAAGTGCCCATTTTTCTTCATCAGCTGTAACAGGGACTCTAGTGACTGGTTCAGAAGGATGAAGACATCTACATGAATCTCAGATTAATGCTTCCTTTCAAACACTGGATAATCCTCTAAACCTATAGTCCAAAAAAAAAAATGGACTAAATGCTAACCAAACCCAACTTCTTTCACAGCATCCAGCTTGCCTGGCATTTTGTTAACCTGCGCAGCCCATGGGTATTGAATATATTCCAGTACTTCTAAACTTCCTCTGAACCAACAAATGTGGGCTGAGACCCTTAGACTGTGTGTTAAAAGTGAATGTTTCATCTGATTTCAGCTTTAAAGAAAACATACCTTGCCATCAGATGTGACATGTTCTGTGAAGCTGTTACTTCAGTAATATGAATCTATCAATCTTTTTAAATGGAGCGTGCTTTGTAAAGAGAAGTGATAACTGTCATTAGATGAAAAACTATACCTGGAAGATATGGACTGGCTTCTAATAGGTAAGTTTGCTCTTTTTTTCCATGCATAGATATAAAAAAACCCTGTCTCTCTGCAACCATAGCTGCTTTTATATCCACCATAGCTATTGCCACTCTTGCTTTGTAGGTATCTTTTCAAAGTAAGTGGGTCCTGATTACTTTTAAGTTAGCAAACTTTATTCTAGTTAGTCTTTCTCTCTGAGATAAAATCTCCAGGAGCATTTGAATTATCTATGCCCATATGGGTGGAAAACTGTTTTTTTCACTTGATTGACTACACAGCTTTTCAAATCAATATAATTCTTCTTGATATAGGAAGTTAAGCCACCGTAAGGTATTAGTCTATACTATTGCAGTCATACTGATACAATTCATCATATGCCTAGTTTTATACTGAAATGCATGACTTTTCTTAACTGTTATCCTGGAATTAGAAAAGTCACTTTTACTTTGGTTCCAGTATCCACATTACAATTTATGTCCTTAAACTGTTAGTGGTATAATTGCACTTGTAGTATTTTTCTGCTTAATTTCTCTCTATCGATAAAATTCTAGTCTGACCTGTACAAGATATAATGTGGAGACAGTTAGATCAGTATAAAAGAACATCAGTAATTCTGATTTCCAAGGCTAATATTCTTGACACTGTCATTAAGACATGCTATTTGATTTTAACTTAATCAAATCTGTAATATATTAATGGAGTAGTTTTTTTTTTCTATTTGATAGTAATAAAACCAAAGTCTAGTTAAACCAGTATACTGATCTTTCTTTGAAATAAAATAGTGTGCGTGTGCATGTGCACGCACACGTGTGTGTGTGTATTGCAAAAGCAGATGTAATTTTAAATATTTCAGGTAGTACAACATCTTGACAAGATCTGATGGATTTACTATTCATCGTTAAAGGAGGTTATTCAACTTAAGCACCGTCTTTTTCAATATGCTTTTAAGGTTCATCCTAATGGAAATAATAACACTGAATAGCTGGATAGCAATTCACATATTCAAAGCACTGTGCAAACATTAACTAATACAGTTACACAACATCTAAATAACTATAATACTGGCTGTCAAGGCAATGAAGAAGCAGACAAATGCAGAGCACTGCACGCGGTTCTGGAATGGATTCTGCAGCGAGGAGGGAGGGAGTGAGATCCCTCCCAACAGAGCGAGGTTCGGCGTGCCAGTATGCTCCAGGTTTGCATTATTCTCTTTCAGCCACTTGTGATGCTATGTTTAAAGTGTTAATTAGCAGGTAGCAGATGCTGGTCCTTTGCCAATTCTGCCTTGGAAGTGTTCTTTGTACTGTACAGCAAAATATAGTGATACCAATTCCAGGTTTCGGGTGACTGGTTTCCTATTGAACATCTGGGTATAGTTCTCGGTACTGACACTTTCAGAAGTTTTTGCTTTAATCTTCCTTATTTTTTCTCCTGTTGTTAGGATTTTTAAAACAAGCTGCTGACAAGAATGCAGAAAAAAACTGATTTGGTGTCTTGGGTGATGTCATTCTGTCATTGTCATCTGTATGTTTTAGCTGGTCTATGGCAAGAACAGCAGAATATGCTGACGAATTCATTGACATGCTTGAGAGATACAGTTGGAGACATTTAATTCCTTGCAGCCTTCTGTTAATTTCCTGGTTTAGAAATCAGTGCTGCTGAGGTCTGTTAAACAATAGCAGAGTTTGCAGTGAAGCCCTCTGTTCCTCAACAACACCAGCTGTAAGCACATTACTGCCTGTTACAAACGTACTTTTTTATTCACTATACCTTGAACGGATGAAGAAATAATCCATTTTCCTGCATCCATGACTGTACCTGACTCCTTGTGGCCTTGTCTGATATATTATACCAATCTGGAGGTGATAAAAGCATTGAATGTTATTTCTGTTTTATTCTAAGCTGCGAAGAATGGGTCCAGACCTTTGACATCCAAGTGCAAGGGAAAGCTTTTCTTTTTAGTGTTAATGTTCATACTTAACAATACAACTTCCTCCATTTATGTGTCACCTTTCATTGTAAACATTCAAAAGTGGTGTATGAATGTGATTGTGCACATAGTTTATGAATGGATCGCTTCACACACAGTTGAAACAAAGCAGCAGTTGCTGGGAGATGTGCAAGCATTTACTCATAAATAGCATTCTGCAGAGCAATTTGGGGCATGTCGAATTGATACTCCTTTGCCTGTGAGAAGTAACATGTCTTTAAAGATCATATGTATGGTCATTCTGGTTTTATCATTTATTTAAAAACAGATACCTGAGAACAGGCCAGCATTCCTAGTGCATTGTGGTGTTGGTTTATCTAATTAGTAAATATCTATTAGTAAAAATTGCTAGCAACTGGCTGATTTCTATTGCTTCTCCCTAAAATATGTTTGCTTCCCATTGCAGAATGGAAGAGTTTATGCTCTTGAATGTAGTGTCGAAGCATCTACATGTATGCACTAATACGAGAGCAACAGGAAACACAGAAAATCGTGCTTAAATTTTGTTTCTGAATATTAAATTCCTACATCTTGAGAGCAATCCTGTCAGACTCCAGTGATCTGTGATGTTTTGTGAAGCCTTTCTGTGAAGCTGGCCTTCAAATTCTTTTTACCCCTTGATGATTTCACTGGGTTTGCAAAACCTCAGCTTCTGTCTTGATGTATTGCAATGCTGTCACTATCATTTACATCTCCAAAGTCACATTTGTGCCCTCACAGAATATGCCTCTTTTGAAATCTGTAATAATGAAGTATTTCTAGGTTTTTCGTTAAAAACCAGCAGATGTCGTAGTTTCTCCAAAAAGAGCAGGTTTCTCCTCAATCCTTTGAAACTGCAGCAACTCCTTAGGTATTTGTGTGCAGTATTTCACACAGCAAGAATTCTGCATTAGGTAAGTTATTGCTGAGCAACATGCTCCAACCATCGGATCTTTTAGCTACTGTCACTTTTAGGTAGAATACATTAATATGAAAATATCTCCATTTTGCTTGCTGAAACATAGGGAAGATGTTGCTGTGATGCTAAACACCCAAGGACTGTGTGGCGCTGTCTCAGGTTGATTATTGTATGGAGGCATTTTCTGAATTTTGTTGCCACCGTCCCTCCATTCAGTCACGTTTGATGTCTGAGCTCTCTTTTTGTTGCGGCTCTCATGTCTGTCCAAAATGGTTAAATGGATTCAACTTAACAAGATGCTGCACTAAGGGAATTAAGTAAATACTTTTGTAATGAAAGCATAACTGATGGAATGTGCCTACTAGTTAAGTCAACTAAAATTGGTCTTACCTAACTTTAGCTACTTAAAAATTGCATAGTTTGTCTGAAGAAACTGTCGTGCCTTCCTCTGCACTTAAGGTAGAAAAGTAAACACATCCAAGGGCCATTTCATCTCTTCCTAAGATTAGTGTTGGAAAATTGTCCTCTGGAGACAGCTGTGCCTCTCTATTAAGTGTAGAAGGAACCTAGATAGCTGTTTCAACCTTGATGATTAGTTTGAAGATGACTGGAATTAGGTGATCTTAATAGGCACAATAAATGAAGTCCATTCTTCTTACTTTTTCTGTTGCAGCCTGTGTTTGGAAACAACAGGACAGTTGTATTCTTGATCTTCATCAGCAGTAGTTAAATAGACAATATTCACCCTATTGCAGCTATACAATTACTTGTGGTTCCTGTTGGAATAGTACCTAAGCTCCTGCAAATCATCACTGGCATTTTCTTTGTACTGTCTCTAGGTAGGGGAAGGTGATTAGGATTCCTGTTTTTCAGATACAGAATTGAAGCGTAGCAGCTGCTTGTGCAATCAACTGTATCATAACTGATGCAGCAAGAATTAGTCCTGGGGTCTTGACAAGACCCTGCAGCCTGAGATAAAGGTAATCTCCTCCTCTGTCGAGGTTGGAGAAGGGAGGGAAAGCAAAAAGAAAGGTGAGGAAAAATGTGAATGGGAGTGGAGAGCTACCTTCCCTCGAACAGTCTGCTTGGGGGTTTCTCACACAGAAAGATGGTGGCACAGCTGGGATCACAGTGTGGGCCTGCTGAGCTCTCATGGTGAAGAGCTCATCCAAAGTGAATCTTTACCTGTATGCATCCCTAGATTTGCACTAAAGAAAACAAAAAAGCCCAGTGGAGATATAATTTAGCTTAAAAAAAAAAAGAATAAATGTTGATTTTTAGCTTTTGTGATTAGTTTTACCAGGAAGAAAGAGTACAGTACACTTAACATTAGCTGCCTAAGATTTAGGCGTGCAGACTGAGCTGGCTGTCTCAGCTCTCCCTATACTCTAAGGAGAAAGAGTGAGGGCTAAACAGGAGTCTGTATTTGGATGGAATAAATTGTCATCTCCCTCCCTTACCTATAAAGAAAACCTATATACATAGCTTGACAACTAATGTTAGATAAGATGAATCCCATGCAAAAGAAAGATGGGAAGTCATTGAAAAAATAACAATATTTAAAGAAATCTAAATATTGAAATAAGCATATGCATACAGCGTATTTTTATACTCAGGATCAGAAAGAACTTGGCAATTTGAGCTTGTAGGGGGCTAATGCAGATAAAAGGTCAAAATAATAATGAAGATGCATACTCTGTAATAGGCTGGAATAATGAAGATACATGGTCTACAATAGACTGGAATAACAGAAGAGGCTTCCAACCTGTGGGATGCCAGGAGATAAGGAGTCTAGAGCAGAGCTAAGCTGGGATGTCTTGTTCCTCAGAGAGCACCATATGACAGGCTGGGATTTCTTCCCATTCACACTTCAGGCAGCCATAAAAGAGGGAGGTTGGAGTGGGGGGGGCAAATTGTACTCACCCAAAAATCACCTGGCACCTTTTCCAATCAATACTCAAAATACTGGAGTCGGCCATGAAAAAAAAAAAAAATCATTTCAGAACAGAAATTAGGAGAATTTGTTGTGAAATGAATCAGGGAAACAGCCTGACCTCAGCCAGGAAGAGGCTCTGTGCACTGCGTGGACCTATCAAAACATGTGCCATATTAAATATAGCTCCTCCTGACATTCAAAATTGCCTACTGCTGATCTGCTTCTAGCTGAGAAATGATAGCACTGCTGGTGTAGCTAAGTCAAATGGTTACTGTCAGCATGTTTCTTCTTGACAGAATCAGCCCATATTAAGTTCACAACACTTTCTGCAGGACTGAGGCCATTTTATAATTTTTTTAATTAGATTTCTGAGCTTTGTTGTTTTAAATCTGTTAGCAGTCCCTCTTGCTTCAGCAGTGGAGGCAGGCATCTTAGATTTCTGTGTCTCTTTAAATTTTAACCTCTGAGTGAATGCAGCTGGCTCAGTTCTGCAGATGTGGGAATCAGAGCTGGGTAAAGCTGAGCAGTTCAGCCAGTCAGCCTTGGACCTGGTGGACTTGGCATGGGACTAGCACTGAGATGTCTTTTCCAGCTACGGTTTTGGTTCTTGTCTGGTACATCATGTTGGTTGTGCCAGTCAATAAGGTGCATTTCTTTATCTGGAAGCTGGCAGTAAAAGCGGGATTGCTTTGCAGCCTAGTTGGGACAGGGAAGAGGATGGGATGGAATCTGCTTCCCCTTCTCCATCTCAGCAGCTGTGGCTGTACATGAGGGGGAGGACAGGGCTATGAGGTACAAGTGGTTGTGTGTGACGGGGAGTGGGAATTGTCATTGCAAGGGAAAAAGGGGGCAAGTAGAGAGAGAAGACATGGAGAAGTGACCTGCAGTACCCTGACCTGCAGCAGCCTTGCACCTCTGTAGCTGCCACCTTGCACCCACACTGCAGGAGTGTGGGGCATGGGGAAGCAGAGGGAAACACAACAGCTGGCTTGCTGCCCCAGCCAGCTGCAGCTTCGCTTGCCTGAAGCTGGTCTGGGAGTCAACAGTAAGTGTCCTGGGCTTGATGCCTTCCGCTGAGGTCGTATATTGCAGTTTGGGATAGAAATGGGTTCTCAGTATTGCTAAATAAAAGAATTTTATCTGTGTGAACCTCACCCAAGAGACTTAGGGTCTGGAGTCAGTAACAGAAATGCAGAAGAGGAGGGGAAGACCCATAATAACATCTATAATTCAGACAAATTGTCCTAGTTCAACATCAGAGGCAAGATGTTTGAATTCTTTTATCCCTCTGCCCTACAGAGAACTGTGCTGCATAAACCATCTCAGTACTCAAAGTTAAGGAAAACAAGTCATCACCTGGCAAAAGTCATGTTTCCAGCATGGCTGTGCTCTAGGAGTGCAGTCTTTGAGGTGCCTGAGCACCCCCTTTCCTCACAGCTGAGGGTGACGCTTGTCATCCCTCCCTTTCTATTCCTCAGAGAAATTTTGGGTCAGTGCCACATGCCTTCCACTTCTGCAGCCTTCCCTGGAGTGCCTGACTTTCTCTTCTCCCTTCTTCCACTGAAACAGTTGGTTGTGATTAACAAAGATGGTTAGTAGGAAATATTAGGACAAGATGTGAAAAACCCTAACTGAGAAAGAATTCATCCCTGCTGCCCACAGAAGATAGAGAAAGCTTGACCACATTACGACAAACCAGTCTTTTAAATGTCACTGATGGAACCAAATGTGTACAGGTGATATTTTCCTAGACCTCCGAAAAAGGAGGCTGGTGTGCTATGGTTTGATATTAACAGGTCTGGTTTGCGCATCACCTCCTACATTCCTTCTGAAATAACATTGCTAGAAATCTTATTTGGAGAATGAGGTGTATGTTGTATAGAATGTTATTTAAAATACTGTGGTCTGCAAGGAAATCCTTCTCTCTTCAGCATTTCTACACTCGTTGGCCAGTGTTTACTCTTTTGTTTCATTCCTTAATCTCATTTTAATGCCAGGATTTTCAAAATAAATTGCCTGCAGTTGGAGGCTTAGTCACATTAACTAACTGACTCCTAAAGGACTACCCACCCAGCTGGAGCTGCAGACAGCAGTTCTACCTTTGTGGCACCTGGCAGTGGCTATAAGAAGAGATGCAACTTACTGTCACTATCAGAGAGATGAAAAGTTAAATAAAAAATTAGGCTGATTTATGAAGGCCACTCATCAGCGAAAGCTTGGCAGCAGATGGAAGCAGTCCTTACAGGTATCTGAACAAAGTGTGATCCATTTCAGTGTTGCTTTTAAACTTTATTTCTTGAAAAAGAAATGTAATTGTACTTTGGAGCCACAGGGAGAAGAAAATTCCTAGAATTAACCTGAAGTCTCATTAAGAAGTCTGTTGAAGGGCTGAAACCCACTTTTTCTGTTGGGCCATTTGGTGCTTTTTGCTCTATTTTTAAAATAACACCAATACCCCCTCACACTTCTCATCTCTTAAAACAGCCTTATACCCTGGGTCCTTTAAGATAGAATTCTGTTTTAATGATCTGTTTTAAATCCTTTTTTTCCCCTCTTTAATTCAAACCAAGGTATTGTATTGAGTTTGCATGGCAAGGTTTTGGCAGCACAGAGGGGCTACAGGCGTAGCTTCTGTGAGAAGCTGCTAAGATGGACCAAGATCGACCCGCCGCTGGCCAAGGCCGAGCCCATCAGCGACAGTGGTAGCGCCTCTGGGATAACAGTTAAGAAGGGGGAAAAAAACAGCTGTGCAACTGCAGCCAGAGAGAGGAGTGAGAATATGTGAGAGCAACAGCTCTGCAGACACCAAGGTCAGGGAAGAAGGAGGGGGAGGAGGTGCTCCAGGCGCCAGAGCAGAGATTCCCCTGCCGCCTGTGATGAAGACCATGGTGAAGCAGGCTGTCCCCCTGCAGCCCATGGAGGTCCACAGTGGAGCAGAGATCCACCTGCAGCCCATTGAGGACCCCACACTGGAGTAGGTGGATGCCCGAAGGAGGCTGTGACCCTGTGGGAAGCCCGCGCTGGAGCAGGCTCCTGGAGGACCTGTGGAGAGAGGAGCCCAGGCTGGAGCAGGTTTGCTGGCAGGACTTGTAACCCCGTGGGGGACCCATGCTGGAGCAGTCTGTTCCTGAAGGATTGCACCCCATGGAAGGGACCCATGCTGGAGCAGTTCGTGAAGAGTCAGAGAATCATAGAATTGTTTGGGTTGGAAGGGACCTCTAAAGGTCGTCTAGTCCCTTCTGCAATGAGTAGGGACACCTTCAACTAGATCAGGAACTGATCAAGAACTGCATCCTGTGGGAAGGACTCATGTTGGAGAAGTTAATGGAGGACTGTCTCCCATGGGAGGGACCCCATGCTGGAGCAGGGAAAAAGTGTGAGGAGTCCTCCTCCGGAGGAGGAAGGAGCGGCAGAGACATCGTGTGATGAACTGACCGCAACCCCCATTCCCTGTCCCCCTGTGCTGCTCGTGGGGAGGAGGTAGAGAAAATCTGGAGTAGTTTATCCTGAGAAGAAGGGAGGGGTGGGGCAAAGGAGTTTTAAGGTTTAGTTTTTATTTTTAATTACCCTACTCTGATTTGATTGGCAATAAATTGAGATAATTTCCCCAAGCTGAGTCTGTTTTGCCCATGACAATAATTGCTGAGTGATCTCCCTGTCCTTATCTCGACCCACGAGCCTTTTGTTATATTTTCTCTCCCCCGTCTGGCTGAGGATGGGGAGAGAGTGGCTTTGGTGGGCACCAGGTGTCCAGCCAGGGTCAACCCACCCCAGGTATTTTCAAGAGCATTTCATTCTGGAAATTGTCTACTCGCTAATGAGAATTGTTTTTCTACATTTTCTTAAACCTGTCTTTCTTTCCGCTCCCAAGCCTAGGCTGACAGAAACTGTTTGTGATCAAAATTGATATCATAATATTTTGGTTTTAGCATTATTTTTTCTCCAGCTTTTTCTTACTTTTTTTTATTACTGATTATTTCTGCCTGTCTCCACAATTCCTGATAAACAGCTGGATGAAAATTTTTTTGAGAGAATCTTTTTGGTCAGAAAAATGTTGATTTCATAAAATCAGCTGTTTGTGAGAAAGCAGTTTTGTGGCAAAGTTTTTACTGAGAGATCACTCCAACCTTGGGCAGATTTGACTTTCAGATCACAGAGAGAGCAAGCACTCCACTGCAGATTATCAACCAGCCAAGCAAAGAGCTAGAACATGTGGGACGTGAGCTCAAGTTAGTTCTCTGAATCAAGAAAAGGCATTAACTTTTTCCCTATAAATCAAATCAGCTTATTGCCCAGACACCTACTGGCTATTCTATTACACACAGATTTGTAATATCAAGTAAATATAAATTTCTGTTATACTTATAATGCTCCAAGGTTATAAATGAGAGAAGAATTGTAGGGAGAAGAAATACCTTGTATTAGAGCAGATGGCAAGTTTTAAGGCACATACAACTTTCTTCAGTTCTTTGCACTCCTAAAATGTGCTTGTTTTTTCCCAGCTGTAACATTTGGTTTAATAAAAGATATGATTTCTCTTGACAAACCTTCCCTTCTGGGAAAGTTTATCTCTTTCTAGTTTGCTACAGCAAAAAAACCAACAAAACAACAAACCCAAAACAAAACCAATATCTCAAACAAACACTGCTTTTCAAGCAGCTTATCTTTTGAAATTTGTGAAGACCTTCATCGAGGTTTTCCTGTTCTCAGCAGGAGACAAGTTCAGAAACATTCCAGTTCTCACTGTGCCTCTGGACTGATGGTGTTTCAGGTAGGTTTGAAAAGAGATGAAGGGAGTTCAGTCTTCTGTAAGGCTATGAAAGCATACAATAAATCCATCACACAAGCAAGACAATAAGTACACAGAGTACTCAAAGCAGAAATTTTATTCTCAGTAGCATGTTCCCTCTGAAGGCAATGGGTTCTATGTGGCCAAAGTCATCTTAAGTTCCCATTTCTCACATTTCCAACCTGTTGCATACTGCTTAAATTACCAGGGCTTTAGACAGAACCAGTTCCCAAAGGAATAATTCTTCTATATTCCTTCCTGGGGGAAAACACACATTCACAGGGAAGTTTCTAAAAGAGTTATGAGTGATAGTACGTATCTTCAAGAAGGATCTCCTTGTAGAGAGGAAATTGGGGTCTGGGTACTCAGTGTGCCGCTTCCTTACTCTAGGTTGCTTTCTAAGGCAACCTGAACACCATTAATCTATAAGCAGATCCCTGCTAGAGCAAATGGAGCACGCAGATAATCAGTAGTAATGGAAGCCTATGTGATGTTGGCCACCAAGGAACATGAGCTTACATGCTCCTAGCCATGCCATTGTGGCATACCCACCTTTTTCTGCAGGCTTGTGTATCTGCTTGTGGTACATGTACCCCAGAATACTGAAAACAAACCAGACGGAAGCTGGTTGTGTGCAATCGTTGATTGAGCTCTACTGGGAGCTGAGAAGGAGGCATCTTGCCTTTTTGCTTATGGGATTTTGCTTCCTCAGACAAACAGTAGGAAAGGAGATTGGGGATATTTTCCTACGGACCATAGTAAGAGTTGATCGCCTTGCATTCAGTCAGGTATTCTGGATAGCTGGGAGATAACTAGGTAACAGACTCTGTTCATAAACACTGGTATAAGGAGAGCTCAGATAGTCCTCAGTTTCAGAACAAAGTTTACTGCTTCTCACTTTAAGTACAATTCAAGAGATTCTACCTTTTTTCCTGACTGGGTAGCAGCACTTGTGTATACAAGTAGCTTTGTAGCTCCGTGGTTTCTGCAATGAATGTTATGTTCTGGATTTGCATCATTCCAGGACATTTGTCTACCAGTAGTGTCCATGTTCTTGACTTTTGCTGGTCAAAGCAGTGGTTGAAACAGAAGCAGGTATGAGGGAGGCTGAAGAGGGAACCTACCTCATCTTTCTTTGTGGGCATGTGGACATGCTTATTAGGATACAGTATCCTGCTCTGATTGCATTCTGGTTTTTATTGACACTGCCCCCAAGGAGAGCTGCCACTGTCTCCATCTCTTCTATCTGCAAGCTGCTCAAACTCAGCTCAGAAGATCAGTTTGCTTTAGTTTGAACTACTCCGCCCTCTAAGCAGATCTGAAAGCAAAGCATTCATGGGACTACTTACCCTTCAGAGGGAGGAAAAAACAAACTATTGAATGGCTGTTTGAGGAGTGCTGTACATCTTGGACAGCAAATAAGATGTAGGTCTGGGAAAAAAAAAAAACCACAGTGTAAATTTTGTGTTAGAGACTAAACGAAGTCTGTGCATAGATGAGATGAATTGCAGTTTCACAGGGAATTGTAATCCTGGTGTTTCCTCACATGTGACCATTTGATTTTGAAACATTGATTTCAAAATCAAGGTTTCATGCCATTTTTGTGAATAAAGTTATAGACCTTCCAGCATTAGCAGACGGACTAAGCATTAGGATGAAGGAATAGAATTATGGAAATTGTAGTTGATAAAATGTGATGAATCCGAAGTTTTCTGATAACAAGTAATGCTCATAAGGGAACTGCTCTCCATAGCTGATTAGTATATATTATACCACCTGGCAAGTCCAGATGGTTTTAAGCAATCATCTGTATCCTCCAAGAACTTTATGGACCTGAAAGCATTTAGAGCAGCATCCTGATTAGAGGAAAAAGAATGAGCCAGGTGCACTAGGTATCAGGAGCAAACAACTCTTTGGAGAAGAGGAGGCTGAGGGGAGACCTTATCGCTCTCTACAACTGCCTGAAAGGAGGCTGTAGTGAGGTGGGGGTCGGTCTCTTCTCCCAAGTAACAAGAGATAGGACAAGAGGAAACAGCCTCAAGTTGCGTGAGGGCAGATTTAGGTTGGATATTAGGAAAAACTTCATCACCCAAAGGGTAGTCAGGCACTGGAACAGGCTGCCCAGGGAAGTGGCGGAGTCCCCATCCCTGGAGGTGTTTAAAAGATGGGTAGATGTGGTGCTTAGGGATGTGGTTTAGTGGTGGACTTGGCAGTGTTAGGTTAATGGTTGGACTTGATGATCTTAAGGGTCTTTTCCAACCTTAATGATTCTATGATTCTATGATTCTATGAACTGATTAGGTCTAGTAAAACCTTAAATGTTTTTAGAATAGATCGCAGGTTTCATTAGTAAGACCAACACGAAGGAGAGATCCTCATAAAACTTACTATTACATCTGCAGGGGGAATTATCTTGCAACCTGCTGAGCACTACAGTGCTATGTTTTCATCAGCCTTTTAACCTAGTGGAAGCTGCATGAGAGGGTATGGTACCTCAAAAGGGGATCCACCAAAGTCAACCTGATGAAGAGGGAGATGTCTGAGCCTATCAAGCACTGGAGGAAAGTACGTATTAAACCCATTTCTTTCATAAGGATTTAGATGCTTACTGTGGAGACTGGGTCAGGCAGTGCTCCTGCTTGCAGCTGCAAGAGGTGGTTTGGCATTTCTTCCCAGTGCATACCAATGAGAATATGTGATTTTGATCTTTTCCTGCCTCAGGAGATTGGAACTAAGTATCACCAGCAACCTGGACTACAGCCTTGTGCACCAAAGGGGGAATTTTTCTGTCCTGTCTACTAAAACAGTTTCACTTTAATAGAATAGTTTGATATTTAATGAGCTAGAGAACCATGAGCCTTGTGGAGAGGTGTCACCTGGAAAAAAAAACAGTTTTTATTTACTGATGTAACAAATGTACAATTTATATCACACAGATAGTTTCTCTCTTTAATGTGTATTTATAGTACCATCAAGGTGAAACAGTCTACTAGAGGGTTTCGGGAAATTCTGCAGGTAGTTTTTTTCACAGTTGTAAGAACAGTTGCCTAGAAGGTGGAAAGTTTCAAATCCCTGAAGACAGACTGGGGTATTAAACACAATCCTTCCTTATCAAGGCAGGTTCCCTTGCTGCTGAGCTACTAATGAAGGGGAAAGATGACCTCCTCTTTCTGCAGTTTGATTTTTTTATTCTTTTTTTCCAGGATCTGACTTCAAAGCAAAGGGATGCTTTGAGACTGCACTGCAGTGGGCTGGACTGGTTTCTGAAGACAAGGTAGGCGTCTGTGCCCAAACTGATGATAAATAAACAGAAAGACTTCTCAAGTGTTGTTTAAACTTTTGAGTACTCTAAAATCACTGTGCACCTCCCAGTCTTATATGAAAGTTTTCTGCATGCTTGTGTCCTCACCTAAGCATAAGCAGAGTTTCTGGCTCCAGAGTGGTTAGACACTTACCTAAGCCCCTTTGGAAAGTGAAGAGGCACATCACTCCCTTACAGCTGGATCCATTCAGCTTGCTCAGAAAGTGCCAAGCACCTATCAGCAAGAACAAGACCCTCCAGAATTGAAGTCAGTTTAAAAAAATTACAGCTGCAACAGGAGGAAAGGATAGCCTCTTCTTCCCAGATCTTTTACAAATGGCTTGTTAGCTTGAACAGTTGCCTATGAGGTGAAAGGCTTAGAGATTATATAGCCCACCTCAGCTGCAGTCTACAAGGGCAGCCTAGTGCATAATTGGTATTTAGGGAGATGATGTAGCATTTTGTGCTAGCTTGCATCCTCTGGTAGGATAGAACTTCTCATGTTTTCAATGTATGCTTTTTATTATATAAGATGCATAGCAGCATTGGGATATGAGTAACTTGCACATTTCAAAAAGTGGGTGCCAAATCTTGCAATGAACTGCCTAAAAGGAATTTATACAGGAGAAAAATACAAATAATGACAATACTTTTGAAACTGTACATTCAGCATTTTAACCAGCATCTAATTTGACAAAGGAGTTATTTGTTGTGAATTTTTTTGCTCCTTTTTAAACGCAAATGGGAAGAACTAGGTTTTATTCTGATATTATTATTATTGTTATTATTTTATATTCTGATATTATTTTATTCTCTGCTTTGGATTTATAGAAATTAAGATTGAGAAGTCAATGTGACATTTTTATAGTTCTCAATAGATTTTGAGAAAACCAAGTAATGTCAGAAAACAAGCTTTCTTCAGTTGTCACTTTTTGTATTCTCTCTTGTGAAAGAAAATCTAATTTGTGTAATAACGTGTGTCTGTACAAAGCATGCAGAGCCAATGATAGGACTCTGTATGGTACAGCTGGAAGGACACTGCAACAGGAGATATAACTCCACACTGTGGCTTCTCAGAAAGTGATTGCTGGATGGACTAATTATTTCTCAGATTGTGGATTAGAGCTCATTACTAGTAACTAAAATAAGAAAAAGTGGTTAAGGAAGAGGTTAAGATAGGGGAGTTGGGGTTAGGTATCTGTGCTTATAATGGTAATAAGTAAATAAGAAGTCTTTGTGCTGTTGCTGAAGTCTCTGAGTACCTAAAAAATGCTCTTTGACTAAGGCAAGTCACAAGAGGAAAGAAACAATCTGAAAATCTACTTATGTGAAAAGACCTGGAGAAGGCAAATCTGTAGTGAAATTTGGGGGTTTACAGGAAAGGTGCTCACCACGGATCCTGCTGTTGGGCTATATACTTATTCCATTCCTGCTGTTGTTAGAGACAAATATGTGATTAACTTCATTAAATGAAGTCAGGCATCATTCCCATTTGTACTTAACTACATACTTATGGAAACAGAGTGAAGTTGGAAAGAGATCATGAAAGGAAATGAACTGGTCTTTTTTGTCAACGTGCACCATGTCCGTACCTAGAGATCCTTGAGGGAACTCTTTTAGGTATCTCATCACTCTACCCTCATATTATTGAATGTAGTGCTTTACTTGACTCACAGCCCTACTGAAAACCCATCTTTCAGAGTACTATGTACCCATTAGCCATAATCCTTTATTTACAAACAAATAAATATATTTAAAAATAAATGATTGAAAAAGAAAAAGGAATAGTTGGCTAGGTGTATGCAGAGCTGTTTGTAAAAACACATTACAGAAACTGTATGATTAGGAAAAATATTTGCTAGTAAGATAAGTAATAAGTATGTAATAATAAGTAAATGTAATATGTAACAAATACGTGTTTGATTATTTATCTTTACATATAACAAGACCTATGCAGATGATAGCTTTTGAGGTTCTGTTTACTTGTGGTTGGAAAATCTTTATAAACGATGCATGTTTTTTACTGAGGCACTTGGTTGTGATCCTTATACTTCATACCTATGCAAGAAGGGCTGTTCTTCAAGCTTTCAACGACTGTAGGCAACCCTTTCAGAAACTCTAGGGCCAGATTTAAAGTATAAACAAATATATAACAATGTGCATAAGTTAAACTATTGCTTGCTTTTCTGTGAACACTGGCAATAAAGGTAGCAATGTCTGATGAAGCTAACTTGACCAACAGTAAATCCTGCTGTCTAATCTCTTGTTGCAAATATCAAAATATGCAATCTCCTTGAACTATAAAGTGGTTTCAAGAGGTTCCCTTCAAAGGTATGGCTTGTTGAAAATAAGAACTTTGGCTCCAGAAGAAATCAAAGCTCCCACAGACTTTACTGTTGCAGAACAGAGATGGGCAAGCACGTTGTCCCTGCTAAGCAGAGTCAAAAACCTTGAGTCTTGTACTTTCAAGGATTTGTCTCCTTGTGTTGTCAGTTTTAGTTGGGGTGGGGAGGAACCAATAGGAGGATTGTGGTGGTTTGTTTTTTTTTTTTTCTTTGTTTTATTTTGTTCTTTAGCAATACAAGTTGTTTTATTTCCTCTCGTGGGCCTGGACTGATGATAGAGTCCTTGTGTCCTTGCCCCAATAACTTTTAATCTAAAGGCAGAGTAAACACAACAGCAGCAATCCATATCAAACAAAACATCTGAGAAAAAAATCATTCACTGTGTTTTGATTGAATGTGAGTGACTTTCTAAGAGGCTCAGGGCCAGGTCGTCATCTGGTAAAAATCCATTTAGCATTAACTTCATTGGACTTGCACCAGTTAATGACAGATGGAGGTCCAAGAGAGTACATTGCCTCTGGACAAGAACTATTTCAGTTCTGTGCTGGTAGAGGGTCTTGAGTGGTAGGGTCAGGCCACAGCTGGACCTCTATATAGTAGATAGTATTTGTTTTCAAGTGAGTGCTCAGAACCTCTGGCCTCAGCAGCAATCAGATGGTGTAGCTCCTTCTCATCCACAGAGCTCAGATCTAGATGGATATCACATTGCTAGAGTCAATCTAGCATGATTTCTGTCTTCCTTTCAGTAGTGTCGCTTGGATGGAAATCCAGCCCTTATGGTAATCAATAAAACACTTCATCACTTTAGATTTTTCTTGTATTTATAGTCCTACTCCATTCAGATATTCATCTGAATAGCGCATCTGTTATCAATTGCTGTTTTGTTCACTTCAGATCCTAAGAGAGAAAAGGAATATATATTATTGCTATTAGGCTGTTGACCAGCACTTTAATAGCTTTTCCGTAGTGTTTCAATGAAAATTAATAAACTTGATGTCATATTAGCTTAATTTTGAAGAATCATATAAAAAGAATATTATCCTGGGTTAGCAAACATACTGTGTAAACAGCAATTACTATGGAGACATAATTGAGTTAAAGGTAAAGCATATTAGCTAAATGGTTGCAGCTCAGATAATTCACAAAAGGCTTATGGGCTCTCCAGCTAATATTCTCCCCAATGATCACCTAAAGGAATTGTGTTGACCTTTAAAACAGGGAACTATAGATTGACAGACAAACGATTAATTAATTTTATACCAGAGAGTCATAAATATTTTGTTGCTGTTCTTTTTCTGGAGATTTGTGTGTAAGCAGAGATTTAGGCAGAATCTATGCTGCTCCTGAGAGACAGTAAAGGGAAAATGGTAATTTTGTGTTTCCATGGTTCTGGGCTGCTGCAATGGCACAAACAGCTCCAGAGCTAGGCTATGAGGACCTGGCTTGCTCTGGCCTTGAATTGCAGTGCAGTTCTTTGCGAGATCCTGCAGTGTAGGCTGCTCACAACAGACTTCTAGTACTTTTCTGTGGAGAAACCTCCCCTAAGCTGTTTTATGCCATTTAGACTATTTTTAAGGATGGGAGGAAAGATTCTGATCATTTAGCATGATCTACTTATCTCATGTAGGGATGTCAAAGGGCACTTTTAAGGAAGCTTTTGTTAAAGGAATTTTCAAATAAAAGGGCCTGGGCTGTGCCTGATATAAAACTTCAGTTTTGCCTCCAAAAGAGAGTGTCAGAGAGAAAAGGCATCTTCATCCATTTACATATGTCAATAACCAGAGTAGGTCCAGTCTTGGATAGCTTTTGGATACTGAGAGGGAGAAAGTGGAGTGTGCCAAGCGTTGTAGACAACTCTTGTGGAATGAAGAAGGTGAAGGGACAATAAAATATGGACAGTCATAAGCAACAAAATGCTTGAAGTTCTCATTTTTTAAATGTAATTCATAAAATAGGTCAGAGCCTCAGCTGACATGAACAGAAGTGTATGACTGGGCCAAATGGTGGTCAGGTGTGTTTTTCCTGCTATTCTACTCTTGAAAAAATAAACTCTCTTTCTAGGTAACTTACGACATGACATTCTCTTCTTGAGGCTGTAGGAGAAGCACTGAGGTTGGACCGCATAGCTGTTTTGTTACTGAATCAACATGAAACACCTGCTTTGTGCTTGGTCCATGTATACGTGGTCTCACTCTTAAATAAAATGGACCAGGATCCAGTCTCAGGCCCTGAAGACAAGTGGCATGGCATGCCTTGGATCTACATGTTTAACTCCTCATTCTGCTCCCCAGAACAGGACAAACATCTCACTGCTTCCCTCTGGGAACAGTCCCTGCCCTGTGCTATTCCCCAAACTATGTCCTGCAGATCTCTGGGAGAGCGCTGGCTGTCATGGGCCAAAACTACACCAAGGACAGGCTAACAGTTGAGGAGTGTGGAGAGTCACAGAAATTATCTGACCTCATTCAGTTCACTCATACAGGCACAATTTTGCTGTCTGTCATCATGATACCAATAATAAATGAGTGACCCATGGTGTAGCATGAATGTTAGTAAACTCTGACACACAGTTATTGCTCTGAAGCAGCGCAGCAGGAGCCTTGCTGATGCAGTTATGTTGGAAATTGTCATGTAGCTCAGTAAACGCATCCTGTTTCCCTGGTATGCAGTGCTATCAAATGGTGTGTTAACAACCCAATTGCACCAATGACCCAGAGTTAGTTAACACCTAAGATTTCCCAAATGCCTGGGAATGTGTAGGGAGGCTTGACATTAGCTTTCAGGCCTGCATTTCACAGGGTGGATTTACAGTAAAGTAAACGAATTTTCTCAGCACATCATAGGAGCCCTGGCCAATTGATCCCACAGATGCCACAGTCTTGCTGCAGGGAGCTCTACATTACTGCATGTTAGTGTTTTCTTTGAGTATAAAGGAAGAAAACTAAATGCTGTTCATCTGATTGTAGTGGGATTTCAGGGCAAAAAGATTTGTATCCATGACTAGAAAGTGACTGATAACACTCTTATTCAAAGTTTCTAGGAAACCACTTAGTGACAAACAAATTCTACAACTTTCCAGACCCTCAGTCTGGGAGACCATCTTTGTATTTTCTATTTCAAGGAATGAATTTTTACCTGACAATGTGCTCATTTCTGTGGACTGTGAGTGAAAAAGTGATTCTCTTAGTGCTCTATGCCTGGAAGAGGCAAGGGTAACAGCAAGGTGACAGAAGGACCAGCTAGGTGCAACTGGCCAGAGGTGTGACTGCTCCAGCAGCCAATGTCAAAACTATGGCTCAGCTGGCAACACTGATGCAACACACTAAAGACCATCTATGGGACACTGATGGGATGTTATCATGTGATTTGAAGTTCCAGGTTCATTTTAATGTATTAAGACCTACCAGAACCCCTCTGAATGAAAGTAGGCATCTAAAGCCTCTGTCAGGAAGAGAAATAGAAGATATTTTGTATATGTATCCAAGACATATAGACCAGAAGGTGTCCAGGAAACAAACCTGTTCTGTTGCCAACCTGAGACCAACTTCTGTGACTGATAAAAGTGAGCTACAAGAGCCAGCCCAAAATCCCAAACAAAGCAAACTAAACTTTCTACTTGCACAACCCCTCAGGTATCGGCTTGGCATATACAAAGAAACTTGCACATCCCAGACTAGCAGTCCAGGGAGACATGGGAAGTTATTTGCTCTCATTCTGAGGGGTAACAGTGACAAAACTTGGAAGACTGTCTGAACCAGTACCATGTACTGACGACTGGTGTACCATCTTCAATTGACTTGAAGTTGTACTTTCTGAAATTGCTCGTTTCTTTTTACTTAAACCATGTTATGTCTGCCCAAGACATCTCAGCAGGTATGAGTTGAAGTATGATCTAATCCTCCATTCCCTACTCTATTTTCAGTCTTTTACATGTGCTACTTTAAAATAGCCTGAAGTGACCAGGGTGAGGTTAAAAAAATCCTCAGATGTTCAGTAGCATTTTCGCATGGCATTTAGCAGACCAGGGCTTAGTCTTGTAAAGAGACTAGAATGCAGACACACTAACAACTGTTTTCCCTTTTTTAAGTTACTGCGAACTGTGCAATTTCAGTGTGTCTTGGCATGAGGAATCTGGTTCTCTTTGCTTTTGTTAACAGATTTAAAGGATAAGGTTGATTCTAGGAGGTGATCTCCAAAGCTGTATTTGTGTTAGAGATGTAGAAACATAGTCTGGCATCTGTTAATGTCTTATGTTCTTCTGGCTTGTCTCTAAGTTTACCTAACTGTTAGGAAGTGTGTGTGCATTTTACTCTGTTCCTATGCATATCTGAGCACTAGAGAAGATCAAGATAATATACATGTGGTAAACTTTAAGGAAAAACTGTTATTTGGCTTTGTAGTAAGCCTCAATGGTGTGTTTAAAGGTCTGTAGCCCTAAAGTAACAAATAAGACTGGAAATAGTTTTGGCGCTGACTTTAAAGTGTTTACCAAAGCACGGATTGAAACCATTATGCTGTTTTTTCACGGTAGAAACTAACCTAGGAAATTAAGTTAGGTAAAATTTCTCTTCAAAAGACACAAACAGGAAAGCACAGTTGCATGTTTTCCTTAGTGAAGCTTGCAATATATTTCAGTTGAAATTTGGAGACCTTGTTTTTGTACAGTTAGTTTACTGGGCACCAGGGTCAACAAGTCTTAATTCAGATCTGCGTTGCGCTGCATGAGCTTAAATCCTCAGGAAGAACATATGCTGCATTTAAAAAAAAAAGAAATAGCAAAACCAAGCAGTCCTTTGCTACATATTCAAGCTCTTCATATGAGTGCTGGTTGTGAAACAAAAACAGGTGGCTAACTCTTCTCCAAGAGCAGAGTCAAGATTGCTGGCCTGGCTGCCAGTCCAGCCCTCATATGTACTAGCCCTGGCAGGTTCCTGGACTGGGTGGTTCTGTGCTTCTGCACCCTGAAACTCCAAATGTGGGACTCAGCTGTGGCTACCATTGTTCTACTATGTAGAAAAGTCTTGTTTAAAATTACTGCCTGCAACTGTGATGATACTAGAGTGCTGCAAAGTATTGATAGGGTATGGTCTTGACACTTTTAAATGTGATATCTATAGTCCTCATGCACCATATCTGGTCTGGTTGCAAAATTGCTAAAACATCTACAGGATCTGTTTTTTAAGAGTTATAAAACATTATATCAGCTGGCCAGTTCAGACAATGGATTGGATTAGCAGCCTTGGTATACGAGAGATGTTTACTATTGGATTTAACTGGGAAGGGAGAAGAAAACAATGCTCCATAAAGTTTTATCAATGTACCTACTATAGCTCCTAATATCCTAGGGATAGAGCTGACTAAAAGAGACCAGGCCCTGTTAAAACAGGCATATGTAGAGGACACGGAAATACTCTGTGAATCAGGTGGGTAACACGTCTGTGGTCACTGCCTCCCTCACCCCTTCCAGGGAGCTGCAAAGAGAAGGACTGTTGGTGAGCAGGAGATCTTCTTCCATTCAGCTGGCTGAAGAAGAACTTGACAAGGGGAAGGTACCTCATAAGGTTTCTTGTTTTACCTTTGTTTCCTTGTCTGTCTGTATTTTGTAATTTTATCTTTTCTCTTGTCCTTGCTGGAATAGACTAGCTTTTTATTTTGTGTCTATGAAGCAGTGCCACATGATGCAGACACACACATCTGTGATTGCCCCAGGAACAGTAAGGAACTGAGAGCCCTCCAGATCATTTGGAGAGACCTTCTCACCCACAGCATGCCATTTCAGGGGCTGAGAGCATCACTTTCACCCTGCTACAAGATTCCTTGCAGTTTGGGGTGTGACACTGCAACCACAGCATGGGATAATCAGCCCTTTTCCTGGTGCAAAGAACATTGCAACAGCTTTTGATTCGGGAAAATTCACCCGTTCATTACTTTTTTTGCAATTGTGATCTAAAAAGCAAGACAGGCCTTAATAGAAGGCACCCTATAATACTGGAGATGCTGTACTGTGACTAAAGACCAGAAGAAATGTGAATGAGTCTCTAGTGCTCTAGGAGCCGCTGAAGAGAAGCAAGCCTTTTGAAAATGCTACTATCAGGAAACAACAGAGAAAGAAAAAGGAAAGTATCTTCTTGGTTTGGTCTTATTGAAAGATATATTCAGACTATAAAGCTATAAATGATTGCTTTCAGATCTGGATAATCCTCAAGCTGTCTGGGAGCTATAAAAATCCACTTTCTTTCCAAATACGTAGCACTGTTTGTCTTTTCCTTTTCCATTGCATGTCAGAAATAACTGCAAATAGTTACAGTTAAGACCAAGCGTAAGGGCAAACTCTTCCCACAAAGACGAGTGGAGAGCATTGTCACTCTCATATTGATATGATGAGGGGAAGAAGGCCTATTTAACCTTCTTTCTAATTAAATCAATGAGGTAAATCCTACTAAGTGTGAAAGATGCCTTTGAATGCTGTTAGCCCGACTGCTTTTTGAGATACTCTCTATCAGCTCACTTACTGACCTGCAGCAGTAAAATTCCGTAAGGAATTTCTTTGAGGTATAGGGTCCCCTTCTTTTTCCTACCTGTGTCTCTCCCTTCTTGAAGGGATCTTCCTATCAGATCTTGTTCCAACGGACAACTGAGACTGAGAGTGTCCTTTTCAATTTGAAGGAATAGCAAAAGTGTATTCCCCAGGCAAAGTGTAGCAGACAGTAAAAGGGCTCTTGTGAGTTGCCTGAGTGATCTTTGAAAGCATCCTTTACCACTGGATGATAGTGTCAACTCATGCCAAAACCCCACCTGTTACACAATAAATATTTTGAGGCTACACTGGTCCCCAAGTTCACCTTGTGAGAATATGCATGTTTAAGAAAGTTGCGCCAGGACTGGCGACGGTATTGTCTGTCCTCCCCAGGCATTGCTAACCATCCTGGACAGAGAGTATACTATCCCACTTCATTCTTTCATGAATTTTCCCAGGTAAAGTAATCTGCAGAGGAAACAGGAAGCTGAGATGGGATGGTGAATATGGCTTTACACATGCACAAACCACGGTACAGACTCTAGCTCTCGTTAGGTAAACTACAGGGCATTTTCCTGGGTAAGGATTCGACCAAAGCTGCAGTTGTCCAAAATGTTGTGTCAAATTTAAGCATTTTTTTAAAGATGATCCTAAAGATATCCTATACTCTCAGGCTAGCACCTGAGTGTAGCACATGGTGGGTGCAAACTCTTCTGATCAAATAAATCAACACCTGCCGACTGATCATCTGTCTCACCTGAAACAACTAGCCTCTAATTTTGTTTTTGTAGGCTGTATTTTAAAGTGAAGAGCTTTGCATTGAGAGGATGGATCATGAATTCTAGTTTGTTTATTTTTTTAAAAAGCTTGACAAGGGAATCGTAAAGGCTGAGACATACTTTCCAGTCAACAGTTTAGCCAAAATGATGCACAAAGCCGTGATGCACAATCCCTGTGAGGGTCAGTTCAGTGTCTGAACTGTTTGTTTTTATGAGTGCCTGTGGTTCAGTGACAGAAGAGCATGTTTCAGTCCTGCAGCAGTTTAACATGTAGGCTGTGCCCTGACATGGAGCAGGTTAATACAGAGTTCAACCTGGTGGCACATAGAGGTTGCTGTTTCACTAGGCACTGTATGAAAGCACAGTAGGAGACAATCCTTCCTATCAGGAGCATACAGTCCAAATAACCCAGACAAGATAGAAAGATGTAGAGGGAGTTTTTTAAAAGAGGTTTGCTAAAGATGCACAACTGGTGGCAGCTGGTTATGTAAAGAGCATTTCTGGTGAAGGTAAAATACTTTTCTGGTGAGAAGACAATTTTTTAAAATTTTCAGGTATTCTTCAATAAACACCCCATGCAAATTTATAATTGTGTGGTTTTGTGTTATAATAATGGTGTCGTTATTTACAACAACCTTCATAATAAGAAGGAAGTTACTTCACATTGCTTAGGATGAACATGTGTGAAAGGCTGGGAGGCACTTTGAGGGTGCTCGTTCAAGAAGCCTAGTAAGCTGGCTGGGGGGCTGCACCTGAGGCACTGGGGCAGGGTTTAGCTAAGAAACGAGGATGAACTGTGTCCAGCATAGGCAATAAAGGGATTGTAAGAAAGTGAAGGAGTATTTAAAAAAAAAAAAATCTAGTCAGAAAAAGTGAACAAAGAGCTGTTTTATTCCTGAAAATTCTTTTCCACTTTGTGCTGTATAGCTAACCTAAATCTTAAGTAGGGAAAATGATGCCATGGTAAATTTTTCATGCAGTGAAGGTAAAACCAATGCTACCTTAACAATTTTTTACAGGTTACTTGTCTGCAACTTTTCATATTATTTCTCTAATACAACATTTTTTGAATGAAAACTGTGAACTACATAAAGAGGAAAAAAACCTAAACATGGGCCTGTTTAAAAAACTATACATATACCCAGGGAGAGAGAGATAACGAAGTTAAAGCCAAAAATTTCCACCAGTGACACTTGTACTCTGTTGTGTTAATATCATCCATATGTTTCAGCAAAGCCTTCTCCTGCCCAGCAATCTAAAGTGCATTCATCAGGAAAACAAACACAAAAACCTGAGCCGTATAATTCATCATCCTGCTAAATTTTTGCCCATGGAACATAACCCTGCCTTAAAGCTTCCCCAGCTTAATGAGCAATTTGTCTTGTGG
Source organism: Platalea leucorodia (assembly GCF_965183815.1). Classification (NCBI taxonomy): domain Eukaryota; kingdom Metazoa; phylum Chordata; class Aves; order Pelecaniformes; family Threskiornithidae; genus Platalea; species Platalea leucorodia. The sequence goes on from NC_138824.1 coordinate 9,091,943, forward strand.
GTCTAGTAACAGCTAAAATCTCCTTGTAGTGATATAAATCTTGATGCATCTAGTTGAAGTGGAAAAGATAAAAATATGGTGTCAAAGACTGGAGAAAACAATCAGAATAACTTTTCTAACATAATTTAAAATATAGAAAGATGTCATATGTATATGAGCTGAATTCACTGGATTTGGTAGCACCAAGCTGATTCTGTTGGTATCAGCAGCTAGGTTTAGGAGTGGTGAACAGCAGACTGGCTTTCAGGGTTTATATACAGATAACATGTAGAATAAGATCTTACAGGGAAATTAAGGTCTGTTTTACAAAAAAAAACCATTTTGTAGCTTTCTCCCTGGACTATGAACTAAATGCTACTTTCAACTTCTGTAGCAGGTGAAAACTCATGGATGGGAGAAATAAGTTGCTTCGTTATATCCACAGGGGACATGAAAAAGACTTAAATCATCTTAAGAAGACTTAAACTGAGAGAGAGTAGATTTAGATTAGATATTAGGAAGAAATTCTTTACTGTGAGAGTGGTGAGACACTGGAACAGGTTGCCCAGAGAAGTTGTGGATGCCCCATCCCTGGGCAGGTTCAAGCCCAGGTTGGATGGGGCTTTGAGCAACCTGGTCTAGTGGAAGGTGTCTCCGCCTATGGCAGGGGGATTGGAACTAGATGATCTTTAGGGTCTCTTCCAACCCCAATCATTCTATGATTCATTCCATGATTCTATGATTCATCTGATTTGTAGGTCCTTCTCATACATTTGAGGGCAGCTGACCCATCCAACTGATCGTTCTCACTGAGCTCCTCTACACTCTCTTCAGCTCATCCACATTCTTTTGGAAAAGCAGTTCTCAAAAGTGCATATCAAGCTTAGGCAAAGTGTTACTAGGACTGAGAAAAGTGAAGGAATTACATAACTCATAGGCAGCTACAAAATTCAGCAGAAACCTCAGGGGTAACATGACTCCATCTGGCCTACTTATCACCTTTATAATACTGCCAGTGCATGATGAGGTTTCTCAATGGCACACATTTTAAAAAAAAAAACAAGAAACAAAACCAATCTTCTAAATTAGTTCTTTGTTTCCATTTGGAGCTTAATCGCATTTCCAGATCTTTTTATAATGACCTTGTGAAATCATTGATTGCTCATTTCTTATTTTTGGTACACGCTGCTCTTAAAGTCTGAGTCAGGGCTCTATATTAGAACACCCTATTCAGTAATAGCAAGGTAGATAATTTAATTTTACATTGGTATAGTGTAATCTTCAAGCTACCTTTCTGTTTTTATTTATAACCAAAGAATTCATCTCCTTTTGCCCTTCCTCTCCCTCCTAAGGCCCCAGGCCTGAAATCCCTACTGATTATAGAAATCTCTATATAGAAATCTCTACCAACTTTTTTACATAGTCACAACTATCATTACAGTCCCGTGCTGCAGACTTTCCTCCTTCTTTTCCTTACTCCAGCTCCCTTACTGCCTCTGGTGTAGAGTCAGCCTGTCATCCATCAGCTCAACAGCACCCAAAAGCCCTCCAGCCCTGTTTGCACAATTCACTGGTACAGAAACACCAAGCTGATTCTCCCATGCAGTCCCTAGGATTCTCACCTCTGCTGTAAATGATCAAGGTGTTTGTTGTCTTCGGCTATTTCTGCCTATGCAGGTGCTGTGAGTCTGCAGGCTGAAAGCTATTTGCTTATAGTCATATTTAAGATTTGCAAAGGGCAGCGCTTTTTATTTCTTAATTTTCAAGGCATTGTAAATGCCAGGATATGCAAATGTAGGACATGAAACTTGGCACAAACAATAGCTCTTGGAAAACCTCATTAGAGTAGCTCATATACTGCTGGGGCCAGAGTAGAATTACTCTTAACAATATGCTCTTGTTCAGAGGGCAATTCAGAGCAGCAGCCTGTTTTTCAGTGCTCTCCATCACCCTCCAGAGTCCAGCTCTCTCCATTGAAAAGGAAACAAACTCTTAATGTAAGCACCCAAAAGTAGGCTTGGGAATAAACTCCTTCATGTTCCATTTCCTACATTGGCACTAAGCTTCTGGCCCATTTGTTAGGAAACCACATAGAATGTGGAAAAGTTGTGTTCAGTTCCCTCCTCTGCCTGGGGGAATGTCAGACTGCTTTTCTCCTTTCCCAGGGCACAACAGGTTTTGTATTGTGCAGATACTTGTGAAAACTGCCTAGGCTTGAGGTTATTAGAGACAGCTGCAGTTGTGCTTTAGTTTCTTGAAAGACTGGTGATGTGAGTAAACCTTTGTAGAGAATCATGGAGTCACAGAATACTTGATGTAGGAAGGGACTTCTGCAGATAGTCTAGTCCAACCCTTCTGACCAAAGTAAGGTCAACCAGAGCAGGTTGGCCAGGGCCATGTACAGTCAGAATCTGAGTATCTCCAAAGTATTCGAACACAACCTCTCTGAGCAACCTGTTCTAGTGTTAGACCACCGTCATAGTAAAAAAAAAAAAAAAAAAAAAATTAAATTTTTTCTTATGCTTAAATTGAATTTGCTTTATTTTGATTTGTACCCATTGCCTCTTGTCCTGCCACTGGACACCTCTGAGAAGAGTCTGACTGCATCTTTGTTACTCCACCCCATCAGATATCTGTAGACACTAATAAGATCCCCCAGAGCCTTCTCTTCTCCAGGCTAATCAGTCCCGTCAATTTTGGCCTCTCCTCATACGGCAGGTGCTCCAATTCCTGGACAAGTTTTGCAGCCCTTTGCTAGAGTGGCTCCAGTATGTCTATGTCTCTCTTGTATTGGGGACCCCAGCACTGGACCCAGCACCCCGCATGTGTCTGAGTGGAGGAGAAAGAACCCCTCCCTTGACCTGCTGCCAATGCTCTACCTAAAGCAGCCCACTATGCTATTTGCTGTCTTTGCCACGAGGGCCCATTGCTGGCTCACGTTCAACTTCTTGTTCACTGTGACCCCCAGAGCCTTCTCTGCAAAGCTGCTTTCCAGCCTCTTACCTGTTGGCCCATTTCTCCAACCTGTTGAGGTCCCTCTGAACGGCAGCACAACCCTCCAGTGCATCAACAACTCCTCCCACTTTTAAATTATCTACAAACTTGCTGAGGGTGCAGTCTGTCTCATTGTCTGGGTCATTAATAAAGATGGTGAGCAGTTTTTGCTCCAGTATTGATGCCTGGAGTACACTGCTAATGTCTGGCCTCCAGCTGGACTTTGTGCTGCTGAGCATAACCCTTTCAGCCTGGCAGTTAGCAACAGTTTTCTGTCCACCTCACTGTCCATTTATCTAGTCTGTGTTTCATCTGTTTGTGACTGAGTATGTCATGGGAGACCATGTTGAAAACCTTTTTAAAGTCAAGAAGAACATACACTGCTCTCCCCTTCTCTGCTAAGCTACTCATCTCCTTGTGGAAGGCTCTCTTTGGTCATACATGATCTCTCCTTCATAAATCCATGCTGACAACTCATAGTCACTTTCTTGTGCTTAATAAGTTTGGAAATGGTCTCCAGGATTAGCTGCTCCATCACCTTTCCAGGGATCAAGGGGACGCTGAACACTTGTACTTCCCTTGATCCTCCTTCTTGCTATTCTTGAAGATAAGAATGACATTTACTTTCGGTCAGTTCTTAGGAAGTTCCCCGATTGCCCTGATTACTGTTGTGCGATCAGCCTTGCAAAGTCATCAGCCAGCTCCCTCAGCTCTCATTTGTTCCCATGGATTTATGTAAGTCCGGTTTGTTTAAGTGTTCCCTAACCTGATCCTCCTCCACCAAGGGTAAGTCTTCCTTGAGCTAGGCTTTCTGTCTGGTCTCAGGCACTGAGATTCCTGAAGGCCACTCCAACCAGTAAATACTGAACCAAAGAAAGCATTCAGAACTATTTTGTCCTTTGTCACCAAGTCCTCCAGCTCATTCAGCAGTGGGCACACATTTTCCCTAGTCTTTTTTTTTACTGTTGATATGGCATAGAAACTTTTCTTATTGTTCTTCATGTCCCTCACCAAATTCAACTCCAGTTAGGCTTTGGCTTTTCTTATCCCTTATCTGCTTGTTTGGACAGCATCTCTAAATTCCTCCTGGATGATTTGACCCTGCTTGTACACTTCCTTTCTATGTTTAAGTTTAGTCAGGAGCTCCTTATTAATCCATGCAGACCTCCTGCTGCTTTTGCCTAGCTTCCCGCATGTTGGATTGGACCACTCTTGAGCGTGGAAGAGGTGATCCTTCAATATCAACCGGCTCTCCTCCATGCCTCTTTTCTCCAAGAATCTATTTCATGGGATTCTTCTAAGCAGGTCTGCAGCGTGCAGACTGAGGTGAGCCGCTGGGAAAGCCACTTGTAACTTATAGAATCATAGAATCATAGAATCGTTAAGGTTGGAAAGGACCTCTGAGATCATCGAGTCCAACCTGTTAACCTAACTGCCTGGTCCAATTACTTCAAACAACTTAAAAAAGAACAAGAAAGCCTGTGTTACTGATAAGTCCAAAGGAAAGCACAAGTCAGCCAGTCACTTCCCATAAAATGTCTTAACCCTCATACCTGGAATGATGAACAGGAGGGAAAACATTGAAATTGCATGAACATGAGACTCACTTTATAAATGTAAGTGATCTGGGATGGGATAGAACACTCCTTGTACTTTTCTTTAGGAAAAAGTGCCTGTTGATTGCTAAAACTGCTTTTGTTTTGGAAAATTCCCATTTTAATAAAGCTTCTTATCTTTTTTTTTCTGTTGGAATGGAAGATATTTTGGGTTGAAGTTGTCTGTGTGAGTTTCTGCAAACTTTTTGTCCTGTTAGATGCTGTTTCCTGTTGTTTGCGGTCTGATGTTAACAAAGGGCGGCCACAGATTGAGCACTACATAACACAGAGGTATGTGCTTCTGTCTGCCCAAATCTATATTTCACTCTGTCATCCCTGGGTCTCTCATTTTTGATTTCCACTTACCCTGCCATCATTACCTGTTCACATCTCTATTTTCTTATGCTAGTCCCAACATGTTTGCTTTTGTTAATGAAGCTGACCTTCCTTTCTCTTCCCTTGTCACTCTTCACATCTTTCCTAAACAGGTCTCCTTAAGAATTGCCTCTGTTGTGCCTTTAAAAGGTTAGATATGTATATGAATTTTCAGGGCAAATAAAAATAACCGGTAGATCTGTATACATAAAATTCTGAGGTGGGGTGCATTTTGGGAGCATCTGCTTGCTTCCATTTTTACATCTCCAAAATTTATTTTTCCACCTTATGAGCTCTTCAGGTTAATAACTTTTTACAGATCTTTACGTCAAGTGGTCCCAGGTTAATCATACTGATTATTGATAGTCATTTGATTAGCCCTATGACTTATATCTGGCTTTCTCCACTGAGTGTCTGTCCAGACTGAGTTATTAAGACTCAGTTCTCCATTGCTTGGCCTGTGTCTGGTAGAATGGGGTGAGTCATCTGCTTTTTTCCTCTCCATATCTTGACAAATTATGATGTCTTACATTTATTTTGGGCAAAATGGATAGTGGTATTTTTCATTTAGACAGTTAACTATCAATTCTTTAATGAACACATGCAGAATCATGAAAGATAATCGATATCTGAACACACTCCGGGCTGAACAGGTATCGTTGACTCATCAATAATTGCAGGTAAGGTAGTGTGGCTCAATAAATACTCTGACTCAAAATTGTATGTCAGTGATTTTGGAGCAAATACTAGCAGAACATTCAACAAACTTAATCCAAGAGACCATAAAGTCCCTGCTGAAGACTTAATGATGATAAATGAGCTGTCAAACTCCTGTTTAGGACTTCCTCAGGATAACAGGACTCGTCTATGTGCACCTCACTTCAGCTGCCCAAGCTTCTTCCCAGCTATCGCAGTGCCCTTCTGAGCTAGGGAAATATTATGCTTGGATACCCAAACTGAGGCACAAGAAGGTCTATGTGCTTAGATTGAGCCTGTTGACCTGAGAGTGATCTGCTTCTTCCCTATGTTCTCTTTTTCATCTGGATTTTTATTCACGGCCAAACCCTGGCTGCAAGACATAATGTAGCTCCCATGCAGATTAAACATACAGTGAAAAAAAGATTTCTCAGTTCTATTTTCTCTTGCTATGTGGTTGTCAAAGGCTGGGTGGTAGCTGGCTCTGCCTGAATTGGCAGAAATCTTTCAGAAAGTTTTGGTCTTGCAAAAGGAGAAACTGCCCAGAGCCCTCAGGATGACACTTTTCTATCTCTTAGATGAATATTAGTGGCATTAGAAGGGCATGATACTGAGTTGGCTGTTAATGCAAGCAAGTTTCCATGATACACTAAAGCAGCAAATGTAGCTGAAGGATTTTCTACTCTGCTCCTGAGCTACAGTTCACTGTTTCACATGTTTTACGTGTCTTTTCTGCAGTCTGTTATATATTGCAGCCCTCCGGTTGTGGAAGGGAAAAAGTTCTGCTGCTTTGATCCATGCTATAATTATCAGGAGAACAGAAGATATCCAGTCTTCCAGATCTCTGGTAGGATGTCTGTGCCGTGCCATTTGCATGGCAAAGGTAATTCATATTAACTAGTCACAGTTTTCTGTTCCATGATGTTTACTTTATCAAAGCAAGTTACTCAAAGTTCATTCTCTCTTCTCTTCTACATTGGGTGCATAGACAAAACTTCTGAGTATTACACAGTGAAATCAATTGGTATTCAGCTGCAGATCCTCTGCACAGTGGCAGAGACGTGTTGGCTGCCTTCCAACATACGTTTCAAAAGGGCTCTTGAACACCTTGAAAAGAGAACAGACACTTAGAGGAACTATTACTTAGTTGAAGAGAAGAGAGACATGATTCTCAAAGTGACTTAAGGGTCTTTTACAGACCAGTATTGAGGCAGTTTGTCTTACAGAGTATATATCCCCTTTCCCTTCCCTACAAGTTGCACTCTTAGTTTTTTTCTCCGTTCTTTGGTCTTAACTATCTTATCAGTGAGTACATCTCCCTGTGTTCACCTTCTGCTTGTTCAGGCAGTGTGGAGCAGCTCATTAAGTGCCTTTTTTAAGAGTGCAAATACATGGATGGCAATGTCACTTACCATTGTGGCTGGAGATCTGGATCTTGAAGACTGAAGCAAGCCATCATTTTTGTTTGGATGATTTCCCCAGCTGGAACTGCAAGGAACTCACAGGCTCTCTCTGAGAAGACACTGGAGAGAAAAGAGCACTCCTGAAAAAATAATTGATCTCATCCAAAAATAAATATTAAATAATGGTCAGATGAATCATGTCCAAAAAATACCTGCTTTTCTTTTTTATTAAAACCAACACATAGCATGACAAGATCTCTGAAAAACATGTATATGAGAGAGTTATATGAGATCCCACCCTATGAAATTGCTTGAAAAATGTTCCTTGGAAGAATGGTGAACACTCCTAATTCTTGTGTATGCTCATTTGGTGAAGTTTTCCTTTAAACCTGCCTGAAAAACTGCAGAAAGGCCTGTCAGAGCAAATTAGGAAGGTCAGTGTTGCAGCTAAAATCTAAATGCATTTTTTTCTTAATTTTGACAGTAAGCCACCTCTTGGAATCATCTAGTGCCAACCTGTCTGAACCCTGTGTGCTTTGAGGACCTGAATCTGTGTCTCTTGAAACCCAGGGTAATTCTCCAGTTTTTGGATCATCCTTTTTTCTTGATGATAAACTCAAAACACATGTGTGGATGCCAGATACGGCTTCTGTCAGAAACCGGGATATGAACTCCAAGTTTAATTACCAAGACTGGATGAAATGATTCATTGCAGTCATCAGCCCCAAGAATTTCTCATGGCAGCAGTAAACCTTGGTTTGACTGTGTTGTTCTTGCTTTGGTAGGTCAGACTGCTGGGGCATTTGCTTTGTTTTCCTATTTCTCTGTATTCTTAAATTTGGTGGTCTTTCCTCCTCGGTAGACTGCAGAGCGGACCAGCTTCTGTCTCCACTTATAATGAAATAAAGCTCCAAGAGCTCTGCTCACTTCTCTGGAGTTAAACCCAAATTTACCTCAGTGTGAATGAAAACAGGATTGAACCTATGTCTTAACTTTTATTTTTATTGCCCTCAGGGGTTTGCTTCCCACAACAGCTCCAAGATCAACCTGCAGTTTCCACAGTTGCAGTTCTGGCTTATTTTTTACCTTCTTTTCAGATTTAAAGGCTGTTTATAGTATTGCCAAGTCTTTGTATTCACAGAATTGTGCATAGGACCTCCAAAATGTTGGGACCAAGAGAAATGTTTTAGGAAATTAACAATATTTGAGTGATTTATTTACCATTTTTAATTCTAAAGAGCAATATTTCCTCAAAAAAAAAAAAAAAAAAAAAAAGATGATTAGGAGACAAAGAAAGTTAAGATTCTTGGGAAATCAAGAAGTTGGGAAATTTTGTATATCAGATAATACCTGAGATGTGCAATGAAATTTTGAGAAGCTGGAAATATTGATTATAATCCCAAATTGCTAGCAACATTTTGTTTGTTCCTTAAATCTATGGAATGCACTGGTGTGCATTTTGTTGCTGTTGGCTTTTATGTCCTTGATGTTCTGGCATTGTGTGGCTGGCAGGAGCAGCTAGCCTTTGCTAGTTGTCTGTCAGTTATTCCTGTTTGATGGGGATGAACAGGTTCAAATTGCACTAACTGTAGTCTAGATCCCTATGGACATTTTTTCTTATGGCCTGTTATGCTAATGAACAGTATATTCTACAACAGTAGAAGGGATCTTGGGCAAAAGAAACTCAAACCATTGTGTGGGAGAAGGCGAGTGAGGGCTGGAACACACTGCAGCAGGGGGAGGAAGAGTGGGAAGGGACACTATGAGTTTAAATCAGATGGGTACATTTTGACAGTCTTTTCTAAGGCTATGAAATCTAAACCCAACTACTCTGACCAAAACTGGTCTCCTAAGTGCTAATACAGGCTGGCTTGTATTTACCTATGTGCTTAATTCATCTCCTCTGACTTAAATCCTGTTAGGCATGTGCAGAAATCGCTGCAGGGTGAAGGGTGGAAGTATCCAAATGAAAGTGTCCAGCAGTCCATATGTTTTGAGCATCTGTAGCTTGACTAGAGTGAAATTTGCGGGTGCACCAGAGCACTTATTTAAGTGCCTAAATGTAATTTCCAGGGCCTAAAAGGACAGAAAACCTTGGCTTAATTTTATTGAGCCAGGATTCCATGGTAATAAAAAAAGAAACTGCAAACACATGTTCCACTAAATTAAACTACTGTTTTTCACTGTTTGCAACTAGGGCCCAAGAGTCAGGCAAACTCATTGCAGTGTCAGCAAGCCCGTCTGTCAAGTGCTAGATCGTGCCCTATCTGTCTACTTTAGAGTCAGAGCAATCCATGTGTATTATTTAGAAACATTTAGAACAGTTGATGGAGGAGGAGGAGGGGATGATCCTGTCTAATATATCTTGATGAGTGGTTAGGACTGTGCCATAGCTGCTGCTCCTCCTTGCAATGAAAACAATGCAAAAACTCCATGGCTGAATGGTTCTCAAGGTTCACAATTTTTCTTCTGTCACAAACTGGGTCAGCTGAAGATAGCATACAAAAAGGGTTTGACTTGTTTGGATTTTTTTGGTGTTTGTTTTACTGGTGAGGGCAGGGAGAGAGGCAAGGTCAAAGGGCTTGTTGGAAGTTTCTTCCTGCTCCTTTGGTTCTGTGCTAGTTACTTGTGAACGTAGTATTTATGGTCTTGATGGAGACATGGCATCCTTGTCACAGAGCTTTAGCTTTTGAAGGAGCAACAAGTCCAAGACAGCCATGAGCTGGGTTACTCTGCCGGTAGCAGGCAGCTTCTCAGTGGCCCTTAGTGCTGGGAACCCTTGTGAATGGGCTGTAGGGTGCAATGCTACATATCCATTTTTGGATGGAATCTGCTTGTTTCACCCTGAATCGTGTTGCTGTATCAGGTTGGTCAGCACTGAGTTCCCTTTGCCTTGTGTACAGCTACATGAGAGAGAAACACCATTTCTCAGATGTGTAATTACTACCTTATGAGTTTTATTTTAGAGATCCTGTTTTAATATCTCTTCCTATTATTAGTAACAGAAATGAGGACATTTCCCAATGGAAGAGGTTTAGTGTTTGAGAAAAAGTCCTATGCCTGAATGAAAGTCACTCTTTTCCAGTTACAGTAACCTGCATTTAAGCACCCCGATTTAGTATCTTTAACGACCACAATGCACGGGGCAGTGGTAAAAGCAGCCCTCCCAGCTCTGTTTGCCCCCATGCCTAGGAGGAGGCACTCAGGTGGTTTTGAAGCTGCAATTTTGCTTTGCCTTTGCCATAGGTGGATGGACTCAGTCTAAAGGCATCAGTGACCTTCCAGAGGTAGTTTAGAAATGGAAGAAAACAGGGCTTTGAAACTTCGGTGAAACCTAGTGGGAACAACTATCCGCAGATGAAGAAAAAACGAAGTATGTTTTTCCTGGATTATTTACTACAGTTCATTTTTGACAGCCTGTAAAAGAATAAAATGGATATCTTTGACATGCTGAGAGTATACAGGACAGATAAACACTGATCCCTTGCAATCCCAGGCAGTTGCCGTTGTTGTAAATGTAAGAACTTCTTTCTGGCAGAGTTGGTACAAGAAGAACGCTGTTTTGGAGCTAATTAAAATATGTCAAATCATCAAAATACTTTCAGAGAATAGTATCATGAGAAATTAAATTCACTGCTTTTGTAAATAGTAAAGCAGTGACTATTTAATGATGCACAGATTTAATTACAGAGAGGATGACATCTTTATGATAACAGCATAAAAGTAATTATACACCACTGGAGCTGAACTGGACTGTGCTCCGTCCTGCATTCTCGGCGAGCAGCTGTGCAGAGCAGGTTGTCAAACACCCACATGTCTGTGACAGTCTGCTTTTGTTTTGCAGTCGGTTGAGCATCTGTGAGTAATGGTATGCCTCCCATGACAGAGCAATGTTTAATTGACCACAGCTAAAAAATTGGCAGGGCGGATTTTAAGCAGGCATAGTCTGAGAGAATAGATTTTATATGCTTGTATAGGCAGTAGAAGGTGTGTACCAATGTACTGTGTATATTTTATTTATTGTAAATAATGATTGTTTGTCACTACTGAAGAGCTAAACCAAGAATAAATTATATTTTTACCCCCCTTATAATTCATAGAAGTTTTATTTGTTTGAAACATACCCAATGCCAAGTGAACATCTTTCTTAATGAGATTATTCAGGCATTCTGCACAACACATTTTCAAGTAAATGGAATATGAGGAACACTTCAGAAACACACAAAGTAGTTAGGGACAGTTTTTAAGGGGAAGTAAAAGATGATGAATTTATTCTTGCAGTTCTTGTTGTTATTTTTGCTTCAATCTTTTTTTTTTTTTTTTTGTTCTAGCACAACTGTCATTATGCCAAGAGAAAATGTCTCACTACATGCACATTTTCTGCACTTGAATAAGTAGTCTCTGTATGTGCATAGCCCAGCTGAAACGAAGAAAACGAAATGAAGTATTGAAAGAGAGCAGGGAGAGAAGAAGGATTCAAGGAGAAAAGCAAGTTATTTCAGCAAACTTGGTTCAGCATTAACAATTTGTCACTGGAGACTGGGGTTCAGGTCCTGGCTCCACAGCAATCTTTAAGCAACCTTAGCTGGCCAGGTCCAGCAGCTCTTTTGTCCCAGCCAGAACATTGTGTTTGGTGTAGTGATGAGATGTTGTATGTAGAATTACAGTACCAAATGGTGAGAGAAAGTGAGACAGAATGAGAGTTCGATAACCAACACTAGTTTATTCTACAAACAAGCACCTCTGTTTGGTCTAGATGGTTCTTCTTTACAGGTAGACATGCTGCAGTCTTTTCTCTCTGCAGGCAGGATGATCTGGCCAGTCCTGGCTCCAGAAGGGAAGATGAGGGTGTGTTTGTGCTGGTGTTCATCCTTCTTTTTTCTGGCACATCTTCTCCTGCTCTACTTATAGTAATGTGAATGTGACCACTGCTGCAGGTCACAGTACCTCCACTTCACACTAAACTAGCTTCAACCAGCAACATGAGGCACATTCAAGATATTATTTTGTAAGAGTTTGTATGTAGGAGTTGTCCTGTCTCATTAGAAAGCCATAGAGGTACTGAATAATTTAAGTTGCCAGATGAGCACTCTTGGTGCCCTGGTCCACCTTCCCCCACCAAAAGCAAGGTATTCCAAGTAACATTAGGTTGCTCAAGGTTGTCTTTGCACGTTGATGACAGGGTGTAAAGGTGAGACGATGTTTTAAAAATGGTCTGTTATAGAATTCAAAGATATACATGCTGAATCAAATGAATGAGTCAGTGAATGAACCAGTCTACCTATTACATTACATAGAGGATGAGACGAGAACTTGAGAGACCTGATGTCCCTTCCTCTTTCTGTCACTGTCTCTGTGATTGACTTTGGGCAAGTGTCATCAGTTTCATAACTCACTTACTTATGAAAACAATGATGTTTCCTTTGTCAAGGGCTCCATGATGTACATATTAAGGGAGCTGTATTAAAATCAGCTTTGTCATCTTGTTTTTCTCAGACTACAGTACAGCTGTAGCCCACACTACAAATACAGTGGTAGAACCTACAGTGCACTGAGTGTTTTCCATGAGCGAAGTGTTTGCCCTTGGTGGAAGCAAATGACAGATAAGGGGAACAGGAGTTTGGTTTCCTAGAATCCTAGAAAATATGGCAGGAAAGCATCATAAAAGGGCTTTTTATTTACCCTTCAGCCCAAATAATTATTATGTAGACTATTTTGACTGAAATTTGTCTAAGCTGTCTTTCAGAAACCTTCAATTCCACAGGTTTCTTAAGCTGTATTTTTCCAAAGTTTTACCATCTTATCTATTAGAAAACTTTTCCTATTGTCTGAATAAATTTTTCCTTTCTGCAGGTTTTAGATCTTGATAATTTTTCCAGTCTCAATGGACTTGAACAATTTGTTTCCTTTCTCTTTGCAGATACCATTTATATATTTTAAAACTGCTATTGTGGGATTCTTCTGCTTTTTCTTCTTTGAATCAAAAACCTCAGTCTCTTCACCTCTTCCTCTTGAACCACGTTTTACAGTTCTCTGGTCATTAGTTTTGTTGCTTTCTTCTGGACTTTGAGTGGTTCATTTTGGTCCCTAAAATTGCACACACAGCTCCTGCTGAGAACTTAAATAAGCTACAGAGAGCAGAAAGATTACTTCATGTGCCCTGCAGGCTATATTGTTGACTTTTGTGTGATTTGTAGTTCTTTCAGATTCCTGCATTCTGGAAGAACTCTTTTCTAAGCAGGTTTTCCCCACTTGGTACTTGTAAAGTTAATCATTCCTATTAAAGTGCAATACATTTCTGAATTTTTTTCTAAGTTGTCAGGCCACTTTTTCAGTTTATCAAGGTCACACTGAATTTTAGTCTCACTTCCTTCCATTTTTATCAGTAGAAAATTCAATCTCTATACATATTAACGACACAGATGATAGGACAGAAATATGGTCAGTACTGGGTTCTGGACAGACTCCTGGAGGAACTGCACTTGATAAATCTTTCAAGTTTAACTACTGGTGTAACTTCCTGGTAATTACTCTTTGACTTTGGTTCACAATCAATTTTTTGTCTGACAAGAATTTCACCCAGGTCATTTTGCCTTAGCTTGCTTTTGAGAATGTTGTAGAAGACAGCATGAAAAGCCTTATTACTGCTGCTCTGTTGTCTACAAGGTATTCTATTCCAGGCTAGATTCACTTGATCTATTTTTTTCTTGATGAGTCATATGTATTTTTCATATACTTAAAGCCTGTTGCCTGACGCTCCAGGGGTGATATTGTCTCACACCAGGACAAAAAAGTGTGTTCCTTCTTCCTTTACAAGATAATTTCATTGTAAGGCCATTTTCATTGTCCTTGTAATACATTTTCTTGTGTTAAATCTTCTCAGAGCATAGTCTGGACATTCCTTCATTATCCTAATACCTATGAAGACTACAAACTTATTTTCTTTCTATACTACTTTATGTAATAGTATTCGTTGTGCTAGCCTATATCAAATAAAACATACATTTCATCTTGGTATTGAAGAGGCATAGACAAACAGATATCTAGGTGGAATCTGGTTGGCAGCTATTTATTTTCTTTGCAGAGGGAGACAAAACAGTAAGTCAAATTCAGACCCATTTTAAATTCTGTGGCTTTCAACACATTTAAAAGTGATTTTTTTTTTCCTAGGTCTGCTTACTTTTAATAAAACAGTAGATTGTGTCATTGTATCCAGGAAAAAAAAGACATTTTAGGAAAGTCTATTCTGTAAGTGAAACAAATAATGAGTTTGTACCTACTGCAGCTGGAAATATTGTTGAGCTGTAGATTAGTTTCCTTTTTAGTCTTTTAGTTGGAGAAATAAAGTGGTCAAACTATGTCTTTTTTTGCAGTTTCCCTAGAGATTTCATGCTCTACCACGTCATCAAGTTAGACCTCAGGAAAGTAGTCTTAGTCTTTACCTAATATATGAGATTGCAGTTAGCAACTGAAATGCTGCAGAATGCCCATGTAACTCAGAAAAAATTAATATATAGCCTTAGGTGGATTTTCAGTTACAACACCTTACTGCGGCAGCACAGGTAGACTCTGGTAAATCTTATCATATGTAGATAGATATACTCTTGTGCCTGTACCATCAAACACATAAACTTTGTCTCCTGTGACATAAATACATTCAGAGAGTCTGTTCACTTTTAGAAAGCACTTGACCCAACAGCTTGCTCTTCAAGGACTTAGTGTTTTTCATCTAATCGGTCTTGAAAACTGTTTTTGGAAGTGGCTGAGAGCATGTCTGAGTCATCAATAACAGATAAATAATAATTGATCAATAATAATAGGTTTATTTACAGGATTCTTGTCTATATGATTATAAAGCTAAAGGGGTCCTCTTATCTTTCTTCAATCATTTCACTGATCTTTGGGCAGGTATTTTTGCAGGTGTTATCTTGGGGGAATGCTGGAAAATTTGCTTAACTTTTATAATGCACCGAGAAAATAATAAATATTTCTTTTACACCTGGAAGAGCTGTTCCTCTCATTTACTATGACAGTGGTTGTAGCACAAGCCACAAAATATCACCAAGGGACATGAATGAAATTTTTGTCTTGTACCATACTGTTAAAGCCAGTTGATTACACTATTTTGAGTCTAAGTTAGGAAAAAGAAAGAAGCTTCAGCATTTCTATGGGAAATGATTAGGGGATCAAAGTATGCTCAATAGATATTTATAAATAACGGCATTTTTGGTTTGCCTGCTGAACCAAAAAACTAAGGAAAAATGCTTGTCTCATTGTAAACTGTTTTTAACAAAAAACTAAACATTGAATGAAATAAGTCTTTTAAATAAAGAATGAAATGTTTCAACTAATTTCCAGTTTATTTTCTTTTTAAATAAAAGTCCATATTAGAATGAAAACATTGCTTTAAAAATGTAAAGATAATATTGTATTTGAAACAATGTTGGTAAGAAATAGATTGACTTTTTAAAAGACAATTTCTCCCCTTTTTTGTCTGAATTTTTCTGAATCTGATCCATATTTTGAAATTATTTCAGAAGCCAAAAACCTGCTGCTTTTAAAAGAATTTATTTTTCATCATGACATATTTCTCAGTTCTGTCACCTGTTCCCTCATCTGGTATTATAGAAAATATTTTGTTTCTTGCAGTTCCATAATATTCTCATTTCTTCAGCCCCCTCCAGCCTGTGTACCTGTAAATCCACATTAAATCTCCAATCTTGAATCGGTGAATTTATACTTCTGTGTTTTCCAAAGACTGGCTGTGCCAGTGATTGTGTTTCCTTGAAGGAATGCTGCAGAAATCTTTCTTCCAGAAGCTCAGTTAACATATTCACAAGAATTCTTGGGTTGAAAGCATCTCCCTAACCATCTTGAAGTTTAATTTCTCATAACCTGCTTAGATAATTTTCAACTGTCACCCCAGGAAAGGAAAGCAATATGACACATTTTTGATTATAAACCTTGTAAGAGTGCAAATCATTGTTCCTACAGTTCTTAAACTATGCTGCATTTGTATGAAATCCACTAATAGTAAACAGGACATTTATGGGCTCAGTAATAGCTGGTTATCTAACTGTTGGTTATAAAAAGACTTATCTTAAATAGTACCAAAACTTAAAAAAACTGCACAAACCATTTCTTGTTATGTTGGGTTTTTTTTCCTCTACACTTTCTAATCTCTGTCATGTAAAAAATGAATATGAAGATTTCATCCTAAGGCAATTTTATATTCTTTTGGACTTAATAACTGAAACCTCACAATAAATAAATCCTACCAAAGGACAATAAAGTGCAGACAAAAATTAGAGGCAAAAAAAAAGTGTTCACATGTTTTGGAAATATATAAAACGCAAGTTTCTCCTCTTGCAATAAAAAAAAAGAAAAAAGAAATGTGCTGAAAAAAACTGCTTAGAAATGTTTAAATGTAGTCTAGATTTTGAAATCGTCTGTAACTGGCACTTCATAATTACTTATAACTGAGGTTCTGAGTTTCCTTTAGCTGTGCTTAAGTCTGAATTTCAAGAAACAGTTCTTCAGCTCTTTGTTGCATCATTTGAAAAATCAGTTCAGGATAAACAATAGGCTTGTTTATAATAAGAGAATAGAATCATAGAATGGCTGAAGTTGGAAGAGACCTCGGGAGACTGTCAGTCCACCACCTCTGCCTAAAACAGGGTCCTCTAGAGCAGGGTGCTCAGGGCCATATCTGGCTAGATTTTGAGTAACTCCAAGTATGGAAACTCCACAACCCCTCTGAGAAACTTTTATTGACTCTTTCTCAGTTGTTTAAGATTTCTTAGAAAATTTTCTTTGCCTCTTCTTGCCTTCAGAAATAACCAAAATTGTTTGTGCAGCATTATTTTAAAGTCGGAAATTGTATTCCTATGGTCAAACCCATGCTGCTGTTCTAAGAAACAGTCCTAGAAATAGCAGGTAGGTAGTTTCCATGCCGGAAGGTACTAGAGAGCTCTTTACATTTAGATTTGGATTTTTGGCTACACATTTTAATTCTACAGCTCAGATGATTAAAAAACTCTCATTTAGACAACTTAAAATGAACCTTTTTCTACTTTGAGTCTACAGCTGTACGTTGTTCAGGCAGCTTTGCTCACAGAGTGAATATTCTTGGTGGTATTTGCGATCAGCACTCATTTTCTGGGGTAAAGCTCCTTCTAAGCACTTATGTGGAAAAACAGGCCTTCAATCATGGAGCAGATAAGCACGCTCTTACATCCCACACCTATTAGGGGATATACTTAAATCAGTTGATGCCAGTGGCTTAACTTAAATATGTGCTCATTTGCCTGAGTAGCAGATGTCTTCTTCAATCACAGCCTCTGAAAGATCATTTTGCATAAAAAAAGAATTTTTTTAATATGTTTGAGAAGACAAATTCCTCTATCTTTATCTGATAAATTCATTAACATATGTTTTTTCTGATTTGCAAATATTAACATAATTTGATTTAACTTATTTAATTTGTATCATACCTAATTGTGAATATCAATTATGGCACAAAAATGGGGTATAAACTCACATAATGTGTTGCTTTTGAATAGCATATGTAATACCATAGAAGTAGACCACTGATGATTCATGAATGCAAGAAAGAGTCTAGTTTTGGAAATATTCAATGTCTGCAATTTCTGTGGGTTAAATATTTCTTGAAGGAAGCAAACTGTTTAAGTGGATAAACACATTCTGCATGCTTGGATAAGATCATGTTAATTATCTACTGCAAGCTGGTACAGGCATAATCCTGCTAGTATTGGGACTGACAGGGGTTACAGACATAGCAAGCATAAATTCACCTCTCCACTGCTGCCTTTGTCATTTTGCCACACTGGTGGGATGCTAGAAACAGATATTGTCCCACAAGCTGGGCATGTTTCAACCATTAGCAATTTGAGGACAGTTTGAGGCAAGTCAGATATCTGTAAGTTGGAATGCTTCATCTTGGACACAGTGCTTGAGGACAGCTGATAAGGTAAAAGGCTATGTTGGGCAGTAGACCATGCATTTAAGAGTTATCTAGGATGGAAGTGAGAAGTTCTCCAGCCAGCTGAGCTGTGAAGTGCTAGAAGAACCTTTCAATCAGAGGAGAGCTATTTGCAGAAGAGATACTCAGAACGATATGTGAGATTTTCAGGCAGGATAAACTTACCAACCTCTCCTCCCCTGTGCAGGGAGCAGGAGATACAGCTTGTGAAATAGGTAGGGAAATTAGTCTGGAAAATTTGCTCTCTCTTTTTCACTGGAGAGATGACTGTTTTCCACAACCTGAAATCTCTTGAAACTTGCATTGGTTCCATTTCCCCATTAAAAAGAAAAGCTTTAAATTAAGTAATTTAGAAATTTTTGTTGTGATGAATCTTTGCTCTGATATGGAACTAGACTTCTAAATACAAAATGGGTCTCAAAATGTTAACCAGCATATCATTAGCCATCTGCACCAGCTCTAATAGTAGACCTGCTGCAAGCAAAACCAGTTAATCAAAATGTGCTCTGTTCAGGGTCCAGCACAAGCTGGAATGTGCAAACAAGAAGAGCTTGCAGGTTCAGAAGGTTCTTGGTTAAATATGTTCATGGGCTTTGGCACCAGGCAAGGATGACTAGGACAATTCTCCACTGATTTACAGTGCAGTAGGCAGGGAAGTTTGCCTACACTCTTATTTTTCCTGCACCAAACCTTATGTCTGTAAAGGGCCGTGGGTGGTCATGCTGCATTCCTGCAAGAGGGCTTTACTATGGTTGTCTCTTCAAATTCCTGAGTTTATACCTGGGTACAATCCAGTGATACATCCCCAAATGTAGGGAATACCTATATGGTGCTTTTCTAAACTAGGTCTTGGCAGCAGAGTTAGTGTCTCTAGAGTGCGACACTGTTTAGCCTAGCCACTGTTTATGTATGATTTGGTATATCTTCATGCGGCTAAGTTCACTCCCCCATGGTAGAGCTTAAGGCATATGCAAAGGATCTCTTGGTTGCTGAAACCTGGGTACATGTATGAATATTTTCTTATCATCTGTTCTTCTGGGAAGGTGGATTAAGTGTCAGATGCCATTGGAGGGACTTTGTCTTTATATCCACTGCAAATCAGGCA
The DNA here is from genome assembly GCF_965183815.1 of Platalea leucorodia. NCBI lineage: Eukaryota > Metazoa > Chordata > Aves > Pelecaniformes > Threskiornithidae > Platalea > Platalea leucorodia. The sequence goes on from NC_138824.1 coordinate 9,111,092, forward strand.
CATGCCAGCCGAAATAAACAGTGGGACCTTTATCCTATATCCTTTCTATATGCCAGCTGGCATTAAACCTGATTGAAAGCATCACCAGACTCCAGTGAGATGGCTTAGCATGTGGATGAAAGGGGGATCAGAAGTTAGATCCAACTTAAAGCCTTAGCTAACTTTGCAGAGTGATATACCTTGTGCGTAGCTTCAGATCATTTTCATTTTCATAAAAATTCAGCTATGTAAGCACTTCATACCAGAATTTTTCCTGTTGTGTCTAAAGCACTTAGCTTCTATAAGGAGGTTGCTTGGTATCACTGTAGAATCCTACAATGACTCTAAAGCTTCCAAGCCTGAAATTGCAAGGCAACTATTGCTTACTGAAGGAATAAAATTGCTATTCTATGCTAAATTTGCATGTGGGTTTCTAATATGAGACAACAAAATGCTTAGCAGTCTTCTGATTACTTTTAATTAAGGAATTGATGAAAAAACGAACCTAGAAATGAAAACTTCACAGTTGGCTGCATAAGAGAAATTGCGAAACTCCCTCCTTTAATGCTATTCAGGCATTACCAGAAACATTTCCCAGAGACCAGTCCTTGTACTGCTCTTTTGCTCAAAGAGCCCCTGGAAATTGTCAATAAATAGGATTCCTGTTTGTTGACATATAAGCCTTTATTTCTTGGTATTTCATTTTCCTGAAGTTTAGCTAAAAGAGAGCTTGTACATGAGCGCCAGAAATTGGTTATTGCCTGATTCTTTGTAACACCATTGTGACAGACTGGCTTCATCTGTTGAGAAATAATGTCAGGAAATTGGAATAACAGTTAGATTGAAATTATTAAAAAAAAAAATTGTTTTCTCTGCTAAGCTGTAACTGAAAAGGCTACTTGGTTTTTAGAAAAAAAAATGTTTGAGAATAAAGTTTTACCATAACATTTCTGGAAGAAATGGGATCATCTGTCTTAAACAAACATAGGTAATTATTTCTGGGAAAAATCAGAGTAACATTTTTCATCAGTTGATTTCACTGGCTAGTAAGTATGAATCAACATTTATTCCACACAGGGAAGCTAAGGCATATAGTGCTAATCATCCACAGCAATGAATCCGCTACCAAGATCCAACATTGCTGTTAAGCTGATCTGGTTGTGAGCAGATGAACAGTCCTGCTGACCTGAGTAGGGCTGCTACCATGCCTGCAGAAGGGTGGTTCACATCGTAACTTAAGAGGAGTTGATAACAAAGATGAAGTGACCCAGTTCTTAATCAGGAAGTTAGAATGGATGTAGAGGGTGGGATTCATCTTACCTTAGTGTAGATACCCATATCTGAACTGGCCATCCTGGGCTCCTCCTTCCCTAGAAGATGTGGGCACTTCTAGGGCATGATTCATCTGCCTGTTTGTGGTAGGTTGACCTTGGCTGGCTGCCAGCTAGCCCACCAAGCCGCTCACTCACTCCCTCTCCTCCAAAGGACAGGGGGAGTAAGTAAGATGAAAAACTCACAGGTCAAGATAAAGGTGGTTTAATAAAGAAAAGCAAAGGCCACACGCAGAAGAAAAGAAAAGCAAAAAAATATTATTCTCTACTTCCCGTCAGCAGACGATGCACAGCCACTTCCTGGGAAGCAGGGCTTTGGTACATGTAGCAATTGCTTTGGAAGACAAATGCCTTAATAATGAATAACCCCCCACCCCCTCCTCCTTTCTCCTAGTTCTTATTGCTAAGCACAACATCATATGGTATGAAATATCCCTTTGGTCAGTTTGGGTCAGCTGTCTTGGCTATGTCCCCTCCCAGTCTCTTGCCCACCCCCAGACTACTGGCCTTTGGGGGTCAGTTAGATAGACAACCTTGATGCTGTGCAAGCACTGCTCAGCAGTAGCCAAAACATCGGTGTGGTATCAACACTGTTCTAGCTACAAATACAAAGCACAGCACTATGAAGGCTGCTATGGGGTAAGTTAACTCCATCCCAGCCAGACCCAATACACTGCTCTAGATGTTTTCTTCAGGATGAGATGAATCTTGGTCCGCGACTGCCTTTCCTACTGTGAACTGCAGAGTAGATGGCTAGTTTGGATGCAGACATCTACTTTCTATGAGGAATTGGACCTAAAATGCTTGTTCAAAAGTCAAATATGAACCCCCATTGGGCACGATTCTGCTTATCATACCTGAAGCAAATGTCATTTGTTCAGGAGGCCTTCTTTTACTCTCTCCCAGAGTCTTCTCCTGTATCATTTGGGATCTAGAAATAGTCCAGCCCACCTGACCTGTGTTGGATGTGATAAATTTCTAAAAATGACTTTAGGAAACAAGAAGAAGACAAGTTTTATGGTTCTTTGTAATCTGAAATGTGTCACAGGTTTTTAACCTGATTGAAAACACAAAAATACTCTGCAGCTGCGAGTGCCTAAAGCAAGGGTGCAAGGACTTTTCCATCAGCTGAACTTGGTGAAGGTTGATGCAATCACCATCTTCTGCAATTATCACTTGACAACAGCAGATTAATGCTTACAGTGGATGCTATTAATGCATCCTTAACAAGATGAATACTCTCGTTAATGAATCCCAATAGTCCCAGACATCAGAGGATGAAGGGTTCTATGTGTGCATGCATGTGTGAAAGCAGAAGCAAAGCACCAGGGGTTATTATAGAGCTTTTATAAACACTCTGAAAGCTGTAAATCAAAGACTGATAAAACACCTTCTCGTGGTTAGTTTTTAATTCCTGGTCTTGCAAGTCTGGAAGTTCTTCTGCTAGCGGGTATTTAGTGTTTGGACTGACTTACATAAAGTTTAATTTCTCCCTCAACACATCAAAGACACTGACACTGCAGAGGAGCACAGTAGCCCAGGACACGTGGGCTTGTCATTAGTAGTAGCAGGCCACAGACTGCAAGGATTTATCCTAGCCTAAACACTTACCTTAACCTGTTTTGCTTGCTGCTTTGGCAAAGCAATTGAGCATCTAAAGTCTAACATTAAAAAAGTTCAGTTGGCTACAGCTTCACAAGAGGCCTTATACACTACCCTTAACCCTCAGTCTCAATGGAGAATTGTTGCATCTTGTTTAACTGAATTGTATGATCATGGGTTGCCATGATATATATAGTAAAACTTGTCCTTATCATATACAGAGATCTCCAGAAAATGACCATAAGTAAGCAAAATTGACAATGAGTAAGCATAATATATTGTTTTGTATTGAAAGAAGCACACCAACCAAGAACAGTGTAAAAATAACCTCATGTGAACCCCAAAACAGAGGAGGATCAGAAGAAGAAGAAACCAGTATCGTCAACATCAGCCTGCTCGTGATGGGAACTTGGGACACTGGGGCAACTCCTCCCTTACCTAGAGAAAACAGGTCTGCACTCCCAGAAATCTAGGGTTTACCAGGGAGGTGCAAAAAGCCTGGGTAAGAGGGGCAGCTCTAGGATGGAATGACCCACACATTAGTATTTTAGCTGCATTTAATTCCTCCTTTATTTTAATTGAATGATGTAAAGGTATCTTTTTAACTGGACTGGTAACTTGCTTTATATTAGCTGGACTAATTCTTCACCCCTAAGTGTCTTCCCTTCTTGCATGCAGCAGAATGTTAAGTTTAACAATGGGAAGGACAGTGATACGTGAAAAACAAAAATAGATTAAAAAGGAGAGTAAAGCAGGGAACCACTCCCAGCACATCCTTACTCAGAGTCATTGCCTGAGTCAATGAAAACTTGGGATTGCTGCTCATGGGGTGTTTGTTATCACCATGATCTGGTGAATGAGGAGCAGGCAAAAGTTTCATAAAGATTGGGGCTCACAGCTGTCTGTGAAATGAGGAAAATATCACTATGGGAAGATTTCATTTACATTACCTTATTACCTTCCTACATACAAGCCTCGTGGCTCTTCTATAGGAGTCTTCAGAGGTCACCAACTGAAAGAAAAAGGAGCTAGAAGGGAGTTAAAAAAAAAAAAAAAAGCTTCGGCTACAGAGGAACCTTTGTTCCATGAATCATGCCATCAGCAAAGGCTTTGCAACAAGAGATGGTAGGGAGGTGATTTCACCATACCGGCGCAGGGCAGCTCTCTGATGAGAGCAGCAGAGGAGTTGAGTGGACACTCATATTGGTTTTCCCTCCAGCTTGGAATATGGGTTTGGATGCAAATTCATTAGTTTCAAATTGTGCTTTTGAAGGGAATCTCCTGATTGTCCCCACATGCCTTGCTTTGATTCACATGGTGAAGCAGTCTTTCAATGAGTGAACTAGATATTTTTTTCAGATGAAAATAAGCCAATAAGTTACACACAATGGATGCACTCTTAATGCATTCCAGTCACTAATGGGTGTCTAATTTCTGGGAATATACTACAGTTATGAAGTAAAACTCCCCTGAGCTTGTACAGTGCAGGTATCAGATCCTCAGCATCAGCTATTTTGCTTTACAGTTGTGTTTTTATTACTCTGCAGGAATTGCTAATGATGTAGACATCGGCTTAAAAGGTCAGATCTCAGTAATGGACGAGCCTGAATTTCCTAGGGACTAGAGATGGTCAAAATGGAGATGTCTACTGTATCTGAGGCCTAAAAGAGAAGTGTGCCACTGCCTCCCAGCCAGCTCCAGAGGGATGCAAATATTTTTCTGGCATCTTGTAGTGGAAAAGGGAGTGAAGTGAAAGGGACCAATGGGCAGGCCTGAAGTAAGCTTAATTTGTATTATAAGTTTTAGCATCTTTGGGAGTTTTTCTGGAGAAAAAGCAAAAGGAAAATGGAAGGGTGAAGGAGAAGAAAAAGGAAAAAGAAAAAAGGAAAAAAGCTTGCATGCCAAAAGGCAGAGGAAATGTTATCGACTTGACAATGTTTAAATGTCTGCGTCAGCTGATAAAGCCTAAATAGGCTTGGGGTGATTGCCCCAAGATAAAGTAGCAAATAAAGTCAGAGACCACGAAGGGATGGTGGCAGAGCCTGCTGTGACAGATTGGATGAGAGCAATGAGCACTGGACTGCAGCTGGCAAAGGCATGGGAAGGTCCTGAGGCAGCTTTATCTGGGTGCTTGCTGTCCATCAGGAAGGGGTGAAGATTCGCCCTGAGAATCACAAACTCTGCCTACAGTGTTACTGCTGAAGGCAGAGGGGACAGCTAGCTGGGAGTTACGCTTAGCCATCCTGTTCCTCTTTCTGTTGTCTTTTTCTTTTCTCCTCCCAGTGAACTTTGCTTTTTAATTCATTAGATTAGCCTTTTGTGAATTTTTGCACCTGTCATATTTTGGGCAGCCAGTATGTACAGATGCAGAAGTTCTTGCTTCCCACCTACCTACACAAGGCATTACCCAGATTTGGTCCCTGACCAAAGTAAAAGTGACTCTGCCCTCCAACACAGATGAAAAAGCTCCCTCCCTTCCCACCAGTTGATGTTATTTGCAGCTGGCCCTGTCTCTGGCATCTCATTGTCTTTCAGTGTTACATCTCTGATGCCCTGAATGGCTGCCTTTCCAATCAAACTGTACCTTTGGTTCCTTGCTTCAGTAGCTGCTGTGTCAAGCTGAAAGAAACTGAAATCAAACTTTTGGCAGTTTTCCTTTCCTCTTGGCAGTAGAAGGAGATTTTTGCAGGAAAGATAAGCCTCAGCAGCCTCCACCTTGACTGCCCTTTCACTCTGCCACCCAACCTCCTGCTACCTCCACAAGCAGACACTAGAAGACATCCATGGCCTTCCTAGGGCAGGAGTGACTCTTGGTTCCTACAGAACTGCAAACCTTCAAGCACAGACCAGACTATAGAAGAAAGAGTTTGCAACTAACAGGCTTAGACACTTAGACACTTCCTTCTTGTAATGACTGTAAAGTTAAAAAAATTAGCTGATTAGAAGAAACTCCTACTTATTTATATTTACAGTTGAATGCAGATGGTGGTCCTTATGGTTTCCAAGTGCTGAAGCATCTATACATCTTGCCTCAGACACCACATCCAATCATCTTCAGAAACAGCATTTTTCCTTGTTTTGGAATAAGACTCTAAGTACCGTATATAGATTTCTTTTTAAATATCATTATGTCTCAATCTGTCAGTAAATTCAAGATAAAAATACCTACAACAAGCTTCATTCAAGGATACCATTTCTTTGCTAAAATAGATGTCATTCATCATAACAATAGACTCTAGAAATAGGAATCCCATTGTGACATTGTGGTGCATTAGTACATTAAATTACTGCTTTTTGCATAAAATGATCACCGAGCCAAAGCAGTAAATAGCTGATATTAAAGCACAAAATCTCTTTTTGTATTTCATTTACTAAATATTTCTATTCTATTGCACTTCTCTCCTTGACTTCTTACTCTACTAAAGAAACCAATTTCTTCCTTTGCATTCTAACTAAAATGAATTTTCCCTCTGATATTAGTGTAGATGCTGGAGGCACTGCCTTCTATATGGGGATAAAAACCAGCCTACAGTTAAATTCTGTTCTCACTGAAAATGGCAATTCAACTTCCCAGTAACTGCATTAAGATGGATATAAATCCTGTAACTTTGCTTTAAGCAAAAAATCACAGCCTTACACGGACAGGACTGACTCCTTCTTTCAGCGCTTGTCTTTACACACATTATAACATAAATGTTGTATTTCCTTTTAAACGCTAGCAGTTTGAGGAGAAGCAGTACACTGGGATCCTACCAGTCCTGCTGAGGAAGGATCACCCTTCAGGTACAACAGTGATCCACCTTCATTTCAGAGCACAGGGATACCTATGCCTACCATCTGTGAAATGGAAATCCCAGATTCAACTCTTTTCTCAAGTAACTTTGATATCGACACATAGTATGATTTCTAAAGAGCACCCAACTGGTAAAAGGTGTTTGTTACACTGATTCCTTAGCTTTTTCTTAACCCACAGGGCAGCTGCAGACACAGGTGTTCCTCACAGGCAGAGCCCATGACTCCAGCCACAATTGCAGATATACTCTGAAAAAAACCAAAAAAAAGTAAAAGTAGAAGTTTGTTATTCAGCCCATTAGTGCTGCAGTGGTTGTTCTATGACTGAAGAGTCCTCTTTCTTTGTTAATTGCTTTCTTTTGGAGGTAAGCGTTAGGCCATCACTAGGATTTCAAAGGTTTTATTTAGAAATGTGTAAAGCACATACATGCTTATTCTCCACAAAGTTCCACTCATCACCAGGCTAAAATTTAGCCAAAAGCCTCCTGCCAGAAAGGTAAGAAAATTCATCTGCTGAAAGGTTATCTTCCTCTGCCTTTTTGGACCATTTTTCAAAATACTCCTCTTGAATGACAGCTCATGATCTGATTATTTCTAACTAGAGGAATTCTGGAAAGACCATGGCCATTGCATGGGTGGGGAGGGACCAGGGAAAAGCATGGAAAAGAGTATCCCCACCCTGTTGCTTCCCAAGCAGCAGCCAGAGATAGCTGAAAGCCCAAAGGTTGTTCTTTCTTACTAATCCTCTGGTACAAACCTGCAAGTGCCTTTAGTACAAGGACAGAGATGCAGAAGGGCTTTCAGCTGTGTCTCCATGTCTAAATCCCTCCTAATCCACAGCCAGAGCTCCTAGATGCAGGAGTAACACTGACACATTTGCTCTCTGCAACTTGAGAAAAGTAATTTGATTCTTGCATTTCATCTCCCCCTCTCTACGCAACAGAGCTAATACTAACCTCCTCACCGCTGCGCTGGCTTTAGTGCATTAGTAGCTGTCAAACATCTATAGGAGTGAAAGGGGCTATTTAAGGGTATGTCTCCCTGGCACAACACAGCATAGTGTAAAAATATGTATTCAGGAGAGTGTAATTAGGCCTGTGCTCTACCCTGATAACGAACTTATGAGGAACAAGGGGAGTGCCAGCCAAAAGAGAGCTCTGCAGTAGCAGCACCCAAGGTTTCCAAACTCTGATGAGCGAGTGAGTCACCTGAGTTCAACCACCTGCTCTGGAGCTCAGACACCACCTCCTTCCCTCTCCTACATTTCTCCCTAATACCACTCATGGTCCACTTTTGGCCTGTTTATGACCTCTTTCCCATGCATCCATCCATCTATTCCTGAACCAACTTAGACCCACCACACCTTGCAGTGCCCCTGTGTTTTCTTAGATTACTTCTTTCACAGCCATCCTCAATTTGTGACCTTAAGACCATGACAGAGGAAAGCCAGAGGCTCTGTTAACGATCTGGGGAAAAGCACGACAGCAGGACTTAAAACTTACGTATAGAAATAACTCCATTCCAGAACGGTAACCGTGGAATAAGAATTTCAATTTGCAGTCAGCAGTCCCCCACCTCCGTGTGCTGCGCACACGTCCCTCATGCCCGGGGAACTCACTGCAATCCCTACTGCAGCCATAGCCCCCTCATTTCCAGCTGTCAGCTCTGCGTCTTCCCTTTAATTAAGGGAACTAGCCAAAGGAAAGTCATTAGCATTTGACAGCACAAAAATGCCATTTTCAAGGCTTTTAAAATACATTCAATTGCTGCAGGAACCAGGGTTACTCTACTGAACTGAAGCAAACAAGGCTGCAGCATAAGAATTCATTCATTGCAGAGGTTTCAGTAGCTGGGCAAATTACTGGGAGGATCACACACCTGGTTATCACCTCTGTGTCCATTTTGTTTTACAGTTAGATCTGTTCTGTTTGGGTGCTTCTCTGTGTGTTACTGAGGATCAGAAGAACATTTGAACAGGTCCTGATCTTGCAGAGCACTTTAAACAGTAAAAGAGCCCAACAAAGCACATGCAGCAGCAAAATGTCATTAGTTCACTTGCACACTGAATATCGCTGATCATTGCAACATTTTTCTATATGCAATTCTGACAGCAAAATGAAATACCAGCAAAAGAGTAAGAAAGAAGAAGAAGATAAAGTAGAGTACATTAGGGAAAAGTTTAAATATAGGTCTTAATTTGATATTTGGAACCAGATAATACAGTAGGAAGCAATTAGAAAGACAGGGAGAAAAGAAGATTTAGTTCATGTGTCGGTCTGCTTAATACTAATCCCATCCACTGTTTTCTGTTCATATTAATCAGCACATTGTAATTACTGTGTTGTCTCTGTCCTGATGTTCCTGATGCTGCCCCTTACTGAGGCAGCACTGCATACCTCTCATCTTTTGTTTTTCTGGACAGGGTAGCTGCTATCCAAAAGATATGTCTTTAGCTGCAGAAAGAGGATTTGGAAGGGTTTGATTTGAAAAGAAACATTCAAGTTCAAACACTGAAACCCATTATAATGCAAGCTAAATTAAATTAGGATAAAATTCCCAACAAGTTTCCTTAAACCAATGCGTTCATGGTGATAACCAGACAAAGGTATGTCACTGCTGTGTTTCTGTCCTCAAAAACTGAGCTGTCACAGGAAGCCTTAGCGCAAGGGCATGACATAGTACAAAAAGGGAGATGAAAAGAGTGACACCAGAGTTAGCATTAGTATTGTGAAGTATTTATAACATTAGATCACCTTTAATTAACACCATCTGACGAAGAAGGTGGGAGCATAGATCATCCGGAAGTTCAGGAATGAAAGCACCTCGCCACTGGATCTTCATCAGATCTGAGCATGGTAAATGTAGACCTCAAGTGCTATGTGTGGGTTTAAGAGAGGAACGAATTGGCCAGTTTTGAGAAATTTGGCCATGTTTTCCTAGCCTGCTTCAAAACACTGTTGTAAACTGGTTTGTTAAAGAGAAACATTTGATGGTTAAACACATACAGCCGTAACCTGCAGATGCAGCAAAGGGTTTAATAGCCGTGTGTGTGTCTCTTCCTTATGAGGTGCTAAGGGATCCAGAGTATTTCATCCCACCCCTTCCAGTTAATCCGGGCCTGAGGTATCTGCTTTAGGTGGTATAAGGCACCTGATTAAAGTGCTCCTTCCATTATGTGCACATCAGAAGCATTCCTGTAAGTGCTCCTGTCCCAAACTGTGCACTGAAAGCGTGAATACTACATGTGAAGTCAGCCCATGGCATGAGATAATTTGGTCTCCAAGTGGGTCATGCCTCCTGCACCCACATAATAGTGGGAACCTTCATTCATGAAAATAACTGAGTGAGAAAGAAAGTATCAATTTTACAGCATAGGTTACAAGAGGGAAAGGCAACCTGGATAACTGCCAGGGTGTGATGAAGGATCATGAAATCATCCTGTTATGATGATGGTGAAATCATTCCAATTACATTATGGATGTAAATTTTCATCTTTTTGATTTCCTCTGTCTATTTGTGCCATTTCCCCTTTTTTTGCTTTTTGGCTCTGCAGTCCATTAGGCTCCCCCCTACAGAGCTGAGTGGGAATGTTGTAATCAGCACTTCAGATAGATGTTCACAAGAAAATGCCAATGGATTTTAAAAAATAATATCAGTGACTGCAAAAGAGTCACTGCAAAGTGCTTGTAACCAGCATGACAATTATCTGCAATATAATTAAAGATGACAGTCTTAAAGTACTTGCTTTGATGAATATAAACAGAAAAGTGTCATCCACAATAATTTCTCTGGTCTAAGATAAACATTTGAATGCTCAGAGTGCTTAACCCATACAATAGTCTCAATGCTTCCATTAACATCATAGTCCATACTCAGAAGTGATGTATAGGCAGTGGGCTTTCGTATGCCACAGGAGGCACAGGGACTGTTATTACTGTTTGTGACGTGGCAGGGCCCAGAAGATCAGCATCCTGCTGTGCTGTCGCAGTAAGAATATATGTTAAGAGAGTCTAGACAGCTAAGAAAGCAGCAGGTTAAAGGAAAACGCAAGGCACAGAGATGACTGACCTAGAGATCACAGAGCAAATTAGCAGCAGAGTCAGGAAAAGAATTATGGTTTTTCAGCACACAGGTCAGCTCACCAGGCTGCACCACCATCCAGGAGGCCTGGAGTAACACAGCCTAATCATCTTCCACACTAATAATGGCCAATTCTGAACTGAGTATTGTTATGTGGCCTCCCAGAAGTATAAATTGCCCATTTTTACGTGAAGTAAAGGTTCCCTTCCTTTGCCTTAAGAATTCCCCTGTATGCAAAAGCAACTTGTCATTTCCTACAGACACTTGAAAGCCTTCCTTTCACCCTCTGAAGCACTCCTAAAGCAAGACACAGCAAATCACATGGACCAAAACCACTCTTAAATAACCTCCTACCCCATCAACAGTTAAGGCATTAGTAGGTCATTAATAACTGCACCATATTTTGAATAACCACATTAAGTGGCTATTCTGCTAGTTACTGTTAGTAATAGCACATGGGTTCGAATATTTAAAATTTCCTCTTAAAAACAAATATTTTTCCTAGCTGTTCTTAACTGAGAACATTCCTTCATTCTCAAGGATGACACATCTTTGACTTGAGAAAATGAAGTGTGACAACTTAAAAAAAACAGTGATCTCTCTGAGCCTCACTGCAACTTCAGCAATAAATGAGTCCCCTCACTACTCAGTGTTTGTAACCAAACAAAAGTCAAATGTGTCTTTAGTAGATAGCTTTCCCTTCCCACGCTGCTCCATTTTTGCTTATAATTTGATGACAGTTTAGAATTGGTTTAGTTTATAAGCCTACAGTAATATCCATTTCACCTAACTTTAGTCAGGTACATATGAGCTTGCCCCAAATTTTCTCTGTAGCCAATTAAAAGAAATTAAACATTTTGGGTGAAATTCTTCCAATCTTTCTATACCTCTGTGAAGAGCCGTGACTTAAAAGCCTGTACATTGTCACCCCTTCCCCAGGCATTGGTAGCAACAATGACTTTGTTCAACTCAGAGAAACTGCTAACCTTAGTTGCTGTGACACCTGGGAAAATTCAGCTAATCAGTTTGGTGGTCAGTTGTGTAGGAACCAAACCTCTGAGCATGGTAAAAAAAGGCTGCTATTTGTTAGACTCCAGGATATTGATAATACATCATTTTAACATGAGGCTCAGTTTTCCACTGCATTGCTCAATGGTCTGTGCTAGAGCAATAACCATGAACAAAACCAAATTCAGCACAACTTGGCTCACTAGTATGGCTAATTTTTTTTGGCCTTAACAAGATAAAAAGAACACTTGCTTTTATCCCAAGGTTACTATAAATACTGGAGACATGAAGCTTTGATCCAATGCAGTCTTGTAGAAACTGCTGCAGTATTGTGAAACGTTGGATTGTTTTCCTCCATCAGCTTTGTAGAAGCAGAATTTCTGTTGAGTACCTCAGTAAGGCCTATGCTTGAAGAACTTCACCAAATTAAGGTGGTCAAGTGCAGGACATAGTTGACCAGAGAGGGCCATATGTAGACTGTCTACTATATGGGCCAACGTTGAGGCGGATGTGTGCATCTCTTTAATCATAGAATCATAGAATAACCTGAGTTGGAAGGGACCCACAAGGATCATTGAGTCCAACTCCTAACCCTGCATAGGACAAACCCAAAAATTACACCATATGTCTGAGGGCGTTGTCCAAATGCTTCTTGAATATTGTCAGGCTTGGCGCCATGGCTACCTCCCAGTGAAGCCTGTTCCAGTGCTCCACCACCCTTTGGATGAAGAACCTTTTCCTAAGGTCCAACCTAAACCTCCCCGGCATATCTTCCTGCCATTCCCTCGGGTCCTATCATTGGTCATCAGGGAGAAGAGATCAGTGCCTGCCCCTCCTCCTTTCCTTGTGAGGAAGCTGTAGACCGCAATGGGGTCTCCCCTCAGTCTCCTCTTCTCCAGGCTGAACAGACCAAGTGACTTCAGCCACTCCTCGTACGGCTTCCCCTCTAAACCCTTCACCCTCTTCATGGCTCTCCTCTGGACGCTCTGTAGTAGTTTTGTATCCTTTTTGTACTGTGGTGCCCAAAACTGCACACAGCACTCAAGATGAGGCCGCACCAGTGCAGAGTAGAGCAGGACAATCACCTCCCTCGACCGGCTGGCAATACAGTGCTTGATGCACCCCAGGACACGGTTGGCCCTCTTGGCTGCCAGATAATAGTTGGTATCCAGTGCAGCTGGGTCATTCAGAGAAAGTAGAATGTCAGCACTCCAGGCAAACCAAGAAGAAAGGTTTTGCCTCTACAGAATGACTCACAGAGCTAAAGAGGGACACCCCTTTTGCCCATGGCCTGGGTAGGGAAGCTGGGTACCACCTTCCCAGACTTTGGCACTTTCTGTAAAGCGAGGAGCAGATGCATTGTAGGATATGCGCCAGTGTGTGCTGAGACTCACATCGTCAGGCTGGTCGTCTGGATTAATAGGACAATCACTGCTTCAGATGCCTGGTGCTCTCCTGTGGCTGCAGGTGGTTTAACTCCCCAGGATGATTCCTTGGCTTCCCATACTTACAGTTTAGCTTTACAGGAGATTTGTTTCTTTCTGTTCCTCCTCCTCACCCCTTTAAAAATACAACTGGAACATTTCTAGCTCCTAGATTTCCTTTTGCTTTCCTTTAAGATTGCCTTCAGTAATCCTGTCCCCTCTGAGTTCCTTCACACTGAAAAATGTAAAGTCTGCTTATTTCTTCATGCAAGTATTTCCATTTTTCACAGACCTATGGTCTCTTTCCATAGCTTTGCTGCCTGGTATAAGACAATCACCCCCAACTCTTGCATCTTTCCATTTCACAAATTGATTTACTTCATTTCACCTAACTTATCATAGTTGCATAGTTTTTATAATGAAGGAGTTCTGGGTATTTGATTTATGACTTAATTTTCAAATAAATACTAAATGGGATGTGATTCATTATATGATAATCTTACATGTTAAACATGATATGGATGTATAACATAGCAAGACAGAGATAATGAAGTCATAATCAGCTTTGAAAATTAGGTTAGAAGAATAATGACTTTAAAGGATTCCTACAATGAAACAGGAGAAAATGTTGGCAAGATGATTTACGCAAAATAATGGTTATTACAGGAAAGAGCCATTGAAAAAGAAATGAAGGCGAGAACAAAGATTAGCAGATATGATGGCAAACAACAAGAAGATTAGGGCACAGTTTACCAAAAAATTATAAGGCAGCCCAGCAGTACCAGCACTGAAGAAGACTGACCTATGGAATAAGGTACAAGGCTGAGAATCAGGGAGTGCTGGTTTCAATTCTTTTTCTGCTTCTCTCTTGCTTATTTCACCTCCATTTCTACTTTCATTTAAGGACTATTCTATTTCTTCAGCTTGCAAAAGACAATACTTCTTTAGGGCTTTGCACAGATTTTAACTCAATACTTATTTTTTTTTATTTTGTGATCTACTAGTTAGAAAGATCACCAGTTTTGTTTTGAAACCTCACATTCCTTGCTCTTTTCAACACAATTTGAGTTTTCTGTTTAAAATATTTATCTTTTAGCTTGAATTTTGCTGATATTCTAGCTATTGGAGCTTTTTGTGCTCTGCTATATTAAAAAGCCTTGTTATATTACATAGCATTTCCCTGAGTAGGTTAATTCAGATAATCATCAAAATGGAAAAAAAAATACTCTAAAGCCATTTTTATTTCATGTGTTTGGAGAAGGAGCATGGTTTAGTAATTAGTGGAGAGAGACAGACATCTCTACACGACAAGTTATCCTACTGATTTAGGATTGAACTCTTTGGAATTGATAGAATGGAGAAGAGATTTAAAACATTGAATCGGAGTGGATGATCAAATTTTAAAGTGATGAGCACAAGGTGCGATGAATCCTGCCTTTGCAGGAGGTAGGAGCTCACTAGTTCAAAGACATTATGGGAATGAATAATATACAGATCTGAAATGTCTGAAAACAGTATAAATTAAGGATTAAAAAAAGCTCCTGATATAGAATAAAAAAAATCTAGCTGTCAAATTTTTTAGTTTAGATTAAGTCTGCAATAGTTTTACAGTATAGAGTGGTAGATTAGGAAACAGATACAGGTAATACAGTTATACTCTGAGGTAAATAACTATGACACATCTGAATTTATACATCTGCAATATGATTGAATGCCATGACTTCTGAGAGACCTCCACGTTGCCAGCAGTTTGGAAGTAATTGGAATCCAAGTGAATTATTTTGACAGATGGCACCAGATCCTGACAGATGGCAGCATAACTGAGCTAAATTCCAAATTTCAAAAGCTAATCACACATATGACAAGCTAATAGTTCAAGATACAAATGCACCCTAGAAGAAGAAAGAAGCAGGGAGGGAGATAGCAGTGGATTATGCAATTTTAGGTAAAGTAAAGCAGATGTTGTTAATTTTTAAAAGGAGAAATTGCTATTGGTTTTCACCAGTGACATAGTGGGCTTCACTTGTTCCTTTTGTCCAGTTGCCAGTTCTCATTTCTGCCTTACTGTCACTTTGCAGTGGGTCCCTGCAGCCCTGTGCCTTGATACTGCCTGAGCGTTCGACAGATATGCTGCTGATCATCGCTCTGCGTGCCACATGATATTTCACACCCCTACATCTGTCTTTTTCTGAAGGGTGTTGTGGCGCTGAGTGGGTGTAAACTGAGAATGCAGTTAGCTGGCTAGCTTATACCATTGTTGTAAGCCTCCTCTTGTAAAAATATTCTATGATATTTTTCTCTGGTGATCCCAAACTTTGCAAGCACTGTAGATGTCATTGGTATTACCATTTTTTCCCCTCTGTCTCTTAAAGCTGACAGCAATTTTTGTAAAATTATATGGAGAAGAACTTCTTATGTATTGAGGGGTTTTTGCATTTGACATTTTTTGCAAATTTTTACTTGCAGTTTGAAATGCCAGTAACATTTCTAATAGTATCTGCCCAGGGCATTTAAAGAAAGAGTCCTAGACATTTAAGTCCAATTGAATGTGCTGTTAAAAAACCCTTCCAAATGGCTTTGTCATGGAAGTTTCTTGTTTGAATTCTTTCAGTTCCAGTTTTGTGATAAATCCTAATAGACACCTCTGGAAAACTGAATCTGCACTTTCAATCCTTGGAAAAAATACTTTCATAGTTCTAATTTCCTCAAACTTTCCTATTACTCATCTGCTCACTGATTACTACTAACTGGGAAAATACCAACTTCAGCTGCTAACTGGGAAACTCTCACATGTCGACGGCTCTGGAAAAGGGATGTGAAGAGATGTGATGGAGTCATGGTGTCACCCCTTATCTGCCTGCCATGTGTGACAACATCTGTGAGTAAGGGACCAGGTAAAGTGGTCTTCTCTGGTAAAACCACATAAAAGTGTCTTCTCCAACCACAGAAATGCTAAAAAGAAAGACCACCCACTGGTGAGACCAGAGGGGACAGCTGATATGGGCTACTGTTAGTCATTTTATCACATAGATCTATAAATGCTGTGTTATTCTATGACTAAAGAAGCTCTTCTGGCTGGAAACACAGGTAAAGAATCAAAGGGATAATAAATAGCTGGAGCTGGAGAAAGGCGAGGGCTTGAAGCATGGGTCAAATGGACAGCAGAAGTAAGAAATGGGCACAAATTAGAACAAAAAGGTAGACATTTTGTAAAGGTTACAACTATGATCATAGAATCATCATAGAATAGCTCGTATTGGAAGGGACCTATAAAGGCCATCTAGTCCAACCCCCAAATGTATCATGGAGCAAAGATGTATAGTGACCAGGAAGAAATTTAATTAGGAAATTAGAAAAAAATCTCAGGAAATGGCTTTAAAAAGCTTTATAGAAAAGTCTGTAGTGTTGACGCAGTGGTATTGAGCAAGTGAAGCCCTGCTGATCCTGAGAGTATCCAGTGTTTCACTGTCTTTGCAGCTTGAAGATCTTTCCTGTCCTCAGGAGTATTTGAATTCTTAAGAATTGTTAGCATTGGCTGAATAAGTGCAATTATGAGCTATGTTAGTATTTTTAAGAGTACCACTTTCACAGGATCCAGTTCAATTTACTTTCTATGCATAAGACAAAAAGCACACTACAACTTTACCAAGATACCACTTTCAGGAAAAACAAGGAAGAGTCGGTCAGATATTCTTCTCAGATTTGGTTTAGTGCTTCAGCTTTTCTGTGGAATTGCTCTTAATGATTTAAGCATTCACACTGAACTCATGAATTATTAAAGGATGGCTGCAAAATTGTGTGGGGAATTGATGACAAGTCATCAATATCTAATTTAACATCGCTATTTTGATAACTTCCTATTGTTATGCTCAAAAAACACGGGCAAAGAGGACGCACACCATATATAAAAGTAAAGCAAATAATTTACTGTTAGTATAATTGAAATCTTAAGAGTCTAACCATTATTAGTGCAGAACTACTTGTTACAGAAAGAGTAATAATGCATTTACCATAGTTAAACACATACTTCTTAGTTTCTACCCCTTTTCCTGGTGTTGCATGCACCCTTCCTTTGCTCCTCTGGGTCCTATGGTGGGTGGGTGGGTGGGGATGCTACAAAGAGCTGTCAGCATCTGGAGTCCTTCACCAGAAGGAATACGATGGTCATGTTGATGTTTTTTTTGTTTGTTCCTGTAGCATCCACTTAGGGACATTCGTATATGTTTGCTAACGTGTTCTTTCACCGTTGTTTTTCTTCTTTAATCTGAAGCTTCATGATACATCTGAGTTTACTTTATATGGTCCTTTGTATGTATGTTAGGTAGTATTTCTTTATTCTCTTTATTACCACTAACGCCTGTTTTGCCCAGGTCCAGGACAGTTTTTATAACTGACCTTTCCTGAGTTGGTTCTAGTGAGGGCTCTGCAGTGCCAGCCTGTGCCCCATCTCTTATCATCCCATGCCTGCACTCCTCTATGCTCCATCCTATGCTTCCACTTCTCAGGGCCTCTGCTATTGTGCCAGGTCTGTACTTCCGTACACTACATCGTTGTGTTATAGTCATAAATATCTCATTCCGCACAGAATAACTGCTTATTACCACTGTCTACATAAAACTGCAGTTATACCACACGAAGATAACAAAAGTAAAGCAAATCAGCTGCAGACACCTAATCAATTAATGAAACTGCTGTTACAGCTAAATCAAGTTGTACAAATTGCAGGCAGGTCAAGAAAGGTTTGGACAGAG
Source organism: Platalea leucorodia (assembly GCF_965183815.1). Lineage (NCBI taxonomy): Eukaryota > Metazoa > Chordata > Aves > Pelecaniformes > Threskiornithidae > Platalea > Platalea leucorodia. Next base: position 9,129,059 of record NC_138824.1, read on the forward strand.
CACGACTGGCAAGGCTCAGTCCTGAGACCCTGAAGACTTAGTACAAGGCATCTGGGCTGTTGCTGGCAATAGCCATACAGGGCTACACAGTCACAGTATATTCCAAGTCGACATTATATGAAAATTAACTCAGCGACTCTGAATTTTCAAAGGAAAGCAAAATTTCAATTTCCTTTGGCCAAAATTCAAGCTTGCTTACAGATGGACACTTTGTCTGTATAAAACAGGTGAAAATGCCAACCGATCTTATAACAGGGATATGTTTTATGATGCAAACCTCTTTGTATGACAAATTGCTTCAGATAGTGCACTGAGTTTCTTTACTGGAAAGATTAAAAGCTCTTCTAAACCTTTATTGCGGAGTTTTTGGAAGAATGATGTCTTGGTGGGGAATTAATCATAAAAAACTGTCTGTTCTTAAAAAGGAAGGAGGCAAGTGTTTGTATCGAAGAACTGATCGGCTATGAAATAGCCTAATTTAGTCATACTGTTCCTCATACTGATGTGGATGTTTTTGTGAACCTTATTGAGTCACAAGGATAATTTTTGTGGTGGAAATACTCAGATGTAACTTTGTGTTACAGGTACAATAGCTATGGAGAAATATTTTGTGGTAGTCTGCCATATACCTCATATTTGAGGTATACAGAGCACACCATTCCTGTGCTCCTTGAAGTATATGGCAGTTCTGCTCATTTTACTCTGCTGTATTTAGCCGTATAAACTTCTAGCTGATGGGGAGCACGATTAATCTTGCCCTGGGCATAATGTTCTTTTTTCCTCATACTTGGTCTTACCAAGAACAGAGCTCCTTCATCAAATAAATAATATCTAAAATTCTTTCTTTCTTTCTTTTTCTTTCTTTCTTTCTCTTTCTTTCTTTCTTTCTTTCTTTCTTTCTTTCTTTCTTTCTTTCTTTCTTTCTTTCTTTCTTTCTTTCTTTCTTTCTTTCTTTCTTTCTTTCTTTCTTTCTTTCTTTCTTTCTTTCTTTCTTTCTTTCTTTCTTTCTTTCTTTCTTTCTTTCTTTCTTTCTTTCTTTCTTTCTTTCTTTCTTTCTTTCTTTCTTTCTTTCTTTCTTTCTTTCTTTCTTTCTTTCTTTCTTTCTTTCTTTCTTTCTTTCTTTCTTTCTTTCTTTCTTTCTTTCTTTCTTTCTTTCTTTCTTTCTTTCTTTCTTTCTTTCTTTCTTTCTTTCTTTCTTTCTTTATTGTAGCTTGACCCCAGTCTAGCCAGCTTTCATCTTTTTGATCTGTGGTCCCATTCAAGTGGGTCACTTTCTCACTCAGTAATGCACTAGGCAATTTGGAGGCAAGCGACAGGCATAGCAATCAGTTAAGCTTAGGTTATCTTTATGTATATCATACTAAATGTGCATAACTGGACTTTGTGAAAGTACCATTTATTTTGTCCTTACCTCTTAACTTTCTTTATACTATTTCACTGTACTCATATTGAGAATGGGATTTTTCCCTTTCCAAGCTGCTTCTATTTCCGGGCATAGTTTTTCTTAATAACATCTCCCATTGTCGCAAAGACAGGCAGGATGTGAAATACATCATTTGTTAATTGATGGATGCTTTGTCTGTCAAATATTTAATAATAATAAATATATGAAGTCTGAGCAAATGTCACAGAGTTTGTACCATTTTTCTAATGGCTTACATCTGCCGTAACTATCTATTAGCTGACCTTCAGAAAAATGGGACATATATTCTATACAATATTTATATTTTAAAATATTAGCCAATTATAAAGGTTGGCTGATTGCCTGACTCGAGGTAACCACATGGGCTCAGTAAGGGCTTGGCTAATTTTGCTGGAAGAAAGCATTTCATCCAAGACGCTGATTTGTAAGCAAGTGGATGGGAACAGCATAGTCTGGGAGGCTGTTTGGCCTTCAGCATGGCCATTTGAGAGGTTAGCTGGAGATCATGGAGGGAGGGAGGGAGGGATGTCTAACGTTCATTCATTGAAGGGGAGATGAATATTATTTTCTTTATACTTCCCAATACTCTCGATAATCAGGGGAGGCTGGTTGCTTCCTTTGAACTATGGACTCTCAAACTGTAGCTGAGCACTAACACAAAAGAGTAAGAATCTTTTCAAATAATCTACCTATTCATGTCATCAAAAAAGGCCTGATCTGGCAAGGTGCTCAGCACTTACATCTTTCCACTGGTTTCAATATCTTGTCCCGGGAGACAGTCAGCACCTTGCAGGAATCCACCTGCTGGTTCTTTGACTACTTTGTGACTACATCCTGAATCACCCTAGTTAATAGCAGTTTTGTTAGGTAGAAGCTTGGGAACTCAGTGCTATTGGGCTGTTTTCCCCAAGTAAATCACATTTTTCACTTCTAGCATTCTTAACCCAGATCTGTATTGCTTCCACTTACTGATGCACATCGATTCCTCTGCTGAGAGTCTAGGACAGACTATGTAATGGTTTTGCCTGAAGGAGCTGGCTTTTGGCTGTGATAGAGTTAACCATCACATTCTCTCTTGCTTTGATGTATCCATAAAAACGTATTAGCATATTTGCATTGGTTATCTGTAGACCATAAATTTTAATGGAGTAAAACTTGACTGTATCCCTCCTGCACATACACATAGAGAAATACTGTTACAATTAAGAAGTTAATGGAAAAAATCAAATGTTTACTTGTATTTTTTTATCCTTTTTCTACCAAAACTAGATATCTTTCAGACCACTTCCCCTCTCCTCCAGCTGTCTAGTACACCAACACCCTTTTCAAAAGAAGTTATGCAACATGTTAGAAATCTTTCTTTTCCTGCTTATTAGTGTGATAACATTGGACTCATCCACCCATGCAGAGAAGGTAAAAGAAAGATGCCTAAAGCTGTAATTCTCAAGTTTCCTTTTTTTCTTTCTGCTGATGCTATTGCTTTATCAGCCCCAGATTTGCAGTCAGATAAAGTGATTTTCAAATAAAGAAAACTATCTATACTCAGTCAGCTTCACCTATTCGTTCATACCACTCAAGACACATTAGGTATGCCTTTGAGCTGAAGGAATTTGGGGAGTAAATGCTATGTGGTTTCTCAGGTTCACTTCACTTGTTCTCTGCCCCATCTCCCTGACGGAGATTCCTGTGAGTTCTTAATGGAAATTCCTAGAAGTCAATCGAACCAGACTGTCACACTAAACAACAACCATCACCTCCCCTGAGTCACCATTATGTCTGTTTGCTTAATCATGATACTATGTGCAATAGAAAATACGAAAGATATTGTTCATTGTAATGAGAAATCTAAACGCATTTGTACAAAAGGAGGATGTTAGTAGAACTATGTATTTTCACATAAATTAAACAAAGGAGGGAAAAGGACAACTTCACAGTTAAAATTTTGAAGGCAGAGGAAGTTGTGTTCTATGCTTTAAAAAAGGCAGAAAATGTATTTGCTAATGCTTAGTAAATATACATAATAATTGGAAATAGGATAATTTTTTTTCAAGGAATAGAGCTATCAGAAGCAGCATCAGCATTCCTGTTCTCCACATTGACTGCTCTAAGTCCATTTCTTAGACATCCAACATTTATAGATCAAGGGTTTATTATTTTTTATGATCACTCAGAGCTTCATTGGGGTTTGTGTGTTCACCAGTTTTTCTTGAAATAGTAGGAATGAAACAGTTTTCCAAAAAGGTGATACTGAAGGAATTGCTGTGTGTCAGAAATCTGACATTATATCTTTATTTATTTTATTTATAGACTTGTCCATTGAATAAATCAAAATATCTGATTGCCTCTCAATCATTAATGGATTTAGCCTCCAAATGTCCTTGAAGGTTAGGTAAATACTAAATATCTCCAGTTTCCAAAAGGGAAATAATAGAGATGGGGAGAGATTAGTAGCTTAAGTTTCCATGGTATTAAGCAGCTGCTTTTTAAAGATTAAGTCAATAAAAACAACAGCTCTCAGCACTTCTGAAAATCAAGCAATAATGGACTTAATTAAGTCACCAAGTAAGTCAGTATCAGAGCTAAGAATACAGCTGAGGTTTTGTAACCGCCTGTTGGATTTTAAACATAAAATTTTCTTTCGTTTTTTAGTCAGCAATCAGAAATGAGCACTGATTACAATAATTTTAACACATATGACTATCAGATTAAATACAGCGTAAGACTATCATCTGCAGTTTTTTTCACAGGATAATCTGTGATTTAAGTCAGTTGGCTGGTTTATAGATTACTAAAAGACAGGGAGCGGAAAAACAGTAAGACAAGCGCAGCTGTACCTTCGTGTCCTGCCCTAGGGAACTAAGTGATCTTAGAAATGTCCAGGGAAATTACATGAGGGCACATGTCTCAAATGTAAATAGCCTATACTTTATCTCCTAGGAAACATTCATGTTTCAATACCTTAGTAAATATTGGATGTCAGGATCATCATCCATTTCTTGATGTTATAGCAAATTATTTTTTTCCACGTACTGAAAATCAGAATATACATTTCCACTGCTCTAGGTATTTTTAATGTTGGCATGAGCCAAGAGTCAGAATTAATCTACTCTTTTGGCCCCCAAAGCCAAGTTCCCTGTTCATTTTAACGGGAGTTTTGCTCGTCTAAGAATTGCCACTTTATTATTCTTAATTATCTTACTGTAGTAATGCTGAACAGCCCCAGTTCAGCATTGTGTTCCCTCAACCCTGTGTTGCTAGACAGGCCAAAAATACAGATAGATCTCAACTGCAGAGTACTCCTAGTTTAAAGGCAAGACTTAGCTCACCTATGCTGAGCAATTAAACACAGTCTATAGAACAAAAAGACCCTGTAGTCAAGAGACAGCAGTACACAGCCCCTGGGTGTAACTATGATCTGAAGAAGCTTACACTGGCTGAGCTCCTTGCTTATGTTTCCCAGTTGTGAACCTAAAGTTAGGACAGATGAGTCTGGGGCTAAATCCTCAAATATGGTAGATGACTTGCAGGCACAGTGTTGCTTGGAGTTGAAAACATGCTCGGTAACCCCAAAGTCATTATCATCCCAGAAAAGCTGATTGTCATTGTGTTAAATTGCAATCAATCAAGAACTACTACTAAGCCTTGTGTATTATTCCCTTGTGCATTGTACGTGATTATATAAAATGTGTTCACCTAATGATGCGTTTTTACAATATATATATTTTTGAATGTGACAAAGGGCTTCATGCTGAGATCTGAGTGTTGGTGTGCCAAATGAAAAAGAACTCAATGACCTGATTACAATATAGTTAAGAACTGGCACAATTCTTTATAGAATCTATTCATCATCAGGACCTGAGGGAGGGAGGCTTTAGCCCTTCCTAGTGTCCATCAGTAGGACTGGAATTGGGCTCCAGATTAGGGAATATAAATATAGATGTCTGTATGCATGCCATGTGGTTAGGGTTCCCTTAGAGTCAAAGAAGAAACCTAATCCAGAGGTAAATTCAGTTGCCTAAATATAAGCAACTAGTGTTATTCGAGATACTCTAAAGTATGTGAGATATCCACACACATATGAAGACATAGGACCTGCTGCACACCTGTGCCCTTCTGGAGCAGGAGGTGCTAGATAGGTTGCAGCGTCTTGAACAACAATGTTTGTGGGCAGGCAGAGAACTGAGTTGAGCTGTAGCTCTTCAGTTCCTGCAGTGGGAGCCTAGACACCTATCTCAACAGGTGGACTCCTACATATATATATCTAAACGTAGTTTTTCAACAGAATCTTACCCCACAGCCTTACTTCAGCTCCTAAATGTCTACATCTGAGCTAGGTTTCTACAACTGGCCTTGCAACCATAGGTCAATGTATAGTCAAAGGAAAATAAAAGTACCTTTGGGTGTTATTCATCTAACTAGTTTTTTCCACATATGTTTTTGTGAAATGGCTCATACTCTGAAATACCAATTTCTCCCCACTGTCTGTAAAGGGAGCCTAATTTGACAAGACAAACAAGGACATCTCCATTTATAAGCAGCTACATTTCATCAGAATACCAGCATAGATGATAGGAAAATATATTGAAGGGGTAATAAATTTTCAAAATATGAACAGCCATTAACTTGGTGGCAGAAGGATTGAAACTACTTTGACAGTTATTTATTTATTCATGAAGGAATCCTTTCTGAGCAGGAGGATCTGAAGAATATAAATCTGAATGGAACTGCAAGGTCTGTTAGAATATAAAAAGTTGTATGAGTCCTCAAATCACATCATCATCTAAGAAGATTAAGAAAAGGACAGAGGTCATGCTCAGTTATCAGATCCCCAGCTGTGCAATTTTGTTAAGAACGAACTGAGAGTGGGGAGCATACATATAGAAGCATATACAAGAAGGACATTGAGATGTTGGAGCATGTCCAAAGAAGGGCAACGAAGTTGGTGAAAGGTCTGGAGCACAAGTCTTATGAGGAGCGGCTGAGGGAGCTGGGGTTGTTTAGTCTGGAGAAAAGGAGGCTGAAGGGAGACCTCGTTGCTCTCTACAACTGTCTGAAAGGAGGCTGTAGCGAGGTGGGATTCAGTCTCTTCTCCCAGGTAACAAGTGATAGGATGAGACGAAATGGCCTCAAGTTGCACCAGGACAGGTTTAGGTTGGATACTAGGAAAACTTTCTTCAGGGAAAAGGTAGTCAGGCACTGGAACAGGCTGCCTAGGGAAGTGGTCCCCATCCCTGGGGGTATTTAAAAGAGAGGTAGATGTGTTGCTTAGGGACAAGGTTTAGCGGTGGACTTGGCAGCACTAGGTTAGCAGCTGGACTTTTCCAACCTAAATGATTCTATGATTCTATATATGCTGATGTAAATAAGAGGCAGCTGTAAGCTGGGTTTTCATTTTCTTTCCGTGTATCTCTTTCTAGAAGATTTGTATTATGTGCAATCCAGAAGTTACTCTTACTACTTCCAGAGAGCAACAATTTGTGACTGTGTTCCCTGTTGATAGAGAAAATCAGGTTTAAGATAGAATTTTAATTGTGACTGGAACAACTTTATTATAGGCAGTGTCACATTAAGATATCCGAAGAAGGCACTGCTAAGGCTTTAGCTAACGGTGCTGTCTCCTTTCATTTTAAGCCCTTCTAGAAGTCCTTCATTGTCAGTGGACAACAACAGCAAACAGATCCCTGATCCATACAGTCATAAAATTATTACACTGGTTTGATTTAGTTCCCCAGACTAACTGCAGTTTTATTAGATGCTTTAAATAGGGTAACAATAATAAATATCCTGCACTGTCTTTTCAACTGCAAATGAATACACTGAGATGTTTTCAAGAAATGAAAACAGCAAACTGTACCCAGATTGGCAATGTAAAATAGAACAAACCATGAACCCCCTTTCTGAAAATGCACTTCCATTCTCTGAAAGGCAGGCTTTTAAAGTGTGAGGATGCTTTTGGAAGTATATGTCTTTGCAATAGCTCTTTACGGTTATCAGGCTTGTATTATTTTACCATGTTTTCCAGCACTGACAATGAAAGCTAAACACTTTTTTTTATTCCTAGTTTTCTAGTGAATTAGCTTCAGTGTCTCTTACCACTTTCTTCTATCAGTCTGTGGGGCACTGGATTTGAGGAACTTCCATAACAATATGGAACTTCTTCCTCTTTAAAGAAAAATAGAAATGAAAGACATTACAATCTCAGTCTTTTTCTCACAGGAGTGGACTTAATGTTTGGAAATTCCAGACTCCTGCTTCAGATGTGTCCACTGGGAGGCACGTGCACAGGCACTTGCCCACACACATTTGTATATGATCCATAACTGTGACTGCATCTTGCTTTCATGAGTGAACGAACAAGAAGTACATCTGTTCAGTGAAAACTTAACTGACCCTTTGGTTTGTGAAAGAGGGAGTAAAAATTGTGCTGTCATCACAAAATATTCTTCTTTGTCTCTGTTCCTACCAGAATCTACACCCCCCAAAAAATAAACTGCAGTCTATTTCAAAAGAAGATTGAAACACTTTCTTCCTACATCTCTTAGCACCAACTTTCATGTAATATTCCCATCTGCCAGACTCACCAGCAGCAGAAATCCTACCATAATCCAGCACACACCACAACAAATGTTATACTTGCCAAGGCATCTTCACAGCCATCGCAATTAGTACTCCTACAATAGAACCAGCAAAACCCATGGTTCATACACTTTTACCCCAGAATTTGATATACATCATGCAGTGCACAAAATGTCGTCCTGGAAATTGTGTGGGTGACACTTAACAACCACTATACATCAGAAAGAACTCACACAGAGAACTGGTAAAGTATAGAAACATGCAGTTATCAATGGAAAAGCATTTTCCACAAAATAACCACTTCACTTCCTAATGCAATGGAAACCTAAAAAATAACTTCTAAAGACAAGCCTGGAAAAGGAATTCATAACCACTGGATTATAAGAATTATGGTCTCAGCAGAAACACCAGTTATGGAGTTCATTGCAGTCTTTTTTCTGCCCCCTTTCTGTTTTACAATCACTAGTGATGCTTTTTTCTCACTGTTCCTGTTCTTTCTTCTGCTGTCAATAGCCCAGAGCTACTAAGCATCCTCTTTTGTGTAACTGATTAACATAATGAGGCTGGACTAACAGCAATTGTGTTCTGCCTGTGTTGGATTTTGTTGCTTCGTATCACACCAGATGAAGGCCATCCACGTTTTCCAGCTAACTCAGACAGGGTTCAAAAAAGATGAACCTTCTCCTAAAGGCCTTGCTTCTGCAAAATCCTTTTCACATTGTGACAATGTACTCTTCTTCTTGCTGCTTAATTAAGTAGAGTTACTTTCTCTCAAACCAGTATGCAGTGTAGTCAGTGCTGAAGGCAAAAATCTAACTGTATTTCCAGCTGTGTCTACAAAGTGACTTGAGGGAATATGACCTTTGGGAGAGAGCTTGTTCCCTGGAACTAATGCAACTTATCTATAGGTGCAGAAAGAAATCATGTCCTACAAAAGCTGATTGTCCCTGAGGAGAGAAGAACAGGCTATAGAGTGAAGTGTGATTGTCTGGGTTATTCTGAAGGTATGTTTGACTGCTTTGGTCTGGAGGTCTCCTAGGCTGATCTCTACAGAGGACTGTTAGATTCATGGTTAGAGTTTGAATGGGATTAGCAAGGAGCAATGCATACAAAATTGTCTGGCCATCTAGGCCTGCATGGTTAGCTGAGGCTAGCAAGGGATGGCAAGCAGTCACTGTTTCATTACATTGGAACTCAGAGCACCTGAGTTCAAGTCTCTATTCTGCCATGGCTCTGTGACATGTTTAGGATGGTATTTGACAAACCATTCAGCACTGAGGATCCCAAGAAGAAGAATCCCACTTTCACTGACATTTCAGTTGTCTAATGAAGCAGTCTTTCAAAAGCAAGTGATCCCTGACTGCTAGTATAATGGTAATGGCTTATGTCTATGTTTTTCAAGATTTGTCTCTGTAGAGCAGATTGGTCATGACTGTACTGTGTAGGGACTGTTTTGGCATCTCTTTGGAGCCTTTAAATCTTGAAAGCCTTTTATTTGCTTGTTTGTTTGTTGTTTTTTTTGTTTGTTTGTTTGTCTATTTGGATTGAAAGTACCTAATTTGCTGTGGTAAAGTTTTTTCATAACCCACCAGGCAAGTGTTGCATGGGTTGACATCACAGACTGTCAGGGAATGTGGAGATGTTGGAGGGAGCAAAACCTGCTGGGACTCTTGGGACTGAGGACTGCATGAGAATGTAGGAGTTGAATCTGGTATGATCTCATCCATTTTGCCTGGAACAAATTTATTTAATGAGAAATCACTTGAGCAAACGTCTCTGGCCTGCACATTGGGATTAGCTGAGAACATTCACTCCAGAAGGGAGCTTAGGAGTGAACAAACTTGCATGCTGTGTGGAGGATCAATGGAGAGGTCCAGAGATCTAAACAGAAAGCAAAAGGTGAAGACCCATCTCCTTCCACCAAGTTTAGGTGCCCATTGACTACCTAAAGAGCACAAACATAAAAGTTTCATTTGTATGAGCTGTGTACAATGATATGGCTAAATCATAGTGCTCAATATACTAGTAAATTAAATTTTCTTGGGAATGTTTCCTGGCTCTGAGGCCAACTGCCAGTTCATTGAAATGGCCTGTATCCATTTTGTTAATCTCTCATGCTCTCTAAAACAGGCATCCAAACCAACTACTGGGAATAGTTCCTGGCCTGCGTTCATGTCAAGATTGGGTCTGAATCTCTCCGGGAAAATGCTAGGTGGCATGGGAACAAACATAAATGTTTAACAATATGAATAATTGAATTCCAGTGCCTGGAAAAATTCCGTTGCACTGTTTAATTTACCAGCGTAAGTGTAGTCTATATGTATCTAAAATGTAGATGAAAATAAAGCACCTACAGAATCTCATAGAAATCTCACTGAAATGGGTAAGTCCAGGAGAGAGATTCAAAAAGGAATTTGATTTTCTGCCTGAACTGAGCCTGCACCTGTCACTAACCACACTCTGACTGGGCATATTGATCCCCCATGGAGCCAGCCTGCAGACTTGACCAGATCACTCTGTGGATCTGCTGTGATCTCTCTACTGGGTTCTCTTTCCGTGGAAGTCAGGGTGTGGAGGAGGTGACAGCAGGTGCCTGGGTCTCTTGTCTGACCAGGAGAGGATGTAGTTGGTCATGCATGTAGGTCCAGGAGTACAGAAATGTTTCCATTCACTCAGTTGATGTATAACAAGTGATGTAAAGCTCGAGCAGTAAGATTCCTGTGATTTGGCAAATTTGGGAGCACTGAAAATCATAGAGTTCAATCATCTTTTCATTGTCCATCTGTGCAATGGGGTTAACAGTACTTTTCCATTTTTAGGTATACGTGGAGGTCCTATAGTGATATAACTACTTTAGCACTGTCGTTTCTTTCTAGGAAGAGGAAAGTAAGAATCTTCAAAATTCAGTATTGGATATTACCAATATCCAAAGGTTCCAATAATTCAGTCTCATTTTCTGGCTAATGTTGTGATGGGGAAAACAGCATTAAAAATTCAGAATATTCTGACTGCCACCAAGCCAAATCTGGTGGCATTAAATTCCAGATGCTTCTGAACTCTCTAATGATACAGCCTTTAAGCCTTTGATCGTTGCTTTGATTCAAAGGACATTAGGTGGCTGCTTTTCCATGCAAATACTCTATAAGCTTCCAAATTGGAAAAAATCTGAGTGGGAGGAAGAAATTTTCAGAAAAAAAAAGTTCCTATAGCTCTTGTTGCTTGGCAACCACTGCCTTTGCCTCTGTGCGTTAAGAAAAATAGCATCCTTCGGAGTTCAAGTCTCAAGCCCAGCTTGAAGAAAAAACAAGGGGGAAATAAGAGAAATGCACATTGTAGACCAGGTTTCATGCCAAATGTGAGACTGCAAGGGGCTAGGAGTAATTGCAGAGCCACTGTTCGCCCATGCCATCCAGCCAAAGGAAACAGGGAAGGCAGGCAGCAAGGAGTGAGGATTCATGACCCTTCTAGTTGGTCACGGAAAGGGATATTTACAGAGTCCTTAAAATGATGCAAAAGCATAGAAGATGTCTTGTGGTGAGAGACTAAAAGAGCTCAGCCCGTTTCATGCATCAAAAAGAAGATGGAAGAGTGACTGCACTATAGTAGATAAGTAAATGAATGAGGGAAAATGCCCTGTATAAAAGGACTTTTCTGTCTAGGAGAGAAGTGTTAAATGAGAACCAGTTCCAATGCCAGATGAAGGCAGACATGTTTATGTTCAAATTAAGGTGCACATTTTTAACAATGACAGCAATTAAGCACCAAAGCAAACTGTCCAGGGAGTCTTGTAATCTTTATCATTTGAAGTCTTCGGGTTGAGATGGATGCTGTTTGGAAAACACACCTTAGCCAAATACATTAAATACAAGGGAAACAAGCTGAAAGGAAATGTTATGTGATACACAAGGGATCGATGTGGCTTTACTGCATGTTTATCTTGAGACTGACAAAACCGATTGGAATTTTTCCCTCAGTTAAAGTGTGCACAGGGTGACTTTCCTCTATAGCACCTAGTGCAGCCTGACACAACAACTTCACCTCTGAAATATGAGGGATAACACACTATGAGTTTATTGGTTTACGCCATATAGGAGAATTTTAAACTTACATAGTTAATAAAGTGACTGTTGGCACAGCCCTACTAAGTTTCTAGGATAACTTCAATTCCATTAGAAAATGCAATATAGCTCTGTAAATTTTAACCCCATTCTGTTTTACTTATACCAACTTATAGTTCTTGTGTGTGAGTTTGTTTAATTTTCAGCCCTATGAAAACAGCTGTTACAATCATTTATACTTGGACATCTAAGGTATGAGGTACAGTACAGACAGAAGAGGCAGAAACATAGTCTGAAATTACTTCCTCAGCTTCCACCACCAAATGTTGTCTCCTGATTTAGGAGTGTAATTGTCCTCAGTTTTCATTGTTGGTGTGGGAGAGAAGTTGTGCTCTTAAAATGGATGTCCAAGATGTGGTGCCTTGCTGTTCTGTAAGTGTGTTTGAAAGCTCTTATAGAGAAGCACTTGAACTTGACTAGGGCACAAAACATGGGATAATTAATTCAAAGCAGGAAAAATTTCCTTATCAATAAGAAACTCGAAGCTTCAGAAGATGTTCAGTTTATTGGCTTTTGTGGCCAGTAGCCATTGTGTCATTTTCACCACAATCAGCAGAAGCTGAAACTCATATTAAAACAGGACAGTACCGTTTCACAACAAAAGCCTGTGAAGAAACTCATCTATATAAAACTTGACCCTCAGGTAACTAACTTCCACAAATACCATATTGTTGTGGTTTAACCCCAGTAGGTGGTGAAGCACCACACAGCTGCTTGCTCACCCCACCACCCAGTGGGATGGGGGAGAGAATTGGAAGGGGAAAAGTACGGAAACTCATGGGTTGAGATAAAGACTGATGGGTTGAGATAGAGCAAAAGCTGCATATGTAAGCGAAGCAAAATAAGGAATTCATTCACTACTTCGCATCATCAGGCAGATGTTTAGTGATTTCCAGGAATACAGGGCTTCATCACACATAACAGTTACTTGGGAAGACAAACGTTGTGACCCTGAACATCCCCCCTTCCTCCTTCCCCACAGCTTTTATTACTGAGCATGATGCCATATGGTATGGAATATCATTTTGATCGGTTGAGGTCAGCTGTCCCAGCTGTGTCCCCTCCCAACTTCTTGTGCACCCCCAGCCTACTTGCTGGTGGGGTGGTGTGAGGAGCAGAAAGTGTATTATCAACACTGTTTTCATCACAAATCCCAAACATATTACTATACAAGCTATGAAGAAAATTAACTCTATCTATCTCAGTCAAAACCAGTACACGTATATAGACTTCTCAGGATGAACACATAAACTGTAGCTTTAATTTTCAAAATGTCATGTAAGACTATTAACTCATACTGACGAGGTATATTTTACAAAGTTAGATGAAAAGGAAGACTTCATTTAATAAAGTTCCAGCTTAAAAAGGATGAAAAAAGTTGATTCTACTAATGCATGATGACCTGGGAGCAGCAGTTTTGACAGATGTCTTAGGGACTTTAAATCAGCAGTCTGCCTAATACACACATTGCAATTATTTCCGTCCATTCCCTCCATCATAGGAGCGAGGGTCATTCAGTCAGTCAGTCAGTCTGGCAATTAGTTCTAAGTCACAAATAATCCTCCTGAACTCAAACATGAAATATTGTTGTCAATTTAGACACCTAAATTAGGCAGTACAAATCTAGTGTTATGTCTTATTTAGAGAAAATGGGAAAATGTACTTGGAAAATGCACCAATTATACACATATAAAAATTTACAACAATAAAAGCATCCTGTCTATAATATATTGTTTCTTAGTTTCAAGGTTATTGCTCAAGTAAGTTTTCACTGTTTTAGTTAAATCACGCATCTTTCATTTGGCTTGTTGCAAATCTGAATTAGATTTAGCAAGAATTGCAGCTGACATTCACAGAAAGATACCTACCAAAATGTTGTGAAGTATCAAAACAGTTGACAAACACTGCATATTTAAATGCCTTGCAAGTTTGCTTTTATCAATGAAGTGTCAGGTCATGAAAGTTTGTTTCAGATCATGAATGTGTTCTGGCTGGTTGTGTGCAACTGGGGCATCTCACCAAAGTCAATGACATGCAGATGAGAAGGTAACAGCAGCAACTGGTGGAAATGATGGCAGCCCATCTGTCTGCTGATGACCATTTTGCATCTCCAGATATGACCAAAAAATACATTAGTCCTACTACAATTGCAATGAATCAGCGTAGGGACCAAAATCATTATGAGAGAGCAAGCTAAGATGACATCCAGCCCAAATATGTCCTCAAGCCTGAAGTAATGACAATAGAGAAACAAGATTTATGTTCTAATTGGAGGGCGAGTAGAATATGAGTATTGCCCTGGTCATAGGAGCACCCTAAACACTTTACTATAGAGATGTACTCACTTTCTTACTTGCCTCATGGCTCAGTAATAGTTAATTACATCAAATAAAGCAGAACAACTTGATATGATAGCAAAAGAGAGCTTTTCCCTAGTTTATGCTGAACTTGGTGATTAGAAACATTACCTCAGGGAACAAAAGAGGTAGACCTCTAGCTTCTGAGATGACTGTCCTAATCACAGGTTATTTTGGAAAAGGCGAACACTTCTTCTTCACCTAGTGTGGGTTTGGTTGGTTGGTGCTCCCTGAGACAGTCTGTAGTATCTGACGTGGTGAGGAGGTGGGGGAGACGGTCACTGCCTTGTTTGTGGCTCTCGGTAGGGTTGGCTTTCCGGCACCCTCAGAACTTGGCAATCCTGGGCTGGAGCAGATCTGCAGGAAACTTTATTCCTGGTCCATTGATGCTGCAGCATGACCTAGCAACTGTGTGACTGGAGTCTGAGAAAATCAGTTTTGGACTCTGTTACACACAAAGACTCTTAGTTAGGACACGGGCATTTGACTCCTTAATGGATTTAGCTCTAGGTGAATTTTTCATCATAATAATGCTTGCAATAGTCCTGAAGTGCTCTCATTTTTCCTGCTATTTTATTTGAGTAGTGGGGGGGAAAGGAAGATGATTGTAAATGATGATAATGATAGCACCGCCAGGCATTTCCGATTCTGAATTATTTTCAGAACATGAGAAAAAGGACAATAAGCGAATTTAGCAATGAAATATACATTTTGAAAGGAGATGAGGTTTAGAAGATGTGTTAAGGCTATAAAGTGATTATCATTAATAGTCCTTCTTTTGGTCTTCAGGAACAAAGTGAAAGCAAAAAGGAAGTTAAAGGACCAAATATCACTGCAAACTTCTATGAGATTTACACATAATCTTTTAGTGTGACCTATGGGTGGAAAAAATGTTACCAGATCCATTTCTCTAACCAGTTTCAGTTCCCACTTCAGCAAGACATGTAAAATCACCAATGCATTCATCAGTCTAGTTCAGAAGGGGCATCTGGGGGTCCTGTGGCTCAATTCCTGCTAAAAGCAGGGCCAGTTAGATGAGATGCTCAGGGTCTTCCCTGGCCAAGCTTTAAATATCTCCTGGAATGGAAATTCAACAACCTCTCTGGGCAACCTGTTTTAATATTTGACCACCTGCATGGCAAAACAAACAAACAAACAAACTGCCCCCCCTCTAATTTCCCATGTTGCTACTTGCATCATTGCCTTGCAGACTTTCCCTGTGCATGTCTGCAAATAGTTTTGTTCCATTTTCTCCGTGTCTTCCCATCAGGTAATCGAAATTGCACCAGGGGAGGTTTAGATTGGACATTAGGAAAGATTTCTTCACTGAAAGGGGAGTCAGGCACTGGACCAGGCTGCCCAGGGAAGTGGTTGAGTCCCCATCCCTGGAGGTATTTAAAAGACGGGTAGACGTGGTGCTTAGGGACATGGTTTAGTGGTGGATTTTGCAGTGCTAGGTTAAGTTGGACTCAGTGATCTTAAGGGTCTTTTCCAATCTAAATGGTTCTATGATTCTATGATTGTATGAAATGCATGTCCTGAATTTGAAACATTTTTCAGAGCTGTAGTTGCATGAGAGTTTGTCAACACACTTGGTTAACTTCACTGGGATATGGCACATGTGTAATGCTTAGTCAAACTACTCCTTTACCTGATTAGTATTGGTGAAGCTGCCAGTAGTGAGGGATAGAGCACCCTCTTCCCAACAGAAGAAACAGAACAGAGAAATTCAGCTTGTACTCTTTGCTTCAAACTCTTTGTCATTGGAGGCAGGGAAGGGGATTCCCTACCTTGGTCCTTCCCTACTGCAAATAAAGATCTGGCTACAAGTTGTCTTCTTATCTGTCATGGAAGAAGAGCTATGCTGCCAAAGAGGTTGAACTATTTGGAAAAAGAAAGGGAGCATAATGAATATAGCACAAGCCAGTCTCAGAAGTGGGAGAATGGCTCAGGAAGACACATGATTGCTTAGATGTGGCCTGAGAGACATTCAGATCCAGCACAGCTTTGATAAGTTCACTGACACAAATCAAATCTGTTGGGAAGAGACTGACATTATCAAACTTTGAGTGAGGAAGACCAGGAGAAAACTGTATCAAGTTTTGGGACCAAGGGTGACTCAGTGTTTATGGAGCTCCATGTAAGGGCTCTGCTATTAGCCCAGTAAGTGGTAACATCATTAATATATAGTGACATGCAGCATTTCTTTTCTGAATAGTCTGGTAACTTCACAAAATTTGTGGAAGGGGGCACAGTAGTTTGGACTGGGTGGAAAACCAAGGGCTCTTCACCTGCCATTACAGAGGGAATGTAAAAATGGCTTCCTGGACTGTGGTGCCTTAAGGATATACCTTGGGTATGAAACACAACCAGAATCTGCAAGTGTTCAGTGGCTGAAGATTGCAGCCTCTATGGTCACATTGCCATTTGGCCTTAATCTACCAGTAAAATTACTTCAACTTTATTTACATTTTAACAAATCCATTCATGGGGCTTAATTGGTTTTTATGAACCTAGAAAGTAGTCTCAGAAGTTCACAAATCCAGAAGATTTGCCCACTTCTAGTATAGCTTTGAATAATTGGAACAAATTAGATTGGCTTTGTTTTGCAGAAGAAGAAACTGTGCTGGCTGTTCTTAGGCTTGCTTTTCAAGTATTTCCTTTTGATCTAAATGTTCTCTAATTCATGTCAATTAATGTCAAAATGACTGCTCTTTATTTTCCCACCATTTCTTAAAGCCTTTCAGAACAATGATCAGTGGACTGTAATATCTTGCCTGCCCATATCTGCCCAGACTTACACACTTTTTGGAAGTAGGCAGAATTGAAACTTTAAAGATACTTATCTAGTTCCTGAGGCAGTGGAAAAGCAAGTTAATTTCCAATATTTTTGTAATGGCTGTAAGAAAGCTGTTATAAGATAAAAGCAAAGTTCCTTTTTCTTGGGAAATCAAACAAGAGCTTGAAACTCCAAGGTCAATGAAATTATGCCTTGGCAAAACCCTTTTTCTGTGTTACAACAGCACACAACAGTACACAACAGTACACATACACAAAGAAGATCCAAAAAGATGTTTTTAGTGGTAGTCTGTCCCTTTAACAAAGAAGAAACATTTTCATCTTCATTTGCCTGTCTTTGCTAATAAACCAAAGTGATGAGTCTGGCCAGAGCTGAGTGCGGAACGGGGAATGACTTTCTGTCAGAGGCCACAGACAATCATCTTTTGCTGTGCACCTTTTATTATTATTTTGATAATTGCTTCATATTCCCAGAAAAGCACCACCTTTGGGCTGGAACTAGAAATTCTTAGAAGCTGCAGAGGAGGATTTTTTTTAACTTCATTTCCTGTTGCAGGAAGTTTTGGGTTTATTCCTGTCTGAGGAAAAAATGAATATGTGTCTAACAATACAAGGAGAGGAAACCAAACCTTACATTTTGTACACTCAGAAATATGCCTTTGGTATAGATGGTTGAAGCCAGTCCTAGCATCATGCTATTAAAACAGATGATGAAAAACTGAAAAGCAGACTTACTTTCTCACACAACTTGCAACTCATTTGTAGAACTCATTATCATATGATATTGCTGAAGCTAAAAGCCAGGGGAGAGTAAGGCGGTTTAAAAAAAACTCATCCTTTTTCAGGATTACAAGGTTATTCGGAGTTATAGTAATGGACATTAACAAGATCATGCAGGGTCTTTTTAAAGGAAGTTATGGGAAGGGCAGGCTTACTTGTTGTGGGGTGTATGCAGGGAAGAGGCAATGTGGCAATAAGTACGGCTAGGTCTTTAACTTTTCAGAGGTCGGGGTCCCTGGTGCGTGTTCTCCACTGCTGGTTGCCTACAGGGTTTCTTGTCACAGCTGACCACAGCCTCTGTCAAGCACAGGATATTGGACTAGCAGCATAACTGCTCTGATGATAATTCTTGAATTCCTGTGGTACGTACTGGAAGACGTAAAAGAATCGACGTGTAAAACTCATGCCAACTTCCAGCTGAGGGGGCAGGAGTTCACTGGGTTTCTTTATTGCCAACCTGAAAACAATTGTGTCAAGGAAAAAAGCTCCTTCCATTGCCTTCCCAGCCTCTTCAAAATGGCGTCTTAAACCACATGTAACCAGGAAGGATTGGCAGTAGCACATTCAGCCCTGTGGACAGAAAAGGGACAGAACATTTGCCCTGTTAATTCTGTAGCCAGTTTTTGCTGTGACAGCTGTGTAAAGCTTTTCAGAATCAGACTTCAGTCAGAGGTGAATACTTTGAGAGGAAAATGAATTACAAGTATCCCCTTGCCTATTATAAATAACTTGGACCTAGTTTCTTAAAATGATACCTCAAAAGCCCTCTTCCTGTTCTGATACTGCTTAAATTACAATAATTTTCAGGGTTGTAAGGAGCTGATGGATCGAATATAGTGATTTCCTGAATTCTCAATTCTAATTAAAATTCTGCAGGCTGACAACATAAAATATGAGTTAAAGTAATAATCCAAGGTCATTTTTGTGCTGCGTAAAGTAACTTATTTGAAGTGTCATGCTGATTAGGAATATCTAACAGAGAGCACATGCTCCTTCCCTGGGCTTACGGTTGTGTGACTTAATAGCTTGAAGGACAACTTTCTGTCTTTGCCAAACAGACCTTGTCAAAGGAGAGAAAAGACATTTTGAAGTCTGAGCAGGAGCCTGAACAACACAAAAAATTCCTCATCGTGGGGAATTCATAAAAAATGAATCTATTCCTTATTTATGAATAATGTGAAGTATTTGTAACATTAATAAAATATATTGCTTACTGTAAGGCAGATGTTTAATGAGCACAGCGCCTTGAACTCTCTCGAGAAGGAGGGCAAAAAGAGGGATGTACAGAAATGTCTGTTCTGTCAATTCCTGTTTTCTGCCTGTTCCCTTTCCAGGGACTGGCATGCAGTATTGTCAGTGGTTTGAGTCTAATGAGATGTAATGTGGTTGCACATGTGAAACTGCAGTGGGTTATTTATAAATAAAATGTATGTTATAACAACAGCAGAACTCCTGTAATGAAGGGTGAGCACAGAAAAAAGATGGTCATCTCTACTGAAGAGATGTAAAGTCTTTTTTTTCATGCACAATGCATTTATCCCTGAATCAGTATTAATCCTGGCAGGTTGTTCCAAAATGTAAATCCAACATGATGAAAAATGTACAGCTACTTTCGTGTAGCAACAGCATAGTCATGATGAAGATTTCTCAAGCGTAAGTTACGTTTCCGTTCCTCAGAGGCTCTGAAAACAGTGGACTTCAAATTACATTTTCTAAGCCTGTTCTCACTGCATTTGTCATGTTTGTGGACAGACAAATTTCAGAATATCTGCCTTGGAGACTTATGATTTTATCCTCATTTAACAACTTTTCCAAGACTAAATTGCTGGGGCTTTTTTAAATTCTTGGTTTGAAAGTTGTGATTATTTTAGCATTACAGTTTCCTATCAGTGTTGGTACTTGCCCTCAAGTTCGTAATCAAGGCAACAGGAGACTCTATGCTAGGAAAAAAGAGAAGAGTGTTCTTCTCTCGGGTTGTCAATAATAACTCCTTGTAAATCGATGGCAAAGACAAGGCAGGTTGAAGTTTCCAAATGTGGTAACAGTTAGAGTAGGCTCCAGGCTTGGTTATAATAAAGAGATTTTATGTTTCGCTGTTTCTTGATCAGGACAACCTTGACAGGTCCTGTTATCTTTTTTTGGAATCTAATGTGTTTTTCAACTCACAAGGGGGATAATTATCAGGCATTTTTACTTCTGTATTTCTTCTGTTTTCTTGCCATGTACCCCTTCAGTTCAAGAAGTTTGCTGGATGTTAAAGTATTTGTCTTGTGTCAAGAATGATCTGGCCTGGTAATCTTATTTAAAGAAATTAGCTTCTCTCTCCTGTAGTAGGGAATACAAGCGTGTTTGATGCTGTTTTGCCTTCCCCTGCTTCACTCAGCCCCTTGCTCTTTGTGCCAGCTTTGACAGAAGGTGCCTGACTTGGTATGTAAAAAAATGCTCTTGTGGGTCACTGTGGCCATTATTTGTCATTTCCAGTGGGTTTTGGATGTTTACTTCCCTGAATCTATTGCAAGTCTCAAACTTTGTGCCTCTCTCTTGTGCAGGCAGTGTTTCCACCAAGTTAGAAGTGAAGGTATTGGGCTCTGTGAGTTGTGGCAAACGGCATTTTTCACCTCCGGCATTTGGTAGTGTGAGCGAGGCAATGCTTTTCTATAGGGATTTCACAGCTCTCTGCAGTCCTGGGAAGTTGTTATGCCCAGAGCTGCCTGTGCTTTCCCACCAGCTCTGCCTGTAGAATTACACACTCCAACTGGAATTCAGTTTCCTTGTGAGTGCTTGTCAAGGTGACATTTCAGACAGCACCATGTTTGAGATCCAACTCCTCTTTCTAGGAGAGGTAAAGTCCACAAACTCCTTTTACTTTGCTATCCCAGTTTTCCTTTCCGGGCTGGCAGTCAATGTGTTTCATTTTGCACTTAAAAAACAATGTTCATTTTTTGATGATAATGCTGCTCCTCAGAGTGCTGCAAGAAAATACGGATCCACATTGCAAAACACATTTTCTGGCAACATGAAGACTTTGCAGTTCCATTTCTGACTCTATCAATATCTTCCCATGGGAAATATCATAGAAGGCTTGCAGTGTTGAGGGATTTCCACACCAGCTGCTGACCTAGTGAGGAGGAAACGTGGATGATGTGCCACCTCCATGTCTTGTGAGTTCCTCATGCCAAGTCAGTCTGGCTTGAGGAACTCACAAGTCTTTGTGAAGTTTTTCCTTTGTGAAGTCTTTCCTTCTCACAAGGAACACAAAGTCTTTCCTGCCTTTGTGCAGCAGGAAACCAGGTAGAATACCAGGAATACTGAATACTGATACTGAATACCAGGAGACCAGGTATTCAGTCCTTGAGATAATGTGTGCAACAGTGAAAATGAGCAAAAAGGCAGAAAGCCCTATTTATTTTCATTTGTTCCATTATCTGAGAGGGAGAAGGTCCCTGTGAATGTATTACTTGAAGGAGAGTTTTCCTCAAAAATCAAAAATTTTTGTTTTTGCACACATGCTTGGAAGACATTTGTGCTTAGCACTTAGCACATGGTGTATTTCTTAAATTCCCAGAGCATTTGCATACCCTTTATAAATAGTCTGAACAGGAAAACCAGACTGAAAGATTTTAGGTAAATTATTCAGATGATGATGATTAAAAATAATTGGAGCTCCATTAATACGGTTCTGTAAAAATAACAAATGGAAAAGTACCGGGATGAAGTATGAAAAGAGAGATGTGAAAGGTTCAAATCAGCTAATTACATTTCATTCATTTTGTATTGCAAAACTCGATCATGTTTTAATACTCTGTTTTGTTAAGGAAAAAAACTGACTGTCAGTTTGACATATCTACCTTTGCCACAATTAATTAATCCAGAAATTCCTAGATTTAATTATTTACAGATTTTACTTTTAATTATTACATAGCTTAAGTTACAAAATATTTATGTTGAAATGTTTTACCTTGCATAATGACAAGAAATATCATAAAATGGGTGAAAACTATCTCTTATGTAGCTCCAAATAAAAAAAAAAAAAAAATTCTGAGGCAAGACAAATATTAAAAATGAAACCATTATTTTTTCATAAAATTTATTATCACAGTAAAAAATGATGATTATATATTGTGTGCATGGGTAGGTGATTTTCTATAGCTGTTTTCCAGCAGAAATGAAATAGAGGAAATTTTTTTGTCCCAAACCATTTGGTGTAAAAGAAGTGTATATCAAAAAAAGTGTGGTTGAGAGCTGAAGACCTGAATTAAAGGGCTGTTGGATGGGATGGTACAGAGTTAGGCCTTGTTGCACGACATGTATTAAACAGTTGCTGCAGCTGAGTTAAACCTTACCTTGATCCCACTTACCATAGATGCACAGAGCAAAGGCAAGTAGATGAGCGCTCAGTGTATTGGATGTTCTGGAGAGCCAGGAGAGGGGTTACATATATCAGAAAGACGTAAATGAAGTGGAGAATGGACCAAAGGTCTGAAAGAGAGAAGAAGCCTTTCTTACAACATGCACATATCTAGTGCCTGGGAGGATGTGAGAAAATAGGTTTTCAAGCCTGGGTGATGCCTGAAAGAGGTCTGGAGCTGCAATCTGGAAGACACCACATCTCCACATGCTTCACTCATCCTCTGTTCAGGAGAGCAAGGATGGGAAGGGCCTGATCTCCATCAAAGGCCTTGGTTTCCTCTCCTCAAGGACATTTCATTCTGAATTGCTTCTTGGCTCAGAAGGGCCCAGGTAACAGATACCATGCTACTGCGTTAAGTTATAAGCAATTACACTTTTGCACAACTCAGAGATTTTTTTTTTTTTTATGATAAACCCTCTGGATGCTCCAGAAACCTGGTCCTCATAGCATATCTCTTTTTCCTTGGCACATTATGGTAGAGACTAATTTGACCATTGGCTCACAGGACTCAGGGTGATCACCTGTCACCTGCTGCATAAGGATGCCTCTGCTGTTGCTAATGCTGACCATGGTCTGCAGTGGAAGAGTATGGGATCATTATTTGTCCCTATTTCTCCTTCTTCCTACAACTTCCTCACTGTTCCCCTGAGAATGATTCTCTCTTCCATTTTCACTGTCAGGAGATGAACCATTTTTCATTTTCTGACTGTTTTGGTCAGTTAGCTATACCTTGGGCTTCAGGGATACTTTTGCACAGTCAGGCTTGAATATTTACAATAGAGCCAAAGCAGGGGCAATGCCTGCTTCTGTCTGAAAATTCTCTGTAGTGTTTTTCTGAGTACTCCTCAATAGTCCTTAAGATGGGGATGCATTTAAAAAACTGTGACACCACTCAGGATATGCCTGCACTGTACAGGATAGCAGGAACACAGCTCTCTAAGGTTAACACTGACCCATACAGATTACTGACAAAGTGGATGCTACACTTGTGTATCTATTTGAGTCAAGAAGTGATATTGCTATGTTCATTGGGTGCTATCTCCAGCTAATGTGCTTCTTTCAGGCTTGAAGTGGCTCATGCAATGCCACACTGGGTACCCATTGTACCCATCAAGTCTTTCATAATTTTAAGTTCTGGTCGTATTGTATGTTGGTAGGAAGGGATGAGACTACACACAAGTAATTTGGAAAAAAATCCTGGGTCTGCACTAGTTGGAAGTTCTGTGTTTCTCTAAATTATGCTGAGACACTGAAGTGTTCAGGTATTCAAGAAGTGCTCCCACAGTCAGGAATAATCTCTAGATGGTGTATAGTTAATAGTATTTTGAGATTAAATATTTACTATATTGATTTCTTCAGACTGACATAGACACTCATTAAATATACAACTATAAAATGTCTTCACACTCTTCCAATCATCCATCTGCTGAGTCACATCCATCTGGAATAACCCAGAAGCATAGAACAGACTAATATGTTCCCACCTGAGTCTTCCAGCTCTAGCAAATGGTCTGCAGAGCTCCCTGCTGTCAGCAGGTGAAGGATGACCTCTGAAAAGGAAAAGCTGTTACAAAATCTGAGGTGTCCATCTCGTGGATTGGAAGCACATGTCCAGTTTATGGGACATTTGGACAACAGTTGAGATGCACAGTGAGGAGGCAGTTTTTCTGGGTGAGGAGTAGGTGATTCAGAGCACTTCAGGTTAAAAGTGGTGTTAACAAACCTATTTGGGAGCCAATAAATAGCCACTCTTCTACAAAAGTATCTCGTAATGTTTTAGTAACAAGAGGAGAGCAGGGCAAGACATGGCTGAGGCACAGGAGAAAACGGTAATAAAACCTTTGTTTGACTATCACTTTCTTGTAGCCTGCCACAAAGATGAATCTTATTACTAGTATGGAGGCCAGTTTGACACCTCAAAGGTGACACCCAAGGGCATATTTTTAGCTTTTTTTTTGTTATCGTTGTTTTCATAGAATCATAGAATCGTTAAGGTTGGAAAAGACCCTTAAGATCATCGAGTCCAACAGTTAACCTAGCACTGCCAAGGCCACCACTAAACCATGTCCTCGAGCACCATGTCTACCTCTCTTTTAAATACCCCCAGGGATGGAGACTCAACCACTTCCCTGGGCGGCCTGTTCCAGTGCCTGACTCCTCTTTCGGTGAGGAAGTTTTTCCTAATATCTAACCTGAACTTCCCCTGGTGCAGCTTGAGGCCATTTCCTCTCATCCTATCGCTTGTTACTAGGGAGAAGAGACCAACCCCCACCTTGCTACAACCTCCTTTCAGGTAGTTGTAGAGAGCAATAAGGTCTCCCCTCAGCCTCCTCTTCTCCAGGCTAAACAACCCCAGCTCCCTCAGCCGCTCCTCATAAGACTTGTGCTCCAGACCCTTCACCAACTTCATTGCGCTCCTCTGGACATGCTCCAGCACCTCAATGCCATTCTTGTAGTGAGGGGCCCAAAAGTGAACGCAGGACTCCCTCAGTATCCTTGGGTGGATCCCATCTGGGCCCATGGACTTGTGCACATCCAGGTGGAGGAGCAGGTCAGTGACTGCCACCTGTTCAACAACTGGGGCTTCACTCTGCATCCTATCTCCATCTCCCAGCTCAGGGGCCTGAAAACACCAAGGATGACCAGTCTGACTATTAAAGACTGAGGCAAAGAAGGCATTAAGTACCTCTGCCTTCTCCTCATACTTTGTGGCAATGTTTCCCTCCACATCCAACAAAGGAGGGAGATTCTCCCTGGCCCTCCTTTTGTTGCTGATATATTTGTAAAAACAGTTTTTGTTATCTTTAACAGCGGTGGCCAGTTTAAGTTCCAGCTGGGCCTTCGCCTTTCTAATCTTCTCCCTGCATAACCTCATAACATCCTTGTAGTCCTCCTGAGTCACCTGCCCTTTCTTCCAAAGGTGGTAAGCTCTCCTTTTTTTCCTGAGTACCAGCCAAAAGCAGCTAGTTTTGTGTTCATCACAGCAGTTTTCTTTCCTCACTTTTTTTTTTCATATTTCCTCTCAAATTTCTCTTCTCTTATTCACTTTTCTTGATTGATTCTTCATTTCCTTTCTCCATATCCACAAGATGAAACTAAAATGTCTTTTTTCTTCTTTCAACATCTGCGTAGCTGTTTGGCTTGGCACCATTCATGGGCAGCTAGACTTCCTTTTGAAGTTGAGCACTAACTTTCAAAGTCAGATTGGGAGCCAATTTTAATGCTCCTTTACTGAACTTCTTAATTCAAAGCTAAAATTTTAGCAGGCCAACTCTCTTAGAAGCCAATGCCACAGGCAGAAGGAAGAGCAAATATAATCTAAATTGCTTTCCAAGAGACTGAACATCAAAGAACAATCACTACCCATTCCCTGAGCTATGCAGAAGGCTGGATTTCATAGAATCATAGAATGGTTTGGGTTGGAAGGGACCTTAAAGATCATCTGGCTGCAATCCCACTGCCATGGGCAGAAACACCTTCCACTAGACCAGGTTGCTCAAAGCCCCATCCAACCTGGCCTTGAACACTTCCAGGGATGGGGAATCCACAACTTCTCTGGGCAACTTGTTCCAGTGCCTCATCATCCTTGTTGTAAAGAAATTCTTCCTTATATCTAATCTAAACCTACCCTCTTTCAGTTTAAAGCCATTAGCCCTCATCCTATCACTATGGGCCCTTGTAAAAAGTTCCTCTCCAGCTTTCTTGTAGGCCCCCTTCCGGTACGGGAAGGCTGCTATAAGGTCTCCCCGCAGCCTTCTCTTCTGCAGTCTGAACAACCCCAATTCTCTCAGCCTGTCCTCATAGGAGAGGTGCTCCATCCCTCTGATCATCTTTGTGGTCCTCCTCTGGGCCCACTCCAACAGGTCCATGACCTTCTTATGTTGGTGGTCCCAGAGCTGGACTCAGTACTCCAGGTGGAATCTCACAGGAGCAGAGTAGAGGGGCAGAATCACCTCCCCTGACCTGCTGGCCACACTTCTTTTGATGCAGCCCAGGATACGTTTGGCTTTCTGGGCTGCAAGTGCATGTTGCTGGGTCATGTTGAAGTTCTCATCAGTCAGCACCCCCAAGTCCTTCTCCTCAGAGTTGCTCTGAATCCATTCTCTGCCCAGCCTGTGTTTGTGCTTGGGATTGCCCCGACTCATGTACAGGACCTTGCACTTGGCCTTGTTGGACCTCATGAGGTTTGCATGGGCCCACCTCTCAAGCCTGTCAAGGTCCCTCTGGATGGAATCCCTTCCCTCCAGTGTGTCAACTGCACCGCATAGCTTGGTGGTGTTGACAAACTTGCCGAGGGTGCACTCAATCCCACTGTCCACATTGCTGACAAAGATGTCAAACAGCGCTGGTCCCAACACAGACCCCTGAAGAATGCCTCTTGTCACTGGTCTGTGCTTGGACATTCACCCATTGACCGCAACTCTTTGAGTGTGAGCATCCAGCCAATTCCTTACCCCTAGATTATCCATCGAATCCATGCATCTCCAATTTAGAGACAGGGATGTTGTGCAGGACAGTGTCAAATGCTTTGCACATGTCCAGGTAGATGAAGTCAGTTGCTCTTCCCTTATCCACAGAACCTGTAACCCCATTGTAGAAGGTCACCAAATTTGTCAGGCACAATTTGCCGTTAATGAAGCCATGTTGGCTGTCATCAGCCACTTCCTTATTTTCCATGTGCCTTAGCATAGTTTCCAGAAGAATCTGCTCCATGATCTTGCTGGGCACAGAGGTGAGGCTGACTGGCCTGTAGTTCCCCAGGTCTTTCTTTTTTTCACTTTTTAAAAATGGGGATTATGTTTCCCCTTTTCCAGACAGTGGGAACTTCTCCACATCCCGGGTAACCAGGTCTTCCATTTCCTTCTGGAGAGGACCCACATTTTCCCTAGTCTTCCTTTTATCACTGACATACTTATTAAAGAAGCTTTTCTTGTTGCCCTTGACATCCCTGGACAGATTTAATTCTATCAGGGCTTTAGCTCTGTATTCCTCCCAGGCTACCTGTCCTTGCTTCCACCCTCTGTAGGCTTCTTTTTTATGTTTGAGTTTGTCCAGGAGACCCTTGTTCATCCATGCAGGCCTCCTGACATTTTTACCTGACTTCCTCTTTGTTG
Source organism: Platalea leucorodia (assembly GCF_965183815.1). Classification (NCBI taxonomy): domain Eukaryota; kingdom Metazoa; phylum Chordata; class Aves; order Pelecaniformes; family Threskiornithidae; genus Platalea; species Platalea leucorodia. The sequence goes on from NC_138824.1 coordinate 9,156,637, forward strand.
GGATGCATCGCTCCTGAGCTTGGAGGAAGTGATCCTTGAATATTAAACACCTTTCTTGGGCCCCTCTTCCCTCCAAAGCTTTATCTTTATATTTTTCTATCTTTGCCTTATCCTCTTTATCTGTCTTTATCTTTATCTTTATCTATCTTTATCTTTATCTTTATCTTTAATCTTATCTTTATCTTTATCTTATCTTTGTCGATCTTTATCTTTTCTTGGGCAGATTTATTCTTATTTGAAAATCTTGTTCTCAGGACAAAGGTTTTCAAGTAAGATTACATTTTTCAGTGTCCCGAGTAGCAATGCAGTGACCAGTCAAAGGGCAGTCAAAGGGAGTAAAAGTTCTTGTTATTATCTTCAGGGTTTTGTTTCTCTGGCTTATCTAGACATTTTCAAACCAAATGGGGGTTCCCTTTGCCCCAATTATTTCATCCTGCTCCTCTTCCCCAGCCTGGGGCTCAGAAGCATTTCCAACAGCTTGTCTTAAAGCCCTTAAAGCCCAATTTCTAACAAACTAAGCTGATGTTGCTTGACCTGTTCCAAATTTCACTTTTATTTTTTTATTTTCAATATTCAAGTTTAGAGAGACATCTTCTAAGCAGAGCACAAGAGATGGAAGGAAACAAAGAGGAGAGAAAGATTAGAAGAGTTGGGCTGCTTTCCTTTCTTTCCTTTATCTCTTTTCCTTCCTTCCTTTCCTTTCTTCCCTCTTTCTATTTATGCAGCTGCGCGGTTTAACCCCGGCCAGCAACTAAGCCCCACCCAGCCGCTCACTCGCTCCCCTCCACTGGGATGGGGGAGAGAATCAGAAGGGTAAAACTGAGAAAACTCATGGGTTGAGATAAAGACAGTTTAATAGGTAAAGCAAAAGCCATGTACCCAAGCAAAGCAAAACAAGGAATTCATTCAGTACTTCCCATCGGCAGGCATGTGTTCAGCCATCCCCAGGAAAGCAGGGCTCCATCACAGGTAACAGTTACTTAGGAAGACAAACGCCATCACTCCGAATGTCCCCCCCTTCCTTCTTCTTCCCCCAGATTTATGTGCTGAGCGTGACGCCATATGGTGTGGGATAGCCCTTTGGTCAGTTGGGGCCAGCTGTCCCAGCTGTGCCCCCTCCCAGCTCCTTGTGCACCCCCAGCCTACTCACTGGTGGGGTGATGTGAGAAGCAGAAAAGGCCTTGACTCTGTGTAAGCACTGCTCAGCAATAACGAAAACATCCCTGTGTTATCAACACTGTTTTCAGCACAAATCCAAAACATAGCCCCATACTAGCTACTGTGAAGAAAATTAAGTCTGCCCCAGCCAAAAGCAGCACAGCAGCCCTCACTCTGCTATTCCTGGGTGCCTTGTCAGAGCTAACCCCTGCACCTTTGAGCTTGTCCGTAATGGCAGAGCTTGCTCTTTGCCTTATTACAGATCCTGATGGATCTGGGAAGTGAGATTTAAAAGTGCTCGTGTCACCCTGCCCCTTTCTCACTCAACACGAGATGCAGCTCAATACATCTTTGAAGACCAGGGACAGAGTGAGGGAGAAAAGTCAAAGAAAGATTAGCCTTTTATATAAAAACTACCATCTTAACTAGATGGAAATTACAGTGGGTTATGAGATTAATTAATGGTGGTATGTGGTTGGGGAGATAGAAATGTAATGCCTTGGTAACTTAAAATTTGCTTCTTCCAGTGCTTGGCTCCCGTGGCTGAAGCAGAGGCCAATGCTCCATCAAGGCTTGTCAGGAGCATCACGTGCAGTCCTGCCCAAGGGCTGCTCTGCAATAAAACCAAGGGCTTTGGAAATTGTACTTTGTCCTGTTGCATCTAAGTTTCTCACCTGCAAAATGGAAATAGTGCCTAGCAATGTAGAATAATGTTTTTTATCACAGCTTTCTTTTGTTTTGTTCTGTGTCTGAAACTATTGCCAATTTTTATTTTTACTTCTTTCTAGGAAAATTTGGTCTCAAAAATTTTTTTAGTGAATAAACGTGGAAAAAATCAGCCAATTTTATTCATAAATCAGCTTTTATGAAAGTACTTTATTTCATGTTTTTGACAGATGTTGTATGACAGCAATTATATATTGACTAGGTACAGATCTGACATGTTCAAGTGATGGTTTGGGATAATCCAAACCAAGTTCAGACCCTGGCATGGATATGGGTGGTAACTGAGCTGTGATTGCTCGTGGGAGATTAAACTGAACCCTGGGTTTAAAACTGCATTTGAATGACCCTTTCCTGGCATGCCTCACCTACTGCTAGTCTGGGCGTAATCCTATTCTAATGGCATACTAATTTTTTCAGGTAAGATGGTTTTTTATTGCTGTCTGATGACTTTGCATCATTTAACTTATTCATGTGATCACTAGCTATGGCTCTGATTCAGTAAGCTGCTTATGCATTTCACTTAGCTTTAAGGGGTTGGGGTCAAGGTTAGATTATCAAAACCCAAGTACCAATTGGGGTGGCACAGTTAAGATCCATCAGGTTTTGTGGTCAATCACTTGTGGGGCACTCCTAGCGGGGTTAACACACTATCTGGGCGATTTTTTCTCCTTCACTCAAATGATTAACGTGTTTATGAATAGCTCAACTGGATGCAGCCATCAATGCAAACATTCCTACTTCAAGCCCCTTCATATGTAGAGAAGTTATGCTACTTCTAATACTCCAGTTAGTCACACAATCTTTTTGTAATATATGGAATCACTCACTCTTACTTTCTTCATTAGAACTCCTCCTTTCTTCATTAGAATCTATTTTCTGTTGAACACTTAAGTTTATTGATAAATCTGTTTTGGTTGGAGGTGTAATTTATTTATTGAAGTAAAAGTCCTGCATAAAAATACCAATAAGTAGGAACAAGCTGCACTAGGATAGGCACTTTATTCCGCGCTGGGAAGCTGGTGCCACTTTAAATAAAAGTGGCTTTGCACACTCAAAGCAATAAAACTCCCCGCTTCAAACAAATCCTAGATGAATGATAATATGTTGTTTCTGAAAGCTTTCCATGAAATTAAACCAATATTCTGATTAGCACAGCTCACGTAGCAAAACCTTGTTTACAATGACCTCTTCCTACCTCTTCAGGTAGGAGTCATGTTTGTCTCTCAGTAGGAAGCAGAAGCTTGGAATTTTTTAATCTTTCCAATAGTTTGCAGCACCTGCTCAGGAAAACTTCTTGCTTTCCTTTTTTCTTTTTTTTTTAAATTGCATTGCTGAAAAATCATAAACCTTATGCATCCCCAAGAAACCCATGTCAGGAAAAATGAGAAAAGAGATGCTCCTAGAATAGACATGAGTGCACAAGAGATGAATTTTAGATGGTAATATTTCTTTTGATATTCAGATTATTTGGATGATTTGTTTTCACAGAAGAATGAAATATCTCCTTGCAGTTTGTTCCATAAATAAAGACAAACACTTTTATCCAGTATCTGCAGTCTTAAAAGACCAATAATCATCAAAGACAAAAGACATCAAGGATAGTTACTTTTTATAATGGGGCTCCAATTAAAGTGGATTTTTATATTTTTCTTTTCTACAGAAAAGACATCAAAAGTTTCCGTTATTATCTATATCAGGAAAATGCATTCTTTTTCTCCTGATTTAAAAATTTCCCACTGTTTGGCATCCTGCAAAGTAGTCTTATTGAAGTGATAAATTAGATTTTATTGCTTACTGAGCAACGATTGGACTTTTGCTAATCATTTGTAATGAAGCAAATCTTGTTAACAGTGGGTCTGCAAGCAAATCAATGCAAGTAATTTTATTTTAAGGAAGTCTTTTTATAAATTAGTTAGAGGAAACTGAAAAATGTTGTTGTTTGATAAAACATAAAGGATTGGAAAGGGTATGCCATTTTTCAAGTATGGGGCATGAAACTAACACTGTTTGCTAGCACTGAATTCCCAGTGGGATTTTGTGTCAGAAAGTACAAACCAGTAGTTGCCTGTATAAGAACAGAGGATGATTTTTTTTTTTTCCTTTTGTCAGAAAAACCTGTGTGGAGACAGGAGACTTCCCTGTATACTGTTATTAGATGATGAGATCTCATTTCACCGTCTCAATTAACACCTCAGCCTCAAGCATTCTCAGGATCACTCGTTAGTTATTAGTATTTTAGATAAGGTGAACAAAGTCCCAACACAAATAATGCCAGTGATGCAATACTATCCTTGGAGACATTTCAGACCATGGAAAGTAGAAATGCAAATCTATAAAGTGCCCATATGGTCTTAAATTTCCCCCATCTTAGTTGAACACAGGCCCTAGGTCTGGACCCCAGGTCCAGCCTGGGGTCCTCAGGCAGCGATGCTCAAGTAGCAGCATAGATGTGTTCTATGGGTCCCAGTCCTCTTGCACCACAAACCGCCAGTAATCACCACTTTTTTCCTTACTTCCCTCATCTTTCAGACCTGAAATTTTCATTAATCCATTTTTGCAACAGCCATTCTCTCCATAATGTGCCTAATCTAGCCCCTGTGGGCAGCTGCACAATTTTCATCAGACAGAAAACTCCAGGAGCTGATGGAACTATTGTTAACATTTACCTTGCTGAATTAGACATCTTGATAGTAGCTGTGTGCCTGGCACAACAGCTTGTATAGATTTAATGACAGACTATGTTAATTGTGTTTATCAAAGAGAACATAAAAAGGCATCACCAGAAAAAGGAAACTTTAAGAGGAAGCAGCAGTGTGGAAGAGCAAAAGCACCTTTTCTTTTCCAGCTTGAATTTATTTGTTATGTTTTGTTTTGAACTTTTTTTTGTCATCTCCACAGTGAAAAATTTTCCTGGAAGAATCTAGCTTCTCAGACTGGGAATGGGACAGAGATCTGTTATGGAGCTGTTCCTCATGTTTGGCTTTTAGCTATTTATTTGTACAGTTGGTTGATTTGTTTTATGCCAGGAAGTTTTTGGCTACTTACTTGCTGTGAGTTCAGCAGCCAAAATTTAAGCCAAAAAAGCCTGTGCTGCTCAAAAGGCATTGTTGATCTTATATGTTGGCATGGATGATGGTTAAAGCCAGATACCAGCTAAACCTTTTTGTCGTATGACTCTTTGAGGACTTCACAGAAGGATCCCATGGTGAGGGATTTGCTCCCTGAAAAACTAAATGTAGTTGCAACATCACCATCAGCATGAAGGAAAATTTTGTTGAGGATCAGTCTGCAGGGGATGAAACTAAGGAGATCACTTATTTTTATTTTCCTAAAATATTTCTTGACCTGCTTTGTAACCTGAGACTTTTTTTTTCCTGTTTCCAATTTTGTTTTCCATTTCACATATTCTGAAAGTGAACTTGGAAGAACTTTGGAAGAATTTTGGAGAACCTTAGAAAGTTCTCTGAGGAACTCCTGCCTATTATTTTGCACGGTGGCTCACATAAGAGGGTCTGGACAGTTCTGTAATATAGTAAGCTCTGCTGAATGTCTCCTTCACAGGGAACCAGTAGATTTCAGTCCTTCTGTCTCAGGCTGAACTTCCCCACATGCAGTTTTTGAGGCTACATGGATAAAAGATGCATCTGAGGACACACACTTCTGAATTATCATCAATAGGACATAGGACTCACCTCTTTCCTCATCTTCCACCTGCACTTGAAAAACCCTGCATTTCATGACCTGTTCATTTCTTCTTACCTTGGTTGTACAAGTCTTTAGATCTCAGCAGAAGACACCAATACATTGGCATTGAGCTGACAGGGAGTATGACAGGGAGCCCTGGATGCTTGGGTCCTTGTTTTAGAATCATAGAATAGTTTGGGTTGGAAGGGACCTCCAAAGACCATCTAGTCCACTGCCTCTGCAGTGAGCAGGGACATCTTCAACTAGATGAGGTTGCTCAGAACTCCATCCAACCTGACCTTGAATGTTTCCAGGGATGGGTTGTCTACCACTTCTCTGGGCAACCTGGTCCAGTGACTCACCACCCTCATAGTAAAGAATTTCTTCCTTTTATCTATCCTGAATCTACCCCCTTTTAGTTTAAAACCATTACCCTTTGTCCTATTGCAACAGGCCCTACTAAAAAGCCTGTTCACAACTTTCTTATAAGCGCCATTTAAGTATTGAAAGGCTGCAATAAGGTCTCCCTGGAGCCTTCTCTTCTCCAGGCTGAACAACCCCAACAGCGTTTCCTCATAGGAGAGGTGTTCCACCCTCTGATCATGATCATTTATGATAGTGGCTGGTATCTGTGGCTCTGCAGGAGGGTACTGGACCTTCCCTGCACTGCTGCATCGAGCTCCCCAGCCCAAAGTAAAACAACTGCTTTTATAGGTCCACTTTGCCTTTTCCTTAAATTGTTTTGAAGTTAATCTAATTTCATAGGCTTTTGCATTTGCCTGGTAATATATATATAAAAAAAAAAAAAAAAACAAAAACAAAACCAAACCTGTCAAAATAGACAATTTTCTAAAAAAATATCTTTGTGAAGCAAAAATTTGTCATGATGACACAGCCCAGGCAATGTTATAGGAAGTGGAACAGCACACACGAAGGGCTGCTTACATCTGTATATTAATTGCTTAACTATATCAGGCCACTAAAACCAACTCCTAACAGCAGTAATAACAGTCTTGTTGGTACAGTAATAAAATATGCTCTGTTTACTGCATTTACACTTTTGTTCAGCGGGATGACAGAAAGTGGAAGCAGTAATTACAATATGGAGAAAATTTGACTGAATATGTAGCACATATTTCTGTGTTGTCCCTGGTGTCACAAACCAACACGAGTCCACCCTTCTTTTCCTCAGTCTTTCCTTCTACCCTCCTCAGCATCCACATGTGCAGTGACTTGGTTGGCTGTACAGTAGATATGAAGAGGCAGTCAAGGGAAATAATGGCCACTCCAGTGTATGCTGGGCTGTAAACAGCTCTGCAGGACCAAATTATCACCACTGGGACCACTGGCACATTCATTTTAGTGTCCTGCTTGTTTTTGGTGTGGCAGCAGAACTTGCTGGAGACAGGTCCACTGCAGAAAATGACTCTCCTTGGGGCCATCTGCTTCAGCCCTCGTCCCCCCTGGGTGCTAGAGCTGCTTAAGCTTTTCAGTGTAGCTGAAAAATACAGATCTAAATATTCACCTGGACTCATTTGATAGGCAGCTGGAGATCCTTCCAGAAGGTGATTCATTTCATTTTCTTGGAGGTGAAGGTGCCTATCTCTTTGCATTCACTACAAGGCAATCCTGGACAATTAATTTTAACTGCTCACATTCATTTTAGATACGTAAGTTTTGGCAAGCTAATGGTAAAAGTTCCTGCTTAGAAGGGAACATATTAGCTACACAGAAAGTATTATCATCATCTCCATTTTATAGATGGAAAGGTGAGGGAAAGAGGCTGCTACTTGCTTACTCAGTATCCTGTAGTCAATTTATGGCAGTAATAGGTACCCCATGCTCTTCAGTACATTAACCATTAAATAAGCTATTAAGTTGCCCAGGCGTTTAAGTTTACATAATAGTCAGCATGACATGGCTGATTGCAGGTTGTTTTTAACACATTTATAACTTCAGTGATTGAATTTATAGCTCAGATTTCAGTCCCTAATAAAAACAGCATCTAATATTTGGCAAATGATCTCCAGATTTCTGTTATTTTTCCTACTGATGCTTAAATATTTTTGAAAGATTGATAAGTAATTTTGAAAATGGTCAAACTGCATCTGACTTCAGCATTTGGACATAATGATTTGACTGCAATGGATGTCATGTTTATGTCAGATTGATGCATGAGTCACACTATTCTGCCATGTTAAAGGAACACTTGTTATTTTTAGAATTTGGCTTATAAATCAGCCACATTTCCATTTGCTGCCCAAGGGTGAAAGAGTAGCTGTCATTTTACTGACAGCACATACTGCACCATATGTCCGTCCCTGAACTCCTGCAAAGTTGGGTGAAAAAGGCAAATGCAAAGTGAAACTTTCCTTCTTTCTCTCTCTCCCATTGTCTTTTCAAGCATGAGATCTTTCGGGAATTGCTTTCATTGTCAATCTGGTCATCCCCCCAAACAGAGCCCAAAAATTCAGTCTATGAAAGGGGCTGACTTATGTGTTTACAGTGGTTTTAAAAGCAACCAGGCTTTTCAGAGATTTGAACTGTTGATCCACAAAACAACATTATTGGGAATGGAAATTCTAAGATTACCTAACGGTGTTACCACTGCTGACAAATTTACAAATTTGTCGGAACTCCTGTCTACTACGTATAGTGTTGTGCCCATAATGTCCCTCAGTTTTATCTTCTCTTTTGGAAGGATAAAATGTGGTTTTGTATGACAGGTCCCTGTCCTTTTGTTATTGTTGTTGCCTCATTGAGAAAGATTTTATATGAAATAAATTTAAATTACCCAATGCTCTTAAAGAAAAGAGAGTTTTCAGTATTTGGAAAGGAATTAGGATGTGAAGAATGTTGTGTTGTACTTCAGAAAGCACAAAACATTTCTTTTGTATCCTGTTTTTTTTTACACTGCTTGACCACCTTCGGATATTTTTCCATTTAATATAGCCCCTGTAGTCATTGTTTATCTAAGTTTGACATCCTAGTCTAAATTAATTCTTGATGCAACTCTGCTGGTTTCCCTCAAATTGCAGCAGGGATGACATTATCCCAGTTTTCCATTCATTTTTTACTATAATGAAAAAGTCATTGTGAACAAAATACAACACTAGGAAAAACTCAGCTCCCCAGAAAATTCTTCATAGAAAATGAGACTTGATGGACCAACTGGAATAAGCCAAACTCAATTCTTGACACCTGCATTAGAGATCCAACACTAACATCAGGAGTAGAAAAGAGGAGGATGAGGCATGAAAGAAACAGCCTATAAAAATGGCATAACTATGACTAAAGATTTTTAAAAAGAAGTTGGTATCAATTTAGGAAAGTAAAAAGTGGATAGAAATTGGGAAAAGGGAATAAAGAAGACCTGGCTGCAACGAAGACCTTGTTTCTGTTCCTTGCTTGTCCCAGTGCAGAACCAAACCTAGCTCTATGCTTAATTTTAAAGTTTCTCTTCAAATATAGACATTTTTTGGACTTAAATATATATATATATATATATGTTTGCAGATAAGCAGAGGCCTTAGTGCTTCCTCTGAAGGAGTCTCTGTCTGGTGTAAGACAGGAACAGAAAAGTGAATTTGGGCACATGCAAGCCTTCTGCTTCTGATGCTCAAATTACTTATCTCAAGCTGGTTATGCTCTCAGAGCAATATCTCTGAGCCCGAATTCCCCAGATGTGTCACATACCTGTGGGTTAATGGAGAGGCTGACGTCAGACAGATCACTTTTAGCTGCGCATGTTAAGGCTTGGTAATTTTATACTGTCCTCAAACTGTACAACCCAAATTGAGTTAGCCATATGGCTTCCAATAAAGGTCAGTTTTAATAGTAATTAAATGGTCTTTCTTGTCAGATATGAAACATTTGAAAAATATAACTATCCCTTAATATTAATATTTTTCTCTAAATTGAAATCTGTCGCCTTTTCTTCATTCAGTAGAGATAATTCATAGCCACTGTCTTTGGCCAGCTGTTGCTTTAAATCAGCTTCATATTACTCAGAAAAATGTTGTACTCTGTGATTTATCTGTAATTTTCTTCTACCTGCCACCATTGACAGGTCTGTGTTAGCTTTTTTTACCTACAGTAGACTTCTTTTGGGAAGGAAAATGAAATATAGCAATGGCTTTTCTTCAGCTACTGAAGAGTATTTGATTCTACATAACTGCAAGCAAGGAGAGTTTGACAGAGTTTAAGTACTAGTCCTGGCAGAGCATAACTGTGCTGAATGTGTTTTTATTCATCATAGATCATGGGACTTATTATGCCAGGAAAGAGGCTCTAGCAACATAGAACTGACTCTTCATAATGCTCAGAGTCCATCATGTTCACATATACATTTCCCACTAAACTGTGGCACTTTCAATAATTAGTCTTATTGACTAATAGGGTTTAGGGAGTGCTCACTGAATAAGAGGCAGCAGACAGAGATGTGGTAACTCACAGCATGGAATTAGTGGTGAACCAGAGATGCTCCTTGTCCATCCATGGGAGCTGGAATAACTCCCCAGCTTCCAGCCTCTAATGGCCTGTTTCTAACTCCTGGGAGAGCAAAGCCTGAAAATATAAAAATGCATTTCATGCCTTATGAAAGAGAAAGTAAACAATTCTCAAATGTATTATTTAAAGTATTGTGAATGGAAGTGTTTTTTAACACTTGGGATTGACAATATTGCAATATAACACTGCTGCAGTGAGATAACATCCTGTGCTTAAAAATTTTATGAATCACATCAGATATAATTATTTTTGTTTAAGAAACGTCTGTTTCTATCATCAAGTTAATAACTCACACCAAAAGCTTTATTGGGTTTAATTAAAGGAATACTTTGAGCAAGCCAAACAACCTTTTCTTCCTTTAAGGTGCCAGAGCAGGCATTGCACCAAGGACTGACATGCACTTAGACCATGAGGAACAACTCTGAATCTGAATCTCTTACGCCACTCAGTAGATATTAATGGGTTTTTTTACACTGCAGATGAACTAAACACATCTACATTTTTCATCTGAACACCCATCCCACTGGCACAACTGTTATTGCTTGTCCTTGGAAGTTAAATTTTGAGTACTGTTTAGCATTTGCATATATGTTAATATGTGGTGGGTTGACCCTGGCTGGACTCTAGGTGCCCACAGAAGCTGCTCTGGCATTCCCCCTCCTAAGCTGGACCGGGGAGAGAAAATATAATGAAAGGAAGGCTCATGGGTCAAGATAAGGACAGGGAGATCACTCAGCAATTACTGTCAGAGGCAAAACAGACTCAACTTGGGGAAAATTAATTTAATTTATTACCCATCAAATCAGAGTAAGATAATGAGAAAATAAAAACAGAATCTTAAAACACCTTGCCCCCACCCCTCCCCTCTTCCCAGGCTCAACTTTGCTCCCAATTTCTCTACCTCCTCCTGACGAGCAGCACAGGGGGACAGGGAATGAGGGTTGTGGTCGGTTCATCACACGTTGTCTCTGCCGCTCCTTCCTCCTCAGGGGGAGAACTCCTCACACTCTTGCCCTGCTCCAGCGTGGGGTCCCTCCCATGGGAGACAGTCCTCCACAAATTTCTCCAACGTGGGTCCTTCCCATGGGCTGCCGTTCTTCACGAACTGCTCCAGTGTGTGTCTTTTCCATGGGGTGCAGTCCATCAGGAACAGACTGCTCCAGTGTGGGTCCCTTCCACAGGGTCACAAGTCCTGCCAGCAAACCTGCTCCAGTGTGGGCTCCTCTCTCCATGGGTCCACAGGTCCTGCCAGGAGCCTGCTCCAGTGTGGGCTTCCCACAGGGTCACAGCCTCCTTCAGGCATCCACCTGCCCCACCGTGGACCAACATGGGCTGCAGGGGGACAGCCTGCCTCACCATGGTCTTCACGATGGGCTGCAGGGGAATCTCTGCTCAGGCACCTGGAGCACCTCCTCCCCATCCTTCTTCACTGACCCTGGTGTCTGCAGGGCTGTTTCTCACATGTTCTCACTCCTCTCTCTGGCTGCAGTTGCACAGTTGTTTTTTTCCCCCTTAAGTATGTCATCCCAGAGGCGCTACCACCGTCGCTGATGGGCTCGGCCTTGGCCAGCAGTGAGTCTGTCTTGGAGTCGGCTGGAGAAGCTTCTAGCAGCTTCTCACAGAAGCCACCTCTGTAATCCCCCCGCTACCAAAACCTTGCCATGCAAACCCAGTACATAATAGAAACTAGGAAAAAAGTATTTTTTACTTTAATAGCATATATATGAAAGTAATGAGTTGTTTTGAACCATTCTTTAGAAGTTTGCAGCATATTAATATTTTTTCCAGATTCCAAACCTAGTTTTCCTCTCATAAGCTGTAAGCAATGCCAGCAGAATTGCACTGGCATAAAAAGTGATAGCAAAATTATTTGGAGCATGGGAAAATGTCTGTTTGGAAGTTGCCCTCTGTTTATGGGCAGTTAATAGGCCAAAAGGAGGCCAAACTGAGTGCAGTTGCTGTGAATCATTGCACAGCCCCAATCTCAGCAGAGTGTGTTGGGTGCCTTTGGAGACCTGAGAAGCAAGCTAGTGCCAGTATGCTTCCTTTATTAGAAAAATCCTACCCACACAGAGAAATTGAAGGTAATAGTTTAGTCATCAGCCAAAAATAATGAAGCAGGCAAAGACTGAGACAATGGAATAAAGGAAAACCAAGAATTGCTGTAGAAGAAAGAATCATGGTGTAACAGGGGATCCCTCCCTTCTTCCTCCCACCAGGAGCCATGCTGGGTCCCAACAGTGACCCATCAATGCTAATGGTCAAATGAGCTTCTTGTTTTGGTTTATAAATGATAAAAATCTGCTCTTAGGAAGCAGGAAAGCCTGGGTCTTGCCTTCATGGCTGCCCTGAAGTTCTTCATGCATCATGATGCTGTGCAATCAGAAAGCTTCTTTGAGGAATGACCCAGTGTATCTTGGAGCACTGCAGAAATGCAGCAGGAAAAATTTGCTCTAAGTCCCTTTTTTTTTCCATCATCTGAGGCTGGCATGGGCAAGGGAAGGGGGATGACGTGGCTTGGAGACCCCTAATTCCCAGCTCGCTCTGTTGTACTGGCAGCCCACTGGCATTACCACACAGAGAGCCTCAGTTAAGGCAGGTCTTGGTGGTCCTGGTCTGCAGTGTGAAAAACACTAGAAAAAGCCAGAGCAATACGAGAAATAGACAGGTGCAAAATATCAAACACCTTCTTTTTCCTTTTCTTTTCTTTTATTCAGTTTACAGATGACCTAGTCTATAAGGCACTGAATGGATATAAAGACTTCAAAAGGAAGAACAAGGGTTTCAGTGATGGGCAGGATTTTACTTGAGGGACTTCTTGATCACCCTTCAGAGACAACTAGGAACACCTGGCCTCAGGCTGAGCATTTCTTGGGATCAGGTGCTGCTGGACCATATTGCTTCACCTGTGAAAGCAGTGTGTAACTCTCTGGGTTTTGTGATGTCCCATTATTATGAGAGGAGTGTGTCAACGTGCAGGAGTGAGAGGTGATTTAATGACAAGAGAGTTGTATGGGTAAGAGTTTTGAAGTGACGCATTTTGCTATAAAAAGATTAGACAAGTGAATATATTTTTATAACTACAATACAGTGTTATTAAGATTTTTTTAAGCTTTTTCTAATCTGTCATTCACCTTGAAAATCCAGCTGTGCTCTATATCCTGTTGACACATGGCTTCATCATTAGTTATTATTGACACCTTTTTGCAGCTAAGGAAGATTGGTTGTATAACTAGAGGCTCTTACGCTAAATATTTTTTCATTTTCAACAGGTGAATAAAGAGGTGAAATATTAGTTCCATTTTCTTCTATATAATTGGGCCTTGCATTAATTAATCCTTACAATTTACATGTCATTTTTCATCAGGTTATTGCCACCTCTAAGATAAAAACCAGCAAGAACAGCTGCAGTGATGTTCTCTGCTTTTAGGCAGACATGAGTTTCTTGATAGGTAAAAATTAGAACTTATGTTAGCCTATTAATGTAGTGCTTATTGGACGCCAAAATACAGAAACCTCATTGTACTGGACAAGAAACTAATAATGCAAAAATACATTGATCAGTAGCTGATGATTTTATGTTTCTAACCTTCAGATTTTACAAGCTACAAGCAAAAGATGGGAGAAGAAACAGAAGTCTTATGATCTTCTTTGTAGGTCTCCTAGAGACCAGACACCTCTGACACCAGACACCCTGGTGAGCTGGAGAAAAAAGGCTCAGGTTCCACTTCATGTACCAGCTACTATACAGTAATATATAGTTATATATATTATTATAGCTATTATATAAGTAGTATATAGTAATATATATTATATAGTAATTTAAATACAGTAGATCAGTTCAACAAGAGCAATTGTAGATGCCACTTCAATGTAACTGAGTGACCACAGCATAAACCTCAAGTGTGAAGATGGTGGAGAAGGTGAATGAGCTAGAGGTACCCATCTTCAAGTCCAGTCGCCTCTCTACTTCAGGATAATCCCTGAAAACCATTTCCCACCTAGCTGTAGATGCATCCTGGGTGGATTTTTATTACATCACTTCCTATTATCTCTGCAAAACTTGCTGTTGAGAATTTCAACTTATAGCTGAGTCTTCATTCAAACATGACTGCATGTACTGTAATAAAGTATGTTATTCAACTGATGACATGAACTCATAAGCAGTGGTTGCTGCTCACATGTGTGAAAGTGAACTATCTTTCTCCCTGGATATCTTTAAATATTTCTGTTTTCTAGTTTACTCTGTTATCTTGGCTGGGAAACTTAAGAACATGGGAATAAATATAAATATTTCAAGAGCCAGGAGACTCAGATAAGGAGTACTATGATATACATACCAGTTATTTCATGAAACTTGGGACATCCAAGTTCTTTTTTCCAAAGCACCATAAAAAATGTAGTTTAAAACAACAGACCTACTTTCTATCACAGAAGTGAAGAGACCGACAGCTTCACAACATCTGAGAACAGTGGCTCACTATGTTCTTCTGTAGTCCCATTGTATAGCAATATGTTGTTTCCACCATTTTATGGAAAAGGCAAAATATTCATATTTTACTCCTTTCTAGAAAGCATAAATTAGGAGGACAAACTTCAATCTTTGTTCCAGATGTTTCAATGTGTTCTCTTTATTATGTTGTCACAAGTCCATGGGGCTTCAGGCACACTTTCTGAGCAAATGAATGTCTTAATCCTATGCTGAATACGGTCATTTTTTTTCCCATTTAGGAGCAGGATTAACTCTAGCAGGTTGCTGTTCCAAATGCTATACTAAAGCAGAGGGATTATGTGAGTTAGAGTTTCTGGAGCAAAGTGGAACTATAAAGCAGTAGCAGAACATTCTAGGAAGAAAAAAATCCACCCTATTTTCCTGAGAGTAGAGGAAGAAACTGGGTTGGCAGCACAGTACTAGGGTGGTGTCTGAGAGTGCCAGAGCTGAGTAATCCAGGGAAAATCTTATTTTTGCTTTTGAAAGTGAGAGCAAAAAGGTCCTCAGGACATTTTCTCCCTCATGAGAGATGAACAGATGAAAATTTCCAGCAGAATGGGAACCACAGCAATAATCTAGATGAGAGATCCTTGAGGAAACAGGGATCAAGCAAGGGACAGGACTCTGGGGAATGTTGTAGCTGGCTTTAATAAAGTTGCACAGAAATTCTAAAATTAACAGCGTCATCTCCTGGGTTCTCATTTACCTTGTGCTTGCTACACTAATTTAGTTACCAATGAGGAGTCAAATTCTAGGGTGTCTCTGCTAGAAGCTAACAGGTGAAATGCTTCTGGAGACTCATAACCTCCGCCCTTACTTCTTGAATGTTGGGGAAGAGAGGGATAGAGAAGAGAAGACTTGAATGTGAAGACCTTAATCTGATTTCCATCAGCAGTTGAATGGGCATGGACTGCTTTTTCCTGCCAGATGAAACTAAGATATACAACACTTTCCTCTTCTACAGTGCAATAAATTTACTATCCTTAAAAAAGTATCCCATAAATATGAGCTGTTGACCCCCATCCACCCAGAACACCCTGAAGCTCAGATGTCAGGACAGTGATGTATTAAGCGAGAGGCAGAGATTCAAATTCTTTCCCAGTTTAGTCAGAGAAGAGACCCAAACATTTCCCAAATCTAACATGCAGTTTGGCTTTACTCTTTTGTCCATGTCTAAGGAAAAACATAGATAACCTCATCTACTGATCAATGCAAAACTGTTACAGCCTCCCCTTGGATTTCTCCCTTGGCCACTAATGTTTTTGTTCTTATGAAAGAGCATAAACAGTGGCTCTGATGAAAAGTCCATCCCTCTTACTGATACAGCTATGAACACAAGTGCATCACTGTTCAGCATGTTTGTGTTTTTATTGGGTATAAAAGGTGACTATAAGGACCAAAGGCAATCTTCCTTTAGATTTGAAAGTGCCCTTTTATGGCAGAGATTTGACCTCCTCTCTGGCTTCTCAGAGGTGGGCTTTCTCTCAAATTAGTGAGCTTTCTTTAGGAGAAGGAAGGCAAAAGAAGTGCAATCCCTTCTATCTCAGGTATGTATCTTAGGTCAGTTAGGTGAAATCTCCACTGCTGTAAACAGCTGATCCTACGTTTTCAGAAAACTAGAGCATGGGAGGAAGCAAAAGGGAAAACCAGTGGCTAAAGCCTAGTCTCCCTTAGAATAGACTAGACTAGACTATTTCAGTTGGAAAGGACCTACAATGATCACCTAGTCCAACTGCCTGACCAATTCAGGGCTGACCGAAAGTTAAAGCATGTTGTTAAGGGCATTGCCCAAATGCATTTGAAACACTGACAGGCTTGGGGTATCGACCACCTCTCTAGGAAGCCGGTTCCAGTGTTTGACCACCCTCTCAGTAAAAAAATGCTTCCTAATGTCCAGTCTAAACCTCCCCTGGTTCAGCTTTGAACCATTCTCACGTGTCCTATGACTGGATCCCAGGGAGAAGAGCTCAGCACCTCTCTCCCCACATCCCCTCCTCAGGAAGCTGCAGAGAGCAATGAGGTCGCTCCTCAGCCTCCTTTTCTCCAAGCTAGACAAGCCTAAAGTCCTTAGCCGCTCCTCATAGGACATTCCTTCCAGCCCTTTCACCAGCTTTGTTGCCCTCTTCTGGATGCATTCAAGGACCTTCACATCAAATCTTAAATTGTGGGGCCCAGAACTGCACACAGTATTCAAGGTGAGGCCACACCAACGCTGAATACAGTGGGATAATCACTTCTTTTGACCGGCTGGTTATACTGTGTTCGATGCACCCCAGGGTGCAGTTTGCCCTCTTGGCTGCCAGGGCACGCTGCGGGCTCATATGGAGCCTGCTGTCAGCCAGCACCTCCAGATCCCTTTCTGCAGGGCTGCTCTCCAGCCACTCCTCTCCCAATTTATACTTGTGCCTGGCATTACGCTGTCCTAGGTGCAGAATCCAGCATTTCAACTTGTTAAATTTCACCCCTTTAATCATAGCCCAATGCTCCAATCTATCTAGATCCTTCTGCAAAGATGCAAACCCTTCTGGGAGTCCTGGTCTGGAGTCCTTCCTCCATAGCTGAAAGCTGAAAGGATTAAATTAACTGTCTTTTTGCGTAGCATAATGCTACTGGTCAGTGTCCAGAAACTACAATATGGTTAACTGCTAACTCCATTCCACATATATGACTAAGAATAGAATAAAATCCACTTTCTAGTAACACTCCTGTATATCGTGTATATAATATTGCTCTTCAATATTAAGCAATGGCAAAGCTCACTTTACGTTACAAAAGTAAGCTAATAACTGAGTGTCCCTTCATAGACAAATTCATATTTATTCATACATTAGTCAAGCTAAAATGACTGTAAGCTTACTAACTTAGGTATTAGTACGTTGTTTGCTAGAAATTAATTACATGTCCCCTAGTTTCCATCTTCTACTAATTATTTCCAAAATTTCCATCTGTGTCAAGCTTCTTGTGTTCTTAGTAGGCAGAATAAAATGCCTCACACAGAAGTAGAAAATTTGTTTTTCTATCATCAGCTAAATAAACAGATTTCAGCCAAAGGTTCAGCCTGCATGCAATTCCTGGAAAGGGGAGACAGAAGATTTTGGAAATTTATTTGCACAGATATGAAATTTAACCACCTGTACTCTCTCCAGTACTGTCAAACAGCACTTATAATGCCAAGAAAAAGAAAGGGGCCAGTTGTCTTGGGGGAAATCTTTACCATATGATTTTTTTCCTTCTCATATATCTTCAGTTCAAAATAACTTGTGTGAATCTCTGCTGGTTACAAGTCATAGCTTCACTTCTTTGAAGAAATCTCCCTGTAAGTTCTGGTAAAAAATATCTCTACTCAGCCATGTCTCCCGTCTGTGTAATTATATTTTGTCTTTTTATTTAAGAAAAAGAGAATTTTAACAACACTTTCATTTAACAGCTAAACCCCAGACCTTTTGAAGTTCAAAATGACCAGTGCTAATACTCAGTTGTGGAAGCACAGCTATAGTCCTGAAAAAAAGAAAAGAAAAGAAAAGAAAAGAAAAGAAAAGAAAAGAAAAGAAAAGAAAAGAAAAGAAAAGAAAAGAAAAGAAAAGAAAAGAAAAGAAAAGAAAAGAAAAGAATAAAGAAAAGGAAAAAAAAAAGAAAAGAAAAGAAAAGAAAAGAAAAGAAAAGAAAAGAAAAGAAAAGAAAAGAAAAGAAAAGAAAAGAAAAGAAAAGAAAAGAAAAGAAAAGAAAAGAAAAGAAAAGAAAAGAAAAGAAAAGAAAAAAAAAAAAAAAAGAAGTTGCTTTGTCTTGCAGTGATATTCCATTCCCTTACAGTTTAGGGTTTTCAGTTTTATAACCACTTTGAAAGCATATTTGATATCTCTTAGAACATCCCTTGGCCCTTGGCAAGGAAAGGACAACGTTAGGTCTCCTAGCCTTCAAAACAGGGTGCTATGTGCTGAATGCCTGCTGAGGATGTTCTGTGCAAATTACGGTTTCTGAGCTGTGCCAAGAAAACATGCTAATGGTTTACTACTATAGACTAGCATGTTTCAATGCCCAAGTACATTCCTTGGCACCATTTTAGTGTAAAGTAGCTACTAGTATAGCTACTAGTATAGACTACTTTGAGAACTTGGCTTTTCAATATATAAAGGGGACTTTTAAGAAAGATGGAGGGGGACTTTTTACCAAGACCAGTAGTGACATGACAAGGGGCAATGTTTTTAAACTGAAAGAGGATAGATTTAGACTCGACATGAGGAAGAATTTTTTTATGATGAGGATGGTGTGACACAGGAACAGGGTGCCCAGAAAAGTTGTGGATGCCCCATCATTGGACGTGTTCAAGGTCAGATTGGATGGGGCTTTGAGCAATTTGATCTAGTGAAAGATGTCCCTGCCCATGGCAGGGGGGTGGACTAGATGATCTTAAAAGGTCCCTTCCAACCCAAACCATTCTATGATTCTAATTGCTACGTATAAAGAGGATCACCCTCCATCAATTTCTACCAAAGGACTCGCCCATTAAGATAGTGTAAGTAAAGATCATTAAAGCCTATATTTTCATGCACAAAGCTTAGGCATGGCATCATCCATAGCTCAGTGCATTAGGTTTATAAAGGAAGATGACTCGATTTGCCAGGCCTCATAGAAAGTATGCTCAACTCCAAGAGTTATGGCAGCTATGCTGGGAAGTGTACATTGCTCCCTTCATAAGGCATGGGTGGTAGGGAAAAGCACCTTTTATTAGACTAACAGAGTTGGAAGAAGAACAGGCAACCTTTAAAGGCACAAGCTCTTCTTGAGACTTGAGTAAGAAGCAACACATTTCATCTCAAGCACAGGCTGAGAACAATAGCTCTTAATTTAACTTTGCTATGATAATCCATGAGACAGTTTGGAAAAAAACAGTTGTCTGATACTTTTGGAACAGAACATGGTGTTAGTAAATGGAGGTGTGATGAGGTTATTGCTTCCTATGAGATACAGAGAGGGGTCAGACTGAGCAGAACTATCTTTTAATTTAAGAGAAAACCCATATATTTGTATCCATAACTTTTAGCAGCCAGACAAGGATTTTTGGGACCTGCCATTTTGCAGGTCACCCTCACGGCTCAGAACTGGGACATTATAGAAAGAAAAATGTTTTTGTACTGGTTACAGGCTACTTCTGTCCTCAAGAGATGCTTCCATGACTTTGCACAGTAAGTGTTCAGTCAGCTACTGAAATGTTTATGCTAGGGAGTACAAACTAATGCAATAATCAAGAGCTGTTATTCTGCAAGGACTGGGAAGTCTGTACATATCTGCCCTTGAGAAACTGCTGTGTGATCTTAAATAACTCAAGGGGATCAGGAGTTTTCTGTGAGAAGGACCACATTTCTGATATGGTAGCACCTCAACATAGCACTTTTGAAGCAGTTCTGCTTTCCTGATGATTTTTTTTCCCCAATCACATGTGACAGCACTTCTTATTTGGATTTTCCTGGAGGTGTCCCATGCCTGGGAAAAAAAAGAAAACAGAATCATATGAAGATACATAATGATTTTTGAAAAGTTAAGGGTGTTTCTTGCTCATCTTTTTTTTACAGTCTTTCAAATCTGATATATATTCTTTGCTACTTTGTTTCAGGTAACAATTTCTGAAGGAGGAATTTTCATTGTGTCAATAGGTTCTCGTTGCCTAGAAACATTTTTCAATTTGCCACTGTGTAGGTATTTAGGTCACCAGTGAATTAATCTTCTTTAAATTATAGCTATGTAGTCAATCACTGATTCTGAACTATCCCATTGAGAATTGGCAGTACAGTACTTAGTTGCTCATGGATTGAAAAGTTAAATTGAATGTTCTATTTGCAAAGAAATTCTATGAAAGAATAAAGAAAATGGTGTTGGTTCATAATAAGAAAATGTCTGCACTTTGCAATAATAAACACTGATGTTTTCTAATCTAGACTGAATTTACCAGTGTTGTCTAAAGGACAGACCCTGCTTCCATTAAGGTTTCAGCAAAACTCCCTTCACTTCAGAAAAGCAGGATAAGGTCTTATCAGAGGAAAGGGAATTCAGTTGTCTTTATTTGACACCTTCTTCTTAAGATCAATGAAACTTTTCCATATTTTGTGCTCAAATATATGTAAGTAATGACCATCCTTCCATAAAGGCTGTTAATGCTCATCATTCCTGAAACATATGAAAAGAACAGAAGAAAGAAAACTTGTTTTAATTAGCAAGAAAGTTATTTCATATGTCAGTACTGCATTTTGAGTGTCTAGAACAGAGGTGTTCTAATAAATTAAGGAAGTTTCATACCTTCTGCTGATTGCTACCTCATTTTTAACACATTACTGGGAAACGTGGTTTGTAATTGAGACCCATCTTGCCACCTCCTTGATAACTGAATTTGCTCTTTCCTGGAAAGAGAAGAGAAATAACATTGGATAAAAGATCATTTTGAACATGCCTAAAGTCACCTATTTTCCCCTCCAAAGATGAATTCTGCCTGTTGCCCTCAATATCTCATCACTGGGTCTCAGAGCACTCCAGGGATGCCCAGAATCAAATTCCATATTCCAGGCACGATTGTGATAAAATATGTAGAAAGGGATATTAACTGCCTTGCTCTGTAGTGCATCTCTGTACATGCCACTCAAATTGGCAAAGGGATTTGAGTTGTCCGCAGATTAGTTCAAAATGATCAAGGAGATAATAAAATGAGTCTAATAGACACAGAACGCTGTTCGTTCCATTTGCACTGAACTGTTCTGTCCTCTCATTATTAAAGAAATAATATGTTACTGAATTTAGGAAAAGTTATAGACTGGATTCTCAGCTGGTGTCTGCCTCAGTGATGCCATATTTGATCACAACATCAGGGATCTTTCTCCATTTCACTGCTACCATAATAACTGTGCATGGCATTAAGCGGAGAGATCCAAAAGATGGCATACGTAAAGGGTTCAAAACAAGTTGAAGCTGTCATTCAGAAACACAAATGGCTCACACTACAGAAAGATTTCCTTTGGATGAGTTGAAAACTGTAGTACTTGTTAAGCCACACTCAAGTCACTGGAGCATTTCCGAAGTATTTTTCCTGATATTTTCATGATGAACATTTTTAGGTGAGTTGGTTCATTGTTATGTTATGTTATGTTATGTTATGTTATGTTATGTTATGTTATGTTATGTTATGTTATGTTAGTTAGTAGTTATTTATTTCTTTTTCATCCCTTTTTTTTAAAAATGTCTTCTTTGCTGAAGGTGAGTGCCAAGCTAGGTGGTATGTCAGACCCTCAATCCAAAAAAGACATAAAACCGGTGAAAGGCACACGAAAGTGGTACAATAGGGACTAAAGTAACGGCTTGGTAAATTGCATAAATAGTCACATCTTTAAGACATTTATAAATTTTGTGTTTCTATACTTAAAGGCATTCTGGTAAAAGACACGGTGACTGAAGGAGGAAAGGAGGAGAATGTGATGTCATAAGCAAGAGAAAGACTTTTGGAAAAACTCTTTATAGTGGTAATTGATGAACTGATGCCCAAGTTCTAGGTGGAAAAAATCAATTTTATTTGAAGCAAGGTTTTCTGATAATTTTTACTGATTTTTCCCTTAAGACTTCTTCCAAGACCTACCAGAAATATCTCTTCACTTTTTTTTCATTTTTATACCTGAAGTTATAATACTTTGAGCCATAAAACTCCACTGATCTCCTTTGCTCATGTCAGTTGGTCAGAATCAGGACTGTCAAGCCTCCTGTTGTGTCAGGATGGCAGAGTGGAGACTGAAGGAGGCACTGCCTCTCCCATGAGATGGGAAGCCCCTGCATCTCCCTTTGTGCCCTGCAGGAGTGGCATAATCCTTTGCAGGACATTCAGGGTGTTTGTCAAGTCCTGTCCAAATACGGCAATAGTAATTGGACACTGACTTTTGAAATTTTATTTTTTATTTCACTAAGAGAAAAATAGTAACAAGCTGGTATCACAGAGAGGTTGTCAATTGCTCTCCAGCAGCACCTTGACAAGTAATCTTTGCAGATTGTGTGTCATTTGTTAAACTCCTCGGGAAACTTTGGCATGAGAAGGGTTATATACACAGTGCTTGTTTATTTTTTGCTAAAATAAACATGCAAATATTGAAAGGAGCTAGCCTCCTCAGGCGCAGAAGAGAGGAGAGGATTTCTTTATAAACACAATTTTCACTGGCATTTGTTTAGCATTATTCCTAACTGTCCTGAAGACACATAAGAGTGCTGCATGTTCAAAGGCTTTCAGCACTTTTGAGTCGATGCAGACACTATGGGGGAAGATTTCCATAGCAACAAAATTAAAGAAAGGAAAATACGAAAAGTCAGTGTTGGATAAGTATATGAGGATATACATATATTGGGGGTGGGAGGGGTGTGGAGACTATGGGGTGTTATAAAGCAAGCAACTAAGCACTGGTTGCTTATTTTTTCAGAGAACAAAACACCCCCCACTGTCCATTTAATCAGATTTGCATAAAAGATCTGCCTGATTATCCCACTCTGACTGAGATTCTTAATTCTAGGAAAATTAAGATCTTATTTATTTATTAATTTCTTAAAGGACAATGTTTCTTTATGGTACTATAGGCTTACTACACGATTAACCAGTGACATAAAGTGATATGAGGTCCTTAATTGACAAAGACCTCAGAGAAGGCATGAGCATATTGTGCTCATCTTGCCAATTGTCAGACACTCATTCAAATGTTATGTTGAGATGTGTTTATTGTTTATAAATCACCATTACATCACAAATAAACAAATTATTTAAAATATAAGATAATTCTTATATTGTACTATGTCTTGAATATAAGATTACAGAGGATTATAATAATGGCTGTAGAGATTATTATTGAGTAAGATCCACAGTCAAGACAGCATGAGGACAGGTCTCTTATTAGGAAGAAGAGTGAAAGCCCAGGCTTGCCCAGGTGCAGTTTCACCTTCTAAAATTTGTAGTTTTCATTGGTGTTTCAGTGTGAAAAACTGATAACTGTCTGCATTTGTTAATGAAATGGTGCTGGATATGAGATTGTACCCTGGGTGAGAGGGTGACTTGGGGCCATCATAGGATGCTTATGACAATCTCTAGTTTTCTGAAAAAACAGGAGACCTGTTCAAATTTCCTACTTTGTACTGTGATTTTAGTTTGGTAACCTAAGAAAATGTTCTTCAACCTGTAGATACGAATGCTGTGGAAAGGTGTTTAAATGTCTAAGAGCTACAGTCAGCAACAGAAGAATTTCTCTGTGCTGGGGAATGAGTGCATACTCCTGTAATTATGCTGCCACTAATTAGAGCCAGATCTTACTCCCCCACCTTGAGGTACAGGGTGGTTGCTGACTCAAACTTCCATGAAGAGAAATGAGACATTTGCACCATAAGTGACTGGTTTTCTGGGGGAAAAAAGGGAAACAAGCATGGTAGGAGGAAGAGCAAATGCATGACCACAGGGGAGCAAAGGCCTGGAAAGTCAACGGGTGCCTCTGACACTTATGGAGAAAGGAACGGGGAGTATGGCAAACCTGTGACTTGCAACAGAGAAAGGCATCCTACAGACCTCCTAGCAGGTTAGTAGGAATTAAGAGGACTTGCAGAGAACCCCAGAAACAGGGGATCAGAGATAAGCCCGTAGCTATGGGAGGATGGGAGAAAGTGAGAAGATCCTGGAGTATGCAATGATCCGTGCACAAGCAAGAAAGCTCCTGCCTGTGAGGGAAGAAAATAAACCAGTCGAAAAAGCATTGTTGCTGCACACCTGAAGTGTTTATATTTATACAAGCTTCTTGCCATAGAGGCATTATTTAGAACAGACCAATTGTATTCAGCTAATATGTTCCTTGGCAATTTTCCTAATTAGTTGCCTGCTTCTGTGTTACTCTCACAGAAGCACAAACACTGCTCAACTTGGCTTTAAAATCTGCATCTGGTATAGGTGATCTGCAACAGACATGTCTACAGAAGTCTTTATTAATTGTTACCCTGCCACCAAATCTGCCTCTCCTCCTAACTCACAAACCTAGCCACAAATCCTTGCCTTTTTTTCAGGCAGATTGGCAAGCAACAATGCAGAACAATATTCTTCTGCTTCTCTGATGGTAAGTGGTATCTACCTTTTCACCATCTTAAAACCAAAACAGCTATGGCTTCCTTCATGTGCAGTATACATGTAATGCACTGTGTTGGCTTTGAAAAGCATGCATAAACATTTCTATGTCTCTCTTGTGCAAACTTGCAGACAGACATACACACACATGCACACTCCAAGCAGTACGTTTGTACGTTGTGCGTCTGGTATGTTCTTACCATGCCTGGACCTGTTCAACCTTACAAGTGACCTTTCTGAACTATTTTGTGCTGTGACTGGCACGCTCCTTGTTAGTTGTCATGTATAATTTTACAGCCAGTTAGGCAGACTGCACATTGATTGCTTCTTTCCCCTATGGAATTTATCCTTAATTTCCAAATAGCTGTATTTTATATAGGCATATGTTGTACAAGAGTAGGATGGAGGATGGCATGTAATCTTCTCTCCAGTAGCCAAATGATATTAAGACAATTCTGCTAGTTCTGTCTTGGAAGACAGAAACCTGTAGATTTTGATGTCAGCTACAGTATTGTGCTTTTGAAAGGTGGCAAATTCACATCTGATCTTTGCTTCTACGTCAGCTTAGCAGGACTATCTTTTTTCATCTTTTGCAAACTTTCTTATTACCTTTCCCATTTCTGGATCCAGAGATTTACAGTCTCTTTCCTTCCAGTACACCTCAATGTGCATGACATCTTCATCTCTAACCCTTCATCACTGCTCACTCCTATTTACTTGCATTGCTTACAGCTGAAGCTTCCAACTTCCTGATGTCTCTATATCCTACCCTGTTTCCCTCCTGGTTTCTAACCGCACTGATTTCCTTCTTACTCTCTTTTCAGCCAGCCACGCTCATTTCTAATAACTTGCACATAATGGTCTGAATTCAAATAGTCCATCACATAACTCTTTCTATACCTGACCTTCACGTTGACATTGATTCTCACTAGTAATAGTGCAGAGGACTTTCTTTTAATTTTCCTAGATCTGGCTAAAATCTCTTAAGTTTTGGTTAAGAATTCAGTGAAGTTCTTATTTTATCTGAACTGATTTAACTTTCTTTTACCTTTAGAGATCATAAATATAAAAATCCAGTCTGTTTCCCTGCTGTTTCACAATGAATTCTGAAAACAGAAGAAACATTATTAAAGGAATGGTGGATAACAACTGTCAGTCATGAGATAATTGTACAGTTTTTTGACTGATTGCAGAAAATACTGAAGTCCAGGGAAAATTACAGGTTCTAATATATTCTTCCCTATTTAAAATTGTGTTAAATTTCCAATTGTTCCAGTAAAATTAAGATCATATTCTCTATCAACAGAAAGTAATATGCTGAATTAACTTTCAAAACGTAAGTGGTAAGGAAAAAGCAGCTGGCAAGATCTTACTTCAACAAAGTTGCTAGGACGAATCAGTAAAACCTGTCCTAAAAAGCCATTCGAAGAACCAGTGAAAGTGAAGTATCTGATGAGATGTGATTTTTAATCATTTAAACAAAATGACATTGGCTTCCTCAGATTAATTTCCTCAATGTGATACTGTGGTTAAAGACATGAGTAGCTTATTTTAACTTCTACATTCCTCTGGGGAGTATCTGTTTTTGTGTTGAGGTTGATTTGTCACGCTGGTTATATGTATGGTAATAATGCATTTGAGAAAAACTTAAGGCACAGTGTTGATAAACAGATTTCAGAGCTGATGGCCCAATGGGATTATTTAGATGCCCTGTGACATCTCTATTTACACTCACAAGTGTGGTCTGGTATTTTCTGCTTGTTTCCAGAGTTCAGTCTGCAGAAGCTGAGAAAGCATTTGGGGTTTTGGTATGAAGGCACATGCAATACGCAACTATCCCACGTTGCAAAGCAATAACCTAACTAGCCCTTCCTACACAATCTTCTGGAAATACAAACCTGGGATTACAGGTGATCCTTGAACAAAATCGGAGAAAACTGGACCGAGAGCTGTCACTTGCTTTCCCTACCTTTACCCTCTGGTGCTATGTTTGGTGGGACGATGAAGGTAGGAAGCCTTCACCACAATAACTGAGGAACAACTCTACCAAAGGCATCAGTCATACTTGCTTAAAACTGGTATAAGTGGATGGAGAATCAGATTATTATACTTACCTTGCATTTATACCGGGTTAACCTTGGTATTTTTGGCTATACTATGTAACAGCTATCATCTCAATGATTAGCCATTACAAAACTGCAGTACTTCACCATGGTACTGTAAGATTTGTTTTGCATTGCAGATGGCAGGAAGATCTCCCATAGGATTTCTTACAAAGTATGTGCTGCTATGTGACTTGTATGATACCGTAGCCCTACAACTACTACTTGGATTAAGCTGTAGTTAAATGAAATTTTAATATTGGTTCTTCTGCTTTAAATTGTGTTCAGATTTAAAACAAGTGAAGACAAAATAGCCAAACAATCTTAACCTAACTCTTCAGAAATTATAATCTAATTTAGTGACTGAATAAGTTTCCTTTCAGAAAAAAAAAAAAAAAAAAAAAAAAAAAAAGAAAAATATCTAGGATTTTTGGCTGAACAGCAACTAGAACTGATTTTAGAAAGAAAAAAAATGTAACAGCATAATTAAAACTAAACTTACTTTCCAAGCCTATACATGAAAGTCTCCAGCAAGAAGAGATCCTCTCCAGTTCTTCAGTTCTGAGTGATTCCTACTAGACAAGACTTAAAAGTATCAAGTCCTCTGTTAAATTTTCAGTACCTGTATTGTCAGTTAAGACTCCCATTGAATACACTATAGGCTTCACCCAGATTCTTTCCAATGCAGTGGTAAGCTCTTTGTTGTGTGAATATCACCCCTAGATTTTCTAAGAAATATTTCTTTACCTGATGGCTTGTACATTTAAAGGCAAGCAATTTATCCTCAAAAATTACTTGTGTGAGTCTCAGAGCTAACACAGCTCCAGCAAGGCTGACTCAACAAAACCAACATTGCTTATTTCACAATTTCACAAAACCAACATTGCCTATTTCACAATGAGCTTTTTGTGGTTGTAATCCTGTTATTTCTTGATAATTTTGATTTTCTGTTTTCATTTGGTTTGTTACAGGATCACATAATGTGACTGAGGTGGGAAGGCATCTCCTGAGATCATCTAGTCTAACCCCTGTGCTCGAAGCCAAGGTCCCATGGAGCAGGTAGCTCAGGGCTGTGTCTAGTCAGGTTATGGACATCTCCGAGGATGGAAACTCCACAGCCTCTCTGGGCAATCTCTTCCAGTTCATGACCATACTCACAGGAAAAAAAGGTGTTTTTCAAGCTTAAATAAAATTTCCTATATTTCAACTTGTGCTCATTGCCTTTTGTCCTGTCACAGGGCACCACCAAGAAGAGTTCGGCTCCACCTTCTCTACTCCCCCCATCACACATTCCTACACATCAATAAGATACCCCTGACCCATCTCTTCTTCAGGCTGAACAGTCCCAGCTCTTTCATTCTCTCCTTATACGACAGATGCTCTAAGCCCTGAATCATCTTCATGGCCCTTTGCCGCTCCAGTATGTCCGTGTCTCTCTTGTACTGGGAAGTCCAGCACCGGACACAGAGCTCCAGATGTATCTCACCAGTACTGAGTTGAAAGGAAGGATCACCTTCCTCATGCAGGAATGCAATCCTAAACATTTCCACCCCACAGGCAAATACAAGATCTGTCAGGTCTATATCTCATGAACTCTTACCTGACCTCACAGCTTTGTAACCTGGTTTATGATTAAGGAACTGTATTGGCAGAGTGTTTCTTATGGACAGCTGTGAGGCATTCTGCAATCTCATTATATGCTTTCTGATCAGTGTCCATCTTTTACTGGCATGTAAAACAGTTTGCCAGTATAACCAAAAGAAAGTGGGCCTCTTTCTTCTCAGGAAAAGATTCAAATTAGATAATGATTAAGACCACAAGAAGTAAAGCTACACAGCCTTCCTTTGTATTCCTCAACTTTGAATTAAAATTCCAGTCATTTTAAATAGGGTTTAAAAGAGCAGATACTGTAAAAATACCCAACAGCTATGGCAAATATTCTTGCTCATCTTGACAGCATTTTTTTCTCCCTTTTTCTACTTTTGTTTCTCCTTTTACTTTTTTATTTCTTTTTGTTTCTCCTTTTATTTTTGTTTCTCTGTTTTAAATTTTGTTCTGCTTATTTTATTTCCCATCCACCATTTTAATTCAATGCTCTGTCTGCTGCTCCTTGTGCATGGAGTGAGCTGAGCAATTTTGAATGCAATCCTCTCTGCCAGTTTGACAGAGTTGAAATGCAGCAGGGGAACCTATTGACTTCTCAACATTGCTCTGAATAAGCTATTAAAAGTGTTTCAAAAGTCTGGGTTTTGTTTGCAGACAAGATGATGATTGTCCACAGATGCTGTAGCAATACATAAGAAGCAGGCAAGCCCAGCTGGACAGAGAATTTCACTTTTTGTGGGTGCATAAAGACTGCGTTGCTGTCCGAACACAGGCTGTCCTCACCTCTGAAGCTGTATGATCCTCTTCAGCTGCCCCTAAGTCTTCACTCGACATAGATGTTGGTGAGAGGTCAAAGACATTTAAACTGTTATTCCTAATATTCATTCCACCCCTACAAACAGCAGACTAGTTGGAGAATGGGGCATAAATGGATTTTAATTCCGGCTCTTCTCCCTTAGGTTTTATATTGTGCCACAGGATGGCATTTATTGCACAACTTCAGAGAGAGATGCACAGGGAATGTTTTGATCCTTTGAGTGCTGCTTTTTTGGTATCACCCTCTCAAGCAGTGCTGGCTTTTGGAAATAATTCCTGAAATTGTTCACCAGTAGCTGCCCTGAGTAGGGTAAGGCACAGATGTGTGGAGATGACAAAGGACAGATAGTTTGGTTTTCAGACTTTTCTGGTTCCTTAAGTCTGTTTGATAAATGGTTTATTGGAAAGGGGCATTTTGGTGAATCACTGAACATGGGGATCATTGCTGATTTCTATCTTAAGTGGAAACAGACTGTACATTTTGACAATATTAAAAGAGGGAAAATGTCTGTGTTTTAATCAATATGGAAAGTATTGAGATATAAACTGTTATTCATGTTGCAGGTCACAGTCACAGACTGTTGAGCACTGTCATCTCATCCCTTTTCCAACCTAGAAGGGAAATTATATTATAACCAAAAGGTGAGGAAGAGGAAGGATTTATCACAGTTTTTGAGATGAAGAAGAAAGGCAGAGAGAGAGTATCAGATGTCATCTTCATTTATCCATAATCACAGCTGGGTTCAAGTTTTCAGGTGTTCAGAGACCTTCTGAAAATGTGGCTTCTTGCGAGATGGGGTCCTGCAAAAACTCCACCACTTATCTATACATGCTGAACTACCTGCAAAATTTGGGTATAGACAACTGTAGCTACACAAAAAGTCTGAGGGAACCTGGATTGGCATGATTGCTTTCTTTTTTGGGCAGTAGATTTTGTTTGTTTTGGATGGAGAAGAGAGAAGGGGGTGGAACTGGAGGGGAAAAACATTTTCTGTAGAAAACAGGCTGGACTTGGTGACTGTCCACCATTTTAACCCACTCTTCGTGGATCTTCCATAACTAAAAAATAACCAAATAAGTAAAATTACCAAATAAGTAAAAAATAACTAAATAACTGCCCTGCCTTCCTGCAATCCAGCAGCAGGTGACCCTCCAGAGGATGGGTGCAAGTAGCTTCCCATGTCCCCTGGGTATGGCAATGGCACCAGGCGTCTGCACAGGGAGCATGGTGGCCAAAGCCCAAGAGAAGACTGAGCAGGACTAGTTCATGAAAAGCACCAACCAGCCGGGCTTCTAACAGGCTAGTTAAACACTACCATTTGCATGCAGAGACAAAAGCCCAGCACTGCACATTACATCTAATAATTTTCTTTCTACGTCTCTTAAACATGCAAGAAATTAACCTGCAGGGTTATATATTATAAGGTATTATAGTCCATAAGTCAAAAATAATGGTTTTTACACACATATGTCTGGTGTAACGCTTTTACATTCAGCATATAAAGAATATTCACACTGAAATTTTTTTTTAAAAAACAAGTGGTTCAAGTACCAGTTAAACAAACAGTCATAGGTATAGAACCATATGAAGCCACTTCTATTCTTAGACCCTGCCATGAAAGCAATATACAATCATATTTTACTGGATAAAATACTTGAAGTATTTACAGTGTTTTAACATGACGTATGTCTTAACATTGTATTTTTTTCAGCACTTTATTTAGTTGGGTTTTTGTGTGAAAAGACTGTAAAATCTACCTGGACGTTTAGCCAAAATAAAATAGTAGCTATTTTTATATTGCAGGATCTTTGTCACTGGTGATTAGTTGGTGAATAAATTACTTTAAATTACAGGATTTTAGGTGAAGAGTCTTTATTAAAAAACCCCATTAGCTTTTGTAGACATTATACAAGCAGGACAAAGGAAAAATACTTGACAGAATTAGCAATATTAAAACTGTAAATGGATTTTTGGTTACTGCTTCAAGGGGGAGTGGTAATACAGACTTGTCTCTCTGGAGTGACTTGTCTCAAATGGCAGGTCACCTATTATTTGCCATCTCACAGCAAACCTCCAAACATCTGAATAACACAAAACATTGTGGTTGCTAGGAGATTTGATAATAAATTATCAGATATAAAAGGTGGCAAGAATTATTCTTGGTAAATGAATGTGCTTGACAAGGAATAATTAATATCATTATTTATTTTGCCTTTGGTAATGGCATGAAAGTAGATGAGGAAGAAAATAAGATAAAATACTTATTAATTATCTTAATCAGGAAATATTCATGATATAAGGAGAAGCTTCCAAACACCTTTGCTTGAATGGTTAGCTCATCCACAACTTTTAATTTGCCTTTTGGGCTTTTTTGTTGTCAGGGCCCTGAGGACATGCACCTTCCTTGGGGTTTGGCTGTGTGGGCTTGGGGCCAGCTTTGGTAGTGGGCTGTTGGCCCTTAATTTGGTGAGTAGGGAGGAACCTCAGTGGAGACCTGTCCCACTTCTTCTGGGAGTGCTTTTAAGCTCAGTCTTCCCTGTCGGTCTCTGTTTGAAGTATTTTGCAGGTGGCTGCTTGATG